>NC_133931.1:27355763-27955763 GCF_031877795.1 Strix aluco
TACAGCCTTCGTCCAGTGCAGTTCCCAAGGGTACTTTCTGGTACATGCAGGGCTTAATTAACCATGCTATCTCCAGAAGTAAATCCATCTATAGCATGACTGTTAGAGAAATTAAGACTGTCCTAGCAGGAAGAGAACACCATCAACATGGATTTCCATTTATATCCAGTATTTGGTCCTAGCTCTGTACCACAGTCTGCTCCCAGGAACTTCCTGTGAGTACACAGACATTGCTGACTTCATTCAAACATCAGTGTTTTGCCAATGTAGACCATCCTCCCTGGACTCATGTAATTAATTCCTTTGCTTCTTGTTGTAGATGCATAGAATTTTTAAGACATTAAATAATGACCTTGACCTTGAAGATATTTAAATTGGGATTTGATAATGTAATTAACATCACTCCCCCACCCCCTGCACCCCCAAAAGAGGAGAGGAAGTATATGCATTAAAAAGCCTATTTAATGGATCAACACTTATTAGAAGAATCTTATTTGAGTCTGGGTTTGTAGCAGAATCATAGATACAACCAAATGCCCCTAAGACTCTGATACAGAGCACCAGCTCTTCACCTTGTTAAGCAAACAGAGGAGGTATTTTTTGTTCATTTTGCAAGTTGGTGTAAGGTAAAGAAGCAGCACAGTGGCATAAATAAATGCATCATGAAGACATATGAAATGAGGGGGGTTTTTTTGATGTCAACTCCAGCACTGAACTAATCCCTCTTTTAAGGCTCTTACCTGCCTTCTAGTAATTTGATTAATTTCTCTTATCAGTACTATCTGTACTCTTGAAAGCATTTTGGTGTTTATAGTAACTGTGAGAGCTGTTCTCAAGAAAGCCCAGTGTTAGTGAGCAGCCATGATGAAATTGGGTGCGCTTCTGTGTCCAGGGGCCATGGCCTTGACTCTGGAAGGGGTTATTGGCAAGTGAGAGCTGATTTTTGACCCTTCCAGTTATACTGCCATTAAATGGCATTTAGAGTGGAAAGGGAATTTGAGCGCAGAGTTGTCAGTTTTCAAACCCCAGGTTTCAGAGAGCAGAAAATACTGTCAGCCTATGTCGCTCCTTGGGAAATGCTAACTATGAAGATTGAGAGGTTCTGCCCTTGGACTGACTTTTTTTTGGTGGTGTACTGCAGTGCCTGACTTTGTAAGCTGTGGGGCAGGCAAGATGTTGGCTTTTTACCATTTTTACTCATTTTTTTTCCCCAACCCATAGATCAAAAGTGCCTGATCCTGTGATAATGAGGCAAGGGTGCAGTGTCAGCACTCATGACTGCTTTTCTCTGCCTCAGTGTGAGACGCATCAGCCAAAACCAGGGTGCTTTGCTTCTTATTTTTGGATCTTCAGAGAAGTGGTGGCAAATTTAAAATGTCTGCCAGAAGGGAAGGAAACCTGATGAGATTTGAGCCAGGAGGTTACCTGTTTGCTGCTTCATCTTCCCTTCTCTGATGCGTACTGCTGGACAGTTAGGTTGCATTTATAAGGTGACCGAAGAGGAGCTGAACAGTAAACTCAAGCTTTGAGTTTTGTACACCGTGCTGCAACTGCTTTCCTGTTCCTGTAGCTCCCTTAGGTTTCTCCATTGGTTATTACAGCTCTCAGACTGTTGATTCATGTGATGTATGAGCTGTGTTTGGAGCTATATTTTCTCATATGTATTGGGCACAGCAGTGGAAACGTACAGCAACCACTGAATTACAGGTTTTTCCTTTACATGGCTATAGTCTTAGCGTGTGAGGTCAGTACCACTACTGAGATCAAGAAGAGCCAAAGAGCACTCTCGCCCGTTACACCCAGCAGCAGTCTTTGTCCCTGCCATGCAGTGGCCATCCCAGGCAGAGAGAGGCCATTTCTGGATGGGTCACCACTGGTAGCGGATTTTGCTGTTCCCCTTGTACAGCCAAAGCAACATCGCGTGACAGACTGATCCTATGCATCTCCTGTTCTCAGAAGTGTTTCCCTCCACCCCCTTCCTACATCTTCTCTTCACCAGTCTTGTTCACAGGACCTTGTCGTCTGACCTAGCTCTCCTCTGGTGATACGCACAGAGCAGGTGAGACAGCACATCTGTCCTGGTTGCTTCATTCCACGTTGCACTAAAGTGAACAGGTAAGGACTTCCTATTTCTGCATACCCCTTGCCATGCTGTCCCTGTTTTCTGCCTCCCCCAGGCTACTGCACCATGAGGCTTGGTTTAGGAGGCAGAGAAGGAACTGCTGAGGCAAGCGTGGCTGGAAGGAAAGCCGAGGTGCTATGGTTCACTAGGTGGGCCTGAACCAGGCTGGGCTACATTGGACTGGGTGAGAGGAGACCTGAGGGTTTTTCTCCTGGCTGTTTCTGCCCCTGCTTTGCCTTGCAGATCTGAGCACTGTGCTGCCATTTTTCCAACCATAAAATGGAATTAACAGTGCTTCCACCTCTGCAAAAGCATGCTGAGGCCACCAGAGGAAAGCGCAATGCACAAGGTAAGTATTTATTCTAACAGCAAGATACCTATCTTGGGGGCACTTGAAAAAAAGAGGCTAGATAGAGCAGAGGAATGTAAACATGCTGGCTTTGAAGGCTAAGGCCATCTTGTTCAGTCTAGATCAAACACCAGCTTCCAGGCATGGGCACGAGCCCAAGAGTACACAAAGTGCATGCACAGTTCAGTGAGCACACTGGCGTCCCTGGGCTGCACCAGGCAGACACTAATGACGAAGGAGGAATTAAACACCAGTGTGCAGTGACAGAGTTATGTTTCCTTAGAAATCATTAAACCCAAAGGCAAGTTGTTTTATAAAGGAAACACCCTGTGTAAAGTGCAAGAGATGAGAAATGACAGGGAATTGGCTCCCAACCATACTACGCGCTTGGAAAAATCAGCAGATGTAGACTTGTGCAATTTTCTAGCACAAAATTTGTTTTTACATTATGTACAACTTGAGCTAAAATGCACTGAGACCCCATTCCACAGCTTTTGAGTTAGACAGGCAGATAGCATGGCTGTGTAAAGGCGGTTATTACTTCTGTCTCTCTCCCTCCCCCTGCTCAGGGGCATTCAGTGCCTGTATGAGAAAGACACGTACTGAGACCTGGTTTCACCTCTGGCCACAGCAGCTTGGATCCCAACAGCTTCTCCCGGGCCACAGCCAGCCCAAAAATGGAGGCTGTGAAGAGCACATGCATTCAAGCTGTACCATGAAGATGCTTTTTTTCCCTCTTTTTACTTTGATAAGAACCACACGAGCTCCAAAGGAGCCTGGGTCTCCCTTCTCCAATCCCAAGTAGGCAACAAGACAAGGAGCTGTGCGGGCTGCTGTGTCCCACTCTGTGATGCTGCCGTGGCAGCGAATAAATCCGGCTTTTGTAGGACAGTTGGTAGGAAAATCTGCTTGCGTCTTTTCATCTTTGTATCTTGCAAAGACCAAATGGATGCTTTGAGTCTTTTTTTGTTTTTATTTCTGTATGGGAGAAAACCACAAGAAAGACTGACATTAAAGTTTCTCTGGATGCCCCTTCTGCGTGCACGTATGTCCAGACTTGCATACTGAGACAATGCTGGTTACCCTCAGTGCAAAATGTCTGCCACCCATCTGAGCTCATGCACTGCAGTTTGTATAGCCGTGCTCTCATACCCACTCCCTAAACAGCCCTTTATGTCCACTGTTAAAGCTCCCTACATTCAGTGTTTTAATGTTCGCTAAAACTTTTTTACTTTTTATGCTTTTTTTTTAAACTAATATAAAAAGCATTTCTTGAAGCCTGACGTCAATTGTGGTTGATGAGCTTTGTTTATTCATGCCAGTTAACAGGCTAAACGGAGGTCTACTGTATTTTTGTGAGCAATCTTAATCCCTTCGAATGAATAACAAGAAGAAAAAGATGGGTTGACAGAGGCAGTTAGCAAAGATCATACTTACACATGTTTGTTTTCAGTAATTAGTCACAGTGTTAATAGAAACATCCACTTTAAGCAAAGACTGCTGATTTGCACAAACAGAGGGCCATATGCTCTGGTGGGTGTGGAAGGGGGTTGATAAAACTAAAAACTTTTCAGGAATTTTTGTATGTGAAAACTTGCTATTATATATTTATTCATTTATTTATCCAGTTTAATTATTTTCACACCAGTTAGGTTTTGCAATATTTTCCACTTGAAAATGTCAGAATAAAAACGCAGGGCTCCATGTTCACCTTCTCTTGCTCTCTTTCTCACACACACACACACAGAAAACAAGAGAGTTTTTAAGTGGCTGTCTATTGCTAAGGGCTTACATATGGATAGCATATGAAAATGAACTAGGCTGTAGGTGTTTTAACAATGTAATTTAGAGTATGTTGCCTTTTTTACTTTTCCAATAATACCAGACGGGGTTTGCCGCTGGACTATGAAAGCAACTGCTGCCTTTTACAAAGATTTATTATTTTTTGATATGATAGACTAATACTAGTTCCAAAGGGAGGATATGCTGAGTTGTTAACACACCCCTTTGATTCCAGCCTATTCCATTCCTGTCAAGTGTAATGGGGAAACTTCCTATATGTTATGAAATGTTATTCAATTGCACCTCTCCAGTATTTCCAGTACTTTTTTTTTTTTTTAAATAATAAAGCTAATAATTGTTTTAACTCAAACAGAAGCCTTTTTTCTTGGACAAAATCATGACTTTGCTTTCGTAAAGAGCTCATGATCAGTATAGTTTTTCAAGAGAAAGGAAGCTGAGTTTGTGTGTTTGCTTTTGTTCATTATTGTGTTTTTAGGCATGTTTATAATTTACTCAGCATGGTGCTTTTGACTTTGCTCATGTGAAACATTAGATATCTTGCAATTCATGCTCTTGCAACAGGCCCAGATGCTCCAAGCAGTAACTGGGACAACCGAGTGTCCTGATCCAATGTCGGGGGAGGTTTCAATGTGATCCCAAGAGCGAGATTAAGACACAAACGAGGTCAAATACCGTATACCCAAAACAGGTTTTTATTATTAAAAAAAAAAGTGAAGAGGGGTAGTGATAGGACAGAATGGAAGGAAAAGACAGGAATAAAGCAAGGGTGTGGTATAGGGCTGCAAGAATAGTCACCACCATGGATCCAGCGGCGTCCTGTTGCTCCTCAGTCTTCAGTTCTTCGGTTCTTCGGTGGTGGGTGCACACAGATCTGGCTTCGATGGTGGATGCACCCTGAGTAAAATTTTCTGCTGCCTTTTTAAGTTCATCGTATCCGCTGATTAGCATAGCTGCCCGCCTTTAGTTTTTTTTTCTCTGGTCCCACAGGTTTTGTTGCATCTGGCTTCAGGGCAGGAACGTTTGCCTGTTGTCAGATTATTAGCAATGGCGTGCATGGGGTCTGGCCTACACAATAGAGCCACAAATGGCTACAGGATGGGGCCAACTCAGTACGGGTCTGCCCCTTTGAGGCTTGTCTAAAGAGTCCAGACAATGCAGCCGCAGAGAAGTGGGGGGGTGCATCCTTCAATACACTCCCGCTTCTCTGGGCGACATCCCCCAGACCAATCCACAGGCTGGAGCATCTTCTCTTGGAGGTCTGCACAGACACAAGCAAGCTTTGAGACAGTCATAGGACATTTCAGTCTCTCACACCGAATCACAAGCTCCAGTCAGGGAATGCGTTCCTGATTACCTGTGGAGAGGTACCAGCAGGGACAAGCATTTTCTTCCTCTGTGGTTCCTCTGCAGCCGGTTTTCTGCCACCCAGCCCTAGCAGGGCCTGGACACTTGCTAAGTAATTTGTTCACTTCTAAATCACAACTGTCAAGTTACAAAGTAATTTACTACTGCATCTACTGCCTGATGCAAAATATTCTTCTCAGTTTTATTTACATGAATACTTCAGAGTAGAGAATCAAGTGCATATCCATTTGCAGATCTTTTAGAGTAACAGAAATGAATTGACCATTTGTATAACGAAAAAAACCCAGGCCCAGTTCTGCCATGTTGCACACCTAAGGCATCTTAGACTGCTTTTCAGTGGCCTCTTTGGCCATCTTTGTCTTCTGTACTGGTTTGTCCCACAAATTGCATACTGTTTCTCTGTCAGTGACCTGGTCATGTAGACTGGTCTTCACATAGAGGTCAAGTCCATAGTAAACGGGCTAAGGAAGACAACTACTGTTAATGGTCATATATTTCAGTGTGAGGGAAAGGAAAACTGATGGGAAACATGGCTGTAGCATGTAAAAAGCTGCTGCAGAACAAAGAGAATAATCTGTTCTCCACATCTGTGGGTGAGGGGAAAGAAAACGATGGGCTAAAATTATAGCAATGCTTTAGGTTAGATGTTGGAGTCTCAGAAAAGACTATCTGGGAGGGTGTGAAATCCCTGTGACAAGAGGGGTGTTAGGGTCAGTCTATACAAACATCTGTCTGACTGACTAGATATAACTGATTCTGCCTTAGGACTGGGATAGATTGGATGAGTCCCAAGGTCCTGAAGGCACCTGCTTTCCTGGTTACTGCAGTAAACCACAGAGTCACCCTGCATTGTCCTTCTCATTCGCTCCATAGAGACAATGGTATTTTCAAGAGTTTCTGCTGGACAAAGACTTTAATATATAGCCATGGCAGATTAGAGGCCTTTTGTTGGCTCCTTCTTCAGCTGTTTATGTGATGGCGTTGCCATGACTGGCTGCTGCTGTCCCAGGTTTTTGTGGCATTGGTACATCCTTTCACAAAGCGTCAAAGCTAAGGGCTTTGACCATACATCGGTGATGAGTGGATAAGTGGACAAGCCACACTGGCTATGACAGAGCTGTTGCTTTGCAGGAAGCTGGCAGCTGGTACAGTTCGAGTCTGTCTTTGTCTTTACTAATCTGGCTGGCTTTCCTTACGGGTGGCTTGGCGCTTTGAGCCTGGGGTTGCGCATGTGGTATCAAGGAGGGGATGTGCTGTGAGCAGAGGTGAGAGCCATAGACAGGGTGGCAGACTTCGGTCGGAAACTCTGGAGTCAAAGCTGGGCTGCTTTTGGCTCCCTTTTCATCCCAGGGTAGCGGCCTCCCAGCAGTTTGGCTTTGAGTCACTGTGGTAATTCATGGTTAAAATCATCATTCTTGGCACATGCACCGAAGATTAAAAGAAAACAGGAAAAAATCCTCTTTGAATGACAGATTTACATACCAGGAGGAAAAAACCCCACATAAAAATCTGATTTGAAGAACACAATTATAATATTTTACCCTCATTTCACTAACCATTTTATTGACTGAAAAAGGAGCTACCTCAAGACTACAGATCTAAAGTGCTAACAAATTAAAACCATCCCCGAAGGAGAAAGACCACTAATCTGAAGCACGCCTCCCAAAAGAATTTCCGAAGATCTATAAATGCCATATGCTGAATAGACAGTATTTCTTTTAAGGTACAAGCAATTTTTTTTTCCCTGAGTGACTGACCAAACACAGTCAAAAAGGGAAGGAAAAAAGACAAAGGACACCACATAAGAAAAACAAGAACACTATACCAGTACAAAATACCAGCCAACATGCATATGGGAACACTTATTTGATCATCTAAATATGCTTATTTTATACAGTGGATGTCCAAAAGTGATTGCATTTGCACTGATTCACTTAGTGTAAGAAGTAAAGTTGGCCCAATATACATATTCCATAAACAGAGGTAATACATTAAAGAAGCTGAGGCTCTTCTTGCTGCCAAAGCACATTTAAAATGTGAGCCAGAAAGAGAGCACAGCTAAGAAGTTTTGGAGAAAAACAGAGAGAAAGAAAAAGCTGTTATTTTGTAAATATAATTACTCTTTGAAATGCAAGAAAAGGACAGTAAGTGAAGACTGCAGGACTCTGGAGGCTTCAGTTGTGTTTCCCCTGCCAGGTCCAGGGAGTGATGGTGCCTTTCTCCTGATGGGGACACCTGTCCCCTCACTCTTGCTCACCTGTACCCGCAGGTCTCCCAGGCTAGGGAGATATTGTTGGACACTGTTGTGGCATGAAGGGTTGCATCTCATGCTGGGTGCACTTCCGCATCCTTAATATCTTAAAATTACACCTCACACTGTAATGAAACATATGCACTTATATTATAAATATGTAAATATAAACTGACAATACATATGTGCTTTAATATAAGCCAGAGAATATACAGTATGTTCTCAGCGGCCGTTCAACACCTGGAGATAAACACCTTCATTACAGCTCTAAGAGCAGCAGGCCAGTCCCAGGGAACAGTGAGGGAGAAAATCACTGACTCTTTCAGCAGAATCCTCCTCTATATGAACTAAACTTTTGATAATTTCATATAACAGCCTCAGTGCCATCCAGAAACAGAGATGTGAAAACATTAGGTATACCTTGTTATTTGCATAAATGCAGCCACTGTTTGTGAACAGCTAAACCAATGTCATCATGTGCTGAAACCCCATAGAGGTCACTCAGAGTATTTTTCAGCTGTGCATCATACCCTCCACGACCTAATGTAAAATGAGTTGTCAGATGGACTACCTCTATTTACACTTATCCATTTTCATTTTGACCATGTGTGCTGTGGAAGGCAACAGGGTTACTTTCTAACAACTTCCAGTTTTCATGCATTTGAGACAAAATGTCGCTGGCCCATTATTTTTGGAAGAAACTTCTGATTTGACAGGAATAGGATAAAAGTATTCAGAGGAATTGATCCTTGTTTTTCTAAAGCACTGCCTGAGAGTGCAGTTCGCTCATGTGCACGGCTGACAGAGCCATCCCTATACCAGTTGACCTCCTCCACGTTATTTTGATAATGCTTTGCTACTCAGCAGTGGCTGAAGGTGGTGAGCAAGCTCCTGCGCTGCAAACTGGCGGCGAGATGGTGCCGCGCAGATACGGTTTAGATGAGCTTGTGAGTAGGTGGGACGAGGCGCCGGTGTCCGCCGTGCCGTGATGAAGGGAGCGAGGAGCTGCTGAGTGCGGCAGAAGCGGAGGAGTAGGCTCCAGAGGGCTCGCAGATGGAGCCAGGCAAAGGGACAGCTGTTAGAAGGCATGGGCACCGCTCGCGCCTTGGAACCGGGGTACAGACCTTGCCGGGGAAGCAAATCATTCTTGGATGACATCCACTTGGAAACTCTTCCTTGGTAGAAGGCAGAGGTTTCCACTCAGCAGACTGCTCGGGAAGGCTTTCATCCCTTTTTTTTCCAGTCGTTTTTCCCTCCTTGTACCAAGCGCTAGCCCCCAGCCTGCTTTGCCTGATGCAAGCCATGTGGGCTGGAGAGCTGTACCTCAGTAGAGACTATCTGGGAACCATGTCTGTGTGCATTGTAAGTATTTGTCACTCTTCAGGCCATAAACTTCCCAAGGAGTCTTATTTTTCCTGTTAATATAGAAACTAAAAATTACAGGAACTCCTCACTAAAATGATGATGTTAGCTGATTTCCTGTGTAACATGGATTGACATGTACATATGCTGCTGACATGTTAGAAAAGCAGCTATCTGCTCTCAAACTTGCTAGAGCCCACTCATAGGACACAGATCCAGACTGAGTGAAAAAAGGGTTGTTACTGTGAAAAATCAAAGTGTTCCAGGGTACATTTCCTAAAGGCAAGTAAATTCCTTCATTCCAAGGTTAAGAAAAAATCCCCCTGTAAATAACTTAGAGTGATTAAGAGGAGATACCTAACTGGAGTTCACTCAAGGAAGCTCTAACATTAAAATGTATGCTGTCCTTAAAAAGAAATGACTTTGTGAGTGATGGACATAATGAGTAATAAAAATCAATAGGGTTTTCATATGTATCTAAGGATAAGTTATCCCATTCTTCTCCTCAATTCACACTGAGAACAGCAAATACCAAAACAAGCACACGTGACTATATGCACATATTAACATCTCCTTGTTCGTTTTCTCCTTCATCTTCATGCATATGTCATCTATAAGCTTTTTTGCCCCATTTGAACCCAAGAAACAAATATTTTAAGATCTCAAATATTTACTGCAAGCCAATTGGCCAAACCAGATTTCTGGCCATCCTCATAAAAAGTTTCATTTTAATAATTTCAGAATGTTTTGACATTATATATAAATATATAATGTCTTAAATATTTATATTTTTAAACTCCTTTAAGAGTATAAATTAACTGCCCTTTTGAAATAAGGGGGTCATGTGAAAATCAAAACCCTTTTTGTTTTGAAAAGATGGAATATGAGCAGTTGCTTACAGTTCCTGTTGCTTAAAGCCACTGCTCAAATGAGACTCAACAAAATCAACTTTTTCCTATAGGTAGATTTGAAGATTGATGACCTGCTATTCACTAACAAAAAATCACAAATGTTTTATTGGACAATTCACTTTAGCTATGTCTTAGGTAGTGCCATTAACTTATATATTGTAACAAATAATGTCTTTGCTGCCCTATGGGTGCAAGGACATGCCTGCAAATATCGCCTGAGAAGAAGACAGGCAGCTCCAAAATCTCCCACTGCTGCTCTTGGGCAAGGGAATGAGCACAGTCACAAAATCTGGTCAGACATTTGACTTTCTTTTCCATAGATTTAACAGGGAAGCCTAGGGAAAAAGGTACTTTCTTGATTTTCTGGGAGAACAAGCCATGCTTTTGAGCAGTACTTAAACTATGAAAGAAGTTGTTCATACTGCTTACATTTGCTGGTGAAAAGGCAGTTGGTACCACTGATGACCCCAGACAAATTGGAGCCAGAGGAGAAAGGGGAGAGGCAGCAGGCAGGTGCTGGGCAAGGATATGGTCAACCCATAGAAATGGGCTGTTCTTTCAGGATGGTCTCATATTAGCCATGTGTCTAAATAGTTCTCCAAACCACGAGTGTTTCATACTTGCTTGATAGGTTTTTTTACCAACATCATTAGGATTAGCCTTGAGCTCGTGCAAGGGCTGTTTAAGAAAGATCACCTTCAAGACATACAGTTTGAAAATCTCCTCCCATGGCTAATGGTTATTGCAGAATTTTCTGACAGTACTGTGAGAAGCACAAAGTTACACAGACCTTCTGTGACTTGAGCAGGACAATGATTTCAGCTGCATGGGGTGTGATATATTGTTTATTCTGGCAAGTGAAGGTATGCATTTGAATGTATAAAGAAAAAAAATGGGACATAAAGCTCCTCAAAACTGTGATTAAACCAGACAGATGAAGAAAACAACAAAATCAGGGGAAGAAAGGGATAGATGTGTTTGTATACTTCAATTAACAGGTATTATATTTGTCATAACTTCAGTTATATATTGGTTGGTCAAGTTTCTAACAAACTCCTCTCTCCTTGTGGAAGTTTTGCTACTGGAAGTGTTTTGTACTATTAGACTGAATTCTGCAATAGATTCCTTCTAATGGTACCAAAAAGACCTCTGCAAATGAAAGTCCTTACTGAGGAATCAATGTACCCTGGTAAAGAGCTTTGGGGGCAGGTCAGTGAAATGAAAAAAAACCCAACTTATTACCTTGCTGATGTTTTTTTCTGCTAATGAAACTTGAGGAAGCAGTGTGAAGACTTCAGATTATTTTTTCTATGAAAAGATCAAAGTCTGCTTTCCATTGTAACACACGCAAGTGCTGTGGGTACATCCCTGTTGTCTTCAACAAACTAAAGTCATTACCATCTATTTACTCCAGAATGACAACAGAATCTGGCTACAGAGTCAAAGGATCCAATTCTGCCCTGAGGCTTAATTTGTCCTTTTTTAAAAGTGACCTAAATACAGCATTCATGCCACCAGAAGAACAGCAGGTTTAGAGTAAGGCACAGACACCATTTTCTGTGTGACTGCCCATTGTCTTTGTAATGCATAGCTGCATATATGAGATGGTAGCATGACTGGCAGCTCTGCTGTCACCGAGTCTGAAAACCCTCTGCAGTTTAAAGGTCTACTCTTATAAATGCTCTAAATTTCCTAAAATGAGTTTTCTTATCCTGAAATTGGGCATGCTTCACAGGGGTGTGGAGCGGGGCTAGTGTTCAGCATTTAGGGAGATTTGAACAAGTTCATGTAGCAACTTCTATAGGTGATCTAAGCAAACCTGGTTTGGGGGCTGCATAATTTTACTGGGGTTTGCAGTCAACTGTTTGTTATTTGCCCTGTCTAGTGTGCAAGGTTGGAGAGTGACACCTGAAACACTAGTCAAGAAAGAAACAGGCTATTTCAGGAGATGCGGGCTCAGGAATTAAAGGACTCACAGAATCACACAGAATCACAGAATGGCTGAAGTTGGAAGGGATCTCTGGAGGTGATCTGGTGGTGATCTGGTCCAACCTCCCTGCTCAAGCAGGGCCACCAAGATCCAGTTGCCCAAGACTGTGTCCAGACAGACTCGCTCATCTATTAAACAAATTAAGGCTCTTACTGGAGCTGGAGTCATACATCACTGACCTCCAAGCCAGTTCAGAGCCAACCATGAACAGAGATTTGTTCTTGCATATAAACATAATTTATCACATTCTCTTTCAACCAAGAGTGTGTGCCTGAGGAGGCAAATGGCATTATTTTGGAGTTTTGTGTTCTGAGGACACCAAGAAATGCAGAAAGCTCAAAATTTCTCCTTCAGTGAGCTGGCAACTGTGAATGATTGTTGTGAGTAGAGGCCATTAGGGGAAAGATGAATGAGGAATAAAGAATGAGAAGTTTGGAGCTATCACAAGAACTGGTTGAGGGCACAGTGGGTCAGCTGGTGTGAAAGGAGGATGGACACATAGTTGAAAAAATCCTAGGAGAGGTGATCAGTTTGACAACAGTTGGTGGGGTCACTGTCAGCCACCCATTCTCTTTCCACTGGGTTTATGGGCTTTGCAGAGTCCCTGGCTCTCCAGAGATGCCCAAGCTATACTTCCTCCATACATATGTGAACATCTCTTCTCCCTCCCTGTATGTGCAAGCTTTGGGCAACACATCTCAAGTCCTTCTCTCTTGTATTTCTGGCTGCAGGTGTCACAGTGCCACCAACCAAAACCAGATGAAGCATGCATCAAGCCCAGTGCTGAGATTTCTGGGAAAGAGCTGAGAATTGGCATGCTTGCTCCATATCACAAAAGAATGCTGATAGAGACAGGTTTCTGACCTTGTCCACCTAGCAGAGTACTTTCATCTCAGCCCAAATACCATATTAAGGTAAATGGTCCACTTAACACCTCTTTTCTGTTTAAAGGTCAGGTATTTTCTAAGCACTTTAAAAGCTGATTATTTCTGAGAATGTGGTTGATGTTTGGTATGTCTCATGAGGATACTGGGAAAGTCTAGTAATTCGAATCATAAAAGTCAAGGAGTCGATCTAAAGAATTCTTTACCTCTTCCCTGCTCCACCACTCTTGTTTTGGTTCAACAGATCCTCTCAGTAGTATTTTCCCAGGTCTGGTGAGCCAAGCAGAGTGCAGATCCAACCCTGAAGATCTCAGTGACTCAGGCTGTGCTCAGGTCACTACCAGGTAATCTCTGCCTGCTCTTAGTGGCAGCTCTGAGCACTGGCCTTGGGGTGGGCTAGGGAGAGAAAATAGGACTGTGTCTTGATCCTCCAGTTCCCCCTCGTCAGTAAGAAATTAGAGATTTCTGTTTTTCAGGGGAGGGGGAGGAAAGTCATAAAGCTCAGCCTGCCTCTTCTCCCCATGTAGTGCAACAGCAGCTTGCCAACCTGTTGCTCTGCTTCTTGCTCCTTCATTAGGTTTATGTTCCAGCCCCTCTCTCTCATACCACCGGATTTAGGATCTGGGGTTGTCCTGAAGAGTGCCTAAATTTAAACTTCTGAAAACATGGAAATACAAGGTGACTGCAGATGCAACCATAACATTTGCTAGAGGAACTTTAAATGAAACATTACTCCTTTTTCAGATAAATTAGGAATTATCCACAAGCACACAGTTTAATATATAGGACTGCAAAGAAATCAGGATAGTAATCAAACATCATGTTTTGGTTCAAACCAAAAGTACATAGCATTGTCAGGGATGGAAGCTCTTGAATGATTAGAACCAGAGAAAAACAAGTCTAGAAGGGACTTCAGGAGGTCATGTAGTCACTTCCCTGGCCCCCAGCCAGTTCAATGTGTGTTGTTCCCAACAGATGTTAGCCTAAATTGCTGAGACCGCCAGTGATGGAGACTCCACAACTTCCCCAGGCAATCTACTCCAGTGCTTCCCTAATTGTACTATTAGAAAGTTTTCCCTAATGCCTCAGAAAATTTTTATACACTTCCTTTGCAGCAGTTGAACTCCACCACTTCTTGACCTATCCCCTGCAGATGCAGAGGGCAGGTTATGCCTTTCCTCTTCACAGCAGCCTTTATGTACTAACAGACTGCTACTATCCCCTCCCCCTGTCTATTTTTCTTGAGACCACACCAAGCTAATTCCTTCAGTATTTCCTTCAAGGTCATGCTTTTTTAGACCTCTTGTTGCTTTCTTTTGGACATTCTCAAATTTGTCCACATACATCTCAAATTACAGCCGTATCTATGCCAAGGAACACATAAATAGTATTTCTCCAAGTATCTCTCTGCGACACTACTTTTTATACACCCCACCCAATGTTTGCCCTTTTCATGACACAGCTTTGCAACTGAATTTTGTGCTCACCAACCTCACATTTGTGATCAATCCTGTCAAAGTGCGGCACCTTGCATTTTCACTTTGGAAATTCATCCTGTGTGTTTTCCAGACCATTTCACTGGTTTCCCAAGGGCACTTTGAATTCTAATACACTCCTGCAATGCACTTGCAGCTCCTCCCACCAGTATCATCTGCTTATTTATCCCATCATCCAGATAGTGAAAGCATTGGGTGAAACTGACTCTAGCATCCTATCCCATCTATCCCATTCAAGGCATCCTTTCACTTTGAGAGCAAACCTTTGCCAACTTCTCTGTGGGTACAAGTACCAGAACAGCTTGCAAACAGCCTACAGACTATACTGCATGCTTGTGGGATTTTGATCCATGCACAGCTGTCAAAACCTGATTAAAGCAAAGATATCTGCTATCCACTGCTTCTCCCCTTATTTCAAATGATTTGTACTTGGTAGATCCAAGCTGGATGCTAACCTTTTCACCTTCCAGTTCCACCCATGAAGTTTGTTTGCTTATCTGTGAAGAATTTTTCAGAGACTGCATTTAGGCTGACGGTTCCATGATCCTTTGAGTCTACTTTCTTTTTTTATTGCCCCTTCCTTTCCCCTGACCTTTTCCAGACTCCTGGTAACCCAGCTGCTCCCCACAAAGCCTCAGTGATAAGTGCTGACAAGCCAGAGGTATCCTTGTGTCAGATGAGGAAGCTCAGCCAATTGAAAATGCAAGCCTACCTAATTTCTCTCTGGCTTTTTCTTTCCCTATTACAGTCTTTGTCCTTGGAATTAATGACGTTAACCACCTGATCACTGCTACACTGCTATAGGGACGATAGATGAAAAAAAAGCATTAAAGACTTTGACCTTCATCTGTAATGTGTCCCTCTCCACTTGTCTTTTCCTTACTAGAAATGTAGAGTGATTTCTTCTTGTCCTTGATGCCTCTGTTCTTACATGCTTGAGTTCTTCTTTTATATCCACCTTAAGTAATCTCACCTACTGTTTACTTCTTACATTCCCTCTTGAGTTTGAGATCAATCAATAGTCCATGATTTTGCTAAATTTATATCTTTCTATAGCTGATTTTTTCCTCTGATTCTCTGAGAAGCTGCCAGCTTCTTTTATCTTCTCCTTAAAGTGCTTTCCACAAGACTTTGCCTATCAATCCTTCACAGTTACTGAAGTTTGCCTTCTTGTATTTAATTTTTTTTACTTCTCTTTATGAAGATCATAAACTTTGTCATTTCGTGTTCACTCTCACACAAATTGCTTTTTACCTTCTTATTCTCAACCTCTCTTTCTCTATTGGTTAGAATCAAAACTAGAAAAAGATTTTACTGTTTCATCTTACTTATCAAAAATTGTCTTTCAAGGAGTGGCTGAACAGTCTAGGGTTTGCTATATTATTTTCCTTTTGTATAGTTAAAATCCCTCACTATTCACAAATCTTGCTTAGCGTGATTCTGTTAATAAAAGCTCATAAGAGTGTCTCGTTAACCTGATCCTCTCTAGAGGCCTCCCCTTCCACTGCAAGGTGGAGAGCCTCCTTCTTTTCTTCCTTAATAATTTTAAGAGACTGCCAGAGATCTACTCCCTCTACCTCATAGTGAATTAGGAGCCGAGGGTATGTAAGGCAATAGCTTCTCTCTTCTCCATGCCTGTCTTTCCAGAATGATTTATAAATTATATTAATATTCAGATAATTTTAGGTAATTAACCTTTTCTTTGTTGTGGTGACAGTACCGTTATTTCCATCTCAGTTTCAAAATAATAATGTTATACTTGGTCAACTGAAATGAAACCATAAGTTGTCAAGCAAAGGAAGCTTCATGAAGGAAATGCAACATTAAAAGAGTAACCTCCAACTACAGCCACAGCCTCACTTAGTATTGCACTCTGTAGATTTTTAGGGTCAGATTCTGAGACTTCCCTCCCCAGACCAAGCTTCATGTCCAGGAACTGTAACCACAGATGTCTACATACGAGGTGGCGATCTACCGACATGAAGTAACCACGTGTTTTTCCAAGGAAGTATCCCCAGACAGAATGGATGTTAAATCCCAGATGTGGAAGCGCACTGAGGATTCACCGACTCAACTTGCCAAGAGCAAAATGCTTAAACCAACTCTTTCACGTGGAGGATAGGGATGAGGAACCCCACCACCAACTGCTTGTTAGAGGACTCAGGAGAGGCGGGGATGAATCCAGGGTGAAACTTCCACCTCTGCCTACACAGATTTGTGTCCCCATAACTGGCCAGTGAGCTGAACATCCCAAAATGATGAGCTAGAGGCATCACGTGCCTCCAAGGTGAGGCATCTGCCAAATGGAGGATCCAGACGTCAACATAATGTCTTAAAATTCCCAAAAATGTCAGTTAGAGACAGAAGTCGTGGATCTCACCCCTCCCTCCTTAAGCAACGCACCAGGGAGAGTTCAGTCTCTGCTCAAGTTATTTTCCTGTTACTCACCATACTTTCTCCCATGAACAAAAATAAAACAATCTGCTTTTGTGGCATTCCCAAGCTGCAGTCTCAAGGCTATATTATTACGTGTACACGTAGCTGCCATTAGCTCTAATAATGTGTGCATTGTTCAGGCGCAAACCGAGAGCTCTGCTGCCACCACCCATTACAGTGAGTAGTGCTTTCTGACTTCAGTGGCACCGTTGAAGAACCAAGGTTTGCCAAAATTTGTGCCTAATCCTTGTATTTTTCAAAGCATATAGCTACTCAGTCCTGGGGAGAGTCTGCAGACTTATGCAGCGGGAAGGATGACAGAAGCTGTCTTCATCTGACAACAGTGTCCGGCTGGTCAGTGAGAATGATGCAGAAGTGCCAAAGGAAAGCACTATTTCTTTCTCAGAAAAGACATGTGGTACAGCTGCCTGCATAGCAAGGAGAGATCTGGCTGAGTAAGTGAGGCTGGATGAAACATCTGTTTTGTGTTTCCCAGGCTTTTGACAGCAAAACAGAGTTATTTTGGGGTTTTTACAAGTCTCGCAGTAATTTTAAACAATGTTTTTGCCAAGTTTTCCACTTTCTGCTAAATAAGATTGCTCTTGATATCAAGATGTGACTTTACTTCAGAAAAAAGTCATAAATGACTGCCATTACCTACACTCCCTCCCCCTATATTTTTTTTGTTTTCCTAGTCCAGCTTTTAAATATCCATTCCAGAACTTTGTGAGAATTTCTGCTGGTGATACAAGGAGAAAGATTTCTTTCATGAACAAATGAATGGTTTCTCTCAGAAGAGAATTACATATGCTGCTGCCTTATTTTTTCCCTCCCCCTCTAACTCTTGGTTTCCAGATGTAGCGAAAGCTGGTTTGAGCAGAAGAACATATGTTTTCAGCATGAATTCTGTTGGCAGGGTACTGCTGCACAGTACTGCAGAGTTGCTGCAAGCCATCCCTGACCAGCATACATGTATAATGTGCTCTAGAGATTATCTTGCTTCATTTTTATCCTCCTTCCCCTCCCTTCAGCAAGTTTCACTTTAATACAACACTCCAGACTTTGTGCTCTGTTCCACTGCTGAACACCTGAGTGCTCCTATCAATAAAAATGTTACAAACTGAGCTCTCCCAGATGCAGGGAAAGGCAGCTAACTTTAATCCATGCCTTCAGCATCCCACTTCTTTGATCTGCATCTGAGGCATGTGGCCGTTCATATTTGTTAATTAAAAAAATAAATTATGCTGTCCAGTGCTCTAGTTTTAGGCTGAAAAAGTTGTAACAAAGGAAGAACCTTACATGTGGTCCTCAGTGTTTATAGAGACCTTCCTCTCTGTGTATTAAAAATTAATAGGCTCCTTTATATTTATCTGGTGATGTTTGGCTTCAGCCAACTTTGGACCAGCTTCTGGCTCACTTGCTTTTTTTGAATAGTCTCTTGCTCAAGGAGGAGTAGATTATTTTGGGGTGAAGTACAATTCAGCAAGAGCAAGTGTGCCAAAATCTAGTCCTATAGTAGTATCACAGGGAAACTGTACTATAAACATGTCTTATCTTAGCAAGCAATATATCAGAATGATAATGTTTCCATTAAATATATTTTCAATGACAGAAGGTTAGAATCACACTTTGTTCAGTCATAGATGCTTGGCTGAGTCATCTGCTAACTTGCTGCTTGCCTTACTCCTGTCATATATTATCCATGAATGAACACAGCAATTTCCATCTCTATTATTCTTTGAGTTCAATCATTTAGTGCACTCTGCAAGGCAGCTATGAGGCCATCTTTCCATCACAACCTCTATTACTTCAGCTGCTAGTGAATTATCAAACCAGCAATCCATAAAGCCCTTAGAGCTCATATTAATTATCAGAAACTGATGAGATATAAGCACATTAATTGATTCCTTTCATATGCGTGCTTTTAAATACAAAACCAACCCAAGATAGGAACTTTTTTGAGATTTGCTGTTATGCATATTATACTAGGTTGCAGAACTGAAGGTGTTTGGTTAATGATTATTATTTCACTTGGCTTAATTTGTCACATAATATAAATAACTGTAGACTCTGTATGTACATCTCAAGACAACACTGTTTGTTAGATTAGTTTCACCAAAGTATTTTATGTGTCTTGAATAATCGTTATGGGGAAACTCAGTGTTACTCTTTTGAAACTGAGGACTATAAAAAAATTTTGTGTGTGGGGGTGCAGTTTATAAAAAGAATAAGGAATAATAAGGTGTATGGCTAGATATGGTGACAGACTTGGAATGGCATAAGCTGTTGCCATCTCTGATTTGAGATGTGAGCATGTGGATGCATTTCCTCTACTGTAATGCAAAAACAAGACAGATGAGCTGAAAGATCTTTAGAAAATTATCCTGGAAGCCAATGCTTCTTTTAAACTCAAGTGCTGATTTACAACAAGAATGTGATATGTAGTTTCCCTGGTTCTCCTGAAACCAAACAACATGAAAATGTTTGCAGATGACTCTAAACCTGTTTCCGCCAGCAAGTGGCACTCATGGTTTGGGGCCAGTAGGGGAGGTAAATCGGTGAAGCAGGAAATACATAGAACTTGAAGGCCCGAAATTTAAATTTGGGACCCAGAAACCATGGTGCTGGGCTTCTAGATGATCCTATAGGCACAGATACTCCATAAGGGGCTTTGCATTCTGCATGCAGGTTATTTTATGGACGTCAAGTCAGAGCAGCTAGCTGCCTCACTGACCCCTCAAACCAGTCAGGAGAAGGCACTAAGGAAGAGCAATCACGGAACTAAATGTTCTTGCAGCATGCTTCATGTTAACCAACAAATTGGTGCTGTAAAAATCACAGGAGACACCTGGCTATACTTTAAAGACCATGGCGTACTGGCTTTGCAGCCCTTTGCCTTTCTAGAATAGCCAAGGATGTAAGACAGTCATCCATGACAGGGGAGACATGACTTCATTTCCCTCCTCAGCCTGCATGAGGACAAACTTAACACTGTCTCTCAGAGAGGAAAACATATGAACATTAAGCTATAGGGTGCTGAAGAGGAATTTTTCCAACTCTTGTGCTGAAGCCATGCCACCATGCAGCAAGGAAGCTGTGTTTCTGTGGGATGGATTAGGAAAGCACAAAAAGTGAGACTGCAGCCCACTGCTTAGACCCCTCTCATGGGGCAGGAGTGGGCTGAAATTTTTGAATGACTGTTAACTGAGATATAGAGATGGAGTTTAAACCAAGGATAAACAAATATATATTTTTAAAAATGTGTAAGCTCTGAAACAAAGCCAGTAAGCACCATTTAAAGGGAGGGTATAGACCAAAAGTGGATGGATACATATACTTCCAACCTTGAGAGAGCCACTACACCCCAGAGAGCTGACTGAGGCAGCTCCTCTGCTTAACACAGGGAAAAGGCTTGTACAAAGCCTGTAACAGCTCCAAAGACCAAACTTTGAAGACTGGAAATAATTTCTAGCAAAGTTAATCATGCTAAAATACACCAACTGCTTTATTTCTTGTACACAACAGGCAGTCAGATAAACCACACTCTGGTACTGGTAAGGTTGTCTCCAGGCCCCTGGGGGCTCAGCAGGCTGCAAATGGTATGGGGCAATGTGCCACTTGCACTGGGAAGAAGGCATCCAGCCTCCTGGTGCAGACCTGCATGGCCTGGGGAAACTGAGAACCTGCTTTTAAGGCTCAAATCCTCACACAAAGACAGGAATAATGAAAATCCAAGGCGATCTCACAGCAGTTGAATTATAATGTAAGATGTTTGGGGTTTTTTCCCCCAAAAAAGAGAAAGGGAAAATGAGGCTCTTGCTGCCCAAAGACCATGTGGAAACTTTCTCGTTTTTGCACTGATGTTAAAGTAGCCCTGGGAAAGGCCTGTGTCTGAAGCCTAACCCTAAGGGGCAGATTTGGGACCTTGTAAATGGGAGAGAACTGTAAGATTATTCCTGGCAAAAAAAATCGATTTTTCCTTTATACCTCCATCTTTCTGTCCCTGCACAGAGGATGGTCCGTTGGAGTAAGACAAACAAGCAGCTGTATTTAATCCCACAGAGAGGAAAAACATAATATTGCATCCACATCCCAAATTACTGGGTACCCACTTACAGCTGGTGCACCTCTTTAAGTTGCATCTACAAACTGCATCAAGCTACCACATCTGTTAATATCACCATGGGCTGTCCATCCTGTCAAAGGGGAGTAAGGATCTGAGACCTCACAGAATTCATTAAAACGTGAACAAAGACTTTTCTGGTGTTTCTGAAGTCCAGGACTTGTTCCAGTGTAGCATGAAAAGAGGCACCACAAAAGCCAATGGAGTGGCCAAGGCAAACAGGCATTTATGTAATTCACAGAATCAGGAGCCAGAATTAGCCCCAGAACAATGAATGGTCTCAGGATCTAGTATTTATTAATAACTTCTGTTCTTCTGTATTCTCAAATCAACCTAAATATATTTCTTCACCAATCCTGAGTCCTGAGATCCTTTGGCTGCAAGAAGAACTGAGATATTGTTATGACACAAGCTTGGATAAGAGTCACAGCCTCGTAATTTCTTCTACTGTGAACATGACAAAGAAACACTGCACTTGCTTCTTGATAGTCTATTTTTGTATGTGAAATAACTTTGCACTTATACACAAAATAGACACTGAATTGTAACTATCAGAGGAAAAATAAAATATGATTGGGTCATTTGGTCCTGATTTTTGACTTGAGACCTAGTCGTGACATTTGGGGAGACAGTGGGCTATGACAGCATTCTCTTGACATGACCAAGACTGTTGTCGTGGCAATGTCAAAAGATGCAGTGCACAGTGGTTCTCTCATTTAGCAATAATCTTTTTATGCAGAGAAAGTAAAATGGTATCCTGTAATGGTGTGCCACAAGTTCTCCAAATCAGCAAGACAGCATAAGTAACATCTCAGCCTGGACCTGCTATTCACGTTTGTTACATTGTCGGATCTTCTTTTTAGCCAATGGTGGCAATTTCCACTTTTTGTAAAATGGTTGTCTGCCAAGCAATCACCTACAAAAACACTAAATCTAGAAGAAAGGCATAATTCTCACTGTCATACGGTTGCAGCCCCTGATATCAGGTCACATATTGTTTTGAAGTGAATAACCTATAGGTATATTCCACCAAGTAATCAGTTTTCATGGCCACTTTTTAAGATCAAAGAATACCATAGGGAATGGTTCAGTGATGGCAGGAGATGGGCCATGAAAATGCATGTAATAGCCTACCTCACAACATGGCTGTCAATAAATTAAGATGGGAAGTTAGAAGTTGCTTAAAGTCATAAAGGGAGTTTGGTTTTAAATAGCCTGAGAGCAGGGCTGGCACGGCCCTGTGAAATGGAGCAGGATGTTGTGATGCAAATTTCCATGACAGCAGGGGGCAACTTGGGACCCAGGAGCTCTCTTACACACTTTCTATATTTATATATTTAGGTGAATGTGCTTCTTCATCTCTCATTTTTACCTGTTTGGATTTGCAGGCAGGATTCTAACTTTGCAAAACTGATGTCTTTACTGAGTGGAGAAACAGAGAGAATACAAGATTTTTGTGGGAGAAAAGTAGAAAAAGACCAAGAACTTATGGAGACAATTATTTCCTTGATCAAGTCAGTTGAATGCAACAGATTTTAAGGCGAGCTTTAGCAGTTCATATAGCAAAACTATTCAAAGATCTAGGTTTACCTATGTCACATAAAGCTTCTCTACCAGTTTTCATTGGATTAAGGTCAAGAGGAGCATCCCAGAAATAATTCACAGTGATAATTCTGGACTTTCTATAGGAATTAATTTCCAGTGAGAATTTGGTATTATGCAAGTTTTCAATTCACATAAGAAACTATTCCTCGATGTCTCTGCACACAAATTATTTTATTTGCATTATGAAGGACCCCAACCAGATAAGTGCCCCAGTGTTTCAAGACCACAAGTTCATCATAAGAAATTGTCTCAGAGAAGCTACAGTAACAGGAGCTGCAGAAACCTACTGCACACCTGAAACTGCTATTTTGAGATTCACAGGTGTGAGAAACGCTCAGTTGCCAATTATCAGCGGCTCAGACAGGATGCGGTGTGAAGCATCTTTATTACGTTCTTGCAAGACCGGGCGCCCCCATCAAGTGGACGCGCCTACCAGCCATCATGCAATGGTTTATATCCCTTTCTCCCAACCGCCAGTTCCCTCCCCTGATTCCTCATTGGCTGAGTACTACAGGGTGTACAGACTTCCCGAACCGCCTACCGATACGCCCCTTCAGGTATGTGTTCATACGTCGCATGTTCATGGAAATGAACCTTGGCTTTCTCCAGGGCGGAGAAGTTAATATGCATGAGCTCATCACGCAAGTACTAAGATGGAAAGTTCGAAATTCAGGTTCCCCAAGTCTTTCGGTATCTGCATCCATCGAAAGCCAGTTCCAAGTACTGGGTCATCACAGTTGACAAAAAGACCACTTGCCTTCTAGCCCTAGGCCAGGGATTTCAATGGTTGTGAATTGCTCTTGTTGATTGCTTTGGTGAATCGCTCCTGCCCTTCCCATCAGGCTTATTATGTGAAAACAACATTCTTTCCCTTACACAGATAGAACCATAATAATGGAAGTCTGAAAGAGAGGGTGCTCCAGCCTCCAAGCTAGCATGGACCAGCAGTTTTAACCCTAATTCCTGTAGTTATAAGAATGTGTAAGATGTCATAGGAGGCCAGGAGGGAATGTTTCTTTTGCAGAATTAATTCTTTCATTAAGAGTGGAGCTACTGTATAGGTAAAGATGTAAAATGTCAAGCCTGAGCAGCCAATGCCCAACCTGTTGTTGCCAACAGAAAATGTACTTTCAGTTTGCACTGTTTTATTCTTGTAATGACCTACTCTAATTACTTTTTAGCTCAATGCACTAGGAGCCATTTGCTAACTGAAATTTTAAATATTAATGCAAGAGTGTTTAAGATGTGTCCATTAAGGCTGGTAAAGTTGTGTTTGATTAACGGGCTTTTCATAAATGCACTGACACAAACTCTTTTTTTTTTTTAATTAATTCAGCCTGCAAATGAACATCATCCATTTTGCTATCATATTTTATCAGTCTGTAAAGTGCATTCTCACTTCAATTTTCAGCCCTGAATGCAGAACACTTTGTGAAAAATGACAGAATTTTAATGAGAAAATGAACAACATGCCATCAACACCCTTTCGCCAGTAAAAATGGAAAACATCAAGCTTTAAATCATGTTCCCTCCACACCTTTGGACATCTGCGATTCTGTCTGAGTCCTCAAAATCTGCTATATCTATCACCAGGTGCAGCCTTTAAACGCTGAGGAGCTTTCTGCTTCATTGGTTGGCATGGCAACAGTTGTCAAATCATCCCTTGATAATGCTCTTTAATTGATTGTATAAATTATTTCTGAGATATGTGATTGCAAAATGATGTACTGAAGCTCTTAAGTGAACTGATCAGAGTATGTGCATTTAAAAATGCACCGCATTCACTGACCCTAGCCAAGAACCTGACCCTCTTACAAGCCTGAAATTCTTTAGATCAAGCATAAACATTAAGCATTAGGAAAAAGTTCAAAATTATGGCAAAGGTATATTCTGCTCCAAGTGCATGTTGCTAGTTATACCAGGAAAGGTGACTTATAAAAATATCAATGTCAATAAAGCTATTGTTAATACATTTGCTTCTGCACAGAGAGCTAAACGGTCAGGGAATGCAGAGAAGATTTCTTATCCATTATCTCTGAATCACTTCAGATCCCTAAGTAGTATAAACTCTGAGGGTAATATTACTCTGGCCAAAAGGAGACATTTGCAGGGGAAATGCCTGTATTTGAGCTGGTTGTCTAGACTTACTCTTATGGCCAGAAGAGAGAAACATGCATTTCTAAGACAGATTAGTAAATTTCTAAAGAAAATCAGAAGATTTGCTAAATTTAAAAGCCCTACTTTCCCTCCATTGACTATAAATGGCTCTTGGTGTGACTAACTCAGATGGAGGTTCCAGATATCTGAAGTTAACTGAGATGATAAATTTTCTTCTGCTGTCTTTTCAATACTATTTTTTCAACATGAGACTAAAACTTGTTCCATGTGTAACTGATAAACTCTTTTAAGCCCAATCTTAAAACGATCTCTTTTTTCAAACTTTGTGTCCATTATAGTAAAACATCTGAATATTGAGATAAAATTCCTATCTCTCTGAATAAAAATAGAGATGCCTAGATCAGTAGGTATCCACACAGCTAAAATGAGCATCTAGTTTCCCTAGTGCTTACAAAGAATTGTGAAATTATTAGTCTGGTTTTGTCTGTAAATTTCAATGTCAATCATGAATAGACTGTTGTATCAGTGAACTGCGATTGGTCCTTAACACGTTCAACAAGATTTAAATCCGAACTAGCATTTCAACACATGGATGAGCACAGATAATCATTTATAAAGATATGCAAAAGGAGAAGGGCTTATCTCAGCTGTAAAGCACAAATGTTTCATTGACCCTCAAACAGAAATTTGGCCTCTTTCTGAGGGACACTCTCCATCTCCATGAAGCAGGGAAGAAGGGTCATTTAAAAATAAAACCATCCCTAACAGGGAATTTAAATGTCTTTAGTTTAGATTTAAAGGGTTTTTTTGAGGCAATGCAAAATCCCTCACCCACTGAATCAGAAAAGACCCTGCAGAAGAGAGGTCTTTGTGAAGATAAATAGCCACATGACTGTTGTATATTTATCTTTCAGAAATGTAGGTCATAAGATGAGCAGTGTCCCACAGCATCATAGTGGAACTGAGCTCTTCCCATACCAATAATCCTCTCGTAGTCTATGTTTGTCATCCCTATGTCTTAAGTCTAGTATAAAAAGATTAAATGTGTGCTCAGACACACATATTTATTTCTCTTCATGCTGATAATCGGAAAATGGCAGAGAACTGGCTCATTCATCTGCTATCTAAAAACATACAAGATATTCTGTACTAAATGGGTATATTCACAGCCAACTAGTATCCCCAGCACATTCCATGAATTCACTGTTGCCATTACACTGAAGTTTCTGCGTCCTTTTGGTTGGAGAGGTTATCCTGACTTTGAAGACAAAGAGGGAAAAAGACACTAAAGATAGTAAATGGTGGCTCCACTGTCAAATGTTGTCTCCTTCCACAGGGAAGATGCCCACCCTGGAGGATACAGTGCCTGGGTAGCAACTCCAGAGGGGTCAGGCTGCCATCAGGCTGTGCTTTAGCAATCTCACCAGCCTTCCTTGAGCCAGGTGCGAGTGGCTAAAGCTGGCTAACCCTTGGTGTGATGAAGAGGCAGGCAGGGCTGCCAGGGTGGCCATGTTGGTGGCTGTGCCAGCTCCTGCCATCTCCAGTGCCCTCCAGCAGTGGGGTTGAGCCCCATGACCCCCCGCAGCACACCAGGAGTTGCTCAGCTAGGACAGGGACCTGCCAAGCACATTTGCCATGTGCATCCCCACAGTTACTGTGCATGGATATATTTTCAGTGAGAACAGCTCGCTCATTGATCCTGGCTTCTCCTCCTCAGCTGGAGTCTGAGTCACCTGGGTCCAAAGCTAGTGAGCTCATCTGGGGTAAGAATACCTCCAGTGTCACACAGACCTACGCAAAAGGGCTTTAAGTGACACCCTGGCTGCAGCCATGTGCAGAGCTGAGGGCTGGCAACACTGTGTGCTCCTTGCACAGCTTGGTGCCACATTTACCAGCTGACAGTGATCTTGCATTTATCTACTCTGTGCCACAGTCCGTTTGGTGCCTGCAGTATAGGCACTATCCGAGAAGCAAAAAAGGATGGGGGATTTTCACTTGAGTTAAAATATCTATGCAGTTATTGATATATTGCTGTCACTTCTGAAAGCTGTAAGTTTTTCTAACACATGAAAAGAATGAAAGTATAGAATGATCATAAAATGCAAGACAAAGAAGTAGCATCTATTTTTATGTATCTAGAAGATGCGATCTATTCAGATTATAATCTAGATGAAGAGAACTGGGTAAATATCCCTTACTCTTGGATGACGTAAGTATGCTAAGTGAGAGATATGTGACTAGCTTGACTTGAATTTTTCCTCTTCAGCCTCAGACTGAAGATCTTCAGGAACTGGGTTGTGTTTCTTGCTTTTGCTGTCTTTTTAATTTCAGTTTTAATTTCCTAGCTATTGTCAGAAATATTCTAAATTCATCAGGACTCACACATTGTTCACCATCTAACCAGAGAACAGATAAATACATATGTCAGGCCTCGTTAGCAAAAACTGTCACTGATGAATGCCTGTTTTCCCTCCCCTTATATCCTACCATACTTCATGCAGCTGATGATCAACAACTGCTGCCACTTAATGAGCCTGAATCTTCAGCACTGCCCCCTCAGATACGCCTGGTGTTGCAACACCTTTGAAACTTAAAGAAACAAACAAACTGTCTAGTTTATACCCGAGGAAAAGGATTTTCTGGAAGGAAGGGTCTGTCCTGGAAGAAGGATCTTCTTGGTCTGAGTGCTGGTGAACTCAGTGCTGGAATATTTCATGGCTGAGAAAGACATTGCAAAGTTGGGAAATCCCCACTGGGGCTCGCAGCTGAAAGCCAAACATCCTAAACTCCATCTGGCAGCAGCAGGCAGGCTGTGAAGATACTGGGAGCCCAGGTAGCACATGCCTGCAACAAGTGACCCACTTAGGCGACAGCCTGCTGTGTTTGCCCTTGCCAGGGTGCCGCAGGGGTACATGATGGATAGCTTTGCGCCAGGCTGCTGGGGCACCCGCTCATCTCCCCATGGCAGCTGGGGCTGGCTCTCCAAGCAGCCCTGTCCTCCCAGTATCTGAATCTGTTGCCCCCTGTGTCCAGCAGCAATAGGAAGAAATGAGATTAAATTAAATCAAGTGAGATTATGTTAAGAATTAGAACATTTTTTTGCAGCCTCTCAGGTCTGTTAAATCTGGAGCTGATTGATGAAGGCAGTATTGCATCTCCAACACTGGGCGTCTCCCAAAATGGGTTAGAAAACATGGGGACTACTGCAGTATTATGGATCCTTCCTCTCCACATCTCCTTGGCCCCTGGTTGTAGCAAGTGTGGGTCCTTTCCAGTTTTAGGCGGCGTCTGTGCAGATTCTTAAAGCACTTACATACATACATACATACTTATATAGACGCACACTTCTACTGAAAAACTGTGGATCTCTTTATATAAGGGGGGATTTAACACAAAAAAATCTCAGAAGTCTGAAACAAGCTGGAAGCAAATGTTGTTAGGGAGGTCCCCTCCTCCCCTCCTCCATGTGGGTCCCTTAAAGATTTCTAGTTATTCTGAAATCGTATTTCCACTCCAGCATTTTGGCTTGCTTGGAGGCAGCTGTGAAATAGCAGCAGCAGCAGCTGATTAATGCCAGGTGTACATTCAAATCCATGCATCTGTATTTGTTGCTGCAAACTTAAGTAAACAATGACCAAATGTGGCTTTTCTAAGTGCAGTTTGAACTGTATGTGCATACAGAAACTTAATCACTGTCAGCTGCTACATTGCAGGCTCAGAGGTCCCAAACCGCAGAGGAAAGCTCAAAGGAAAGTTCAAAAGGTATTAACCACTTGACACGTCTTGTGTTTTGGGAGATATTTTTGGATGACCGGAGAGCGATAAAAATTTTTGTTCTCTTTCTGTGGAAGAAGATGGAAAAGAGGATTTTTTTTTTTTTCAGTGTATTTTGGTTTATTGATTTCATGGCCCGTATCACCAGTTGACCAAAGTACGGGAGGGGCTGATTCACCTAAGGCTTGTCCTTCGTGTGCAGCGAATGGGCAACATCAGGGAAATTCCTCTTACCAGTTAAGATAAATTCACCTTTCATTGTCCATGTGACTGGGGACTTCCTGGTGAGTTGTTTCAATATCTTGCTTTGATTAAGACAAAACAGGGAAACAAACAAGGTTATTTTTGGAATACCGGAACCCAACAATGTACAGTCTGTGACAAAGATCGTGAGGAAAGCCTGTGCTAACTGAGGTCAGTGCTGAGATGCCCAGTGACTTCAACAGCATCAGAATTTTATCCAGTATTTTGTGTGAACGAGGCAGCTGTCTTATCTTCAGGTGTTCAGACAATACTACTACTAATAAATAAAAAACATAATGCATTTCAAAACTGCTGGGCTGGATATAAAAGCTCTTATCAAGTAAAAAAAATCTATTTTTGATGCCTGAACAAGAGAAAATGAGAGAAGGGACTGAGTACGTTGTGAACAAACGTGTGTGAGAGGGAGAGAGCAGGGAGGGAGTGGAAGTTACTTCTGAAGCCATGCTGGTAGAGTATGCAGACTTGGCAAAACAAGTCACATATGTATGTCATCAGTAACTTGAAGTCTCTGAGTAACATGAAGTTAGAGCAGATGCTGACTTGAAATCTCATTTGTAGCAGGGTTAAATCACGTGTGGGTAATTATTAAATATTAAAAGCACAAGTTAAAAAGATTACCCAAAGAAGGAAAAAATGGAATATTTCATAAAACTTCTTGATGAGGAGGTGCTGATGAATGAAGACAGGCATAGGGATAGATTTAAGCACCAGACCGAAACATTATCGATTTTGCATGCCAAGTGTTTGATAAAGGCTACAGAATTCTCAATATATAGCCCTTATATCAGGTATAGCCCTTTCCTGTTCTTAGACTCCACCTTTTCAATTCCTTATGGGAAAGGAAGAGTATGAAAGAAGCACTTGGACTGGAAAAGTCTTGCTCCTGTTTAACCCCATTTGTCCGTCATGACATAGTGGACAGGAAGGAAAAATCTTTAAGGCTTCTCTCACTTTGAGACCAATCAAAAAGCATAAAAACAGGTACTTAAGGGTCAAGCCAGCTCTTAGACTATGATTACAGTCATAAGAAGGATGGTGGCACTGGAAGAAGTGTGACATTTCTAAAGACTTTGGCAAAGATTTTAATGGAGAAGGATGTGAGACCGTCCAGCCCTCCACTGTAACTGGGTAAACAGGGACTAAGACCACTTGCTTCACCCAGGATGATTTCTGCCTTTCAGGAATGAGTCTTTATGTGAAATCAAGAAAGATGGATGATATTTTATTATAAAACCTAGCAAACAAGCACCCAAATATCAGAATCTTCACAAATGTTCATTCAGCTGTAAAGACTTTTAGCATTTTTGAAGTAGGGAATTAAGCTATGAAGAGCTAGAGCAGAACTAAATATTATTCCAAGACTTGATATTTTAAGCTGGTATTTATTTCTTTAATCTGCCTTACTTATATTCCTCACAGACTAGGTGTAAGCAGCAGTGCAAAGAAAGGGAAAAGAATCCAGCCGTAAACCCCTGAACAGTCTTCATTTATCAGGCCCACCCCTGTAATTCTTATGGTAGTCCCAAAGTTCCTATTAAAAAGTCTCAATACACCTGTAACTTACCAATAACAGAACCTTTTTGTTCAGTCTTGTCTTTTTGATTACATCTTCTTGAAATCTGAAGAAAAAACTGTGATTGAACATGGTTCATAAGTTCATAACAAAGTTCATAAATTATAGGTATCCTATTTTTTCATAGATGGATTTTGGGATTTATTTTATTTGTTCAATTACAAGGGGGCTTGAAAGTTCAAAGTACAGTCTCCAAGTACAGTGTCAGATGTCTGAATAAATTTCTGCTTGCAGAAGAGCAAATACAGTGGTATCACCCAGTCAATAACAAGTTGCAATGTTTATCAAATGTTGGTATTTTATTGTGGCAGCTACTATGTTTCACTATTTGCAGACTGGTATTCTCCTAATAGTACAGTTAAGTTGGATTTGAGAACAACAGCAGCTTAAAACATCAAAGCTACAGAAGAATATTATTCAACATAAGCTCTGCTCTAGCTCTTCATATCTTAACTCTACCCATAAAAATCACTGAAAATAATACTCAGAATTAAAGAGAAGGGCGATTCTAGAAAAAAAGAGCCCCAAATTCAGAGAGTGCTCGAGCACAGAGGTCAGAAGAGGGTGGCAGGGTGGTGGCAGTGTATGTTTGCTTTGCCACAGAGACCCCGAGAGCTCAGCTGACCAGGTGTGAAGGCTGCCACTTCCATCAATGTCTAAGCTGCTCCTGGCCACTGGCCCCAGCACCTGGATCCATTTGCAGCTGCACAACCTTCTTGGCCAAATTCTTGAAAAGACAAAGGTCACATTGTGCTCTCTGCTGTAAATACATAGAGGCTGCTGCAGCTGCAGGAATGGAAATGGGAGCAGAAGCCAGCCAAAGTTGTTGCTATAAAATTGCAAATGGGCATTCGGAAAATAAATTCCCATCAGAAGTTTTCATGAAGGTTTTACTTCGGCTGATAGGCTGCCCAACCTGAGAATATAACCTCAGGCTTATGTCTTTTCTTGATATTAGTTGTATATTAGTGTAACTCCATTAACTCGGCTGCATTATTTCCAGTCTCCCATGGAAGAGAGAGAATATTTATCTGGTATATCTGAGTGTATCAATCCTCCAGCTCATCCTGTCTGCGCAATGTCAGAGGAGGAGATTGGACTTCCTCCTAAACTAGGCAAGCCATCTCACTGCCCAAGACACAATTCACTGTCATGCTATGCCATAGGAGCATAGAGGAAAAAAGACCATGCTTCACAGTGTAAAGATGGGTATATGAAGATTCACTAGCCAGCATAAAATTTAATTTTTATTCTCTGTTAAGAGCTCTTTAAAGAGATTGGCTAGATAGTACAATCCTTTGACTGAACTAGAAAAATTTATTAAGAATACACAAATACTTGTAGATATTCAAGGCAGAGAGAAAATTTCGTCCTGTCATGAGATATGTTCTTTCAGAAGCCCGCAGGTGCAGTGTTATATCTGAAAGTGGGGGAGCTTTTCTTCTCTCACTTTTCTTCTAATCTTTGGTAAGAATAAAATCATCCCCCTCAACCCCCTCACTGATATCAGAATCCAGTATATTTGGCTATTGCAAAATTATTCAGGTCTTTTGCTCCCTCAACCTTTTTTGCTAATATTGTCCCTTGACGAGACTTATTGTTTATTTAGTTTCAGGGAGCTGGGGTGGGAGCTACAGGCAGGTTGCATAATTTTCATTTACAATTGTGCCATTCAGCACCATGGGTTGTCATTAGTGTTTTATTATCTAGAGAGACCAATGCAGGAGACCACCCTTAAGTCACTTCACATCTTACAAGACCACCCTAAGGTTGCCCAATACATATTAAAAATGATTCTGGTTTGCCTTTATTAGAAGTATACTTTCATTAAGTTTTTTTCTCAGACCCTTGAATAATTCCTCAAGACTGGTTTCATTGTACAGAGACTGCTGAAGTATGGAAAAAAGGAGTTCACAGCTGCATTCCCTTTTAGTACATTATATCAGCGACGTCTACAGGTGGAGCAGAATTATGAATTTATTGCTGATGAAAGACCCTAATCTCGGTTTTCATCATTCTTTGTGTTTTCTATTTCACAGACATACATAATATTATGTTTGAATCAATACATTTTACTATTCCAATGGGAAATTATTGGTAGTCATAGGTTTTGTGCATGATACTGTTTTGAGTGCAGCTTTTTATTTTCTTTATTTGTTGGATATGGGTTTAATAACCGGGTGGGAAGATGAGGAAACTCCTGATGCACAAACAAATAATATTATTCAGCTGGCCTACTTGATATCAAATGTGAAACTTTTATGTTAAAATGATAATGTGTCTGTGAAGATTCAAAAACTACAGCTGGGTCTGAAATATTCACCATTCCGTGTTTATTATGAATTATTCTTTGTTTCCACACAGTCCTCTTTTAAATGTTCATCATACATGCAAATGCATAATGCATTTCTCCTTATTCAGCCTAACACAGATTCCGTGATCCCCTGTGAACAATCAGCCTAGGAAAGGCTTTGCTGTCTTAACTCATCACATAAACTGTAGCTTTGTGCCTGTTTATTGTGCTCATTGTCCACACTCAACAGAGAATTGAAATGCTGGATTTTTCAGTCCTTACTTCTGAAGCACCAGATCCAAAGGTTTCCCAAGTAATCGAAAAAACCACGAACTATCCCCAAGTGTGTGAATAGTCTCACAATCTCTAAATAACACTTGCTTTGCATATAAGAAAAGCAATAACAGCTTCTGCAAAATGGAGCAGGGTTTTGCCTTGCACACTCGCACACATGCACACGGAGCGTACCTAGTAGATTCATCCTCCTTTCTTTTGCATAACGTCATTTTTAAGAATGCATAATTGGTTTTCACAGTTGTACTTTAAACCTGCAAGTCTTATGTAGTTCAATTAAGTGTAATCACAGTGTTCTGCCTGTGTTTATTCCTGTACGTGACAGTGTGACAACATGATTACAAAGGGGTGAGGAAGAGAATGGTAATGTGTCCTTTACACGTTTATGAAATGAACTGCTGTCATGTAGAGTGGGTAGGATTTCATTTGCAATAGTCTGGGAAGATTTACACCTAGGAGCCTGTTAAGGAGAAGGTTTAACACCAGACTTGAGTATGGCACAACCCCTTGGCTATCAGATAAAGAAACTAACCTCAGCCACTGGTGGTGGCGATGTAAACACCCAGCTTAGCTGCAGGCTCCCAGACACCAAAGCTCAGAAGAAGCTGCAGTTCACTGGAAATGTTCATGCTAGCCAATTATGATTACTCTCCCTCTTTAATTACTTTTCAATTGAGGTGGAATCCACGATCTTATCACCCTCTGTTCCTCTGATCCAGGCAGCCAACATAGGGACTGTATATCAGGATCTGGAAAACATTCAGAAAGGTGACTAAAGAATGCAGCATGAAAGTACATTTTTTGAAAATTTGATATGGCCTTTGTTGGACATTTCCTCTCCTTATCGGCTTGTATTTTCACTTTCAAGTTGATAACACCCAGACTGAGTTGAAACACGGTGATATTTCTGCCATTCTCTTCTGAGTTCATTGTGACTTTTTTATCATCAGCAGAAATAGAGGGAGACTGAATTAAACAGGAGCTGCAGAACTTGGAGCTTGCGATAACAATACAAATGGATTTTCTCTAACAGAGAAAAACAGCTGTCTCCATTATTTGAATGCTTCACCTTTCTCCATTCCATTAATTGGGTCTTTGATCACAAGCTGAGGTGGAGAGGCCCTGATAAGGAATAGGTTATTAGTAAAGTAGCCTAAAGGAATGAATTGGGCCTAGCACTTGCTGCAGAAGATGAGATAAACCCATAATGCCTGTGTATGTGAGTGGTAGAGAGTGATAGGGCCCTCAGACTGCCCTGAACTGCTTGCAAGAAGACTAATACTCTAGTGCTATGATAGCTAATGCAGGATATAAATTTAGCTCCCGGGAATGGAATAGGATAAAAATTCCATAAAGAGTTTTCTGTAAATGGCTTACACTTTTATATCAAACTGTGTCAGAGTATTCACGAAAAAAAAACATTTTCTTGATCTCAGTATATGTTGAACACAACTGGAGGCTTTCAGTATAAGAAGGGGGAAAAATTACTGTTACATTTTTTCACCAAGACATTAATAAGAACACCCTTTGAAGTGCGGTAAAGCTAAATTGGAGGAATTAAATTTGATTGAATCTAAGCCTGTTTATTTTTCATTTCTGCAGAGCAGGCGTTGAGTGATTTGTAATACTTCATTGGAAATCTTCAGGAACTTGCTATCATGTAATCCATTTTTTGCTGAAGAATACGACCGCAGGGGACAAGGCCATATTGGTTTGTTGTTAATGTACTGGAAAGAGGTACTATGGAGAAAACAGTTAATATTAAATTACGAACACAAGGTTATCTTTCTGCTGCACATGCTCCACTGCCCTAGGCAGGGGTAATCTGTTAATAGCATTCAGCCAAAATGACACCATTAAGGAACTGAAGCTACACATCTTTTGCAAGCTGAATGATGTATAAAGCTGGTTTTCTATCATCCTAGATGCAATAAATTATCCATGCTGCTAAAAATTGATACAAGACAGAAGTTTGATAGAAGTGGCACCCCAACACAAATGGAAGTGCTGTTTGTCAGGAAAGGACACAGAGATGTGAGTGCTGCAGGCCTACCTTTTATTTGTGTCTCTCTTTCCCCTTTTCTGATTTTTCATGTTTTAAGTGCCAATCTGGCACATTGCCTACAGTGGCATGTAAATGGTGGGAGACTGAATGTGGAAAGAGAAAGGCAGAAAATATATAGCCCATAAAGCAGTGGAGATGAGGAAACACAGAAGATGTGCATCCCTGGTCTACCTTGAATGAATCACTGCTTTTTAGTATCTGTTCTTCGTTGCAGATGTCTCTGTAAAAGAAGCAAAGGCTATGTTAAACAGCTTCTACTTAAGAGCAGCTACCTGAGAGCACTGGTTCAGCACCATCCCATGATACATGAGGTCTCAGTTCTTCCCACCGAAACTGTTCCATGGTGTTACGGCATAACAAAATCTTTTATTATGGCAGAGAAGAGAAAAGCCAAAAGAGAGTGTTAGGAGCCCTTTTAACTGTAGGAACTTATAGGATAGCTTTCCCTTTTAAAAATTAATTTCTTTGATTGTATAGATTCACTGTTGGTTCAGATCCTGTCCAGAAGGATCTGGAGTTAAATCCATGAAGGTCACAGTGCTCGCATCATGCTTAACCCCCTAAATAGGATAACAATATGGTCCTCAAACCTGTCGCTCAGCTTCTGCTCATTCCTGGGAAGATTAGATCTTCTATAAAGTCTCTGGTTTGTCATTGAATTTTTCTGAAGTTGCCCCAAGAGAATCTGCAACTCTTGACCCTTGATGGTACTGATGCATCTCTTTCCCTGTTGTGCCTCCGCTGGATTCAGAAATGAGTCATTCTTGAGGTATGCTCAGCAGATTTGGCTCTCAACTACCTTCCTATTTGTCCAAGGCTTCAGCGAGAGCCCAGAGGAGACACCTCAGCCCCAGCATGAGCATCACGATGTTCAGTGGCAGATGGCGACATGCACCATCTCTCCACTGTAGCTATTCTACTTTGCAGGGAGTAAAGAAAAGTTCAGTGGGCTGTGAAAAAAGCAAAAGGAAGAAGGGTAATACTTCTAGGTCTGTTTGTTAGGCACTTGTGTGAAAGGGAGAGGGACACAGAAACCAGGGTTTCACTCCCTGTGCCAAAACCTGGTGTTTTAGCCTTTTTGTCCTTCCTCTTCCACCCATCTATGATGAAATCACACATGAATAATGTGGGATAACATCTGAGGGCAGCATAGCTGGAATGAGGACAGTGAGATCCGTACAATGAGGGGAGGAAGGGACCTTGGTCCTTATGGTTTAGGAGGAGCATACTTTCTTGAAGAGATGCCTCTGTTTTCTTGTTCTCCACTCAGCTATGACACCTAGCTTCCCCTGAAATAGCATAGCCTGTTCAAAGCTGTAGTGTCTGTCATACAGCAGTTTCTGCTGAAACAGAAGGTAGTGGCTAGATGATGTGATGGACTCCAGAGATGAGCTGTCTTCATTCTGCTGTCTGAAGGTATAGACAAGTCCTGGGGATCCATCCCTAGTATTAGTATCCACTGGCCATAAAGGTGTATTTTTTCAATTTTAGTACAGTTTTTTTAAAGTAGAGTCTTCACAAGGGCCAAGCCAAAGGCAGCAAGGCTAAGCTTTTGTCAGTCTAATTTTTGAATGGTTCAAGGGCACCTACATCCCAGCACAGCTTAGAAAAGAGGTCTTACATATATTTAAATAAGTTTTCTGTGTTTTCAGAGAAGTGCAATGTGACTGCACAGAAAAATTCATCCTGCTGAGTTCCAGTTAACCCCTGTTCACTGCATTTGTGGCAAGATCCTTTATGGTACCCCAGCAACCTATCTCAGTTAGCCTAGGTATCTCCACACAGAAGATCAATCTGTGTATACAAGTTTTCTATTGTTTCACGGCTTGTATTTTTAAAAGAAGTAACAGAAGTAATTCCATCAATCCCCACTCATCATCAAATTACCCCATGCCCAACTATATCCATGTAGCATGAAACGCACTGGAAGGATTGCAATAGCCACAACAAGGAAAGTGATTAAAGCACTTAGTAACAGATGGGAAGGATGAATATTTTTAAAGGCAGCATGAAGACTCTCAGCTAATTATTTGATACGTACTGTTACTTGAAGGAGTGAGAGCAGAATTATTATGGTATATTAAGTCAAGATAGAACAGAGAAAAAGGGAAGGCCAGATGACTGAAAGAGCAAAAAATATTTGTAAGCGAACAGTCTAAATGAGCCTTGCAAAACTCATTAAAACGGCCTAGATTCTGAATGATGAGATAAATTAAGCTCCTGAGTTCAATATGGGAACATAGCTTCCTGTAAACCCATTCAGATTGTTAGTTACATAGTACTTATTTATTAAAGTTGTATAGGGAGTTTGTTTTAACCACAGAAAGCCAAATTTAGAGTCTGATTTTTTTGTTGTTTTGTTTTTAATTTTGCATGAGTTTAAAACTGTCTCTTGCTCCAAATCTAGGGAAGATAATTTGATTTGGTTAAATGACATGATTGCTGATGTAGTTTTTAAATCTCAAGCTAAACTGAAATGCTGATATATGATATATGAATGTAATTTAAGTCAGATCTCTTGAGAGGAACATGCTGTAGTCCAACTGTCATTTACAGCTACAGAAAGTAATTGAAAAAGTGCTATTAGATTAGAATGGTATTCTTTTAATCTGCCTTGGCACAGGTGTAGGTGGCTGAGGGACCCTCTAATGAGTTGGTAAGGAAGGACGAAGTCTGGTTAAAAATAGAACATTTCCCCACAAAAATTACCACCGTATTTCAGAAAAAGCAATTTTCCCTGTGAAAAACCCGGAGCAGGAAGCAAGGCAGAGAACACACAGGGGTGCCCGTAGTGTTGACAGCAGACACCATTTCACAGCCGGTGTCACCCCCGACCAGCTGACTGCCTCAGGCTTTGGTTCACCGGTGTGCTCTGGGGTGAGGAGGTACAGCACAGGACATCAAATGACCACGTACAGGACAGGGTCCTTGTGTGTCCGGCGTTGTGTGAAGGACAGGGAGATTCAGCAAGGAGCTATCCCAAAGCCACCGCAGCTTGAATGAGTCTCAGCAAACTTCACCGCTAGTGTTTGCTCTGTACTCTTTTGGAAAGAGCAGAACTGTAAGAAATATTTGCAGCCCTTGGCAAATTTAGTGATACACAAACTAAAGTACTTATCTCAAAACTAAATGTCTGGTTTGTGACTTTGGGAATTTGGAGGTAGAACGCATCCAAGGGGTCTAATCTATCCACAAATAATCCCACAGTAACAAAGAGAAATGCGCATATCAGCAAAGGTCCATTTCTTCTGTCAGGGCAGGTCTGGTCCCTTCAGCTTGCTCCTCAGTGCTGTGACCAGCAGAGCAGTCAGTGCTTGTCTAGTTTTAGACAAAGGAGTCTACCCTACAACCCAGTGATTTCTTTTTCACATGAGACTTCTGATTGTGAAAAGGAATTTGCCTTATTTTACAGTTATAATAAAACATTCTTCTATCTAATTACTTATTTAAGGTACTACTAACATTATTGAACTATGGGTAAAATACACAGTAATCAGAACTAACAGAGAAGATGTCTGAGCTTTAATAAAATAATATGCATTTTTCACCTCATTGAGCTGCACAGGTAGAAGTAAATATTACACTAACTCTTTTTTCTTAAGACAACATCTGAGTGTGTTAAAAATACTGTTATTAATGGGAGAAAAATTATAGATTATGTGTCTTTTACTGTCATTGACAATATCTGATATGAGCTGGAGTGTCTGACCTTTCAGTGAGACCAAAATTACAGGATCCAAGGGATCCAGAACTAAGGAATACTGCCAGAGGAGACACTCTTTTTGACTACAGGACTCTAGAAGAGTGAAGCAGACAGGAACAAGGACCTGAACAGTCATGTCAGTCAAAGAGAAATACTTGGGCAGGAGCAAAGGCAACCTATGGAACAGCACCTGGCTGTGCTGCTAGTGTCGTAGACAGGGCTTTGGTTTGTCTTTCTAAGAGACCCTCTTCAAGAAGCAAAGATTGATGGGGAGGAACAGGATCCACCTGGAAAGATGGGGCAAGAGTATCTTTGCCAGAAGCTCAGAGCCTGACATGCAGACACTTGCAATGGGATTTCATACTGGAGGTGATATTGTTCCAACACCTTTTTCACTGCCTTGGATGATATCCATCAAATTTGTGGATGACCTCAAACTGGGCAACAATATACTGAGGCAGTGGGTGATGAGGAATGAAGCTTCAGCAAAGCCAAAAGAAAAGTCATCCTCCTGGGGTAGAATAACCCCATGCAACACTTTGTGTTGGGGGTTGCAAGGTTAGACAACAGCTCTGCAGAGAAAGATTTGATGGTCTTGGTGGACAACAGGTCAAATATAAGTCAGCAATGAGCCCTTGAGGTAGTTGAGTCTTACCATGTCCTGGGCTGCATTAGTAGACCTTTCTGGTGCCCAAAGGTCAAGAGGAATTATCGTTCCCCGCTGTTCAGCACTTGAAAGAAGCACTGTGTCCAGTTTTGAGCCTCTTAGTACAAAAAACATCAATAAGCTGAAGTAAGTCAAGTGTCACGAAGATGGTTGGGGTCTGGACCACATGGTGTATGAGAGAGACTAAGGATTTGTTTGGTCTAGGGAAGACAAGGTGAAGGATCAATCTAATTATTGTCTTCCACTACCTAATGGGTGTTTACAGAGAAGATGAAGTCAGACTTTTCTCAGGTGCACACAACAAAAGGCAAGAAGCAACAGTTTCACTTTTTAGCAGGGAGATTGACATCTGGATATTAAAAAAAGGTTTCCATCACAATAGTGGTTAAGCAAAGGGACAGACTGCCCAGAGAGGCAGTCGAGATGTCCTTGGAGATTTTCAAAACTTGACCAGACAGTGTCCCAAGCAACCTGACCCAATTTTGATGTCAGCCTTGCTTTGAGAAGGAGATGCAGCAAGCAGACCTCCAGAGGTCCCTTCTGACCTGCATTATTCTGTGATTCACTACCAACTTTTTAAAGTCTTCCCTTTGAACTCTACAGAAACATCTTCTATGAAGAACAAACTCTTTCTCTAATTTTAACCATCTGAAAAATAGATTGGGGAATCTGAAGAATGTGAAGTTAAATCACAACATGATCTACAGAACATGGTGTTTGCTTCTGGTTAAGTCAGTGATAGCCAGAAATCATTACACAGGTTGGTGTTGCTATCATTCTGACAGGTAATCAAAGGATGAAAGGAATAAACTATTACCTTGCTCCCAGTTTGTTTAAAGACACCAAGAAACAATGGAGTGACTGAAGTGGGTTGTATTAAACATGTTTTCAAAAACATTGGATTTTGGTTATAGGCATTTCAGGACAAAAATTTCAAAACAAGTAACTCCCATTTTAACGAGGAAAATCTGTGTACAAAACCAGTTTTTGGACAGAAATCACAGTGTTTGTGCCTCTAAGTAACCGATTGGTAATGTAAATCAGGTGCTCAGAGGAACAAGTATTCTGAGTTGTTTATTGTGGAGGGCAAATTCTGTGGATTCAAAATGGCTCAAAATCAGTCCTTACGTTCAACACAACTTTTTACACTTTGTGGTTTATGCAATTATACATCTCCTACTGTGTCGGTAAAGTAACTTCTCTAATTACCCCTATTCCACTCCCACTTCCCAAAATGACATTCAAAAATACAGGTGTGCAAAAATCATTAAGAGGAATAATGTTTGCACTACCCTTGTAATGGCTGTCTTAAGTTTTCTCAGTACATCAACCCACATGAGAACTTTGCAGATGTTAAAACCACATACACTCTATAAATTAATCTATGCCACTTGAGGGAATTGAAGGAAAGAAAGGAAATTCATATAATTCAGTGTAATGAATTCAGATATCTAGCAGTGTGGCTTTACCACCAGCTTCATTTTCATTTTAAGTGTAGAAACTGGCAATCAAAGTTAGCACAAAAGTGATAGTCTTTTTATAAATGCACATGCTTTGCTGTTGGATGCTTCTTGGCTGATAAGCGTGGCTTCTCAAGAGTATTTTCAGAGAGAACCAAAAGGCAATGCTGAATAGTTCAGATGCAAAAACTGAATAGGAAATGATGCTTCAGGCAAACAAAAGCCTCAGCAATGCTTATTAATTGATTATAAATCATTTTATCTTAGAATAAAGGAAATGATTCTACTTGCAGTTTTAGAAAAGGGGGCCACAGAGCAAGGGGAGGGGCGGATGTGAGTGAAAGGATACATCGAACATGAGCACCTCTCTGCTGTCTGTGAAAATGTAAATTGCAGTAGGTAAGTAGTGCAAAGGGAGATTTTCAAAAAGTAGTGTGAGGGTTTTTTTTAAGAGAGAAAAGATTTTTTTGTGTGCTACAGCAATCACAGACAATCAATCAAATTATGCTTGTAGTGACCCCACAAACCTCTCTTCATCCATGCATGGATTACTAAGGAAGCATATCAGAAAGGATGCATTTAATAACCTCTTGTTTCGAACTGTTCTGGAAGTCTTTAAGTCTCTTCAGCCCTGCAGTCAGGGACTGGAACCAGATGTTTCTCAATTTAGCTGGGGCCAAAATTGTTCCAGCTCAGTTTGAGTTCCCATCAAAAATGAATTCAACAGAACAGCTTAGATTTGTTTCCAGTGGGAGACAAAAATAGTGGTTCAGTGTGGTTTTCTGTTCTGGCACTGGATTTCTGCACAACTTCATGCTTCTCTGCCTCTTGGGTTGGGTGGAAGGGTTGGTGATTGATGTCTGTAAGCAGACAGTGTGGGACCCAGCTAATGTGACACGGAGCAGTGCCACTGCATTTGTAGGACTCTCACAGCTGAACAGAGGCAGCAATGGGGGCAGCTGGTTGCCAGTATTCAAAAGGTGGGTTTTGGCCTTACAGTGGGACAGAGATCTGTGGCCGTCTCTGGAGGTCACCATGTGCTGTGTCCTGCTCATAGCAGGGCTATCATCACAGCTGGATCTGGTTGCCCAGGGCCTTGGTCAGTCATATTTTTAAGTTCTCCACTAAAGAGTTTTCACAGACTTACTGGGTAGTTTGTTCATCTTCACCTTCTCTCTAACCTTGTCTTCAAGTAACTGAAGAACTTCCCCATTCAGAGACCGTAAAGGAGCCTCAGTATTTATATGGTCTTGGGGAGGTGGAGATCATCTACCCTGATCAGGACACACCAATCCATCCAGGAGTCTGCTTTTGCAAAAGTTTTTGTTTCCACAGGTATTTATACCAAGTTATAGACACTACTGATGATCTTCTGATCACATGTTATCCCATTTACTCAGCATTATGCTAACTAAACAGGGATTTGGGACCCTGTTATTTTATGCCAACATGTGGTGCCTTCCAAATTTGTAGTAATGTGTAGAGGTTGCTGTGGAGTGAGGATAATTCAGCACTTTATGTTCCAAGTTTTTCTTCATATCCTATCTGTGAATGTACCTCAGAAATTGTAGACTGGAGTTTGAAGACTAATTTTGAGCATCTGGTGATTGGACATCTATAGACATTGTATATGCATTCATATGTTGGCATAGATGTCAGTACTGCCTCCAAAGAAAAAATAAACAATCCATGACAGAAGATGGTTGGAACTGTGAGCACAGAGTCCATAGATGAGCACATGTCTCTATGAAGTTAAGCAGGGTGACCTGAATGGTGCAATCAAGTGCCTATTCTGGACCTGGTGATATCTGCCATGTTCTTGGCTGGAACAAAAGCCTCCACAAGACATGAATTTGGAACCCTTGGGCAAAAAAAACATTTAGAAAAGAGGTAGATTAAACTATCAGCAAACAGAAATTTGGGGAAAAATCTGAATATTTTTCTGATGGATAAACAGAGCAAAAAGCTGTGCTGAGACTGGTGGAGAAGAACTGCCAAGAACTACATCAGTTGGCAAAAGAGATTAGGAAGAAATAGTATTCCCATTTTGAGAAAATATTGTCCTGTGTGGCAGCTATCTTCTAATCACATTCATGTCATCATCACAAGGAAATGGAAAAAAAAGATCATGAGAGGAATAAAAGGAAGGCCCTCTAATAGACAGACTTTGAAGAAATGCTCCCATGACAGTGATTTGTGTCTGCACACCCAGCCTTAGTCCAGACTATCATCCAAAATCACTGCTGAAACTCATCAAAATGTGTGCTGCCTTGTACAGTAACAAGGAATGCACTGTTCATTACTCATCAGAAAAATGTGTTAACAGACTTTCTCTTGAGAATGGACGTACCTATTATCAATGTTTGAAAATTCATATGACTATTTTACACAAGTCCAAATAAGCTTTGAATAAAGGGGTGCCACAAACATGAGGACTGGCATATTTGAACTAACATGGTCACAGTGGTCATCTCTGGGATATTTTCTCTTCAGTCTTCTCCTCAGTTCCATCTTTGCTGCATAGCTGCTGCCTTTTCTTTGTATAATAGCTCAAGGTACCAGACAGACAACAGAAAAATTGTCTACAGCTTCAGCAGGCAAAGGGAGTGATAAATCTTTCAGGTTATTAAAGATGAGCTCAAAGTTGTCATTTTCCTATCCTACACGATTTGTCTGTTTCTGTGCTCTTCCTTATTCTTCATTAATCGCATAATGTAAACTGACTTATCTTTGGCCCCATGTCTTTTTTTTTTAATTTTATTTCATACCTTGTATCACAGAGTTGTGACAAAGAGTCATCAAAATCATTGTTGCACCATCTTTATATGCACTACAGTGATTCAGTCTTCTGTTAGCTCATAAATGATGTTTTTCTGTAACTACTTGTATTTTTCCTCATTTGTCATCATGGCTCTGTCATTCGTTCTAACTTTTCATTGTCTTCTTTTTTTTTTTTCTGGAGAATGACATTTCCTGTTTTCCATAAATATTTTAAATAACATTTTCAAAATACTGAGGTAAATAATAACAATAAAATATTAGCAGGATGCTATTTTTGACTCAATATCTATTTATCACCTTCTGTTTAAACACATCAATTTTCTTAGTATTCTCTTCGAACAGTACTTTTTGTTGATGATTTAATGAGAGACCAGTACTACTCACAGACCTGTGAGTCTTCCAATATATGACTGTGAACAACTGTTTCTTAGCGTCCTGGTTTTGACTGGGGTAGAGTTAATTTTTATTCTTAGTCCCTAGAATAGTGCTGTGTTTTGGATTCGGTATGGGATTTGATATGAGAAGAATGCTGATAATACACTGATGTTTACAGTTGCTGCTAAGAGATCAAGGACTCTCCAACTCCCCATGTCCTGCCTGTGTGCAGGTGTACAAGAAGCTGTGAGGGAGCACAGCCAGAGCACTGGACCCAAACTGGCCAATGAAATATTTCATATCATGTAATGTCATGCTCAGTATACAAAGGAGGGATGGCTGGGAAGGAGAAGAGAGGGTTCTCTCTTGCTTCCGGCATTGCGACAGTGGGATCTTGGTATTTTGGGATCATTAACTGGGAACGGGCTGGGTATCGCTCAGCAGGTGGTAAGCAATGGCATTGTGCATTACCTGTTTGTACTTTCTATTATTGTTATTGTTTTATTTTATTTCAGTTATTAAACTCCTTTTATCTCAACCTATGAGTCTCCCTTCACCCCTACAATTTTCCACCCCATCCCCTGGTGAGGGAGGGTGAGCGAGTGGCTGCGTGGTGTTTGACTGCCAGCCGGGTTTCAACCATGACACTTAGTTAAGAAGAAGGCCTGACAACAGTGGATAAGATCCAGAATCGTTCTAGTCATTTATCTTGGTGATGGCCTTAAAGAAGATACCTCAAAGAAAGTGTAAAAAGCATAATACTGATTTAAACTCAGACAAACAAGGAGCAGTACCTGCTGCAAGAAGTAAGAAAAATTTTACAATGCATCCCAAAAGCCCACCTGTGTTTCAGAGCAACTATACTTTTGGCATAAAACTTTCTTTAGCAAAACTTTGGCAACAGTTCCTTGAAGCCAAATACACAAAAGATAGAAAATATTAGCTTTTATTGCTTTTGAATTTCATACTTTTAAATATCACTGAGATACCTTTAAATGTCATTTAAATGTCATTGGTATTGTGCAGGGCTCAAGGGAAGATATAGAAAAGTAAAATGGAAAGGAACTTTCAGAGTTATCACTTGATATTTTTCATAAACTGATCCAAGTTCATCATAATCCTTGTTAGGCTATTTCCCTTTTCCTCTTCCTTTCCTACCCCAGCTACTCCTATCTGAAGATGGATCCAGGATCCCAGGGAACTGAAAACCCACCTTCTTGACATTTACATATCAGCCCACCTATTCAATCTCCCTTTTATTGTTAATTAAATCTTATTTCTAATTAATTGTAGTTTATCAGTCTTTTTTGTGAACTTCCAAATATTTCTAGTATCACCATGAGACAATGCTAGGGTATGATATGTCACAGATAAATTGAGTCTAAAGTGTAATCAAGTATAGAAGTCACTCATAACCTAACTTTTTGGGGATTTGATAGGTATTATTTCCAAACACACACACACACTTATATATGTATATATATTTTACCTGGATATAAGCACCTTCTGTACTGGAACAGTGCCAATTAGACTGATTTGTTAAGATGCACTGTAACTTAGTTGACATTTTACCCCAGGGGAGAATTTTTGTCTTTTGTATAATATGTCTTCAGATTCTAAGCTTATGAAACTCATGTCCACTGAGAATAGTATAGATTTTCAGTGTCAAACCCTGAGTCAGGTGGTGTCATTGATTTTTAAGTAGGACTCCACATTAAAATCAATTTTTCAGAGGGAAAAAAATGAAAACATCAATAAAAACATCTCAATTCTCTTCTTAAAGAAGTAACCCATAAAATTAGCAGGAAGGCCATTAAAATGTTTTCTAAACGCAAGTACATTTCAATACAAGGAGGGGGCTTAGCTTTGTCTTTACCTGACAAAGCATGCAAAGATCATTAGAATGAGACCGGATGAAACAGGTAGTGTTTTGATAATAAAGAAAAAATATCAAAAGAATGGAAGACTAAATGCCATGAGTCAGGTATAATTTAGAACTGATTTTTCAGCAATTAAGTTGCTATAACTTGTAAAAAGGCCATAGAGTAAAATAAATTAATTGTGCGAAGAAATTTCTTAGAAATATAGAGATCACTTCTAACTACATGGAAAGGTATGGCATGACATTAAACAATTTTTAAAAATTTCAGACATTTCAGAATCCCGTTTCCAGGATAAAAAAAGAAAAGGGGGCTTAAGACTTCAGCAAATTAAACATGAAACAAACTCTCCACTATAATTACAACAGATTATTTCAGTGAAATACAAAATAATCTTCCGTGTACAATGCCATGCGCAAGCCTGATCAGAAGTTGCCAGAGACTTTGGCTATGAGGGATCCACTGCAGCTCCCATAAATTTAACAGAATGAGTTAAGTGAAGCATCAGTACATTAAGAAATAACTGCAGACACCCAAAACATTAAAGACTGCCCCCCATCAAAACACATTATGAAGGAGTTTCACAAAGCACCCATGGAAATTCTTCAGTGACAGCCCAGGGTTAAGGAAAAAGTAAAATTCCATTAAAAATTATTATGAAACCTCATCTTCTAAGTCAGGGGTGGTGTCTGTGCTCTTTGGTTAGAGGAAGATTAAGGTATATCCATCTTTAGATGGATTTTTGCTTTTTATAAATGCATTTAAATTTGCATTTAAAAGATAGGTTTGTGGTTTTCCCAGGTAATCCATGATCTGATATCCTGACCAGAACAATTAAACCGTTTATGTAGCTTTGTTAAATATGGTCTTGCTAGAATAGGTCTACTGAGAGTTTTTTCCGAATCTTCCATTTATAAAGATATGTCCCAAATAAGAATTTATTAACACTCTTATCTGTAATAATTTGCTTCTTATGCTATCTCGCAATTACTAGTCCTTTAAAGAGCAATTTGAAAAGTGTAAGCAAATCTTACATGACATTTTAAGCATCTATTTCATATTTGAAATTAAAATTGTTATTACACTGCACAAGGCTGGCAAGACAAAAGCAATATACTCAAGAAAAATAAAGAAACACAGGAGATATTTATCATCTGGTAAAAAATAAGGAAAATGTTGTATTAAACTAGGAGTTTAATAATAAAAATATGGTAGTGCAACAGTAATTCTTAAAAAAATCTTCCATGTACAAAGACATTTTAATAATAGTAAGATTTAACATATTTCAGAACATAGTATTAGTCTTGCTTTATTTTAACTTTTAAAATAACAAATATACTAAATCTTTCATAAGCACTGATTTTACAAAGAAGTGGCACGTGTTTCAGTATGTGAACAGTTGCATGCAATGCTATATTACAGCTCACAAGAGTAATATCAGATATAGAAACAGTGAATTTGACCTCACATAAATTTTAGTCATTTCATAGTGAATACAGGACCTGAATGAAACATTTTAAAATTTTGTGTCTCTCTGGGGATTTGACTGCACTGAATGAGACTATTCCACTTTCACCTGCAATTACCTTCAAATCCACATGCAGGTTTAACATTATCATTACAAATTATTTGGCTAATTATTTGTGTACTTATTTCTTGAAGTTAGGACATATCTATTTTTGAAAGGCAGCGTCTCTCTCTTCCAGCTGTTCTTTGATCCAAAACCTTTTTCTTTTGTTCTGAGCTGTTGGCAGTGGACAGAATAAAGAGAATTAATCTCTATGGACAAGTGGTCTTCATGCTTGAGAAGCCCTTTCTACATTGCTTTGTCATTCTCCCAAGTCCCAGGATGGTCTGAACAAATACATAGCTTCAAGTTGTACAAAACCCAGTTGGCAATTCCTCACTTTTGAGATTAAATTTAGACTTGTGCACTTCTTAAGTGCAGGCATGTATTGCATTTTGGTGCTAACTCTGCTCAATCGTATTTTCAAGTATGAATTTAAAGGCTTTGCATAAGGAGTTATTTTCAATATGTTTATCTACCGGACATAAGAACAAAGAAAAACTGCATGGAAAAACAGTATTAGCTGAAATTTAGATGAAAACCTAAACCAGCTTAACATTAAGGACTTCAGAAAACACAGAGGGAAAACAGCAGTGCATTTAGCTGAACCATACTGGTGGGCAGAGCCAGGGCCAGCCCTGGCAGCTGTGATTTCCAGTATCACAGCCTAAAAGGTCCTGGGAAAATCAGTCATTTCTATGCCATCAGGCCCCATAAAGAAAAATGAACATTTCTTAGTCTCTAACACAGTTTCCGCAGGGTCTTCCAATGCAGTAATCAGATGTACAGACTGACTTAGACCAGTTGGTGAGCTGGGTTCATTTGAGCAATGTGGATTTTAACACAGCCTAATGCATCGAGGGCTGCAAAATGAAGAAAAATGGTAATGTGTGTCTTGCTGCTGTTAAGCAAAGCTGAATTATACTGTTTCACTTTTAAGGTATTGTTTGTGATGTGTTTGTGAGTTATGCCAAGGACACTTAGATCACAGTCTTGCTACAATAGAAAGAGATAATAACTGAGGGATATGAACTGAACATCTCTGCTCTATTAAAGGCAGGGTTTCTAGTCTGCAGTATACTACAAGTGGTAATAATTACAAGAGAAAGCATAACAATAAAAATGCACTATCTTTTAAGCCATAAACTAAGGAGAAAGAGTTATAGTTTAATTAATTTTGTTTTCTTTTAGGAAACCAAATAAGAGCCCATCCCACACTCTAGGGCTCCTCAACAATAGTTCAGTTTTCATAATGAAGTAAAACAATGGACAGCTCATCATTCCCCAAAAATAAATGCACAAACAAACTAATCAAATAAAGCCCCCTCACAGCAGGCAAAAATCTCAAAGTTGGGCTTTCAGTTTAACTCTGTATCTCCTGTTTTCCGAGTGCTTGAGTTCTCAGCTTTCTACTGAACACATGCAAACTGCTGTGTTAGACAAACAAAATTGTGTGGGGGTCGACATCCACCACAACCCACTTTCTGTAAGAGTTCTCAGAGGGAATGACTCAGGATTGCAGAATCTGCATGAAGGAAATATAATCCTAGAGTCAAACAACCAGAACTTTCTGGAAAAATTGGGCAGTTTTCATACACTATTAGTGGATTTCAAGATTTTTCAAAAGAAAAACATAAAGCAACAAAGTTAGCATTGCAAATTGCCAAAAGGAGGCTATATTTGATTAAGTGCAGCTGTGAGAGGAAGATCCCAATTTTCTCTTCATGGACCATACTGAGAAAGCTAGAGAAAGTCTGGTCATGTTGATCTCAGAGGGGCAAAACTCCACTGTAGAGTAACATTCCCAGGAGAAGGATGGGGTAAAATGTACCTAAACCAATGTAAAGGTGAAACAAAGGTGGTAATTATTTCAGGAACTAAAACATTTTTAAAAGGGCTGGAAACACATGGGATATTAACTATAATGGAAAGAGTTTCTAGAATACAGTAGAAGCCCATGTTAATATAAAATAAAAATTTAGATAAAGACATAGTGGAGCTAAAGATAAAGAGTAAAAAACAAAGAGCAAAAACATAACTATCACAGAGACCAATACTGAGATTTGGTCACTTGTCAAAAAACAGAACAAAGAAAAGATCATAGACCAGGGACTGATGTTCTACCTGTAAATTTGCCCAAGAAAAATAGAGATCCATGCCAAACCCTGGCAAGGAGTTGTCTATGTGAGGTAGAAAACTGTCATGTTGTTTCCACATTTTTTTCGTTCCTCAGAAAGAGTGTTACTATACGATACAGCTACCAAGTACATAATCTTTCATACAACAACTGGTTTTGGTAAGACAGATATATAAGATAGGCAGGATGAATCACCCTTGGACACGTCTTGCTCTCTCTTCTCAATATAACAAGGGTCTAGGTAAGTTGGTTAGACTCAATGTTTAGCTTAAAGATGGTTAAAACTGAGATAATCTACTTAGAAAAGAAAAAAAAATATTGTTAAGTCTTATAAACAACCCTAATGTATGTTAAGCAAATATATTATGTGGCACATGAACTAGAATTGTGTCATGTAATGGCAGAATATCTGAAGTTTCCTGGAGTGGAAAACAACACCTAAGTTTCCAAGATCTGAAACCACATATCTTCTATAGAAATACTTAAACAGAGCAACAAAACCCTGAATCATCCTACTGAATGTTTCCAACAAAGATGTGAATTTAGAGAATGGTGGAGAGTGTTATGAATGTATGAATCATGTTACCAGTACACACTGTATTTTTCCTCTGAAAAGGGGAGATGAGCTTTCAGGTGCCTGGAATAGCTGACTGGCAGCAGCTCTTGTTGGGCCAAAGGCTGTTGAACTCATCAGTCAGGCAGACACAGACTGTCTCCCTCCTTCCTTCTCCCTCCACTTTTCACCTTTGAAGCTCCCACCTCTAGTGTTTTTTAGGCCGTTTGTTTTTATGTTCCAGACTCATTATAGCTATTGGCTGACTCAGAATTGTCATTAATCACTATTTAAGAGCATTACAGTGATTTTTTACCTGGAGTAAATGGGAAGGTTGTGAAAGAGAGACTAGATGCAATAATTTCTTTCCTTTCCTGCCCTGCTAGCAATCAGAAATACATCTCTTCTCCTCTCCACAAGGAGAAGAGCTGACAACAGAGTTGTCTTCAGAGAGAAAAGAAAGATATGGGTCAGTGATACAATATTCTCAAGCACAGCTACTGTGCCTTGAGAGGGCAGGAAGAATTTCAGCTGAAACTAGGTATTTATCTCCTTCTTCTGGTCCAACTGCAGCTTTCAATTCCCTGAAGTGAGTTACCAATCAGGGAGGTAAGAGATACTCTAAATAAAATAGGGAGTATTACTTCCCAATTCCTCTTCTTCATGCTTTCTACTTGCAAGGAAATAGGGAGTTGCTACCTAGAGCTTCTTAAGGTCACAGAGGTATAGCATCTTCACCTTTTATCTCTGTTTATCACTGAAGCAATGGGTGAACACTCAAGAGAGGTATTGTTCGATGTTATTCATTCAGGGGAATCTCCTGCTGAATGTTATTTGATCTTTACCACTTGCTCTTCAGAGAGATCCTTTCTTTCTCTGTATTGTTGACGAGATACAGTGCTGGCATTAATGATCATGTTCTTTGTCCTGTGACTGTAATATTCCTTTGCTGAAATTATTTAGGAAGCTCCCTAGGTAATAGAAAGGAGCTGTTTATTCTTCTACTTATGCCTCTGATTTATTTCTTTTTCTCCACAGCTCTGTTCCTTCCTGTTCTTACTTGTTAAATTGCAAACCCTTCATTCTCTCTTGAGTCCCAGCTGTGTCTAAAAGGGTAATTCATATTTCACAGACTGAGACTCATCCTTACCCCCACTCATGTTGAGGCTCTTTAGAAGAAAGTGAACTTCCTGTGGTATAAGCCACATGGAAAGGGTTAGAGTCAAACAATATTTATGTAAGCATGTTGTTGCTTTGACAGAGCCGTGGGGAGCAAACTGTTAGGGGCCTTTCTGTTTAAAGGCTCACAGGACTTTGTGAGGGAGAACACAGAAATCTGTGGACTCACAATGCTGTGAGGCATTTGGAGCCAAAGCTCAAGGGTGGTCTTTTTTGGAAACCTCACAAAAAAAGAAAGTTTTCTGTTTCCCCTCATTCTTGCCCCATCTGCAGTAAGCCCTGAATAGCATAATTTGATCAAATGGACAACAGCAGGGATAAGATCAGGAGTCCAGGCAGGCACAGGGCCGAAGGAGGGGGGTGTGTGTTCACAACACGGGGAGAAAAGGCCAATGGAAATTTTGGCCAAGATCAAACCTCATCAGAGAAAGCTAGAGCTGTGAGAATTGGAGAGGAAGAAAGAATTTGGAAGGAAGTCAAGGGAAACAAAATTTAGCAAGTGAATCAGGACTCAAAGTTTAACACCAAAACTCTGAGGCCTTTGCTGAAAAAAAGGGAGATAGAATTCCAAGAAAAGATAAGGAAGATGGATGAGAAGGGAAAGTCTGCCTTTACATCTTTAATGTCTATTGGCTGCTTCACTCATGTCTTCCATGGCCATCTCCCCATCCCAAAAGCTATTTGCATCACAGAGACTGAAATACTTCTCTGGGAAGAAGAGTTAATGCTTTTTAAGAATCGTGGATCACCATTCTCCTTACAGAGGTCAGGGTGGTTTCTAGAAAAGTTTTCGTTCTAATATTTATATGGTTAATTGTTTTATACAAAGAGTCATTAAAATTTCCCTTAATTTTCTTCTCCTTTTTTTTTCCAATCAACTCTACAGTTTTTGATCCCCAGCTTATCCCATTATCACTACCCTGTTCTAATTATTTTCCTTACTGCCTAAATTACCATACATGCATTCTTTTTCCCCTCCAGGACTTGGTTTCTCATACTTTGATCTGCTAATTGGCTTTTTAATCATCTCATTTTGTTTTCTTTTCTTTTTGATACTTAAAAAGGAATTATTGACTGTAATGACCTGAAAGGTACCAGTTTGATAACACTGGCTCCTGAGACATGAGAGTCAGCCCCAGATACACTGATTCCAAGGCAACTAGTGCAACTGCACAGCCAAGAGACAGAGCATCTCTACATCTGGGTATGTGATTTAGGTTCCATCTCCATGGGGTTTCTTGTTTCACCTTGTAACCCTTGTAATTTAAATGTCTGTCTACTGACATTTAGACTGAGACTGTCATCTCACTGAAACCTCTGCACACCTCTACTGCCTGGACATACTGACCTAAATACAAAAAGCCATGGAGTCACATATCTGTCAAAGCATGCAGTGAAGCTAAACTCCCTGGTTTCTTTTCAAGTGTGGTCCAGACACTTCATTCATCTTCAGATCTTTTGTTTTTGTCCTGTTTCTCTCCTTCGCTCAGTCCTCCTTTCAATTCTGTTCCTTCTCCTTGCCAGTGTTTCCTTCTTTTTAATAATTCATGTTAAATTCCAAAAAGCTCCAGTTTTCTTATTTCACTGACCCTTTTCATAGACCCCTGCTTTTCCTTTTTACAGTTATGTCTACACATTGTCAAAGCATGTAGGGCCACACTACAAGGGGTTGTAGGCTAAAGATCAAACCAGTCACCAAGAAGAGAAGTTCACGATCTTTTGGGTAACATACATCCACACGTGCCATTCTGCTGTACCGGCATTTCAGACTCTAATAAGCTTCACTTGACATTCCTGGATTTGCTTAGTGATGACAGTCTCTGTATATTAAGGCTAGTAAATGTCTCTATTGCAAATCACATTTATGATTTTTTTAATGTCTTGAAGACTGTCAAAGGCAGACATCTGAAGGGTGCGATTTCTTGACAGACTGTTTATGTACTAATGTGTAAAATTTCCCTAAAATCTGCTCTGCCATTTCTGTTGCCCGTAGGGTTGAGAAATTCAGTAGTGCCTTATGTTAGTGGTTGTCTAATCGTCTTGAATACAAGTTCTTCCCATTGCACTACCATCATACCATAAAATGGTTCATTGAAGTTTCCTAGAAATAGAAAAGGAGTTTAAAAAGTAAAAATCACTGCTGGGTTTCCCTCTGCAAAATAAAGATTTAATTTAACAAATTTCAGAGCTTATGTGTAAAATAAAATGTGTGCATTTGGGGGATTGTTTTTAAATGGGAGAAAAATTTGAATCAGAGTCATATGGAAAATGAAGTTTAAAGAACCATTTTGTGAATGTAAAGGTAAAATGTTGCCTTTCCTGACAGAAGACAGGCTGCCTGAGGAAAGAGAGGAGCAGTGCTTATCTTTGTGATAGGTCAGAGCCTTTTGATAAGGACAGTAGTGTAGGAGTTGGCAGATAAACCCATAATGGAATTTACACCATTTTTTTTTTTTACTATCTCTCCAGCAAATGTTGCTGGTACCCCTACCCCTGTGAATCCAGCCACGTCATCTCTGAGAAGCAAATCAAGCAGAGAGGAAGGAATGGGGTGAGTTGTCTTAGCTATAATTAAAAATCCTTGGAATAATTATGCTTAATATTTTATTGTGTTCAAATGCTGAAGAATGTTGATGTTGATCACATCAACATATTTTTGTAGAGAAAGCTTTATTTCCAGCAGGGTTCTGCAGGTATCTAGGTACCAAGTATGACCCACCAAATTTCCCATAACACATGATTTTTTTCCCTGATGTGAGCTTTCAGGGTCTACAGGATCTAAATAGTACTACCAAGGAGATGGAAGACTTTCAAACAAGGAAGTGTTCATTTCAAATCATAGTGAAATAGAACATCAGAATCTTTTATCAAACAGAATGACCATGCAACTCTTTCTATTTCTGCAACATGGAAAACAAATCCTGCTCTTCCCACCGTTGCACTACACGTTAGACATATTCACAGTACTTCACTTCGAGATTATTCCAATCTTAGCAAACCTTTGCCTTGAAATATTGGTACAACAAAGAAAAGATATTTAATGAAATGAGGATGCATGTTAAAACAAACAAACAAGCAAACAAACAAAAAATGTGTAGAAGGAAGAGAGCTGCCACAGAGAGAATTAAAGATGAGTTGTACTATGAAATGGCTTAGTAATTCTGAGGTATGCCACAGTGAGGTCAGTGTCATATGCCCAGTCATTTCTGTCCAAATGTATATTCATAGCTAGGAAGGAGACAACATTTGTATGTAATGTTAATTAAAAAGAAATCATGAAACAAACAATGAGATATATTGAAGCAGATAAAGCAGCAAATCAAATCCATAATCAGTACATTAAAAATAAAGCTTTCAATATTCACATAGCACTTCATGTATATTAGATACTGGATATTTTGTCACATTAAAAACACGGTAATAGCGTCTAAATGCAGGTCTATGAAAGCAAAAGAATTACCAAAGAAATACATGTCTACTTAGTGTCTCAACTTTATATTTTTATTAAAACAAATATTTCAATTTCATTGAGTATAAGGTGGTAAATAAATTCTCTTTTCCATTAATTTGTGCATCTAAGGCTGAAAAAATCCGTATTTTGAAATACATATTTTCTATCATAAAAGAAAACAGACAATCAAATTAAAACCTGATTATATCATTTCACTGCTATAAAGTCTGAAGAGTACTTAAGATAAACACTAAAGATATCACTATCAGTGTATATTTATGTCATAAACAGAGCTGAACAACTACTTCAATTAAACTTAGTTTAGTTAATTTTCCACAGAGTTGTAAAAGTCTCTGAAAGTGCTAAGATTTATTATTTCTTATATGTAATAGAACAAAAAAGTAAGGCTGTATTTTTGATACCCCTTAATACACTTTTTTCCCCCCACTTTGCCTTGGAAATATTACTAATTAATTGTTTTGGCTGAAGAAGTGAATTGGTGAAACAAATCTCATTTCATGTCTGGTGCTAAAATGGTATGTCTGGACCGCTGTACCATAGAACATGGTCTTTATTTCACAAACTGAAAGAGATGCAGCAACACATTTTATCTGAAAAGTCAATGGATTTAAGGCAGGAAGATATTTTTAACCTGAAAAACATATACTGTGAAACTGGAGACTGAAAGTTTTTTTCTGAGTAAAACTACTGTCCTCTGGTTTGAAGAAAAATGCTCTTCAGAGGAAATAGATGACATGCTATATCTATCAATCAATCAATCATTTACTTGATCGATGTCTTTCACTCCTTGAAGAAATGACAATACACAAGACTTAGCTGAAGTGGAACAAATGTTCACTTGCTCATCTTTAATGTAAATGTACCTTATGGATTGTTGAACTTTCCAGAGACTACTGCTGTGTTGATTAATTGCTAATGAATGCTAATGAAGGAGTGAGGTGAATATACACAGTGATGTATTTAAGTGATGATTGATTGGATTTAACACTAGCTGTCAGGAGAGTACTTACCACATGCACAACAAGTCCATAAATATGCACAGAACTGTTAGTTGTCTTCCTGCATGTCTCTCTGGTCTTTTAAGTCGATCTGTGACAGGGAGAGAACTGCCCCTCTAGATTTTCACTGCTGAAGTAAAATCATTCCTTAGGAAGGACATCACCTTTCAGTGACAGGTTTTAATTAAACACTGATGATGAGTGCACAGTTGCATGACAAAATGTCACTCGACGAGTTCCCTTTTAAAACCAAAAGTAAATTTTTAGAAAATTTTAATAATAAATAAAATGCTTAGAGACCAACAAAAATAGAAAGAGACTCTGTTCATTAAAGCTCAAAAATACAGAGGGGACGTTAGGATAAACAAAAGAAAGAAATGTCATTTCCAGTTTAAGAAGAGCAATACTACGTTATTCCTTTATGAGATGGAGGAAAATAAATTGAAGCAGTAAACTTTTTCTGGCAAGTGCTACGCAGCTGGTTAGAAATTTCAGTGGCTAAGAAAAAAACCAGCTACTGACCAAATAAAGAAAAGTAAGAGAAGTCTGTGCCTGGCTCAAGTGCAAGGGAGGAGAGACGGGAGGTGGAGGGTGCAGTGGAGCAGATCCTGGAGCCAGCATGGGGGATGCTCTTGGAGATTGTTACCAGTTCAATAAATTGCCCAAGTGGGAAGCAGCAGTTATTTTTGTCATTTGGATGCTAAATGCTCAATGTTCAGCTATCAATATCCAAATTTCTATTGTGCTAGGGTCTTTTGAAACACCTACCATAGCTGCATGTGAATATCTCCCAAACACCAGTCTCTGGTGAATTCAGTACAAAGATAAAGACCATTTAAAATGACCTTTCAAAATTAAAGTTAAAATTCCTTTCTTCAAAAGCAGTTCAATAATAAATATAAGCTTCACACAGTCAAACGAAAGCTAATCAAGTTGTTTATTTTATACAGTCCACAAGAATGGAATAGATAGGAACAGCTATTTCTAAACAGTTTGGAGGACTTCACATATTGCCACAGCTGTTATTTTCAGCTGCCTTTGCTTTTCAAGTCCTTAAGCACTTTTCAGTAGGTATGCAGACTCTCATACAGATAATTCAAACCTACTAGTAGTTAACAGCTGGCTGTTGAAGGTAGTTGTTATACTTGCAGGAATAAGAACTGAAATTCTGACATTGGCAGGGGCATATTCAAATGTTTCTAATGATTCAGAGAGTTTAATTTAGAGTCAGCTTTTCTGCTGTTGCTGAGATTTGTTTGTACTAAGTTGAGTTGGCATCTAGGTTTAAGAAATTGGCCTGTGCTTCCACAGGCCAAATGGTAAGGGAATCAGTTTGGTGATGCTGAATTTCCACCTGGGCAGCTCTGGAAGTAACCACAATTTCTTGCTGTGACAACTTCCAGGGAACTTTGATTCAGCAACAGACTGTGGCAGTGAATTGGCTGCTGTAAATGGTAGACCCAGACCTTTTGCTAAGTGAAGGGAAGCATCAGCTGCCTTTGTATCAGTGGAGAACTTCTCATTTAGTAGAGGAAAATTCATTTCAGTGGTATTCCTGCATGAAAATCTGCATAATGTAGATGTTAAAATAATTGTTTGTAACCTATTTAGACAAAATGGACAAACGAGGAAGAGAAAGGCTGTGTATGGCAATACTTGCTTCCAAGTTACTGGCATCTCGAAAGCAGATGACTCAGATCAGCTGGAATAAAAGAATTTAAACAAACAACTGTAAATGAGAATTGGAAACCGGTTTTAAAATATCGTCTGGTCACAACCTTGCAGTTTGAGAAGAGAGCCATATGGGGAAAAAACACGAAAAACCAACCAGCTTGATTTAGAGGGAATGTAAAAAACCCAATAATTGATTACAGAATAATATAAAACAGTTCAGAGAAAAAGGGGATGTTCATAGTGATTAATGTAAATTAGATGCTATGAATAACAGAAAACAGATAAAAGGGACAAAAGAACATAAGCAATTGTCTAGGGTCAGCTGATAAGATGATACAAAGGAGAATTTTAAAAACGTTAGGATCAGAAGAAATGCTCAAAAGCTGTTGGAAGTGGGGAAAATCCCAATACTGAAGCACATTAGACGTGCTTCTCTCCTGTATTTACTAAAAAAGTAGTCATATCATATGCTGACAGTGAAGTGACTTATGTTCCAATGAAAATATGAAAAAATGAAAATACTAAACAGCAGCTATTAAAGGTAGATTTTTCAGTAGTGACAAATTCAATCCATTTGCATATTAGTGTTTTGATGAGTTAGTCTAGTAGTTGTCTGAATCATTTAACATGTTTTTCAGTATATTTGGAATACAGGAAAGACCTCAAGGAATGGAAGAAACTTGCTGGGATAGAAGAAAAAGACAGAACGCAAAGAGACAGATAACTATGGTTTCTCAGTCTGATGTCAGTTCCAAACAAAAATGACACACATTCACATAGGATACAGCTTGGTTAATAAAGTATATTACTAGAACCACTCAGCATAGATTAAAAACCCTACAATCTTAGCTGAGTCATCTGCTATTTTTAAATAAGATTACCTGACTTCTCTAAACATATCACATGCACTCACTTTTATAGTGCATTTGTATTTTTACTGTTACTGTACAAATTTTCAATTAAGAACACAGAAAAAAACCTAAAAGTTGTAACTGTTTAGGTGGTGTAAAATTTTGCTACATGATAGTTGCAAAATGCAATTAGGAATGGGAAGTTTTAGAAAAGTTCAAGTTTCTAAAGAAATCAAAAATCTTTCATTATAATACCATTTTACTCGTGTCAGAAAAAAGTCTCTGGCATATTACTGAAGAAATCCACATTGACAGAGGAAAGTTGAACTTTTTGTTTGGTTTTTGTAAAGCTGACCTGAGTGCCACCTGCTGAGCTCTTGAAGACATGTTAGCAGACCTAGCACATTTTTTTTCTCAGTCCTTCTCATACATTTTGCTCTGTTGCTTTGCCAGGATTTTGTAGGGACTTTTGCCACTGTCTCCTTCATTATCTAGGCAAACGCAGATGTAACCCAGCGTCTGTCAAACACTATGGCTACCCAAATCACTGTGTAAAAAATCTCATTACTGGAGGCCATTGTGCCTTATGAAGAATTACATCAAGTGACAGATTTTTTTAGACCTTGTTTAGAATTTTTTTTTTCCAGTGGTTAAACAGAGTCTCTAAAATAGAAAGTCTTTCTAATGGGACACTTCCACTGAAGACATTCATCAGAAAGGAGGTAGAAATTTGTCTGGATTTGAAATTTTCAGGTTATTTAATGACCCTGGATCTAAGGTCCTGGTTTGAAAATTACACACAGCATCGTGACTGGGAAGGGACTTTCAGGAAATCTTAGCTGTCGTTGTAGCATTTTTATGAACTGGAGAAATTATCAGGGGTGCTGACTGCAAAGTTTCCAACAGGAGCTGCTTGATACCACCTTGCTGTGAGAACATTGCTCTAAATCTGAAGCATAATATTTAATAAATAGGCTGTCCTTTTTGGACAGGAGACCACATTAATCTTTACTCTCATACACAGAGAGACTAATTCTAATAGTTCAAGAAAATAATTTTTATTACCTTTCCTCTTGTTTTATTAATATTCTCCCAACCCGCATAATCACCACCCAACATAGACCCTTCAGAGAGCACCATTCATGTGTGCTGTATAAGCCAGCCTGTGCCACAACGTACTGTTTTATTTTATACCAACTGTATGAAATCAAGGATTTCTCCTAAGCATAATGTGTTTTGGATTTGTGATAGACCCATGTGTCTCACTGTTTCACTGATAACTGCCGGAAAGTTGCCAGGCTGCTCTGTCTGGGCCCTGTGTCCATGTCTGGATCTACATGCTGTCAAGTTCTCTGGTTTTAAACATCCGAGTGATGCAGCACTCTTCTTAGCTTCTCTGGCACATCTCCAGGAGACAAGCACTGTGTTTGAAGGTGACAAGGCACAGTCCTGAATAATCCTTCAAAAGAGCATTCAGGAACGGGAAGAATGAGTCCAGCCCACCCAGTGCCTTCAGAGAAGGCTGCATAGGAAGGAACAAATGAACATACAAATGTATTTGTTTCCACCAAAAAAAACTAATCAAAAAAACTTAGGATTAATTATGTCAAAATCTACTGCAGTGACAGCATCAGTAAGGCATGGTTTTTTGTACTCATCAGTCAGGTGAGATAGATAACATTATCTCTGTGCTGGATGGGGCATAGCTGGGGCTATGGGGGCTATGAGGACAACTTGACCCATGACCGGGCCTTCCCTGGCCTCAGCAACACACTGGTCCAGCAGGGACTGGGTACAAAAGGTCAAGAGGCAGCATGGGCCTCACCAAGCCAAGTGACAGTATTTCCCAACATTGATCACCATGCACATGAAGCATTATTTTACTGTAGCAATCACTTAAGGACACTGCAGCAGTAGTTGAGCAGTGTTAATCACTGAAATCGTGCAGCACATTGCCCAGAGACCACAGAGGGCTGCCCATGAGCCACCTGTGCATCAAGATTGCTTAGAGGGAGGTGAATGGGAAATGAAAAATGTATGTGGTACTTCTCCTCCTGACTTGGTCACAGAATCACAGAATCGTCTAGGTTGGAAAAGACCTTGAAGATCACCTAGTCCAACCATTAACCTAACACTGACAGTTCCCAACTACACCATATCCCTCAGCGCTATGTCAACCCGACTCTTAAACACCTCCAGGGATGGGGACTCCAACACCTCCCTGGGCAGCCCATTCCAACGCCTAACAACCTGTTCTGTAAAGAAATGCTTCCTAATATCCAGTCTAAAGCTTCCCTGGTGCAACTTGAGGCCATTACCTCTTGTCCTATCGCTTGTTACTTGGTTAAAGAGACTCATCCCCAGCTCTCTGCAACCTCCTTTCAGGTAGCTGTAGAGGGCGATGAGGTCTCCCCTCAGCCTCCTCTTCTCCAGACTAAACAACCCCAGTTCCCTCAGCCGCTCCTCGTACGACATGTGCTCCAGACCCTTCACCAGCTTCGTTGCCCTTCTTTGGACACGCTCGAGTAATTCAATGTCCTTTTTGTAGTGAGGGGCCCAAAACTGAACACAGGAATCGAGGTGCGGCCTCACCAGTGCCAAGTACAGGGGTAAGATCACTTCCCTGTCCCTGCTGGCCACGCTATTTCTGATACAAGCCAGGATGCCATTGGCCTTCTTGGCCACCTGGGCTCACTGCTGGCTCATGTTCAGCCAGCTATCAATCAACACCCCCAGGTCCCTCTCTGACTGGCAGCTCTCCAGCCATTCCTCCCCAAGCCTGTAGCGCTGCTGGGGGTTGTTGTGGCCAAAGTGCAGCACCTGGCATTTGGCCTTATTGAAACTCATCCAGTTGGCCTTAGCCCATCGCTCCAGCCTGTCCAGGTCTCTCTGCAGAGCCTCCCTACCCTCGAGCAGATCAACACTCCCACCCAACTTGGTGTCATCTGCAAACTTACTGAGGGTGCACTCTATCCCCTTGTCTAGATCATCAATAAAGATGTTAAAGAGGAGTGGCCCCAAAACTGAGCCCTGGGGGACACCACTCATGACCAGCCACCAACTGGATTTAACTCCATTCACCACAACTCTTTGGGCCCGGCCACCCAGCCAGTATTTTACCCAGAGAAGCGTGTGCTCATCCAAGCCTCGAGCAGCCAGTTTTGCCAGGAGAATGCTGTGGGAAACGGTGTCAAAGGCCTTACTAAAGTCAAGGTAGACAACATCCACAGCCTTTTCCCTTATCCAATAAGCAGGTCGCCCTGTCATAGAAGGAGATCAGGTTTGTCAAGCAGGACCTGCCTTTCATAAACCCATGCTGACTAGGCCTGATTATCTGGTTGTCCCGCATGTGTGGTGTGATGGTACTCAGGATGAGCTGCTCCATCAGGCAATATTCCAAAGACAATAGATTCTCCAAAGGCAATAGATTCTCCTTTTGTTCTTAAGATCCAGCCAAAGGTCCCTCTTTAGCCAGGCCGGTCTCCTTCCCCACCTGCTTGTTTTTCGGCACACAGGAACAGCCTGCTCCTGTGCCTTTAAGACTTCTCTCTTGAAGTATGCCCAGCCTTCCTGGACTCCCATATCCTTCAAGGCAGCCTCCCAAGGGATTTTGTTAATCAGTCTTTTGAACAGGTCAAAGTTAGCCCTCCGGAAGTCTAAGGTGGCAGTTTTACTAACCCCTCTCTATGTTTCTCCAAGGAAGCTGGTGTACCAGCTTCTTCCATAAAATCATTAGCAGAAAACCAAAACCCCAGCAATCACCCAAGGAAGTTTCAGCAGGAGGAATGGACAAACACGCAGAACATTTATGTTCCTAAAGACGACTGAGACATATGTAATTTGTGTTAGAGGAAGATAGACAACTGTTTAAAATCTTTGGGTTGGTTAATAAAGATCTTTCCTCACAGAACACTAACCATAGCAAATCTCTACTGATTGTCCCTGACTTTGTCTGATGAGGATTAGGGATTTATCTAGTCCATGTGTCATGATAAGCACAACAACTAGAATTGAAGACACAGTGTCTGATTCAGTTTTCATAGGGCTACCTACTCTTGTACTCCCTTTACACTCAACACCTAATGTACTTTTGACATCTATAGTCCCATCACAATGTACAGTTCTTGGTAAGAACTCTTAAAAAAAGCCCATATTCACTAATCTCTGAAGCGAGTCATTGCTTGGAAAAATGGACTAAAGGAAATGGAAGGAACTTTCTACTAGAAATATTCCTCAGACACCATTTTCCCCAACACCCTCTGTAATATCATGAATTTGAATGTACCCACTGGAGATTTGTTGGCTTCTAATGTCACTCAGTGCCTACCACCTGTTAAATCCATAGTACTCAAAGAGATCAATAAAGAAATCATTTTGAGGTCTGGCCAAAAAAAATGCAAAAGCTACTGAGAGACAAATATTACTCTTGGTCTATAGCTGTACCACCTCAGGATGGGCTCACACAGGCTCAGACAGGTCAACACAGGATAGTTTCTAGATGGAGATCTCTGAGGATAAATCCAGGGATTGAAGGAATTGTTGTATGCAGAGAAATAACCACAGAATCACAGAATCATCTAGGTTGGAAAGGACCTTGAAGATCATCTAGTCCAACCTTTAACCACATATTAACCTCTGTGTTAGATAACACATTTAATCTGTGAACTTTAGGATGATTTTGTAAAATCATTCCTATACGTGCAGGCATACTGATTTACTATGTACGGAAACAACAGTGTGGCTTTATGCCGCTTGTGCTTCAAGCTGCTGAAGGAATTGGGAAGCTCCTCACATAAACTAGGGTATCTCTGAGGAGGTTTTCCCATAAGTGTCCTTACCTTGCACCTGTTTATTTTGGCCCCAAGTTTCTACGCCTTATTATAAAAGAGGCAAACCTTTGGATATTAAAAGTTGTGGAAATCAGAAGCTAATGTTACAAATCCCTTACACACAAACATACAGTGGCCACTTCTGGGTTTTGCTCCTCCAGGACCTTATTCTTAAAGCTAATCTGAGTTTTAAACTGAATTCATCAATCTCCATTAACCCTAAACTTTAAATCACCTGGGCAACTGCTGCTGTAACCACTGATAATTTTAAATGCAAATTGCTATCCTTTTTTTTGAAGAAAAAAAAAAATCCTTGGATTTTAATTCTACAAACATAATTAGAAACCATATGAGATATGAAAAACAATACGAACACAAACAAATCACAACTCTTAAACCAGATTACACAACTGTGTTGCTAATATTCTAAATGATAACTGTTCATTTCCTAATATTGATCAATATTGATCACACAGAAGAAACCAAGCCCATTTAAAATGTTAACCAAGTATATTATGACCAATCCTTTTTTTTTAAAATTAGTTCTCCATCCATTAAAGTTAAAAGAGACTTCATCATTAACTTAAATGAAAACCAATCTCTGATTTAAATTAAAATTGCAGGGCAGAATCAGCCACATTCTGGTGGTATCTTTAATAGTGTTCATCTAATATTTATGTTAGTTCTTCCTTGCTTAGTTTTAAAATTTGGTTTGGTTTAAAGACACATTTCAAGTGGGTGAACCATCCCCCACCAAGCTCAGCGCTGCCCCCATTCTCCAAAGGAGTCTGGTTAGAGTCAGCGCAGCGCAGAAACACATCAGATTTTCAGATGTTATCCCAAAGACTAAATTTTCTAATTCAATGGGATATTGGACCATAATTAGGACTCCTGTAGTCTTCAGGCAATGAAAATTTAAATAAAGCCATTTCTTCTTGTGCAACCCACATACATTATCTTGACCCTGCTTGCAATGGCAGACAGTGCACCCTGAGACTTTGTCCCTTCCTTTTAACTGTATTCCCAATCCCATGGTTCCACCCACTTTATACATTTGTGAAGTTTTTCAGACTAGACATTACAGCATGAGGTGTAGAGTCACACAATTTACCCCTCTTATAGTAGGTATGATCTACCAAGTTTTTAAAGCGGATTTTTAGGAATATGGGTGAATCTGAATGTCTGAGTTATGAGGAAGTTTTGAGTTTGGGGATGTCTGGATCTGGCAAAAATTAATCGTATGATAATCTTACGGACCTTGAGTCACCGCAGATTACGTTTTCCATGTTTCTCTGAAGTAAACCAGCAATCCAATAAGATTCCCATATTTCCTGTTAGAGAACAGATAACTGCAAATGCTTCAAAAATTTATTTCAGGTCTTCCTTTAACAGAAAAAATTTCTCAAACTCACAAGCCTTTTGTAGCAATGCCATTCTTCTTTTGATGATCCTTACAGAGGCGCTCACCTTATTAATATTTAATCCTGTGCTTAAAGTTAATCATATGATTAGTTCCTTTTAATTTACTGGAACTATTCCTACCCTTAAACTGCAGAGACACAGAAAAGTTTACATGATTCATTTTAGACCTAGGAAATGGAGAACAAAATTAAACTGAAGATAAAATCCTGATATACTCCAAGCTTCTTTTTTTCTCCCTGCATCCCAAAACCTGATATTTCTGTTCTGTTTCATTTGCTCCCTAATTTATTCCACATTATTTTAGAAACAAAATGTGTCAGGTGAGTCACAAGTGGATGGCATAATATACTTCAGTAGCTTGTTCACTCCTGATCATGTGAGCCAAGCTTACAATGGAAATATCTGTTAAATTGTGAGAACATTTTGTCTCATCCAGAGAACAGCATGTGTCCTATTAAGGCTTGTTATCCAAAATCAGGGTGGCAAAGAGAAGTCACCAGCAATAGTACTTGCAAGTGAGTGAGATTACTGAGATAAAAAAATGTCAACAGCTGTTCATGAAAAATAATCTAAAATGCATTCAGACCATAATTAATATATGGATGAACAGACACTCTTTCATCTCCATGTAAGACTGCATCTTAAAAGAAATATCTGTATTAAATAAAAATAAACTTCCCAAACACACTACAAGGGAATTGCGTGGTTTTTCTGAGGTTGATAGTTTCTATCATCATAAGTTTTTCTGGCTTGTTAAAGTCAGTCTTTCTGTCCTACTTCTCACCTGTGTCTCTGCTTGTGTTTCAAACCTCATTGACTACAGCATCAATGACAAGCTACATTTCTTGTCCTGTAGCTCCACCCCATTTTTCACTCTTAGGGTTTAAAACACATTGGCAAGACAAAGGCTATTATCTGGCTCTACAGTTCCTGAGGCCGATTCAACATGCAACAATATAGACAGGATAGCTAGGTATGCAACTGATATTCTGCCATTAGATTAATTTACAGCATTATTTGCCTTATACAATTGTAATTTCTGTTATACACAGATAGTCCTTCTAGACCATTAAGTCAGTTACAATAGGGGAAACATTATTTAAAGGTACTTTGAATCCCTACCATATATATACCTACAGTATATAATGCTATATACTTTAAAAAAAAATATATCCTTCCCACAACTAATGACTTAGAGGAGTCAACTTTCTCTTTTAACAGTTATACCAACCCTGGATCAGGAATTCAATATGTTCCTATCTCTGTTCTTTTGATCTTCATTTACTTAATCAAAGCCAGCTGTTTTCTCCAAAGAAGAGCACAAGAAAGAAATATTGGTTTATTAATCTTTTCTGAAGCTGATGCATTCTTGAGTTGAGCACTGTCTGAACTCAGAATGATTTACGTTCTTGTTTATTCCAAAAAGGCTTTATATTTTCCCATCATTTCCCTCTTAGCAGTCCAAAAGATTTTCAGAGTGGTAAAACCTTCATTTACCAAGCAGGTGAAATTAAGTATATTCCTATTCTATTTTCAAGATTAGGCTCATTCTTTTCACAGCTCTTTTTTTCTGATGAATTTGAAAAAGGAAAGAACACAGCAGGAAATGGGCTGCATTATATTTTTTTACATTATGTTAATTTTTTTTTTCTTTCACATTGAACACAAATCCATTCACTAGAAGATACAGGACCAAAGTTTGAGATCTTGGATGCTCATGTAACACCACCAAATGCAGAAAGCTCATACAATTTAGTACCATAAGGCACCTTGGCTTAAAATCTATGCACAATATGCTAGCATGGCTTTTCTGCAGCCAGCAGCTTTTGATGCTTGATAAACAAATAGCTTAATAGCACAAGATATTGCATTGTATTCTATAAAATACTTAGGGTATAAAAGGCACTGATGCTTTTGCAGTAGTTAACCTCCTGGTAAGTTTTTCTGGAACTGGGGACAGCCAATGCTGTCAAGGGCCTCTACACTGACTGCTGTTTGATTGTGTGTTTGTTTTGCTGCTGTGTCCCTGCATTGCTCTGGCTCAGCAGGAGGTTTGAATCCAGATGAAATGGAGGGAGCGCTCCATCTCTGATGCATCATTCACTGGCATCCTCCTCTAAGATCAGCGTGAAGCTTTGATGTCTGCGGAACGGGACACAATGCCTTGTCATACATGGGAGGACCATGTGCCTACAGTCAGAAGGCTGATCAGGACACATATGCATATTGAAGGCATACGTGGAATTTTAAGTTGGAGAAGGAAGTTAGTTAAATTTAATTAACTGAGAGTACTAGCTGCCTCTCTAGCCTTTCCCCCCTTTCCCACAACTGTGCATTTGAAGGAACTTAGTGAGGAGTCATATGGCCTAATCCAGCATAGTCAATAAAACAAAGCTGACTGCCTTCAATTTACTGCTGTGTCCTCTTCTCTGTCCCCTTTGAGGAAACAAAGCAGAGACACATGAGAGATCTCTAAATCTGTTGGTGCAATGGTACATTTCTTATTCCTGTTTTCTTTCAGGCCACTGCCCAAGTCACAAGGAGCTCATTTTAAAAAAATTAGCTTTAATTTTCCAATGTAAAAAATTTCCTTCATACATTTTATTCCAGATCAGGGCAATCACACCCAATAAATTAGTGAAGCCTCCCATCCACACACCCACTCTGATCCAAATGGGGAACAATGTGCCTCACTTCGGTGCAGGAGAACCACAGAAGACCAAAAAACACTGCTTGGGAAGCCCCTCTGTGCCCGGAGGGAAGGTAAGCAGCAAATGTCTGCTGGCTTTCCTTTGTGTCAGGACAATGGAAAAAGGTGAAGAAGGACAGGGAAAGAAAGTTCAATCCTAAGCCTTCCTATGGGAGGGGGGGAGGTCTGTTTTCCTCCTCCTTCCCCTCTTTAGGAATATTTTTACCCACAGCTTGAAGCAAGGTGAGGGGGAGAGAAAAGAAAATGCTCCAGCAACAGCTGATCTGTCCCAGTGAAGGAGACAACCTTCCCCACAGCCAGAAAAGCCAGCGGAGCTTCCACACTTTTTCAGATGAGACTACAGTGCTTCTAATGGCAAAACACATCAGTGATGATTTAAAAATTACCCAGCAGTTTAAATTATGGATTCCTGTATGAGGCAGTAAAAATAGGGACATATCCAGTTAATAACAACACAAGTGCTGTTTCTATTCACTGGTAGATGTTCAGGTTGCAGATTTTCTTCTCAGATCCTGAGAGATTTATAAGTTGCGGTGTAGACTTTCTCCTGAGTACCTGAAGGATTCATGTTCACTAACAAATAGCTTGGAAAAAGTCTGGGCTAAGCTGTCACGACTTCCAGGACATGAAAAGCTAGTCCTGGTGGCAACGCACATTACTGGCATGTTTTCTGGTTAAATCAAACTTTGGGCAGCTAGAGTTGTAAAATGGGCAATAAACTTTTTATAACATATCATAAATAAGAATGCTCATGCTGACTGTTTGATTGAAATGGGCACTTCTTCATACCTCTCATTTTGTGATCTATTGGCTCCCGCACTCCTTCCTTTATGGCTACATTGACTGGATATTTCTCCTCTGCTTAGGGAAGAAAGCTTAGGGAAGGAAGCAAGTTTTTTAAATGCTATTAGTATGCAAGCTGCTTAAAGTCTGGAGGTTACTACTCTCAAATGTTGCATACGCATCATTTATTATACTGTGTTTGTGACTTTCAGGTGGGTTTGTAACATGTGATGTACTAGGAACACAGCAAATGTTACCAAGAAGTAGCATAATTCAAAGCCACGAATTTGCTTCCTCCTTCCTTATTCTTTCAGTTCACTTTCTGGAAATATTCAATGAATGATTTTTCATTCATGGGCATGCTCTTAGATCTAGGCAGTTATTTACAGGCACATCTGTGGCGCTCATCATTGGTATTTCAGCAGCCCTGAGAGGAAGGCATGTATTCATCCCCCTGTTGAGCAAAAGACAAACTTAGCAATAGGGAGCTTTACCCTTAGTCACAACCTTAGTCAATAGGTGCTTTGCCCTTAGTCACAACCCATCACCCTGTGACAGAAACTCCTCCAGCAGCTCTGGTCCCTGAATAGTCTCAAATGCAACCAGGGAGGAGGACTGTGGGACTGGGGCTGAGCACATCTCTAGCCCAGGAATGGGAGAAACACAGGGTGTGGATCAGGAAGGGACAGTTGAGACTAGTGTTGTTGAGACCAGGTCAGCTGAGGTCAAGAACCTCAGCTCAGCATGCTCCAGATCCCATGACATCTTTCCAGGTCTCTTCCAGATCTCAGAGTATGCCTAAAGAAGGCTGAGTGGGCATCAGGAAATGAGGGAACCCCCCACTCCAGCTCTTGCAGAGTAGAGCAGGTGACATTTCTCCTGGTGGTGGTGGGTCAAGAACATTAGCCAGCCCCTGAAAGCTGCACAGGGGAGAAAAGTTCTGCTCTCATCCCTGGTGTGAACAACAGCCAGGAGAAAGGAGTGGGCTTTTTGAAACTTATAGGTTGAAGAACTTATGTAACTTATATTATGCACCTCTTGTTCCGGACTCGTGGTGATGGGCAGAGATGCTTGTGTGTGTGCACATGAGTACATACCCAACTTACTTCAAAAACACCAAATAGATTTTGCATTTTATTGTAAGATTCCCCCTGGTGCTGACAACTTGTATGCCAAATTGAAGCATGGAGTGACATTTAATGGCCACATTTATAAGCCATTAAACACAAAGATTTCTGCTGGAAACACTGACACAGCCCAAACTCTAGCAGCATTTGTGAGCTCTGCCCTAATTACAACAGTGCTGTATAAATCACAGCTTTCTGCTTGTCACCACTCAAGGCCCCAGTGAGAGTCCAGGACAGGTCAAAGTGTGGGGATGATCAGAAGGAGAGTGATGGCACACACCTGAGCTCCCATGTTTTCAATCGCAGTGATTATTAATGTGAGAAAGCCAGAATGATGGAACGTGGCCCAAGTTCCAGTACAATTTATAGCTTTTAGTACTGATGTCCCTCAACCTTGACCAGCTGTTACACACCTGGAAGTGTAATATCGAAATATTCTCCTTCTATGTATCTTTCTTGTTCCTTATGAGACTAATGACAGACAGAGCAAAAGGCAGTGTAATTATACACACCCACTTGCAGAAACTGCACTCTGGTACCAAAATGCTTTCCAGACAATCTAGTGTCTTAAAGCTCCTGTAGTAGCAGCATTTGGAGTTTTCTCTTTATTTCTTTATAAAATATATACAAGATGACGGGCTAATGAAAGTGAAAGTAATTCACACTCTAAAAGTAATTCCTAACTCAAAAATTGTTAAAGCATGTGAAAAATGTTACTTACAATGTTTTACTGAGTGCAGGGTAAGCTGCATTTCCTATGGATCACTTATCATTCTCAGTTTTAAGGCACTTCCAGGGATTGTCCGAAACAGAGACACCCAAATAATTACATATATATATATAAAATTTTATGTCATGTAGAATCATAGAATAGTTTGGGCTGAAAGGTCATCTAGTCCAACCCCCTGCAGTGAGCAGGGACATCTTCAACAAGATCAGGTTGCTCAGAGCCCCGTCCAACTTGACCGTGAAAGTTTCCAGGGATGGGTCCTCTACCACTTCTCTGGGCAACCTGTTCCAGTGTTTCACCACCCTCAGAGTAAAAAATTTCTTCCTTATATCTAGTCTAAATCTACTCTCTTTCAGTTTAAAACCATTACCCCTTGTCCTATTGCAAGACCCTACTAAAAAGTCCCTCCCCATCTTTCTTATAGGCCCCCTTTAAGTAATGAAAAGCTGCAATAAGGTCTCCCTGGAGCCTTCTCTTCTCCAGGCTGAACAACCCCAACTCTCTCAGCCTTTCCTCATAGGAGAGGTGTTCCATCCCTCTGATCATTTTTGTGACCCTCCTCTGGACCCACTTCAAGTCGTGTCTTTCCCGTCCTGAGGACTCCAGAGGTGGATGCAGGACTCCAGGTAGGGTCTCACAAGAGCAGAGCAGAGGGACAGAATCACGTCCCTTGACCTCCTGGCCACGCTCCTTTTGATGCAGCCCAGGATATGGTTGGCTTTCTGGGCTGCAAACACCCATTGCTGGCTCATGTCCAGTTTTTCATCCAACAGTATCCCGAAGTCCTTCTCTGCAGCACTTCTCTCAATCCCTTCATGCCCCAAGCACATCACTCAGCTTGATGTCATCTTCAAACTTGCTGGGAGTGCACTTGATCCCACTGTCAATGTCATTTGTGAAGATATTATACAGTACTGGTCCCAATATGGACACCTGAGGGACACCACTTGTCACTGATGTCCATCTGAATATTGAACCATTGACCACTACCCTCTCGATGCAACCATCCAACCAGTTCCTTATCTACTGAACAGTCCACCCATCAAATTCATGTCTTCCAATGTGAAACAAAGGATGTTGTGGGGGACGATGTCAAAGGACTTACAGAAGATAGATGACATCTGTAGCTCTTCCCTTGTGAACTGATGTAGTCATTTCATCATTGAAGGCCACTAGTTAGTCAGGCAACATCATTTTATGAAATTCATACTCGCAATGATGAAAGGCACAAGCGGATTAAAATATAAAGGTAATCCCCTCTTTTGTCTTTCTCCCAGTCAGTGTCTATCACCAACAGATTAATATAAAGATCAAAGAAATTCAGAATGACTCAGTTAAACTTGTAGTCAGACCTTAGACACATGCGGAACAACCAGATGATCAGGCCCAGTCAGCACGGTTTCATGAAAGGCAGGTCCTGCTTGACAAACCTGATCTCCTTCTATGACAGGGAAACCTGCTTATTGGATAAGGGAAAAGGCTGTGGATGTTGTCTACCTTGACTTTAGTAAGGCCTTTGACACCATTTCCCACAGCATTCTCCTGGTAAATCTGGCTGCTCGAGGCTTGGATGAGCACACACTTTGCTGGGTAAAAAATTGGCTGGATGGCCGGGCCCAAAGAGTTGTGGTGAACGAAGTTAAATCCAGTTGGCGGCCAGTCACGAGTGGTGTCCCCCAGGGCTCAGTTTTGGGGCCACTCCTCTTTAACATCTTTATTGATGATCTAGACAAGGGGATAGAGTGCACCCTCAGTAAGTTTGCAGATGACACCAAGTTGGGTGGGAGTGTTGATCTGCTCGAGGGTAGGGAGGCTCTGCAGAGAGACCTGGACAGGCTGGAGCGATGGGCTAAGGCCAACTGGATGAGTTTCAATAAGGCCAAATGCCAGGTCCTGCACTTTGGCCACAACAACCCCCAGCAGTGCTACAGGCTTGGGGAGGAGTGGCTGGAGACCTGTCAGTCAGAGAGGGACCTGGGGGTGTTGATTGATAGCTGGCTGAACATGAGCCAGCAGTGTGCCCAGGTGGCCAAGAAGGCCAATGGCATCCTGGCTTGTATCAGAAATAGCGTGGCCAGCAGGGACAGGGAAGTGATCTTACCCCTGTACTCGGCACCGGTGAGGCCGCACCTCGATTACTGTGTTCAGTTTTGGGCCCCTCACTACAAAAAGGACATTGAATTACTCGAGCGTATCCAAAGAAGGGCAACGAAGCTGGTGAAGGGTCTGGAGGACAGGTCTTAAGAGGAGCGGGTGAGGGAACTGGGGTTGTTTAGTCTGGAGAAGAGGAGGCTGAGGGGAGACCTCATCGCCCTCTACAGCTACCTGAAAGGAGGTTGCAGAGAGCTGGGGATGAGTCTCTTTAACCAAGTAACAAGCGATAGGACAAGAGGTAATGGCCTCAAGTTGCTCCAGGGAAGCTTTAGACTGGATATTAGGAAGTATTTCTTTACAGAACAGGTTGTTAGGCGTTGGAATGGGCTGCCCAGGGAGGTGTTGGAGTCCCCATCCCTGGAGGTGTTTAAGAGTCGGGTTGACATAGCGCTGAGGGATATGGTGTAGTTGGGAACTGTCAGTGTTAGGTTAATGGTTGGACTAGGTGATCTTCAAGGTCTTTTCCAACCTAGATGATTCTGTGATTCTTAGTGAAAAATTCTGCTCACATCAAATGCAAGATTTTCCTTGACTTCTGTGGGACAAGAATATCTTTCTAAGTTTCTCTCATTAACAAACCCCCTTTTTCTAGTTTATATACTCTAGTTGGTGCAAGGACAAAATGTATTGCATGGAGTCAGTGAAATACAGATATCCAGCCTGTGCTGAATGAAGATGAGGTGACAAAGAGTTTTGTCATATGTCACAGAGCAACATGAAGACAGAAAGACAGGCATCTTTCTGACTCAACAGCATCAAACTTAAGTAATTTCTAGTAATAGGAGGATCTTTGTGAGAACAGAAATATATGATGAGTAAAATATGTGATAGACACAGAACTGCCATTGCTCCCCAATATGCTTTCACTTCATATGTGATGTACCCTTTTGTACAATAGTACATCAAACTTTTCCATGCTGTGTCTTTGTTCTTTGTAAGGAACTGAAGGAAGAAATGCCTCAAACATTCATCGACATAGAAAACCTCATGGACAAGCTGTGGCCTTTGGATTAGTCTAAGGAATGTCACCCAAGGAAGCAGGAGTGTACCGAAGGATGCACCCCCCACTCCCTTGCGGTTGCATTGACAGACTCCTTAGATAAGCCTCAGAGGGGGAGACATGGACTGAATGAAACCAGGTGTTTCCCCTCAAGCACAAGTACCGCTAGGCCTGATATTTGTGGCTCGATATTGTGCAAGCCAGACACCATGCTTGCCTTGTTAATGACTTCGCACCTTCGCCATTGAAGTGATAACAAGAACTGATAAGAGGGGATCATTTCTGGGATGACTGGTAAGATCTCTGGGAACAGAGGAAAAACCAAAGCTGGGCAACGATCACTGACTCAACTGGAACCCATGCTCCTCCTTTTTCCTCATGTCTCATGGAAATGAATTTGTGGAATACCTGCTCCTCCTTGTCCAGTATGCTAATCAGTTAATAAACTTAAAAAGCCAACAGAGACTTTGCTGTGTGTGCACCCACCACCCAAGATTACCGGACCTGAGACAATGTTGGATCGAGGGGTGGTGATCCAGATTTCTTTGATTCTCTTTCTCTCCTTTCTTTTCTTTCTTACAGACTTATAAGACACCACATTGCTTATTATCCTTTTTCAAGCTCAAATTGTTCCCTACCGCAAGTAAAACATTTTAACTGGTCGTTTGGTGTCATTTCACCTTAATTTAACCCGAGGGGATCACAGAACCTGGCGACTCCCTGGGCTTGCACTCCAGGTCCTGACATTCTTGAATGAGAATAATGCTTTCTCTTTCTCCCCTCCCCTCTGATATCCTATAGCATCTCCAAATATGCTTACAATTACTTCTCTACCTTTGGTAAAACCAGAATTTTAAACGAATTTAATACAAATGAAGGAAAAAAAAAGTGTTTTGTATGTATTTTAAGGAATTGCTAGCTGTTTGTTAAAGCCTTTTCATGCCTTGTCTGAGATCTTGAAATAATTTATTTAATAAAATGATGGCAATGACTCACAGCTTCTATAATAAAGTTGTTTTCATTTGTGTTGTATGCAGAAACAGCTCTGTTAATAAAAAACATATATAAATAAAGTAGCTCCAGAAAGGAATGCTGATTTGTATAAGAAAACTGTGGACAATTAGGAACTAATGTCTGTAAAATATTCTGTTGCCACAAGACACACACAAACTGAATGAAGACAGACACTTCTATGAGAGTTTTGTTGAGGCCAACTTTATAAATAGATGCTCAATAATAGTAGGCCAGATGTTCAAAATAAATTGTCAAGCAAGGTTTCTTGTAACCAAGCTGAGGAAAGCCATCAAAGCAACTGTTTCACAACTTCAGATCACATTCTGAGCCTGTTAGCCTATTGTCAAATGATGCTCTTAGAGATGATGAAGTGCTCTCTCCTGTCAGAGGATCCAATGTCACTTTTGAAAGAGTGACTAAAATAAAAAATTGGACTGAGCTTCATTATGGAGCTGAACCGTAGACAGGGCATTTTGAACCAAACCATAGTGCTACTTTAGTGATATGACTCTTGCGAGGGTTATTGCTGTTATTGGTGAACTGATGGCTTGTGTATGCTCTGCATACTACACTGGTCAGCACATACAATACTATGTCCACCAGCTTACTCAAGTGGGTACATGCTGAGGGGTTATAATATCAACACTTTCCAAGAGAAAAAAAAAAAGACAAGATTTTTTTCTTCCATAAATATAGACATCTAAAAGTCAAGTGCCCAGTCTAAACATCAATCTCCTAGTGTAGTCACTGGAGAAACAGCTGCCTTCAGAGGGTCATTTGTCTTCTCCTAGGTTAGGTATGAGTCACTTTCAGATGGTGTTTGTCACTCTCCATTGGCTATAGAAACTAGATGCTTTCTGTGACAGGGATGTGACATGATCCCAAAAGCCAAAACTCTGAGGTACATATGCTAATATCATTTCCTTTAAGGAACACTACAAAAGCACTAAAAGGAATTTGTATCTGGAAAGTGAAGATCTCTCAGAGCACATACTTTTTAAAGAGATAAAAATCCAGATGTGGTGGATAAAACTGGATTAAAACAAATGGATTTGGAACCAACTGTCTCTTCCCTGCCCCTTGTTCCTTGCATGTCAAGTCTTTCCCTTCAGAGTTTCCCTTAATTCAGCAATTTTTATGTAAGTTTCCAAGTTACAACAAATTCTAGAAAATTTTCTATGGGTCCTTTGGAAAAGTCTCTTTCTTTTCATCACCTTTGGAAACTCCCTGTTAGCTCCCTGATCTTCAGAGCAGTTTCCTGGTCTGCGCTCATTTTGTCTATCCCATGCTGCATTTCCAGATCTTCCTGCTTGAGTTGCTCTACAGGAATGAAAAGTCTCCTCCTTTCTCCAGAGGTTCCACTCAACCCAGAATGAAGGAGCCAAGAAAGATAAACCAGTAGCCTTCTTCCCTGGTGTCATACTTTTCCATCTAACACATACATACCAAGAGTTAGGTGAGACAAAAATAATGTATAAGCAAAATAATACTACTGCAACTCTGGATTTGTAGGTTGAACTAAACAACAACCTTTTAATGGGAAAAATGTATTGTGTGTGTGCATGTCTGGTATTTTTCTTCCAATCTGGTAACAAATTCCACAAGTTAGCTCTGCAACATGTAGGGAAAGTATTTAATTTATTTGCTTTAAATCTGCTGCATGGCAATTTCATTTGATGCTTTTTGAAAAGAATAAGAATATTGTGGGAAATAACAAATAAACATCTTTCATTCATCATCATCATACTACTTGTAATTTTATGTATCTCAGTTATATCTGTTAAGTCATCTCTTTCCCAAACAAGGTCATTGTGGTCTGCAAAGTCAAAGACATGAGAAGTGCAAAGAATTAGCACAAGCCCTAGAATTTCACTTATTACTAAAAGGCAATCATGCAGCAAAACAAAGGCAAAATTCTCACTAGATGTTATCCACAGTTATGGAGTCTGAGGACTTCATGTTTTCTTCAAGTAGCTTAGATCTTAATTTTAAAACCTCTTCCAAAGGAAAGCAAGAAAAGTTTTATACACCACTGTTAGTAATAAATAAATAAGTGATATATACTGCAGTTGACTAAATGCCATTGTTCTTTTTCAGCATTATCCTTGCTGCCATATGTTTAGAGTCACTGGGACTGCAGCATTGTGAATACCAGCCACACAAGCTATCAATTAACTGTTTCTGAATGCCTCCATATTCTTGCTATACATCACTGTGGCTCCTCTAACCTTTGCAAGATGTTTTCTTCAGTCTTTTTTTGAACAGCATTTTGATGCTGTTGATAACTTGAAGTCTAACCATTACAGTGGCACTATGAGAACATATTCATGGCCTCGAACACTGTTGCATTAGGCTTTACACAGATCCAGGTATGGATACAGAATTGCTCCCAACTGCATATAATTTAAAAACTAAAACAAATTACTTCAAAACACAAAAAAGTGCAATTCTTCTCAATAGTTTCAGATATCTCAGCTGCAGATACTGACATCTGAGCTAGTGACCTGGCAGCTTCTTTAACAGCCAGTGAAGGGAAACAGGCGCTTTTACATATCAACACATTGGATCTGATCTGGCAATACCTTGTTTCTTTCTAACCACTAAAGAGCAAGTTAAAATGAGCTGTTTCACAGACACCTGTATCTAAAGAGGTCTGCATGTGGTCAGATATAACCCATACAAACAGACATACTGATCAGCAAGATGGTGGTGGTCTCAATATGGTGCTAGTCAAGTAAGTTTTACAGAAAAAACTACCCTGTGTTGGCTCTGTGGGTGCTTTGGGGAGCTGTTCATTATCATGAGAAGTCAGAGAAAGGTCAGGGAAAATGTCAGTGTACTCATAGAGGAATAAAATGATGGGATCTATGTGAGAGTCTCAGATGTCTGGGAGGGTAGGAAATGTATCTTAGAGAAGTTAGAAAGAAAGTGCAAGAATGAGGTACGATATGGAGTGGGGAACTATAGACATCTCAACTGAAGATCTATCCATTTAAGACCAGCATGCTAATATTGTGCCAATGAAGAGTAGTTGTGAAAAGTTTGAGAAACAAATTTACAAGGAAGAGAGGTTAAGAGGTTTGTTTTAGCTGTGTTCATCTTGACCTGACTGTTAAATTTTAAGAGACATGAAAAGGTTTTCATTTGGACATAAGGAAATAGATTTGGACTAAAAACTTGTATGAAATACCTTTTTGACACAGACACACTGGCTGGTCTTGTGTTCACAGATGAGACATAGCAGAAAGTGAGAAGAATCAAATCAAAAACATTACCAAAAATGCAGCCTTAGTGAGCACCACTCTTCTCTCCCTGGTAATCAGGAAGGAGAAGAAGAAAATCGTCCAGAGGACTTTCTGAACAAGCAGTTAGGGAGGTGGGAAGAAAATGGAAAGAAGAAAAACCTCACGGAAGCCAAAAAAAGGATGAGTTTTCCAAAAATATGTGCTCATTTGCATTCAAGTCCAAGGCAGCCATACCAGTGGGGGGAAGAAAGGAAACTCTGCACCATAGCTGGCACTTGGAGGGGAACGGAAAGAAAACAGTCAGGGGCTGGAGCGGCAGGCTGGTGTGAGCTGAGCAAGAGTAAACCTGCTTGTATGGTGATGGAAAAAGAGCCAGAGCATACTGAGAAGTTAAGGAAAAGACTAAGGAAGGGAATGGGATGAGATGGGATTACTGAAACAACTGAGGAGTAAGAGGAAAAGGCATAGAGGAACTGCCTGCATTATGATAGACAAGGGGAAAAGGAAAGGAAGGTCAGGGTATATTTTGTAATTTATATTTATATATTAAATATATAATTTTCCTTGAGAGAAATGGAGAATTGCAGTGTAGGCAGAAAGAGATAAAAGCAGGAATGGGGAGGGGTTAGTAAAGTGAGTGACGGGTGGTGAAAAGGCAGCTGCTATTACAGGTGTAGGCACAGTGGAAATAGTAATTTATCTCTGAAAGTGACAGAGACAAGAGATTGTCTGAGGTGAGATCTAGAACAAAGTAAGCAACAGTGCTTTACTAGCCATTTTTAAAGGTCACCTTGTAATTTTTGCTGTGATACCTTCAGAGAGATGAAGTGCATTTATAATTTGATGATTCAAAAGGACACTAAAAGGGCGACCCTAATTTACAGTTCATTGGAGCACCAAAGGAAACATCAGCAAAGCTGTATTATTATTTTTTAAAGTGGCAAAAATATGGTCACAAAACATCCATTAACTGAGTTTTGGGCTAGACTAGTACTTTAAACTTCCTGATTATAGTTTTTTAGAGAGTCAGGGCTAAAATCTAAACAGATACACCACTCATTTCTGTGATTGAAGAAAGTGTATCCAGTACTTATAAAAAAGCTTATGTACTTTAATAGTATAAAATGTTGTTAAAAGCATTTTTTATTTTAAAAGCTCTTCCAGAAAAATCTTCAAATCCTGGCATCCCATAAATGCAGAAATTTCTGGCATTTCACTTCAGTAAAGTGTTAAAGAGTAGAGCTATACAGGTCTGTTTAATGCATATCTGTAAGGTATTTCACCCTCTGGAATACCGGTTAGAGTGGTTAAAGCACATACTGAGAATTTTTTGATGCAATTGACTTTTGTCACTAAGAAAGCCAAAGTCAAAACCAAAACTATTTTAAGGGTGCTGGTTTCAGCATAACCATGTTGTGTCCCAGCTGGCAACATGCTCTTTGGAAGCAGGTTGAGACACTCAGTCTATGAGAAAAAAAGATTTAAGTCCCTCTTCTGTCTGATTTAGAGGGGTAATTCTGGGTGACTAATGGATGCTTTTGGCTGAGTACCCTCCGGCAGTTCCTGAAAGGCTTGGCTGTTTTTATTCAAGCTAGGAACATTTCTTTTCTGAATTTCAAAATGTTCAAAATGGCTTAATAATAACTAGCTACTAAATGTTAGATCATATATGGAAGACTCAGGCTTATTTATTTTTTCATTTACAGGTAAGACCCTAGAGATTTGCTTTTTACCTTCTAAAGATGAAAATCCTGTTGCATTTTCATACAAAGCTTCGGGAGTTATATAGATACCCTAATTAGAAAGAAGATTGAAATGAACATGTAATTCAGAACTGTTCTTAAAAATATGAAAAAGAGAAGTACAAATCTCACAATCTAAACCAAAATCATCTTCCTTTCAAAAAAGTATGTTCACAGCTTCCATTCTGGTCAGCAGAATTAGATAGCTGGACCCCACAGTGAAGAAAAAATACATTCCTATAATTGTATAAATTAGAACAAGAAGGATTGTAATTGCCCGCATTCACTGCCAAGATGTTTCTACAGGTTTAAATTAGAAGAGTTTTTACAGGCTTAGGAGGGCAAATTGTTGCTATTTAGGAAAACAATAATTATTAAATGCTGGACATTACACAAGAAAATAAAGTTTTGTTTAAATGAACAATTTATTTTTATTTTAAAGTATAACATGATTTGGCAAGTCAGGCACACAGAACCTATCAATTCTCCATTGTGGGAAAAGTATGATTTATGAATAATCTCTAAGCAACATCTGCATTGAACATACCTGTAAGTTATCTAAAAGGCTAAAAATCTAAAGGCTGACATGATTTACAGTAGTTACTGATGAGTCTTTAAAAATGCTTCTTTCTCACTTAGCATGATTTATTCAGAGGTCTGAGGGTGCTGCAGGAAGAAGGAAGGGCATCATTACTTCTATTTTACAGCTGAGGAAGCAAAAGAAAGCAGAAGCACTGTGACATGTCCACCTTCCTGGAGAAGTTAGTGGGGGATTTGTGGAGAAAAATCCTGCTCTTTCCTCCCCAGCTAACTCTGTCCCCAGAACAGTTGGATTTTACTGGAGCTGAATAACTGCTGAGTAGTGCATTCACAACTATGCACAGAAAAACACAGTTCCTGATTTGATTCAGCTGCATTCCTGCCCTTTTTTTGTTAGTCTTGTTTCAATCTATTTTCTCTGCATATGAATGTTGGTGAAGGCAACTGATATAGAGGGGTACACATATTCATAGAGGAATAGGAGTTTGAAAAAGTGTACTCATCTTCTGTTTATTATTCATGATTCACTATTCATCATTCACTTTTTTCTCTATTCATAAAGTTTCAGGCATCCAATCAGGAACAGAGACTGAAATGAATAATGGAAATATACAATTCACAGATAATACTCAGGCTGTAATTTGTACAGGCAAATGATCTGATGAACATTTATAAATAACTGAAACACAGTATTTTGGGGGCACAAAAGAAAATCTGCCCTCCAGCAAGGAGGCAGAGAAATGAACTTGATTATGTCTAGGCACTCTAAGCAAGTAACCAGAATACATAGCAATCTCCTCTGATATCACCTGACATCCCAGGAAGATAGAAGATCATTAAGCTATGAAAACTACTCTGTCTCATAAAGATGCAGGTTTATCATTTTAACAGCCATCTCTGGGGAAAAATGGACTGGTATCCACAATTGAATCGAGGGTAATCAGGTCCCAGATCAAACAAGACCAGTGAAAACTTGGTTGCTGAGTGATTCTTGCCAGATTGCCATTCTAGGGACAGAGGCAGACATCCTGCTGTCCCAAAAATCAAGGGGCTTACTTTCTGTGGTGTGTACTCCACTCCTAGCTGTCCAAGAAAGGGCCACTCCTCAGCTTCCCAGCTGCTGTGTTTGCTCTGAGATGTTCAGTACTGCATTATTTATTCAAGGGCTCTCAACTTTTGGAGAACTGGCTAAGTGGCCTGGTAGAAACATTGAGGAACCCCCCTCAAAAGACAGAAAGGCTCAATGTCCTTAACAGTAACTTGCTGGTTAAGGCAGGGGCTTGACTCCTTCAGTTGCAAGCAAGGCATGGGGAGGATGAGGAGTCACTGCCTCTACCAGAAGTCTCTTCTGTGGTGCTGTGGATGTGGTCCAGCTCCACATCCCAGACTGGCTGCTTTCTTATCATATGCTATTATTAATATCCATGACTTTAACTGTTACACAACCACTAGCTATTTCTTACTCCTGCAGTACAGCGTTTGAGTCACCATCAAGATGCACACACTTTAAGCAATCTTACCAGCTCTTTGACCCACTTTAACAGAAAAGATGTAGCTATCCTGATGGGAATATATAGACATTGTAGGACACTGCAACTTACAGTCTGATATATTAGTGTCAACCATAGCTAATTTGATAGTACTTAGGATGCCAGGATATGTTAAACGTCAAAAATCTACTTACCTAAATCAGTTATACCTTTACCCTATCCCTTTCTCCAGGAGAGAGAATTGGAGCAACAGAGAGATGAAAAGAACTGGATCAGTGAAAAAAATCAGTGAAAAAAACCTCTAACAATCACAGGCAAGCTATGTCATATAATTGTCTTCATGAACTGATCAACTCAAACATGCTCAAAGCCCCATAGTGAGCAGCATTCAAGACCATGAAGAGAAATTCCCATATGCTGGGTGGCACCCCTCACTTTTGCATCCCCTTCACTCCATCCTACGTGCCTAGTAACCTCCTGCTGCTATGCCTTGCTACATGGAGAGCAAGCAGAAGAACAGACAGTCCACTTACAACTGTACTTATTTTTAGGTATTTTACCCCTTTCTTTGTCTGAGAGAGAACTGATGTCAAAGTGACTGGCAGGACTGGAAAAGTGAGGAAAACTGGAAGAAAGAAGGATAGGTGCAAGAGAGAATCAAACCTCAGCCTGAGGTCAACGACATGAGCTAGGAAGAAGGAGGCATCCTCCCAGTGTGTCCCACATAGCTGTGCCACAACAAGTCATGCTGTGAGCTGGACACGTTGCAGGGAGCAATGGGGTTGCAGAAAGGTGAGAGCATTGGCAGATTTGACGTGCTTTCAGCCCTTGACCCCGTGTTGAGACTTGCCCACAGGGTCAGCAAGAAGGAAGAAATTCAAGTAGAGGAAGGAAAGCAGGTTGGGATAGAGGTAGGACACAGGAGGTTGAAGTTCAGTTTATGGTTGGATATGAGGAGATGTCAGACAAAAGCATCAGGAGAAAAAGGAAACCCAAATCCAGTGAGAGAAAGTAGAGGTATGTATTTGGAAGACTTTAGGACCTGGGAGGAATCAGAGATGGAAAATTATGCCATAGGGGATGGTGTATATTGGTTTACCACTTTATGGAAGTTGCAAGAAACTCGTGCAGCCTAATGTGTGGGTTTCAGCAAATCCCTGGAAGGGTTTTAAGCCTAAGTGGTTTAATCCCAGTAGTCAGCTAAGCACCACGCAGCCACTGGCTCACTCCCTCACCCAGTGGGATGGGGGAGAGAATCAGAAGAGTAGAAGTCCAAAAACTCATGGGTTAAGATAAAGACAGTTTAATAATTGGGTAGGGGAAGATTAAAAAAAGAAAACAACAAAGAGAAAGAAAACCACCCCAACCCCCCAGAAAAAAAAGTTATGCAGAAAAAAAAAATGTTCACCGCTAAGTGACCAATGCCCAGCCAGTCCCTGAGCAATGGCAGCCCTGGTCAACCTTCTTCCCCCACACCATTTTATTACTGAACATAATGTCATATGGTATGGAATATCCCTTTGGTCAGTTGGGATCAGCTGTCCTGGCTGTGTCCCCTCCCAACTCCTTGTGCACCCCCAGACTACTTGCTGGCAGGGCAGCATGAGAAGCAGAAGAGCCCTTGGCGGTGTGCAAGTGCTGCTCAGCAATAGCTAAAACATCAGTGTGCTATCAACACTGTTTTCATCACAAATCCAAAACAGTAACTCAGGTTGTTGCTTTGTCTGTACAGTTTTTTTAGGAGCTGCAGTGAGCTGAATATTGGTCTATGTTTACAGCTCTTTCCACTCGGGATATTTCTATTATATCTACCCAAGGAAACCAATAATGACTTAATCACATCAGGAAACTTCCCAGTGAGAAAGGTTGGGGGTGAGGAGGGACCCATGTTAGAAGCAGACAGAGGAATGAGGTTATTACACAGCAGCCAGGGCTGTTTGTTTGCTCTAGCAGGCAAAGTTAATTCAAGAGTCATGCTTAAAACCACTGTCTGGCATTTTTTTGTATTTCCTTCTTTTTTTTAGTTGTTTGGGGTTGGTCAGCAAATTAGCTGGCAACCTTCTCCAAGAGGTTAATTAGAGGACACTACTCAGGAATGCTACCCAGGCGTGTGCACATGCTGCCTGGTGGGAAGCTAACAGATGTATAAGAAGCTCAGAAACCTCTATTTTTCTGACCAGGGAATCTTTTTCTCTGTAGGACCCAAGTTCAGGCAGAGGTCGGATCCTTATTTCCTCCCAGTGAGGATCAAAGTCTGCTCAAAATGAGTAATGCTTAGAGTGGGAATCAGAGCCTTGGCTTATGGCAATAGAACATGGAGAGATTTTGCAGCTCTCCTCAGTGTAATGTTATTGATTTCCAGAGTAAGAAATTATTACTCCTATGGTTTAAACTTTATTCTGTTCTCTGATGTTTGAAATTGGTTTGTCTTTTAAGCTATGCTAACACTTGATGTGTAATATAAGATGATTCTGTTGTTGCTAGCCAGAAAATGTTTGACCTCAGCAGAGAACATGAATTTGAAGCACAAAGCTATAGAATTACTTCTCAGTCCTTGCATTTGTTTTGACTGTGCCCAGTATGGAAATGGCTCCAAATCCAGCTTAGTCATTCATTGTAAAAGGACTGAAAAAAAACCAGTCAGTCTTCAGCCTGAAATTTTGGGTGGACTTTGGATCAGGCAGGATTTGCTCAGTCAGGGAACTCCAAACAGTAGTGTGAAATATTATTTACTTTCTCAGTCACAAGCAGACAATGGCAAGTAGAGGCCTACATACACTCAGTACTTGCTACTAGTTCCCTCTGCTCTCTTTTCCTTTTCCCTCCAAGGTCAGCTAATACCATTAATTTAAGTGAAAACCCATCTTGGGTACAGGACCACAATCAGAAACCCTTGTTCTGACACTCATTCATTTGCCTTAGCAGATCTTACTGACTCTCTAAAACAAAGTTGCTGGAGATCCTGGTACTAACTTGCCTTTCACATGTTAATTCATGTATGCAGAGAGGGAAAAAGAGCAGGCTTCAAGGAACAGGAGCTCTCATGAACTTGTGGTAACTGCATTGTCAGTTCAGGTAACCAGTGAAACCCAATGCTAGCTCTGAGGAAATCTATCATCTCCTTTCTTCTGCTTGCTGACAACATCTCAGGCATGAGGAGAGAAACTCAGACCTCCACACTGAATAGACAAATCAATCTGAATAACCAAGAAACAATACATGAGAGAGACTCCTGAGGCAATGAAGGAACCTTCTACCCATTCAGTTCTAAGAAGAACAAGATTGCACTGATTTATTTACTTGCATTCACTAGTGACTCAAGTTAATTAGAGATTATCTCCTGCAAATTCCCCATGAGATACATCAATGGCTCATGGTATGACATGCTATTTCTACTGGAAATAATGACTTGTAGATGCAGTAATTCCCCACAATACACATCTTTACTGTGGTCTGTCACATTAGGATCTGGTACTCATGGCACTGGAGTCCATTACGGTGCCCCTGATTTTTGTCTCTATGTAACTCTTTTAGTATGCTTGTTTCTTTTTAAAAACAGAAGCTAAGTGAAACCTCGACTAGATTTAAGCAAGTGCCTTTGAAGATACCCCATCACTTTTCCTTTCATCTCTTTGCAGGACTAACTTAAGATAGTACAGACCCATAGGCACACCTGCGCTCAGTTGTTCTCCCCTAGCTCTATCGACTCCACTTGAAGAAACAGGCTGCAGACTCCTCTGAATACCCCCACAAGTGGTTGCTGAGAAATTTTCTCTTTCCTGTAGAGTCACGAAGTGTCTACCAATTTTTGTAGGAGGTGAGGTAACTGCCTCAACAGAGAGGTGAGGTAACTGCCTCAACAGAGACTTTACCTCAGTGAAATTCTTCATCAAAGAGTCTAACCGAGACTCTTTCATTCACTGACTTCAGTGAATGAATTGTGCATGGAGGAGGTAGAGTTTCTTTTAGGTACGGTTTCATACATCTCTTCCTGCACACAGAAGACACCAACTGGAGTGCTGTAGGCATCATCACATAGCTGGATGGTAAGCTGAAACCTGTGGTGCCAGGACCCACAATGTGATATTTTGCCATAAGGTCCCACCCTGTGAGAGCTCTCAGACTGGATGTATATATGGGATAAGAGATGATTATTTATTTACCCAAGAGCATAGCACTTACCTGAAAACAGACTTTGGTACTTTATGTTCTGTAGAATGGGTCTAAACTGAGAGCAAGTTAAAAGCATAAGGACAGATTCATGAAGGAGATAATGTGGGTTCAGTTCCCTCCAACAGAAAGGAAATTTGAAAATAGTTTTCCCTGATGCCAGATGAAAGAATAAACCCCAGGCTACTGTGAAAAGTGAGAAGTGGGATGAGTCCTCTTGCTGGTTTTTGTGCAGACATAGTGCTTACCCTGCCCATGTGTGAGAGGTGAGAAACCAGGCCTGCGAGAAACTAAGAAAAACAGCCTGAGAAAGCAAAAGTTGAGGCTGATTGAAGAAATGCCTCAAACACTCACAAGACAAAACTATAAGTCACAGGGTGGATAGTGTGGAGGTCGAAGCTGATAAGGCTGCCCGAATAACACAAGATGCAGCTGGAGGAGGGAGCCCTGTGGAGACAGGACAGCTCTGCTCTGGTGCACCTGGCCAAATTTCAAGGGTCATCTGTCCAGTGAATGACCTTTGCTTCATTATCCATGAAATGCATATTAAAGTTAACACCCCTCAATATGCTAACAAAGGCTAACATGATCCTGCTAATTACATCATCCCATGAAACACCTTACCCCTCCCCATTCATGGGATACGTAGGTCTGTGGGTCAACCTAGGGGACGGACCCAAGGAAAGTGGGCATAAATCAAGGGGAGGGGGGGAGAAAGGGGGGATCCGGGGAGAGTGCAGTGAAGCGAAGAAGACAGATGCAAGTGAAAAAGACGGATGCCTCCTGTGCCTCCTGGAACTCTCGCCAGCGGGATCAGTGCAGAAACCCAGACAGGTGATCTGTGTTTCCCCATTCCCTCTATCTCCCTCTTTTCCCTTTCCCATTAAGAAATCCAAGACATATCGTATTGCTTGCCACAACTTGCTATATACTTAGCCAACTATCGTGTGTTCAATTAGTACATTGTGGGTAGTTAATAAATGTTTGGACTGGGAGACTTGTTGTCTGCTCCATTGGGGATTTGCGTATCTGAGTCACTTGTCTGAGCAGGACATGACACCATGGGGACTTCTTTCTCCCCTGCATTTACTTACCTGTAAAAATTGTGCAGTATTCCAGCTCAGCCTCTGCTAGGCACATCAGTCCAAGATCTTTGGTAAAAAAAAACTCTTTTGAAAAATCCTATTTGTAAAATAGAAGTGAAGTAGTTTCTAAGGACATTTCTGGAAACTATGTTGTAATTTTTCCATATGTCTTTAATCCTATGCAGTGTTACCTTGCAATAGTTCCCTGTTTCATGTGCTGCATCCTAGCTGTGTGTTTCATGATAGCCACACTGGGCTGGCTGGTGGCTCAATGACACCATAAAGCCAGCTAAAACATCTTTCTCTTCCTGCTCTCCTTCCAGTTTCACCTGATCAACTTCTTAGCAATTTTGTGTTTCTGGGTGCATGATGTTGTCTTGGGCAATCAAAAATAATTATACATGGTAAATAAAATTCAGAAAAAGATCTGTTTTCCCTGTTGCTCACAAGAGTTATTAAAAAATTCATTTGCCTTTGGTTAAAAAGATCCTGTTATCTCTCATCTAATATCTGAGTTTGTAAAGAAACCTGAAACCAGGCAAATGTTGCTAATATCTGCCAATATTTTTATCACAGTTTATGCTACAAAATTGTTGCACACCAATTCTTTCCCCACCCCCACCCCCCTTTATAAACCTCTATTTGTGCCAAGTACAAAACTTCTAGATCCCTGTATCATACCCTTCTTCATTTTGGGTGTGCTACTTTAGAAAGGGAGTTTTGCTACTAGTGGACACCAAGAATCTGTGCATTCACTAGTGACTCAAGTTAATTAAAGATTATCTTCTGAAAATTCCCCATGAGATACATCAGTGGCTCATGGTACAACGTGTTATTCCTACTGGAAATAAAGACTTGTAGATGCACTGGTTCTCCACAATCCACATCTTTGCTGCAGTCTGTCACATTAGGCCCGGGTACTCATGGCACCGAAGTCCATTATGATGCCCCTGATTTTTTTGTCTCTGTGTAACTCCTTTAGTATTTTTGTTTCTTATTAAAAACAGAAGCTAAGTGAAACATTGACTAGAAATTAGAACTTTATGTTCTCTGGAATGGGTCCAAACTGAGAGCAAGTGAAAGCATAAGGACAGATTGGTGAAGGAGGTAATGTGGAGTTGCTCTGAGACTGAAGGGATTACTCTAGATTGATCCAGACAACAATATTTGGTGTCAGATTTTTGGCATTTCCAAATGGTGTTGCAAGTTACAAAAATTTGGTTCCTATCTAGTTTTTTTTATCTGGGCTCTTATACCCTTTCCTTGCTGTGATAAGAAACTCTACTGGTGAGAGTAAAGACTTTGATCCCTTCTGGGCGCTAGCTGAACATAAATACATAAGCAATACTGAAAGAAAAGAAACCATGAGAAGTGTAAATAAAGGATGGTGGAAAAGCCCCACTCACTCATTTTTTTCTGCTCTATATCTGTGGCTACAGTTATTTCCCTGGGGACCAAGATAGTGAAGGAATGCAAGGTTCATCATTTCTCTTCTATCCAGGGAGACAATATGAGAATGAGAAGAGCAGATGACCATCTCTGTGAGTCAGAAATAAAACCTGTGGTATTCAAAGGGAGGAGGAATGAAAAAAACAGAAAGCAAACCAGAACAAATGGATTCCTTTAAAAGCTCTTTTAAACAAAGGAGACAGACTATTTTAAATTATGAGTTTTACTTAAAAGTAGGTTACATTGTACCCAGTGGATGTACAAGAAGAGGAGATACATATTCTCCATTTTACCTTGCATTATTCCTCTGAGATCTAAAATTAGACTTATAAATTACTGTCACTTTATAGTTTCATAAACTCAGTGGTTTGTCACATATAGATGAAGGAGTTCTCACATTTGTACAAAACCTGTTGAGGAATATGAGTCACCTGGACCTATACAAGGGCATTCAGAGCTATGCAGGGGACATGGGCATTGGAATGTAGACTTGAACTGCTTGAACATGTCTTGTGAAAGCAGGATCCAACTGCCCTTCTTCTGAAGAAGCAAGGAAATTTAGTCTTTCTTTTTAAGACCATAAGGAAGTAATTTTTGTTATTGTACCTCATCACATCCATTCTCCTCTAACCATTCTCTACCAGAAAGCTGTCTACTGAAGAGTGAGACTGAGCCTGGATTCTCTGGAGCAAGGAAAGGACCTGAACCTGAAGAAAGAAAATGACACTGCACCTTCCATACCCACTGTGAATGAAACACTTGCATGAATGCTAGCCTGTCCTCATTCATCCACCTCCAAAGAAAACAGAAGCTATGACCTTGTTTTGTGAAGAGTCCAATATGGCTTGTGCAGACATGTGCATGTATGTGCATGTGTGTGCACGTGTGACACTGAGAAAGCCTACTGAATCTAGCCCCTCAGAGAGTTTTACCATAAGGAATTCATTTCTCATAGATCCTTTCCGCCTCAAGCATTGTATGGTTGTTATCAGCATATGGTAAAAACATGATTAGCAGTACAGAAAATTTCAGACTTATTAGATGCTAGTAATATCATATGACTGGGATACTAGTGCCCACTCTGTGCTGTCCTCTATGGGCTGCCACTCTGTGATGCTCTCTATTGGCTGCCCTAGCCCTGATCTGCACTGATTAACCACACTATGCACATTTGCCTCCATGCTCCCCATGGAGTTGTCTTTTCCCTTCCACCAGCTAGGGTCAAACAACATTTCAGCTGTTTCTGCACCCACTTTCTCCTCCAGCATTCGGACTGGGGAGAAGGGTGAGATGCTGTATAACAGGGTTAGTGAGGGTCACCAAGGAAGAGTCTTTTTTGGGACAGTTGTTCACATGCACTCCAGGAGATGGAGTATCCTTGTGCCAGGTCAGATCATCTGGATAGCGAGGAAGTTAGTGATGAGAAATAGATCCTTGCTTCCAGTCGCAGTGAATCCTGTTAACCTCTTAGACATCATAACACTGGATTTCTTGATAGTACCTTTGGTATTGCAAAAGATTCAACTGTTTGTGTCTGCTTCTATGCAGGCAGCAGCTAAGTCCTGAGCTGTGCTTCTTCTTGAACCATTCTGGTTAAGCACAGAGCAGAACTTCAGCATCCCTGGGGTTTATACAGCCCCAAAATCATGTGTAATGAGTTCTTAGGATCTCAGCATCAGACTTGGCTGCCTAAATTGCACCAGAGTCCTAATATAGATCACAAATCTGTTCTGACTTTAGTCTTAAGGGAACTCACATGTCATAGTCTCTTACTTGGCTTTTCATTACTGATGACCGGCAATTCTCACTTTGCATACACTTTCTATATAAGCCCCAAATGCTTTGAATAAAACAACAAAATCCCTTTCCTCCTCACATGCCTGTCTTTAAACCTGTTTATTTTTATCACAGGTAACACTTGTCTTCCCTCAATTCTCTTATCTAACCTGTGCAACATGTCTTCTCACTTCATGTGGGTGTCTCACCAGACAGAAACTATGTTCCTATCAAGGCATTTATTAATCTTTGATTCCTTCTGGCTTCATCCATTCCTCTCCAGAGCCTGCTTTTTTTATTTGTTTGTTTCTTTGGGAGGGGCACTTACAGAATCAAGGAGCTTCTCAAACAACTGAACCACCCGTATCTCTCAGAATCAGGAAGAGATTTGATGCTCAAAGAGATTAACTGACCTGTTCAAGGTCCGTAAGAAAAGTCTGTGGTAGAAACTGTCAGATCCCCTGCAAAGCTGAGCAGGCAGGGGCTTAAAAACAAAACCATCCTCTCTCACTGGGTATGAGATTTATCTTCCCTAAGAGCTCTTCATTCATTCACTCTCACTTGTTCAGAATCCCAGATAATATTGTCTGGCAGAAATTCAGTATGTGCTATCCTAACGTCACTTGTAATTTTCTGGTTACAACATAATCTTCCCTAGTTCCACAGCTGCCCATTCTGCAGTTTCTTAAATCTTCCCTTGAAACCAGCCGATGTTAGGGACAGACTATTGGACTGTTTGTTCTGGTAATGAAACCTATGCCCCTTCTTTTAACAGCACAGCCACTTGTTGATGCCCTCTCCAAGAAGTTTGGTTTCATGTTCAATCTGAAATCCGTAACATTTGGCAACCGGACTGATATAGTAAGCAGGATTTTGCAATAGGGGTCTGGGTCTGACATTAGTTAACAAATATTTCTGTTAAAGACTTAGATGGTGACATGAGGAGTTCATATAGCAAAGTCTCCAAACTCCAAATGGCTTTGATAAATTAAAAAAAAAAAAAGCCCTGGAATAAACAGGATGCAGTTTAATAGGGTAAGTAAAACACATGTAGGCATAATCAGATGTGTGTTTAAATGAGAAAAAATGTGAGCTGGACTGCATGTCTACAGAAAAAGACAGTGAATCTCAGCCAGAGCAAATGCAAACACAAAAAAGTATGCTAGACATGTGAAGTAATTCTTTTGTTATTCTCCCTACTCTTGATGACTCATCTTGAGTATTGTGTCCTGCTTTGCATGTTGCGTCTCAGGAAAAGTATGGTCTGACAGAAAAGAGTCTACAGGAAACCAGCCTGAATGCTCAGTAGTTGAGGGAACACAACCTATGTGGGAAAAATGAGCAGACATGGGATGTTTCTTCTAGGCTGACAGGGTTCATCATTTCCAAGGTCCACCAAACTAGTCCTTCCTCCAACTCTTATTATATTACTCCGTGTAATTAACAATTGAGTACACTCTTTTCAGGCTTAAATGCTGACTTCAAGCCATTCCTCCCTGAATTCAATGCCTTTATCCAAGTTACCAGGAAATCTTGCGTATTTTTTCTGAAAAGCATTTCAGAGTGCTTGGAATGTTAATTTATCAGGGAGGAAGACTTCCACTTTACTCACACTAAAATGACGTTTATTACAACCCCAAATTGCAATATTTCTTAGCAATATTTCAAGCTCCTCACAGAAGTGACACTTCTCTTCTGGCATTTCTCCATCTCCAATCATCCAAATGGCCTTCGGTAGTTTAATTAACAAATAATGGCACAGGATAGCTTTCACCTATTTGCCCTCAGCATATTTTCTTTTTATTTTTGGAAATTTTATGGGATTAATTTTTTATTTCCTAACGTAATAAAGCCCAGGGACATGAGTATTAGCATAAGCTTATGGGGCCTAACATTTTATTACTCACACAAAGCTTTACTGGATGAGACTTGTAAAAACAAAGTCTGTTCTCTCATAAGTTAAAGGGCTGGTAGCATGTTGAGTGAGGCTGGAGGTACCCGAGATATTGCTTCAATTTCTATAACCTTGGAAGCACTTCCTCCCCTGCCCCCCATGGAAAAGTCTGATTAAGAAAAGAGACCTTGGCCAAGCTCAAAACAATCTCTGAAAACCTATAAATCTTTATTAAACTCTTTGCTAAAATTCAGCTGAGGAGGAATGGAGACACATTTTGTTCTGGGTATGTTTTTGCTACAAAGTACTTGGGGGCCTATAATAAGCACAGAGCTCATCTGTTGCTGATGATTTGGAGGAAGGACTCTCCACATTGCGGGATGATATTAAGGGCACTGTGCTACAGTAGTAGCATTATACTTCATCTGCGACTTAGCTGAAGCCTGACATTTGATATGTATGTAAAACACCACTTACATATGGTGCTGTAGCTGATGACTCCTGGGCTGCATTCAGCCCACGGGACATGTCCATCTGGCCTGCAGCCTTGGCGCTGAGAAATTGCATCCATGTGGGAGCAGCAGTTGGGGCTGAAGAAAAGCTGCTAGGTGGTTTTTGGAGAGCCAAATACTGAAGACGTTGGGGAACTGCTGCCACCTTCATTTGGCCTACGAGTAGGGTCAAAATCGAAGTCCCCACCCGCTATTAAAAGTCAGGGTCTAGCCTGTGTTTGATGATGGAGAAGCTGGCTGAGGAAGAGCTGGTCGGACACTGTGGACCTCTCCCTCCCTCTAGTGGTTTGCCTACATATAGAAATTGTAAACCTACTGCTGCCTCTGTGCTAAAGGACTTGACCCGGAGGTTCAAGTATTTGCAGGTTCACTTTTGCATTTTTGAAGTATAGATCTAAGGTTAAATACCTACTGTGAGCCTCATCGCTATGAGAAGTCCTCACAGTGTGGAGCTGAGCAACTGTGGCCCCTGAGGGACTCGGGATCTCCTGGGCAACCTTAGTGTGAATTCCATACTAATACAGTGTGCCTTCTTAATCCTCCTTATTGACAAAACGGCATTAGAGATTGCTAAGAGTTAGAAGCTCCTCTGCTTTTGGTTGTTGTGGCTGTTTTTATAAGACTGAGGGATCCGTGCTATAAATCCCTGCTCATATCTAACAGAATTGTTAAAAATACTACCAAAATCCATAAATCACACCATTTCTATGATATATTTATTATAGAGACTAGGGTAGTTATGGTCTCAAGAGTTTCAGTCTTCACAAAGGAATGATGCAATCAAGGAAAAATAATTCAGTGTAGAAACCCAGACAGAAGGAGAGAGAGGGCTTCTGATGTGAGATGTTACATGTTGGTTTGACTTCACAGCTTGGTTTATATGCTGCATCTGTCAAGGTATTTGCACTTGACAAGTGAATTCGTCTTTTGTTTTTTGTTTTCAAGGTCAAGGACTTCAAAGCTGGGTTTTGAAATATTAGAGAGAGGAGAAAGACAGTGCAGAGGGGAAAAAAAAAGATGGGAAAGATGTGAAGGGTGGAAATGAGTTGAAATACCAGTTTCAAAAATATCCAGTGTGCATCTCCGTTCCTTTTCAGCTGAGAGAGCATGGTGAGTGTAGGCATCTTGCAGAAGACAGCCCGTACTGAGTCACTGTATGAAAGATGGAGTGGTACCACAAAAGAACAGGTGTGTGCAAGACCTGCTCTTCCTGTTGCTGGGAAATGCTATGTTCTTCAGGCTGAAATTCTCCTGCAGCAGAAGTCAACAAGAGCTTGCTCCTGATTTTAGGGTACAGAATTGCGTCTTGTTGCTTAGCGTCATGTTGTGCTGCACTAGTAAATACTTGTTCCCTCTCCTAACTCATCTGGCTATGGGAAAAGAGGTTGGCCCTGGGGGTCCTTGACTGTTCTCATGCCCCCAGCCACCTGCAGCTGTGATGTTTTCTGAAGGCAAAACTGGAACCTGCTACCTTCTGCTCTACCAACTTCTTTTCAGCAGGAATCATCTACTCATTACAAAGCAATATATATAAATATATGGCCACTGCTTTACAGTGGTGACTGCAATGCTTCAGCTGAAATGTTAACACGCTGGGGGAATGTGACAGATTCTGTGAGTCAGGCCCTTAAGACAAACACTAAAAGTACCACTTAAAAGTTATGTCCAATTCTAAATCTCTTCGAACATAAACTGAACCAATGAAGAAGTGTTGCATCAAAACACTACAAAGAAAACAAAGTGCTGCAGTGTTTCAAGTACATGAGAGTAAAAGCAGGCAAACAGCTTGATTAAATCTGATAGGCACCTTTACTTTTGTTCCAGCAGCAGAAAGTACAATTCACAGCTCTCTTTTACCTCCTTGTAAAGTCCCAAAAATAACCCCAGAGGGTGAGAAGCACAATGTGTTGTTTTTTCCTGCCAGGCTATATAGGCTGAATCACAAACCTACAGAACTGTCCTTTTTGGTGAAGAGTGATGCTATTAGCCTTGCAATACGGAAGGGAAATTGAGGCACACAGGAGGCCACATGACTGGCCCAACATCACCAAGAAAGCCTGGGGTGAAACCTGAAAGTAGATTCTTTTGTGTCCTGGGCTCATACCTTAGCCACTTCGTCCTCCTTCCAGTCTGACTGTATTATAAATGCTACTGTTGATGCATTGCAAACATTTTTTTGGGAAGCAAATATTTGTTCTATCCAAAGTGTGAAATATGCTCAGTGTTACCATTTTTTAACTAACAGCCAGAAGTGAATGGGAACCTAAGTTTCAAACCAGACAACTTCTTTGTCTCCTGAATTTCAGGAACATATTTGCCCGTTCAAGTCAGTTGAAAGAGTCTTAACTCTAATCTGCTGCTGCATGCTCAGCTGCTATTGGATAGTTGGAGAATATAAGAAACAGGACAAATATAGACTGATCCTTTCCTGGTTTATTCTCCCATTATTCAGCATGAGTGCTTAGTCATTTAAAAAATTCCTTGGTAAAATAAATTAAACACATACCATTTACATGATATCAAAACTGATATCAGGTCAGTGAGTTTTGCATTTGCATTTATTTTAATGCCCTAATTGACTGACAATAGATGTCTGATTGTTTTCTGCATCTGTAAAATGTCATATAACATTAAAAAGCAATATCTGGTATTTATTGGAAACATTTCACAGTATTTGCATGCTGCTTTCATTTCAGTCTTCATTTCCCTTTATAATCTAGTGTTTAAAGTTGAGTTTTGTACTCTTCAATATAAATTCAAGAATTCAGAGTTCATCCTGAAGCCAAAATGCTCACAGAAATGCCCTGGATCAAAAAGGCTGATGCTTCCTGTCATATTCAGACACCCAAATTGTTCACTGTTCAGTTTCTGGAAGCATTAAAGCCTTGTATTTATCCGTAGGTCAGGCAGCTGCAAATCTGAACTGTGCCCATGTTGAAATGTCTCTTTTTAAAGTAGGAGGCGATTCGGACTAATTTGTCCTTGGCCTCTTATGAGCTCAGACTACCACTTGAGTCCAATTATATGCTATGTCTTTGTGCTACTGACCTACAATCTACAGGGAGCTGAACTGAGAGCATCTTGTCTGCTTCCCAAAAGGATTTTGGGATAATGATTTTGAATGTTTAGTGTGACATGAAGTCAGCGATTTCATCTTCAGTATTTTTGATTTATGAACAGTATTAGGCAGGAGCAGAGAGAGAACCCTGTTGTAAAGGTATTTTTAAGTACGCTGATTTTACACTGTTAGCAGTAATTAGGATCTGCATTACAAAGTAGGTGGTGTACGCATCCAACATTTCCTATGCAGTTCCACATCTCTTTTTGCCTGGGAGGTTAATTTTTCAGCTTATCTATATAGGAATTATTAATGGAGATCATTATACCTCAATAATCAAAGGCTCAATATAAACCTTAATATAAGTTTAAAAGATGTCAAAACAGGATACATTTTAACACAAAAACCTTTGCATCGAACATGAAGTTGGGCAAAAGAAAAAGAAAACATGGGCAAAGTGGAAAAGATGTGCTGTGCTCAATGAAAAATATTTTGTATGGTCTTCTTTGCAGCTAGCCACGACCTTCTTGGTTACATGCAGGAGAAGAAACTTCCATAGGTGACATGATTGGAGCCTTGTCTTTGACTCACTTCTCATAGGGCTTTGGTACAAATCCAGTGGCAATTTGTGTAGTCATTTCCCAAGGCAGTGAGGCTAGAATAGCAAATGGGAACAGTCCAAGTTACACATTTTTTGCAGACTTCAGCAGGCATCATAGCCTGAGGGCAGACAGGGAATGCACCTTGGCCTGTAATAACTGTCCCTTAGCAGAGTTGGCTGTAATCAATCTTCTTGCTGTTAAATCTCCCTCCAGGTAGTCTAGTCCCACCAGTTTCCTAAAATCTATTTTAGCAATTTTACAAGTCCTGAAGGCATGCAAAGTCACACTGTTACCTATGTCAACCCTGAAGAAGTGACTCAACATTTTGACTAGTTTTTTAAATGAAATAAAGTATTTCCTCTTTGTGTTGCTCAGCTTTCATATTTGATGTGGATGTCTGTAAAGGGAATGAAACAGAAATTATGCCAGTGTGGATTTCATTAATAAACTGATGAATATGTTGAGCTTCTGGTGATTTAATATCTTATTTGAATTTATTTGAAACAGTTCATCTTAGAATATTCCCTGAGCATGAAGAAAAAAACCAGAAAAGTGCTCATTTTCGCTCTTCTTCAAGGTTAGTTAGTAAGGTGAAATGTACATGATATGAAACAATCAATGCAGCAGCACCCTCACAGTTATTAATGGGAAATATATATGGATTACAGATGTGCTGTCTCATTGCAAAATGAAGTGGGTGATTTATAAATTGTCAGTTATCACTTTGAAATACCAGTCCTCACAGAGCATCTGAACTGGATTTATTTTGAAGGAATGATCTAGAGCAGAAGGTTTTACAGCTTGCTGTTGTTCTCCTTGAAAGCACTGAGACAAAACAGTGTATGCTATAAATCACATGCTGTATACCAAACATTGTTTACATGTTTTCAAGTGAGTTGCTAAACTTGCACAAAAGAGACAAAATTCCTGTTGGTTCTTGATAGAGATACTTTAGGAATTATATTCTAGTTTCTCTTAGGGGAGTATATTCATAAATCAGTTTGTGGTTTAATCCCTACAGAGAATGTATTTCTTCTGAGAACCTTGTCTATGTCTTTGTGTTTGAAGACAAATGTAATTGATTTTACAAGACTGATCTTTTGATCAGATTAGTTTATTGGATTAGCCTTTTATCATCACCAGGATTTATTTGTTTTCCATGATGTATTTATTTAGATATTTTATCAGGGTTTTTTGCACACTGTGTGACTGTCTCTTAAAAGATTAGAACTTCCAATTAGTTTTTTTGAAAGGAAAATTTGCATGCATAACAAATGAAAAGTTAGTTAAGGTTCACTGACAGCCAAACTCCATTGTGCCTTTCATGAGAGGGTTGAAAGGGAGCAGTCAGTTCAAATTTCCAAGGAACGACCTGTGTTGCCTGCGTGGGAAGGCTGACATGAGTGGCAATCCCAAGGACCCCAGAGAGGTGATTCAGAGCTGGTAGTTTCACCCAGGATGGCTCCTCTCCAAGGGATGCAAGCTGACACCCTGGGCATGACAGAGGCCAAAATCGCTGATGAGGTTTGCACTGAGGAACCTTCAGGATCTCAGCTGACTGTAGTAAGAAATAACTTTGATTTCAGCTTCATGTGTACAGATTGTGTGGTTTTTAATTCCATTCTGCACATACCTTGCATAAACCTTTGTTTTCATAGTCGGCTTTGGATGTTGTGAATTTATACTTTTTTCTGCCTTTTACCTTAACCTGACTTGTGTTAAGGGTATCCTGAAGGTAACTAGTTTACATAAAGGCATTTTTCTTTGAAAGGGTGGCAAATCAGAAAAAAAGGGAACTAATGTAAGAAGCATGCTGTATCCACTCTGCTTTTCAGCTGTGCCCCCACAGATGTGTATAGACCGTTTAAGAGCTGGTATTTTAGGGGTTGTAAAGGGAAACGCCCTTTGGTGACCAGCAACAACCAGGAGGACTCATCAGTGTGCAGCAAGGAAGTGGGAAGCTCCCAGAGACCCCCTCCAGGCTTTGTGGCAAATCTACCTATAATAAGTAATTTCCACTGCTGCTCACGTGGCTATATGGATAAAGAGAGCTGGCACTAAAAACATTTAGCAGCACTGCAAATCACGATACCTTAGCACAGCAGACACTTTCTGGCACATGCTCTGGAAAAATTTAGTGCAAGATTCTGGCTGACTTTCTAGATTTATGTTGGCTTGTTGTAAAGAGCTTTAACTATTGCTCAAGGATTTAGATGTTACCGCAGTCTGACCTGGTGCATATGGTAGTATCACAGCATCCACTGCAGTAAGTTCTTGACATACTGTCTTCTTGCACATCAGTGGGTTATGCTAGCCATTACTACTTGAGTTATATTACTAAATCAGATAGTTGGCAGTGAAACTCAATAACCTGTCAGCTTGTGAAAATATTATTTAGAAGCAAGAGTGGCTAACCATAGGCAAAGAGCATTACATTTACCTTTGTTTTCTGTTTAAATGAAGATGCACTGATAGTGGTGAGCTAGAAAACACCATTACCTCTATCCCCACCACTTCTTAGGCCAGTGAAAGAGTGCAACAAGTACTTGGTTTCTGTGAAACCAGAAGACCATGTAAAATATTTTCATTTTGGAAACAAAAATGTTTTTGTTGGTATTATCTCTAATTTATCCCCAATCATTTAGAACCAACCATGAAATACAGACCACATCCTCTGCTCATAACATCGCGGCTTGGTTTGACATGCCATTTAGGCAACTTCAGGGAGTCTGAACAAAAATATACCCTTTGGTTTACAAAGAAATGCTGGGTGTTGACCCTTGTGCTGAGGTTAGTCTCTTGTTATTTCCAACAGCTGTGTTATAGGAAACTCTTCAGCAATGGAAGGAGGGGCATTTTAAAGCTAGACTTCCTTTTAAGTAGTGGTTTTGGGGCTTGAAGGTGGGTTTTCTTCTTTCCTTTTGCTTCATCTACTGGAGAGCTACTTCACAATCTAATTGTAATTTATGAAGTCTATTAGAAAAGCTGCTAAACCAAGTTGTTGGAAGGACAGTTATGGGGATTCTTAGAACGTCTCTCTAGTATAAAGCAGATTAAAAGCAAACATAGATAAAACAATTCATGCCCATTTCAACTGAGGTAAAGTTACAATTTACAATTTAAAGTTACAGATTTTGACACCAGAAAAGACCATTTTGGTCAAATATTCTGATTTTGTACACAGGAATTAGATAATGTTACCCTGTGGTTTTTGCATTAGGATACTGCTTCTTGGCTAGCTCATAACTCGCCTTTTAAAATCATAATTTTAAGACCTGAAATGATGGAGAATTAGGCTGTTGCAGTTATATTAGCATCTATACCAGATGAAATGTGCAGTTAAAATAAAGATCCTCATGCTGAAAAAGTCCCTAAAACCAGAATGTCTTACCTACATGTATAATGAACTGTATTCATAGTCCAAGTTATCCCACTGAAATTGTTGTGATTTCATGGGGCAAAATAGGATGGTTCAGAAGGAATAAAAACATTGGTGTCTAGCCCAGTGTGATTCATGAACCTGCTTATGTTCGTAGTTAACTGTAGTCTCTTGCTTTATGTTCATAAAAACTGTAGTTTCTTACTGTAAGTACAACATCTGAATAACCTTAGAGAAAATGAAATACAAATAGTGAGGAAAGCAGAAAATTCTTCAAGCAGACTCTAAGCACCAGCATGCTTATATTGGGAGAAACTAGCACGTGCTCAGAAATGTTTCAGGAAACCAGTTTCTTGACGAAACAGTTTTCTATGAAAAAAAACCCCAGAACTTCAAATGTTACAATATTCCTTTTACTACTTTCCTAAGAAAAATATACATTTTAACTATGTTTAAGTGTAAATCAATTACTATAAATATGCTAAATTAAATTATTTGAAGCTACTCTGTCAACTCAGATTATTTTTCTTTTGTTTTTCCTCACTGTTGTTGTAAGGCAAGTAAGTTCATTTGTATGATGGAGTTGCTATGTTCAGCTTTGAATCAGAGAATTAAAATATCTTAGAATGTAAGAGTCTGACCATGCAGGATTTAGCCATAGAAACCTTCATCTTTCAAAAGTAAAATTGTTTCTTCTGTTATCAGCACCCATTAAGAGAAGCTGTATCTATTTTTTCTCCAATTTAATTGCTGCTTTGTTAGAAAACTTTTTCCTAGTAGCCACCAGGTAACTTTTCCTCTCAGTTAGAAAGTTGGGAAAATATAAAGCAGAAATCAGGCAAACAATTGGAAGTTGATAGAATTCTTACAAATAAGAAAAACAAATGCATTGATTAACTCTTTCTCTAACAATCCAACTATTTAACTTCCATTTGAAACTAAAAAGGGAGGAAAATGTAAATAAAAGAAAGAAGAAAATAAATCTATAAACTCTCTGTTTCTCCTGAAAGATGCATCTTTTTCAAATTTTTCACATGCCATGTTTGAAGCAGGTTGCAAGCATCAAATCATGTTAAGCTCAGCTCACTCTAATGCAACATGAAAGATACAGCCTGAAGTAATGCATTACTACGTGACTTCTCACAAGTGGGAAATTTTGAAAGCAAGGATTTGCTGATAAAAACAACACAATTAAACAATGGCTAGTTTGAATAAGAATGCAATATTTTTGTGACATGTCTCGGTTTGGGGTTATGAGAGACTGGTCTGAGAAAAGGATTAGTTTCTTGTCTGCTGGGAAATGACTAAGGTAGGTAGTGAAGCTCTCTACATAGCATCTGTCCTCTGCAAAGGCAGTGGTTTGAGGTAGACAGCGCACATGAACAAATACTTCCACCACTGCAGTGGCAATATGGTCTTACTAGAAAAACAATGCTTGGAAGGTATGTGTGTAAGTACACCATAAACCTTTGCCACTTGTGGTCATTAAATACCCTGAGGCTCTTTATTCAAGATTCCCAGTGCCCTGCTGTAATCCCAGTTTAGGAAGACGATTCGAGCAGTGGATGTTCTCACAGAGGTTTTGGTTGTCTGCAGTTATTTTCCTTGCTTGCTGCTCTTGCCTTGTTGGTTGCAGGCACTTCCCTGTGGACCACAGCAGTGGACAGGACTGGGAATGCTCACAAAAACCACATGAAACGTCAGCTGCGCATGGTGTGTGCCAGGCTTCCTTTAACAAGGCTTTCATTCCTTGGCCATTCTGGTACTTTTCAAAAATCCTCTTATTCAAAGGAAGACACTACTTGTTTCCCAGTTGCATAAACCAACAGGTCTCACGAGGCTAAGGCTGGGCACACAGACAAGGCATTAGTGACCACAGAAGTTTAGTCTTGTTCAAGCAAAGCTTTACCTATTGGTCTTCCTGACAGCACCAGCTGTCACCTACACCTAGAGTAAACAAAGAAGGCATGGAGTAAGCCCGTGTGCGGTGTGCAGCTGCACAAATGGCATGTGGTTAGTAGAGGAGTTTAATATAAACTGTTGAGATAACCCGATACAAGGGAAACACAAACTGTACAAGAGGAGAATGTCAAAGGCAAAGAGACTGAGTGGGAGTGGAAGGGGAGCAGAAACAGTGTCTGTGGTAGGAAAAGGAATGGGGAGGGCAAGAGTTCGAGTGATGAGCACAAACAACACCAAAATAAAGGGCAAAACCCTGCTTGCTTTCCCAGATGACAACAGTGATGATAAAATGATTCATGGTATTGCTGAGAGTCTCAGCAGATAGAGACTCAGCAGAAGAGACTCTGTTCGTGCAAGGGGCGAGGGTCTCACATCATGTCTCCGAGGTGGCAGGGCCCTGTGTATAGACACTGTGAGGTTGCTGTTCCTACACACAACTGCAGAATACTAGAAAGCTGTTTAAACCAGAAGGAATTTCTCTTCCTCATTCTGAATTTAAGAAATCAGTGGATAATTAAAGCGCATATTTTTAGCAAGTGAAACCAGTGTTTATTTGTATAAAACCCACTAAACCATCACACATCTAGAAAACCCTAACATGATTGACAGTGTAGTCAAGAGAAGCCAAGCTAGCAATAGAAAGGGTTAGACTTCAAGGACGATTTAGCAAACAGCAGAAAGACATTTGCATATGTAGTGTTTGAGACAGGAGCACGAAAGTGGAAGGCAAGGATCAGCAACTCCAGCCATGGTCATTGACAGGCATGTCACAACATCTGGTCTCTGCTCTTTGCAGCCCATGAAATACTTCTGTGCTTCCTGTTACCAACTAATGGGCTACAGTGAGAGAGCAAATGCCACAAGTATGTCAGAGGAAGAGAGAAGGAGATGGATAAAAATCATGACTAGTCTCACACCCTGCCACAGCAGTTCAGTCCTGCAGTTCTTAAGGCACAATTTTCACTGCTTTCACTGGACATTCAGATACTTGGCTCTGAGTCTCAGTTCTCTCTCTGTCTTTGTGCTTGTATAAGAAAAGGAGAGAGAATCAGCTATCATTTCAATGCTAAAAACCTTGGGATGGCAGACAGAGAGGTGGAAAGAGATGCACATGTGTGTATTTGTCTCCAAATGTTATGTCCTCAATTCCTCATATTCATGAGGATGGCCAGGGGTTAGAAAGAATGTATATGTGATTGTGTTCCAGTAACAGATTATTTTATGCTTAAAAAAATATGGCCCATGGATGAAATTCATCTCTTATGTAAAACTGCGTCACTTTAATGATGTATTGTCAGAGATGAATTTGGGTCTACTCATTTAAATTAGATCCAAGTGACTAGAAAATCCCATGAGCAATTTTAAATAAAAAATAAGAACTGGTAAATAAAAACATCTGGTAGATGATTAAGTTCCATGTATTGAGCTTTTATTAGGAGTAGCTGATGTAACTCTAAGGGAGAGTTTGCATGTAAGCAGTGTTCATTTACATATGGTGCCTGACCAAGAGTGGTAAAGAAACGCAGTCGGACAGCAAAGGTGCTGTGAGACTTCGTTAACAGCGGGCTTGAATTGTGCTGTTTCTTCATTTATTCCTCTTCTTTTGACTGTGGTGTGATTGCAATTTTCAGGAAAAAAAAAACCAGTAAATTCCCCCCACCCTTTCATACTTGGTGTCTTGAAATTAAACATCTATATTGTCTTTGGGTAATGGGCTGGTAGGGAGAGGAGAGGGAAGATTTCAGGCCATCCAGTTTTCATCAGAAGATCCCTGGGAAGATTTGGACACCTCTGACCTGCCACATGCTGAAGGCACTTCATCTGTGGTATGTGTCAACTTGAGAAGTAAACTTGTTCCCAATTAGAAGTGACTGTAAGTATGACAGCTTGCACATAAGAGGTACTCAACACTACCATGAACAGTTTTGCTCCATCAAAAGCAAAAAAATAAAAAAGGACATTTGCAGCCAACAAGCAAACTCAGCAAGAGGCCTTGTTACTCCTTTAATGTGAAGAAAGGCCCTGGACTACACCCAAAGGTGTGGTAAACTGCCAACACTCTCAGTCTATGTTAATTTATACATCCTTACCTTAAAATATACTCTTGACATTCCTAATTATGGAAATCATATAGCTGTACAAACATAACTTGCTTTATTAATGTTTTGCACACCATTGTAAAGTGAGTGGCATTAACCCTGGTGAAATGCAAGGGAGCAGATGATCCAGGTCTCTGCTAGGTGAGCTGGTTGTGCACCACTTCCGCTGGGGAAAACCAGTGAAGGGCTTTTTCTGCCTGCACTGTGGGTGCATGAGGATGAGAGAAGTTCAAGACAACAGCATCACAAGGATTTCTGCCACCTCAGACGTCCAGAAATGCCTGTCAGCAAGGACTGATGCTCCATGTGCCCTTCTCTTCCCCTTCTGACCTAAGACATGAGCATGAAGGGTAAGAATGTACTGTGGCTGCCTCTCCTGAGCTGTTGTCACATTGCAATTCACCAAGGACGCTCAGGCTTTCATGGACCTAGAGAGCATTGATGATATCACTGCTGAAGCCATGAAGATGCAGGTGTCCATGTGGACTATAGAAAAGCTGAGGCAATCATCATTCTGACTGCAGAAGGAACCTTCTTTGGAAACATTTGCAGGAGATCTTGCCTGCACCAAAAATGGGTGCAATTTCATTTCAGTAGGGCAGTCTAAACCAGAGAAAAAGAAATGTTTGATATAATTTCCCTTCATTGTCTTTGTCTAGTAGTGCTCTCCCAAACTAGCAGCTTCACTTTTGCATTGCACTTTCTCAAATGCGAAGCTTGAAAGGCTTTTTGCTGTGTATGTTCCTGATTATTTTTATTTTTAGGATTCTATCCTCCAAAGTCTTATTTAAGCCAATAGTGACATTAATTATAACAGGACTGCCTTACTTGCATGAGTAAGAACTACTCAAAGCTTTATCAGATTGTGTCCAAGATCCAAAATAGAGAAGAATATGTAAGCCAAGAGTTTGTGGACTTTAACACTTTCCTCACTTTGAAGCAACTAAATCACACCATAAATAAAATAGACTAACAGGATAATTAAACAGCCTGAATGTAGCAAGGGGGAATATTTCAATAACAAATATTGCTACCCATATACCTCAACAGAATGTGCTAAAGTAAACAAAATGATAGCATAATTATAGTCGTTCCAGTTATGTTAATTAGGCTATATATACGCTTCATTGATAAGCAACTGTGGTGCAAAGAAATGCTGTAAGCCTGATATTTCCTTGGTTAGCAGCTTTGTTGTGCATATGCTGCTGTTAAGATCTTGGTTACATTAATGCAGAGCAAAAAAACCCAACTCAACCCTAAAAAAAAAAAAAGTAATAATAATGGTATGCGTCACAGCAGGCATAGTGCAAGGTTCAAGCTGAACAGCCCAGTGTGATGTTTCTCTCACACTATATTCAGATTCCCAGAGAAGATTGCCAGCCAGACTTCCCAAGACAACATCCCAAGAAACTCAAATACACAGCAAACATCACAGCTTGTGCTCCACAGAGGGAGCCCTTTACACCTGTGTTTTGCTGACTCCGTAGCTATAATTTCCTGACACTCTGCAAGGTGTTGTTTTCAATTGCAGCTGTTCAGAATTTAACATCACAGTTTTTTATAGAAGTATCACTTCTTTTTTGTGTGGGGTGGTGGGGGTTTTTTTTGACATGTCATATTTCACAAAAACTGTTGTTGATTTCTTAAAATATTACCTTTTGTGGGAAAAAAATCTTTTAATGGCAAGAAATATGGCTTTGCTCATTTTTGATGATTGTTTACAGAGAACTTGAATTGAGAAAAAATTAATTTGGAAATTTTCAGAAACCCAAAGGAGAAGAAAACACTGCATAAAACAAAATTAAAAAATAGGCTCAAGCACTCAACAATTTTGACAAAACATTTTATATCAGAAAAATGGTTTCTTTTTTAAAACAAAAAAAAAATATTTTTAAAAGTTTATCTCTTTGAATACCCTAAGATCTCTATCTGTTTGAATCTTAAACATGACCTATGATACTTTAAGTAATTAATTTTTTTAAAAGATTTTTTCAATTTATTCACTATTGCTAATTTCGAATGCTTCTGATTGATTATTGAAAAAAACCAACTTGTGTATTTTTAATGGTTTCCCTGGATCATTAAGACTTTACTACTACTTGTTTCACACGTGTAACCTGGGCACGTTTCTACTGCTTGGCACAGAATGGTGTAAAGATCCCTCAAATAGCCCGATCTTCAGCGTGCTAACATTATGGCAGTCCCAAGCCTCACAACAATTTTTGTGCATGTTGCAGTGGTATGTAATGGAGACACTCCTGTCTGCTCAGAGATAGTCAAGGTCTTTCTCCTGCATCCTGCAGTATCACTTTGCACTGTGCAGACACATGTTGAGTGGAGAATTAGGCCCAAAATTGTAGGTGAATAGAAAGCTCGGTGCAGGATCACGTTAGAAGATAGGCACTGTAATGAGGGTGGAGAAGTCAAAAGACCAAACTCCCCCATTTTGAGTTGCAGTTTGTGCAAAGCAGGTTTTATTTTTACCTACATCAGGCAGCTACTCTCCTGTCTCCATTCTCCTGGCAATAGTCATGACCTTTGTGTCTTGGCCTCTAGATTGCTTTGGTGAGGATATTGCTGCTTGCCTCATTTCTAGTCTCGCTTACCACCAACATTCAAAAACACATCTCAAACTTTAAAAAATTTATGAGACTAGTTATAAAATTCACATATATATATAATAATAATAATTATTTAGCGTCCATTTTTATTTTCTTCAGCTGCTGGTGTGGCTATTACATTTTAGCCTAATTGATGTTCATGGAACTGCACGACCCCAAGTAAATGTCCTGACTCGCTCAACTCTGAGACCAAGCTGCAGACTCAGTGCTGTATGGCAAAGTTTGTGGGATAGGAAACAAACATGTCAAACCACCCCCAAAACCAGCTACTTAAAGCAACATTCAGAAATATTTGTCTTGATGTTGCAAGCATTCAATAAAAAAATTACAAGCCCAAAAGAAAACATACCTGTGCAAAACTCTTCCCGCCCCCCCATCCCTGCAGATATACACTCTTTTTAATGGTTTGAAATGGTCAAAAATTAAAGTTTTTTTCTAGGTATTTGATCTGAAAAATTATATACCAATCACAACAAACCCATATATGTCAGTTTCTTTCACTTTAAAAAGTAGTTCAAAAAATGACAGATCTAAACAATAACTCCAAAAATAATTAAAGATCTTCTCCAAATTCTACAAATAAAGAGATCCAATCATGCAAGATACTCAGCATTGCGTAAGATTTGCTGAATACAAAGAACAACTTTCAAGAGGCACCCAGTAATTCCTTTCCCTGACTGCATGCCTGGAAATTTGAATCATAATTAAATGTACATGTGGTATTTTTCACAATATGTTGTGTTTGTGGTTTTAATTATCATCATAAGCACCATAGTTAATCTGTAGTTCAACATGTGAAAACGTTTATATAGTTTTACATGATCTTTTGGTAACACATACAAACATTTAGGTTTAAAGGAATGATGAGGGTTGGGCCCTCATCATTTTATGAACCCTTACGTCAGTCATCTGGAGACCCTTCCGAGCTCTTTCACCACCTGCAACTTGGCCACCCAAGCTCTTTCTCCTTCTCACCTCACCTCCCCTAGTCAGCAAGAGAAAGAAATCCTTCTCTGCTCAAGCTCAGAGGAGAAGCAAAGTTGAGAGCCACTCAGAAAGGAGGGTTTGTATGATGCCAAACCCACCAGAGATCAATGAATAAGGAGCAATTCTGAAATGACAATGCTCTTGGTCAATGCTTAAGGCTAGCAGTGAGTTTTTCCCACCTTGCTGGCAGGGGGCCTTCCTCTTTTGACATGCTGATTCCAGCACTTGCATGATGCCTGGCTGAGGGGCAGAAAAATATGGCAGGGAAGGATGCAGAAGGTTTGGGAGGTCATTGAGCACAGGCACTTCTTGAGCAACCTGCCAACCATGTTGCACTGTGCTGCCAAGCACAGGCCAACCTGACTACCAGCCCCAAGAATGCCCAAAAGCCATAGGCCATGTTCTTAACCTCCATCCTTCCAAAGGACTCTGGCACTGTCAGAGTGTACAGCTGATTATCCCTTCACATTTGAAAGCACAGACTATTACTTTATGAAGGGAACACACTAAAGAAATAGAAATTAGGATTTCCTGAGTGATGGTGCCACAGAAAAGAGGATACTGAGGCATGCCAGTAAGGCTCTGCACCCAGCAGAGACCGGGCTCCTACAGCTCCAAGAACAGTGCTGTGAGACTATGCCACCTTTATGATCTTGCCACTGGGATTTCCCCACAGGTTAACCTGCAGGACCAAGTCTTGTTTTCTTTCCTCTTCACCCATCTTTTCAAGGAGGCAAACCCAACTACTCATCCTGAAACCAAGGGGTCCATTCCCTGTCTGAAGGTGTGGAAGTCAATGAGCTGCTTCAGAACTGCCCATAGACCAGTAACCAGAGATAATAATACAGGACAAATCTTCATAAAGCCTGTCAGCGACTTCACAGAAAAGCTGCTGTGCTCTGAGCTTCTCATTTAGAGGGAAAAGTCACTGGTACTGGCATTCAGCATTTTTCTCAAACATTTATTTGCTGCTAATGACAGACATGGTAGATTTCCACATGGACTTGAGTTATTCATGCTGCAGGTTGCCAGGGGTCTTCTAGATAACCTGAATATAAACTGTGAGGAAAAAATAATACAGCTAGAGAAAACAGTTAATGGAGTGGTAGTTTTTTTTCTTTTAGCAAGGAGTTGTAAGAAGTTTTGAAACCATCAGCTACTCATCTATGGTCAACCCAACTTTTGTACAAATAGTTTAAAGGCAATGAAGTACAATTTTGACCACAAAACTGAAGTTTGAGGAAACCCTCACTCTTCCTTCTTAAAATCCTTGTGTATAATCCATGGGAGTAGTGCATTGTGTAGGGGGTAGCCAGCAGTAATCTATGCCACTCCACTTTAACGTAAAAAGCAACCCCAGAATCTAGGAGATCAAAAGACCTCCTTCTGCTTTATTACAAAGGCATTACTGAATTGTTTAATATCTCCATGTCCGTTCCATCATGTCTCTAAGGCTGAGATCACATGTGAGGCTTTAAAAGGAGGTTACTCCCACTTAAAGGACGTTTATTTTTCATACAGACCCAGCAAAACCAAACCACTTTCTTCAGCATCACAAGCCCAACCAACAGCAGTGACATGATGAGGGATGCAACATAAATCTAAATGTTCATGGAAATCTGCAGAGCAAACCAAGAGGGCACAGTTTAAACAGCTGTGAAGAAGGCTGTGTGTGTATGTATCAACTCAACATCAGTCTTCAGTATGCTAAAACAGGAACATATTCACACAAAACCAGACTATATAACAAGTTATCGAGTTCATTCTGCTTCCAGATAAACCATATAATATTTAAAAAAACTTTCTCTCATACCATTTTAGCAGTACTCCTTGGTAAAAACAAAACAAATAAATAAAGAATGCACTACTACTGTGCATGTGTGTGTGTGCATACACGCACGCTCAAAACAACTACATTTTAGTTCCAGGAAAAGATTTGACTCTCCATATTTGTCCCTCCTGATTCCTCCGTGGTTTATATGGACACATCCATGCTACTTCTTAGTACAGTTTATTCTAAGCTCCTCTTTCATTGCAGCCAAGAGGCTATTTATTGAGTTCACTATAACAACAACATTCTTATTATGGGTTTATTCAAGGTGCTCCTGCATACACCTTTTTGATGTCATTTTTTGCTAATAGATAGATAAATGAAGTCATAATCCAACAGAGATTAATGTTATTATTACCACAAAAGATGTCCCTTTCATTCAGCTGTTCCACTTGGACTAGGACAAGAAATACAGGGAAACTAATGAGGGCAGCACAATGCAAAGACTGACAAAAAACCCATGGGGAATTTTCTGGGACATTTTAAAGCTCCTAGATGCTCACAGTCATCTGCCAGCAGTTATCGCCCCGCAGCAGAGATGGCAGAAGGGAACGTGTGCCAATGAACACCCCCAAGCACCGTCCTCAGCCACAGCGCAAAGTCACCTTTGCTGGGCATTTCAGTGTGCCACTGCAGGGACTGGTGGTCCTGAGGCACGAGCACATGCTCCCTCCCACTGTTGCTCAGCCACTCTGACAGAGAAAAACTGGCATGAGGGAACAGGGGCAATTTTAAAATCAGCACAGCAGCCTCCTGCTTGTGTGGACCTCCACATATCCATCGGCGTACCCAGGGGACAGGGGCAGCGACTGGAGGAATATAAATTCAGCAGGGGGGGCAGGTAAAGGTAATTACCTTCTAAGCTTCCCAGCAAGATGCAGCAGAAGTTCTTTACCATAATCCTTGGAGAAATTTGCTACAAAGTCTGTGACTGTTTATTTTCTTAGGGATCAGCTTTGGATCCCAAATACTGTGTGACTCTAAGGAGGACTGCAATGAATATGTGTAGAGCTGAGAAAATTATCCATACCCTGATGTGGCTGGCAAATACCCAACCATTCTGGCCTTCCCTTTCAAATGATTATAAGTGTAGGATGTTTCACTTATTAAAGTTATGGCAACAGCTCCTGGGATATGCACAGATCTGGCTGCAGTGTTATGTCTGCATATGCTGTCATCAGGGATCTCACATTATTTCTTCCTTAATACATTCTACAGTGGACAATTACTTGCAATATAACTATATTTTATAAAGAAGCTCCTACAAGGTATAGTTGCCCAACCATTGGAGGTGCTGAAGGAGTGACAACAAGACGATGTAGCTCTGTCTGTTATCCTGACACTTTGAAAACAAATTCCACATTGCTGTAAATGTGTTGGGGAACAACAGAGTAACTGATTCATGTTGAGTCATTTCTTGTTGCCTCCTTAGGAGACAAGGCAAAGTATTTGTTATTGAGCTGAGCTAGACTAAAACCAGGGTAATTATATCAGCACCACCTTGTGGTTCCCAGTTTATGTGCCCTGGCCCAGGTGAGTCAATTTATATTTGTATCACTAAAAAGTTACAATACTACTTCACTGATGTTCTTTCCAATTTGTTAGACTCCAGGGTTACTTCAAAATAAAACAATCTGGATTGTGTAAACTGTGTAAACTCAGGAGTCATTGGCTCAAGTCAGAGAAAAAGATGGAGAACTTAATTTTTGGTCAGAAATCGAATGTCCTTTGTCTTCTAGGAAGGATTTTGATTTGATTTATTGCCTGCTGTACAACTTTTTGCTATTAGTGACAAAGAGAAATTAAAGGACATTGTTGCTATCAGAAGACAGAGGGTGAGAACGGATGGCAAACTCCTGAATGGGCTGACAAAGACCTGGATTTCCTTCAATTTTAAGAAGAGATGGGGACAAAACATGTTTAGTACCATTCCAGCTAAAAAGTCTTGACTGTGTGAAGGGCTGTTGGATATACCTTTCCCTTGCAAGAATTTACAGTATTATTGATGTTCAATTAACATAGTTTTTACCAGCCACTTTCAGGTAGATTTAAATTTCAGAGCACAAACAAATCCTTAAAAAAAATGAACTTCTAACTGCATGCTGCAGAAAAAGCAGAAAAATGTTGCTGCTGTCAAAGCTCATGTAAGAATTCTTCATGGGCAAGCTTACAAGAGTATACCATCTCTTGAAACAACCTGAAACAGATGCTGAACTACTTGAGGCTTAGTTCCTTGAGGCATTTTTTGTACTGTAAAGTAGCACAACCAGATGTCACCACCTGGAAGGCCTTCAGCATCTTAACATAATGTGAAGATGACCAAACATTATTCAGAGCTGAAGAGTAAATGCAGCAGAAAATGTAATTCACCATTAGTTCAACATGGTCTTCTCTGCAGAATCACTAATATTTGAAGACTAACCTTTAATACAGCTGTCACTGATGTAGCTGAAAAGTGGAGTATGACTCCATAATGCAGCAAAAAGGAAAATACTGGAACAGAAGACCTCACTGGGAGAAGTGCTAAATCTAAGTGCTGGAGAGCTGCTAGCTCCAAGTTTATTTCTCCTGCACTGATTGTGTAGTGTCATTGTTCAATAACACTTTCACTCCCCTCTAGGAAGAAGATGCAAGATCCTCCAGCATGTTCCAAGTAGGATATAACTATACATGTTGCTTCCATGGTACCTTTTAGGTTTTTCTCAGTTGTGTTTCCCAATAATTTTGTTGAAATAAACTCTTTTCAGCCCAGTCCTGTTTTGCAGAATTTTGTCCTGCTCTTTTCTGTCCTCTGCATCCTACAACCCCATTCCCTCATTCATCACACTTTTGCAATGTTCCTGTTAGCTCCAGAAGATTTTTCCTTCCTCTTTGTTCCCAGCACTCCTGCTCTTCATATCAAGACAAATACAGAATCCACAGCAACATCTGCTCTTCTTCCCCTCCTGGACTTGATCCTAACATCTCCGTTCTTTCCACCCTTTCTTCCCTAACTTTCACACCCTCATTTCTAGCCTAACCACTTTCTCTCACCTCCTTTTCTCTCCTAACTTCATTCCCCCAAGTTACTGATTCTCACAGAGGTCTGGATGTCTTTGCCTGAACCTAACTTTTCCATTACCGAGAAAGGCTTTAGCAGGAGATCAAATGGGTATGAGACCTTGTTGCAGTGGATCAAACACTTCAGGTTAAAGTGGCAGCAGATAACAAGTGCAGCCTTCTTTTTCACCATCCACAGGGAAGTTGATTCCAGTCATGGCTGTGGTGCAAGAATGTCTTTCACTCAGCTTTTATATATATATTTCCATCACTTCCCTCACCTCCAGAACCATGGAATATTTGACCTCTCCTTTGTATTACTGCCACTGACTTGCCAGCTAACCCCTCCATATCCCTCTCTCCACTAGTTGTCCTTACTACAAAGTTCAATCACGCATCCAACCATGATCTGGTCTATTTTACAGACAGCCATCAATATCCTATATCTTGGCCTTTTGGTGAACTTTAGCTTGTCAGCATCAGTAAGCGAAACTCATTTTCTCTGTTCCCTGCCTTTCCTGCCATCATATGGTTTTGGTTTTCTCCATTGTTTCCTCTCCCTTATTTACCCCATTTCCACTAATGGTCAGCAATGCTAATGTCAGACCTGATTTATCCTTATATTTGGTTCCTCCAGTCCTGCATGGTTTTGACAAAATATTTCTGGCAGAACTCTTGTGATCCCACCAACTTTTTCCAGTGTTAATTTGTTCTCTCCTCTTAGCTCATCTTCCAACCTAAACCATGCCCTACCTCCAAGATAACCAAATTCCAGGCCTCCTATCCTGGCAAGCTTTTCAGCGTTCCTGATTCATTCCTCAAACCATTGATTTTTCTGACTCCCACTTCTCCCTGTCCCCATAAGAACTTGCCAAATTCCTCCAAGAAAAAAAGCCAAAAGAGGACATGAATCTCCTACACCCTGCCTTGTCTTTCAAAGTTGACTTCAATATGCACTGAAATAAAGCTGGTTTGGGAGAGGGTACGTTGTTTGTTTGATGAAAAATTGAAGTATAAATAACTGTAATAGTTCAAATGGCTAGTAGTGTTACTGTCCAGGTTCAGAAAACATTTATTCATGTGATCTACATGAAATCTGCTATTAACATTATGAATTTTAATGCAAATTCTCAAACACTGAGGTTTCTTCAAGTTTTTGCAGCAATGGGGCCACTCAACACTGACAACCGAAAACAGAAAATAACCAGATTGCAACTAGCTTTGGGTTCTGTTGCTTTGGGGCCCACTCTGAAAAGACCGAACATTGAAATACATTCTGAGTGCCAGTGATTTGCCAAGATCCAGCCCTTAATTTTACATTAAGGGGGCTTATTTACATTTATTTTTTCTTATTTAATTTTCTATTCTGACTGGGGTTGTGGCATATTTGTTTGGAAAATAAAGCAAATTGTCTTAGAAAGATGTTATTTACACAATTTAATTAGCTTTGAAATTTATGATTTGTTTAAAGGAATGAGGACAGACAGAGCGATTTTCTTCTTTTCTTACTTCTGCTCTTTGCTGGATGGAAGTAGCTTTTTCTTTCAAGATTGAGCTTAAAGTGTACCAGGCGCTTAATTCCCCTGAGTCTGCTGAAACTTCACAACAGCAAGTTTCTTTCACAGACCAAACTTCAGTATTTAAAGGAACTACAGGAAAGTGAGATTTCCTGTGAAAAATTCTCCTCCTGGAATTTTATCTCCAATTCAATTTTTATTTCAAGTAATAGTGTATCATAGGTTTCATTGCACAAATCACTCTCTTGAAAATTATTTCAAAAGCAGCCCTAGATTCTCTTCTATCATCTTCAAACAAATCAGAAAAAAATTGGAAGAGGCACAAAAGAAAGTTTCAATATTCTAAAATCTTTTTCAAGAAAACAGATCTTCCATTTATTTATCTCCTTACTAATTGAAAGTTCAAGGTTTAGACATATTTATATATCATCTATTCAAATCGATTTTATCTTAATTAAAAAAAAAAGGAAAAATGTTCACTCGTTCTAAGCCAACCTCATTAGGATCATTTGTCAGACTTTCCAAGTATCTGCTATGCAAAACCCAAGCATGATTCAAGATTACAGGGCCTCAGAGGAAGCCCACTGACAACAAAAAACAATGAGTTATCTATGCTAAGGACCCCTAGGAGTTTTTGTTTGTCAGAACAGAGGCATGTAATATAACCTCTTTCCCACACAAAACAGTAGAGTGTGTGGCTTTGTACCTCCTGCATATCACAGCAAGTCTCTGCACTGACCACTTCCTGCAAACTTGTTTTTTACAAACCACGTAAAAAATGCTCCCAAATCAAAACCATGCCAAAAGAAGTGAGATTCAGTAATACATACGGCAGAAATCATGATTAATATTAGAGAAGCATACACCACCTTAACAGTAGTGCTGCTTTGCTAAATGACACTTCTAAAATACAGCAACTGAATTCTACCAGTGTTATTAGTAAGCTGTCTCCTGTACTGAAGGAATGAACAAGGACAATATTGTTACTTATAATTCAGAGCTAGCTTGTATGGAAAAGACATGTGGCATCAGGAAAATGTAATTAATTTGGTGGTGTAAGCCTTCATAAATTATCAAGTATTCCCAATAGCAATCCTGCAAAACTTACAGAGAACACGAGCTGCCTTTAAATTACTTAGTTTGCTTGCTATCAGAATTCTTTTAAGGTGGTTAGATACTGACACAATATTAAAAATGCTCAAACTATTGCAATGGCTGACGTACTGAGCCACCTTTAATTAAGACCATAATGTTCCTTTGGGCCATACATAAGACAGTAATCTGTGTCCAGAGGCTGTCACTCTCTTCTCTAATGGACTACAGCACACAAAAATTAATTATAGGGGAAAGGTTGCCACTCCAACTGGGACTGGAGTCTCAAGATTTGAAGGCAAATGTTTTGCTGTTGATCAAAATAAGCAGCTCCTTTTGCAACAGCTAGTACAGTTTCTGTCACACAGCACTTAACCTTCACTTCCAGCATTAAAATCAGCAAATTTGTTGCCTGAGGGAAAAGTTTTACATTTTTATTTATTCATTCATTTGTTCATTATGATGCCATCACATAATCATCCAAGCACAATTTTGCCTGTCAAAAATGGGGAAAAAACTTGATTTGAAGAATTCAAATTGAAACACCAGATCAGAGCTTCCAGCCATGAGATTCTTATAGGTATATATCCATAGAAAGAAGCTAAACAAAGATTTCAAAACATTTTTCATGCTATTTGTTTAAATTTTTAAACAAATTAGCTTAGAACATGCTAATGCTTTTTGTGTTTGCTTTCAGCAAATATTCAATGGTAAATAATTTTACAGGCAAGGCTGCTTGCAGACACTGTAGATTTTAAGCAAACATTATAAAATATTACTTAAAACAGAATTTCAGATCATGGATACTACTGTCTATTGCCCAACACTGTTAACTTTTTGGATATCTGAACCAGAACAAGCAATTCTCTAGGAAGCAGAAAGAAAAGCAGGCCCTGATGAAGATACCTGTGTGGTAAATGTTTATCAAAGAGTTCTCTTTTGTTGTGAGTTTACCACATAGATTTCATACCTCACCATCAAACTCACTGAAATAATCTGCTGGGTTAAAGCATATCTGCACAGTGTTGACACTGTGTGTTTGTTCCTGCCTATAAGAGGAATGAGGTAAAGGTAAATGTATGCTATTGCAAATATGTAAGCTGAAGCAAGGGTTTAGGGAGGGAGAAGAAAAAGACATAACCTAAGCAGCAAGCTTGAAGACAAATTGCTGAATAAAAGGAGGAGACAGCAATGATGGTCTTGACACAGGATGGCCCATGTGATTTTTCAACAGATGATCATCAAAATTCAGAGCTGTACTGACAGAATGTATCTGCAGGCCCCCTCCTCCAGCCTCAGGATACAAGCAGCTCCCATGAACCCCAGGGGAAATCTTTCAAGCAGCAGTGTTCCCTATTTCAGTAACACCTGAGATGATTAAATGAACAATGAAACTCAGCTGTAAATTTGCAGCAAGGTTACAGTCTGCAATCTGAATAGTATTAAGAGGAATGAAATAAAAATGGGATCAGTGCTCACAAGGATAATGTAAATCAGATGCAAATAAGCTTCCATTTTATTTGTCTTTTCTTTGTTTCTTTCTAATAGTGGTATAGTTAGTTGATCAGACACTCAACACTTATTTTAAAACTCAATGCCTCTATTATTCCAGGAGATTTCCTGGGGGATAGGGACATAGCAAGTTCCCATTCCCATGAATAAAATGAACCCATGTCTTTGCCTGTGAATGACTTCAAAATGCAAGTCAGAATCAAATATATGAATATGAAATGACAAAATACTATTCTTATTACAAAAGAATCACAGAAGCAGCCATTTGTCTATCAGCGCCTTCTTCACGAAAGTGGTGTCAGTGCGGGCAGCATTGTAGCACATTGTAGTACTGTATTTTTGTAAAAACTCTTTCCATGTTATTTCCAGTTCACACAAACATATATGTATCATATATGTACAGGTGATCCATGTATCACATATCCTCATTTCCTCTGACTGGAGTGCCTGAAATAAGCACCCTAATCATTATCTTTTAAAGAACAGTCTAAACACACTATGCTAGCATAACTCCCTAGGATCTTAAGGGTGCAGGTTTCAGGTTTGGTTCTGCCATCAAACTGTTGTACTGATTTGATCAAATTCCTCAGTGTTAATAAACCAGTTTCCTAGTCTGCTATATGGAAATATTACACAATCCAGTCTTTCCTGAGCTGCAGTATAATTTACCTCTCTAACACAAGCCCAGCTCTTATAAAAGCTACCTCTTCATCAACCTATCTATCTTGACACTGTAACCCTGAAGATAATTGCTAATAAAAAAAATCAGAGTCAAAGCTCGAAAGACCTACAGAATTTCCTAATGTCTCTGTAGCGTCATGTAAGTACTTCAGTCTTACTAAAAATATTTTGAAGCCAGAGGTCATTCTTCAACCTTCTCTAGGCCGGCCTGACACAAGTCACTGCCACAGTTTCCAGAAACAGGCTTGAAATTGTTGATGAGTGTTTGTGTCTTGGTAGATCTCCCACTGCATGAGAAGCAATCTCTCTCATAGTTCCTTCATTTCTAAAATTAGCCCCTACTTTAATTGACTGTAAAGCAATATGCAATAACTGAAGAAACCAGCACTCAGCAAGATTGCTGTACATTTCTGTTCCCATCTTCAATGTCTGAATATCTAACAAGACTTCATAGCCAGTCCTTCAAGTCATCATGGCTCCTGACTCAGGATATAAGCAGACATGACTTTGCAGCAAACATTGCACCTCTGTCTCAGAAATTCACTTTTTATTCCCAGGATTAAACCTTTCTTGGTAAGGTGTAATCTGTTCTAGGACAGACACAAAAACAGTCTCAAAGGCTACATAGCGTTTTTTTACATTCAGCTAGCTTGAACAGTCTGAGGCCAACACAAGTGCTTTAAGAATGCCCTGAAAACCTCTCATGGAGCTTGCCAGATCAATATCAATAACCATCAGGAAAGATGCTTGGACTGAGACAATTGGAAGCAAATCTGTTATGATACTGCTTCAGTTTTTGAAGCAAAGTGTACAGCTGAGCTGGAGGCCAGGAGAGAGAACAGAAACTTCAAAGGAACTTCTCTTTCCTTTTACTACCACTCTTTGCTAAGCAGAACTTCATACACTTGGCTTTTAACTATGTGTTTCTGCCAGAATAATCTCTTCTGATACCATGAAATGTGCAATGGCATCATTGTATGCAGAACTGGTCACTGTCAACTATATACACAATTAAGTACCAAAATAAATCAAAAATCTCAGAGAGCAATGAGATCCATCAGTCTGCACTCTTCATGGCTTCTTAGTAGGCTGAGTCAAAAAAAATACTCCCAGACTTCTACCTATCATATCTTTTGGGATTTGTATCTTCGTCTGTTAGCCCCAGTTGAGGAAACCAGGCAAGGAATGGAAAGGACCACTGATCTATTTTATTAGTGCCCCACATGTATGAATACACTTTAAAATTGCTTTGTTCCTAGCTGTGAATAGCTGACTATCCCGCTTCAGTTAATTTTTGCCTAACAGATTGCTCAAAGGATGACTGCAGCCTTTTTGATTAGCCCTCAGTATAGGGAAATAACAAGGTAAAGTGTGAACAGAGGCATCAAAAAGGCATGTGTACAACAGCAGCCCAGGTAGCTGGCATCAGCAGGGAGGCGTTCCTGCTGGCCAGCTCTTAAAGAGGCTTCATGGCTGAACATCTTCAGTCAGGAGCAGAAGTAGAACCACTACTCAGGTCAGCCAATACTGGACTACCAGGACCACTGAAGCAGCAAATAAGCAGCTCCTTCTACCAGGTCATTTCTGCACAGAACCGCTCTACTTTGTGCCACAGATCCATCCTTCTGCATTTCCAAAACCTTTGCATCACCCCATCCTCTCAGATTCCCAGTCTTGAGTTCTTCCTTCAGACTTTTTCACTTTTAGTGATTAATTCAGACAAGCAGCAAGGATAAAAAGCCCCTTTCAAAACTCAAAAGATTGCTGTGAGATTTAATGCAGTCAGAGAGTCTGGGCTGCTCTAGATAGTGAAGCAAGAGTGGAAGAGGGATCTACCACCCATTATCACTAACAACCTATTTCTTTGTCATTATCTCTTAATTATCTTGTCTTGTTTATTTAAACAACAAGGCAATTAAGAGACATTGTCAATGGAACAGAACCCTGGCACAGGCGAATGGTCTCTGCTGTGAGATAAATGCCAAGATATTTAACAGGCAGTAGCATAACATGAGAGTGTTTATTTCCAAAGCACTGGGCAGCGATTGCTGGAAAATATGTGCCATTGCTACTGCAGGATGCCTTACAGTCCTCATCATAGTCATTAATGGTCTACGGCCGGGAAATCCCTTGGTACTTTCTCCAGATGTGACTGTACCTTGTGAATATACCTGAAATATTGTGCTGGAGTTTGGCATTACCAAAAGGATGCTGTAAATACTGAATGCCACAAATCAGAAAGAACTCAGAGAATAAAAGCTGGAATTAGCAGTGGATTTACAGAAAGAAGTTAAATATAATTTCAGTGGGAGATTACTTAGGGGATGGGTGGGATGGAGTAAATGCACTGCCCTATCTCATCAGACCAACATTCTGTCTAATCCAGTGACTGTTCTCTGACAACACCCAATGTCAAATTTTTCAAAGTGCATAATATCTTTACACCAGATAAAAATAGAACAATATGTCTGTAGAATTTTCTAAGATCTAGAAATGGTGGTGTTTTCCATCCTGAAATAGGAAGAATGATTTGTCATTTCATTGTTTATTCTAATGCAAGCATGTTAACCACATGCAGAGCTTACTGGTTTTTGAATTGTTTTTCATTTCATTTGTCTGGCATTGACTCAAGTAAGAGTGGAAATTTGCATCTACTAGATATGAAAAGAGAACCAATCAATTTTGGTAAGCATGGACTGGTTATGGGAGAGGAGCTGGTAGGAGTGAAACAACTTTGAATGGGCTGGTGGGAAGGAAGGGGATAGGTCTGAGGTTTGAGGGACTTTGGGAGAGAAGCAGTTGGGAGCAGGTGGGATGAGCATCCCCCACTGAGCATTTTGGGGACACTTACTGAAGACTACCTTCCACCCTTGCACCACCCTCACTGTCTGGTCTGTTGATGGAAATGTGGTCCTCCCATGAAAAGGTTTTCTCTAGTTTCATGGCATAAAGCATATTATGGCAAAGATTGACCAGACTGGCCTGAAAACACCTTTTCCAGTTGTTCTTAAGGGTACAAAGCTCATGTTTTGGGTTTATCTTCATTTCTGTATACCCACTTTTATACAGCAGAAATAATAGTAGACTACTCTGTGGGTTAGTGCTTAAAAAATAAATGTATTTATTTACTTACTGATATTTTTAAATGCTTACTTACTTATTGTTGCTCTCTGGGGCAAAGGGTCCACCTCTGGCAGAAACACAGCACTTAGGATTCCAGTTTTGAGCCTAGAAAATGCAATTGTAGAAATGCTTTCCACTTTGGGGTAGAATCATAGGACAAGAAATGAGGTGGAGAGGTGGAAGGAACTGGGAGCTACCATCGAGGGGCATAGCTTGTTCTTTAGTACTGTTTTGATATTCTACCTGTAGTTGTTGTATATTTTCTTTTTTTCATCACCTTTTCTCAGTGATTCCAAACACTGGGGAAATACTGGTGTTTATGTTGCATAGATTATTATGACAAACACCACCACCACTTCTTCCTGCTCTGTCGGATGAGCGAGCCCGATTGCTTGATTATCTAAAGATCATGTCCTACTCCAATTATCATTACTTATTAAATCAAGTTTGACACAGAAAAATAATTAAATGTTTAAATCAAGGCACTCTGTCACATGCTTGGGTCTGCTGGCAAGTCTATGGAACAGTTGTTAATATTGAAAATGAGATGAAAGATGTTCTAAATTTATCTCCCCAGCATTTCCATTCAGCATAATAACGGACGTTTGACAGTAACACATTGTTGTTGAGCCAGTGAGAATCATTTCTGAAATGAAATGAGCACACACCTTCAAAAGTAGTCTCACAGAAACCTGGAATCATTCAGGGTGGAATAGATAAATGTTCATTCACCTGGGAGCTGTATTTTGGCTGCCTTATGGCTCAAATAAAAATGAACAATTTTCAAATGAATATAAAAATCATACTTAAAATACTTCAAATGGAAAGTATATATGTATTTTCCAGCATCCATATATAAATTAATATGTACCATCTGGGTTACATCTGGTGATATTAAAGCGTTGTCTCATGAGCGGAATAGGTGTGAGAACCATGAAGCAAAGCTGAGCAGTTCTGGCACTTAAACTGCAAAGGAGACAACATTCATATGTAGACCCAAAAGTACACCGCCCTTGTCCCTTCACTGCTGCTGCTTTCAAATCCCTGTTTCCCTTCTTTTCTCCCATATTATTGCCTATAAATTTTCATTTTTTTTTTTTCCTAAGAACTACTTACAGCATCTCCATGATCCAGGCTGCCATTTCCTCTGGGTCCTGGGTTCAGCTTTTGCAGCAGGTCTCCAGTCAGGGCAGCAGTCACACTGTAAGTGAAACCCATGAGTCTCCCATTATCCCTAGTACTCCCACAATGAACTTCATACTCTTTTCACCATTCTCTAAAAATTCTGCTGGGAAAAGCATACACCTTTGGTTGCTCTGGTTGTCTTCAGTCTCTCAGCAAATCTTTCCAGTGGCTTGCCTTTCTGTATTCCATCCTTTTCCATGATTTTAAAGACTGTTACCCATCTGGACATCTACTCACCCTCACCTTCCTCTCTTTCCTTAAATTATTTATCTCTCCCAGACTATATATGTAGCTGCTTCATTTCTTTCCCTGGTCTATCTTGACCCCTAATCATGTGGGCTCTTGGGGATCCCTATGATCATTTGTTTGGCAGTTATGATTGCCTCCTAAAGCATCCCTGCAGAACAACAACTGGGAGCTGATAAGACCTGATCTTTGACATGTAATCCTGGATTCAGGTACTTGATGCTGAGATCATCAGAGGATTTTGTTTTCATCACTTTCTTTCCTTCTCACCACAACCAAGTGTTTGCTGTTAGTGTTTTTAATTTTCCTCTAAATTTGGAGTCTAAGTCCTCTAGTAGCAATGAGACATTTTGACCATGCAAGAGAAACTGCGTATAGTTGACTCCACTGGCATGCTTAGGATTAACAAAGGAATGTGTTGCATGTGAATGAAAATGTATATGATAGCCCATTACTTCCTCTCCTTTTTTTTTTTTTCAAAATGGCAAACTTTCACTTAATGAACTAACATCTGAAAATAAGTGTCCTCTTTACAAATCTGTGCAGACTGACAACTTCTACACATCCAGCGACATCACACCAAAGTTGTCTGGCACCTCATCAAGCCAAGACTTCTCCGGGTACTTTACAAAAGTCTGTGCTATTAATTCAGCACATGGTCTATTGTTCCAAATTAAGGACTGAAAATAAAACAAACCCAATCTTCATTACTGATTTTATGAGCGATCTACATATGACCTAGGATAAGACTAGGAGATCAGCACTGTCCAAAGTGTAGAAAGTGAAAGAGGGAAACATGAAAAGATGAAAAGACTACCTCATGTCTTGCTGTAGACCTCAAACCCTGAGGACTGGTGAGCTGAACCATCTCTCAGAAGTCAATTCTACAGTTGAAAGAGAAAAATTTTGATCATCCTTATACATCACTATGTTTTATTTTCAGGTAGAGTCAGGTGAGGTGTTAATTTGATAACACTGATCTTCCCATGTAGAAAGGGAGTGGATTAGATAGCCTTTCCTGCTCTTTTTCAGTCCTATTTTCTGTGCTTCTGTGAGCTATACAATCATACTGTAAGAATGGCCTTTTGCCCTGTGCTACAGACAAAGCCACCCAGTTCAGGAACACCCATATTTCAAAGAAAGTGCCTCTAAGAGCTCTAAGCAGAAATCAAACCTTAGCCACCCTATGTTGAACACAGTGGAGGAACAGATGCCAGAATTCTGCTTTATCTCATGTGAAAGTCAAGTACTTCAGGGCAAGTCCTTGTATGAGCAAGGGAGAACAGCACACCATTATTCATCTGAGTAGATTAGTCTCTTTGTGCACATAAAACATGGCTGTTCCTCTGACTTTTCATATAGAGTATGTTCATCAGTAGGATCTGCTCTCACCCATGGATCTACAAGTTCCACATGCAAGAATTTCAGCATGAAAAAAATGTGGATAGAAAGTTTCTTTTAACTCTGACTCACCAGACACTAAGTTACACACGAGTCTGGCATGTGTTTCTCTCTTAGCAATGCATGAAGCACCATGTCAGGCCCTATGCTTTCCCAACATGCTGATGTTTGGGAGAGCCTGTTTGCACAGGACTTTATTTAGGTCCTTTCTTGGGGATAACACTTTACTTGGAGAGGGGAACTGTTTATTTTTAACAAATCAAGATATTATGCCTTTTTATTTACTTGATTAAGCAAATGAACAATCGCACTTTAACTTTCAGAAGCAGATTTTCAGCCTGCCATCAATTTCCTTGAATTATGTCAAAAAGCAGGTATCTCTGAAGGTTTCCCTGCAAAAGGCATTATACAAACAAGATACAGCGACAGCCCAAATTGATTCTCAAAACTCCTAAATGAATTAGGTAGAAGGAAGGACATTTTCTCTCCATATTACACACAAGAAACTGAGGTTTACAGTTAAACAAAGAGGTTCACTACTGTTGTGGACCAAGGACTGGCCCCAATGCTTTTGCTGTAGTCCTCAGCCCAGACAGTGGTGACCCCTTCTTTTCACACAAGACAAGTTGTCCCAAATTTGAGCTTATTGCAGCAGAGAGTGATGAAACAAAAGATATCTCTTCCACTTGGATGAACTATGGTACAGGTGGAAGGTTTACAATATTTTTTATTTTTTATTTTACTTTTAAATGAAGCATTAAAAAATCTGCTAGGCAGAATATTTTTTCAGCTTTCTTTCCTAACCCTAGAGTGGCTGTAAAACCTCAGCAGTTAAAAATGTTTTCTCTGGCTCCAAGTCTAATGCATCCATAAAAATTACATTTTAAATAAAGAAAACATGTTTTGTTCCAATTCCAGAGTGGCTCTAAGACATATTTTCTAAAAGTGCATTTAATTCTCTATTTAAAAAATCCTTCAATACACCGTGACTGAATAATTTGTTGAAAACTCTGTGTATATTCTAATCTCCAATTTATCAACCTTAAACCAGCATTTTGGGATCTGGTAAAAAAAAAGCCTTAGATTAAAAACCTGTCATTGTTTCTCCTCAAGACCACATTTAGTTCATTGCCTCTCTGGGGGTGTCTGGGTTGGATTTTGTGTTCTGTGAGAAGCAGAGCTCCCTTTGTTTTTAGGTCAAGTCCAGATATTTTTCAGACAACCTGAAGAGGCTTGAGACCTCAGTACTAAGAGAAATGTCACTGAATACTTCTGCCGCTTTGTCTGAAGCTGTGATTGTCCCTCTCTGAGGAGAAGAGCCTCATGAGACATGTGGATGCTTCGGAAAGGATTCATCCTGGGAAACGTACTGCGTGATTTTCACCATCTTTTCCAAAAGCTCCAGTATGGGCTCCCTCTTCGATCTTGAGCAAGTCACTTAATTTTAATGTCATTTCCTTCTCTGCAGAATGGGAAAACTCATTTTTACTGACCTTAAGGCATATCGTGCAGGGAGATCAATTCACATGCTTTCAGCAGACAGCATTTTGCAAATGCCTATTTTAATGGAGCAGTTCTGGGAGTTGGGACAGGGCAGGAGAGTGGATGCTCAGACTGCCCCTGAGGACAACCTGAAGCTGTCAGAGCTCAGGACCTCCAGAGCAGTGTGCAGAGCAGTGCCCTCTCTGACTGCTGGTTCCTGAGCTTTACTGTGTCACACTGGAGGCAGGGGACAAAGATGAAGTTAGGGGTTAGAGGGGAAGAGCTCCAAAGATGGATATAATTGTATAAAGCTGTTCTCTGCTTTCTTCTCCACTCCTAACTGTTCCAAGAGGTCCCAACCACCTGTGTGCCTCCAAGACTTCTTCTTTGAGAGCCTACATACAGTCTGGCTGATTTTTCCCTTTTTCCTTCACCTTGTTCTTGCCAAGATGCTCTACTGTAAAATTTTCCTGCAACCCACCGCAGGCAGTTTGGGTTTTGGCTATCACTCAGAATTATGCATGACCAGCTAACTGTCGTCCCACTCTCCACTCCTTGGATCAAATACATACTGACAGTGCAGGGTCTGGTACATATCAGGTCTGTGCGGGACTCTGAAATATAACTGTGGGGAGGGAGCAATGTGAAGAGCTGAAAAAAAAAAGTAACATTGTTCAGATCTGTTTAGGTTCACCCACTCCCTTCCCACTGAAGCTGACTGGGAGTGTTTGGCCTCCCTGGAGTGTAGGTTCATGGACACCCAGCTCAACTACCTCTTCGACTCCTGCTATTGCCATAAGTCAATGGGAGCTCTGGAATAAGAGCTGCTGCCTCTCCAGAGGCAGGTCCCTCACTAGCTCCCATGAGCTCAGAGCACAGCCAAACTGTAGCCAGGGAGCCTCTCCCTCCCTCAGGAGCAAGACACAGGGCACAGAGGGCCAGCAATGTCCTGCCTTCACAGGCAGACTTGCTGCCCACCACTTGCAGAGCTCAGCCAGTGCCCTGCTTCTCAGTGGAGCTCTTCTGGGGACTCCTGGACATGGTCTGCATTTGTCTGCAAAACCTCTTTATAATCCTTTTTAAATATTGAAAATAAAAAAACTGCCAGCAAGAGCAAGTGGACTATAGTCATCTACGCTTGAAATACAGTGAAAGGTATATGTCCTCCTCCTTTCTTTTTTTATGATTTTATTTTTATATTTATTTTTATAATATGATTTTTATCTGATGCCTAGAATAGCCTGCTGTCCTCTTCTAAGATTCTGTTATGTGTAGTACAAAGTGATTAAACATGGTTAAGCAGAATCTGTTTAAGTTGGAAGTCTAAGGGAATGAAAAATGTTTCCACAGGTCTACAAAAAAATGCCATGGTCAGCTCTATCTCAAGCTAAAGAGCACTGAGGTCAGGGATGGCTATAAAAGCCAAAGTGTCTCCTTAACAGGGAGGAATTGGAATGATTTTTTTTTCCTCAAAGGACTGTCACATTCTTCCTAAAATAATGAGCATGTTTGTCCATCCCCAAATAATTTTGGCTAGGTGTTGATGAAGCCATCCCAAACATTGTCTACTAATCAAAGACCAGAGAGACAGCCTCTACTCACCCCAGTACTGTTTTGTTAGATTCTTGATTCCTGATTCCTAGCCAGAAAGAGCACATCATCACCCCTTGCTGGTGGCGACTGAGAGCTGGAGAAACAAAAGGCAAGGGTGTATTCACATGAACATATCATTTTGTGAAGTGTGTACTGGGGACCCTCCATTGACTGCTTCACCTGACCAGTTGCCTATGAGATCTCAGCAATTCCCTCTAATATGGGGCAGGGTGTCTGTGATGTGAACACAACCAACAGCAGTATCAAATGTTGCCACTGAGAATTAACTGTCTTCTGTTACATCAATTTAATGAATTGTTTTTCTGGGACATCTGGCTTCCCTGCCTGAGGTAAGGGAAAGGGTGGACTGCCAACAAGGTAGGAAAATGCTGTTCTTCAGCATGTTTTGTCTCCAAATATTCTTATTGTCATTGCTTGCTGCTGTGGCCCCACTCTTTTACATGGTTGATCCCCACTGCTTCATGTTCCCTTCCAAACACCTCCATGCACAATATCCTCCCATGTTCCTCACATTTACACTAATTTGTGGGCTGCAGAGTCCACCTGAGGCTTTTCCATGGCTTTCATGATCTATGTTAAGCTCTTTTCTTGTCTAAGACCTTACCACAGTGCACAGGAAGGACATGCACCGACTGGGGCAGAGTGACTCTTGCCACTATTTCCTGCATTAGCACACAGGATCAATGTCTCTCTAGGAGAACTGGGATCTTATTTTTACTAAATGGCCTGTGAAAGTATTTCCATTAGAGATGGTTTGGTATATTATAACTAAGTGGACGGAACAGAGTGAGCGTTTATTTACCCAGGAAAGTTTGGATCAGATGGAACATCTGGTTTTCATTTAAATCCTCAATTTTACAAAAAAAAAAAAAAGTCCAGCTGGGTTAATAGAGACTCAAGGAAGGCAGGTGGCTGACATGTGATTGCAAGTGAGTTGAAATGGGATCAAAACATGAGCATCCTCTGAAGTCTCAGTTCACATCATGCCTGGAGAGCATTTTAGGGTCCAGTCTGCAGGCTTGAATAAGTAAAAAGTTTGCTTATAAGTGCTGAGTGCACAAAGAATTATGTTGTGTTTCTCTGAAATGTTTTTGTTTTCTTTCCTTTCATTATAAATCTTATTATCATGTGGGTCAGCCTAACAATTGCACAAGTTTGAAAAAATGTATGAGCCAACATATTTTGCAGTGGGTAATACTACCACACTCAGCTTTCTAGGAGCTGCAACACAGCCATACCAGATAGACCAACTGCTTCTTGTTCAGAGGCGCAGGCACAGGATATCCGACTTAGCTATCAGTGCTAAGAAAGAGTTTTGAGAGGGATGAATAACGCTAGGACTCATGCCTGGATGAAAGATTTGTTCTGAAAGCATCTGCTGCTGCAGCCTCAGGAAACAACAGTGATGGAAAAAGAAACTTTTTCTCAGTCTGTTGGTGGTAACCACTGTCTCCGGTGATGTGGGTAGCCTTGCAGTCCTTAGGATCCCAGGACAACAAAGTCCTTCCATTTCTAACAAGGTTAGAGCTCTTTTGCAATGTGGGAAAAGTGCCCTGCACAGTACAGTAATTTGTCCTGGCTATCATATTTGATTGGGAAAACATTTCTTGAGGAAACAGAGACACTGACATAGGAAAAAATGTTGGGACTGGCTGAGACTATTGTTTTTCTCAGACACCAGGAAGTGCTTTGAAACAGTGTTTTGTACTTTCTATACAGTAGTCTCATGCCTTGGCACTGTGCTAATGTGAGAAATAACACATACAACCTGTTTTGTAAGGGCATACATGCCAGTTTTGCTGGCTATGTTGGGCTGCTATCCTGGGAGCTGAAACTGCCTGGCCTTGAGACTGTGGGTCAGGACCAAGTACTACCAATCCATGAACATCAAACTGATATTTCAGTTAATATTTTTCAGATCAGCTAAGGATTCAATGAAAGAGTCAAAGAACTTAGGCCCCTTAATCCTCAGTCCCTGCTCTAATAAAGGAGTGATTAACATTACAGTTTATTATTACTTTCAATTTCAACTCCCATATGACGCTAGAGGAGCTGCAGTACTAGCCAGAATCCTATTTTCTGCCTGTCAGTTAAGCAAATGAAGTCCCAAGACAGTCTGACTCACCTTCATATATAAAAGAAATTTCTTTATTCCAACACACACCTGTGTCTTTCTTAAAATGTGTCTTTATTCTGAAAAGTGACTGCCAAAAAATTGCATCCTTGCACTCAATTTATCTATTCCCTGTCTGTTTTATCCAATGTATTTAGTACTAAAATACACTTTTACAATATTTTTTTCTTTCACTTCTTAGTGTTGACAAAGGTATGAGAGAAAAACCTGATTTCTGTTCTGGTTCATGTATCACCAAAAGATTTGCTAAATGCTTTTGAATTCCAGGACCAAATGATGCCTCCTCAACTATTCCTTTGAAAACTCAGAGGACAATTTATTTGCAAAGGTTTAATTGTGAGCAGAATTTGATGTAATGAAGTTTTAATGGCAAAGCTGTATGAGCCAGAAAATGCACAGCTTGACTTTCAGATCCCAAGCTGAGTCTGCAAGTGGGGATGCTTCTAAACTGAGAAAATGTCATTCAAGTCACTCAGGCACAATAAACATGAATCCCTCACCACCCTTTTTATAGTCAAGAACCTGCTCATATCGACAGTAACGCAGGACTAAGATGCTGATGGCTATTTCTGCATAGCCAGGTTAGTTAACAACAAGACTCAAAGAAGCATTGAGTAAAAAATGTCAAACTCAACATCACAAATGGCCAAATACATTTTCTTCAGAGCAGAACAGCTTTTGTGCGCCAAAAGTGTCTCATCTTTCCAAATCTCCCTGATTTGGGGTGAAGGACAGTGAACTGTGCCAACTAACCTGGAGTTCAGGACTGGGTAGCTGTTCTAGGTGACAATAATATGTACAGCAATGTTCCCAGAAGAAAATGACAAAACAAAGTATTTCTGCCGGATAAGACTGCCCAACAACCTTCCCAACTCCTCATTCGATTTACCAGTGTGTTCTGAAGAACATTTTCATAAGAAATATGTATTTAAAGTCAGTTCAATCACCTTTCCTGCCTCACGTTCCTCCTCCAGGCAAAACCAGTCTAAATACAGCAGTCACACTGTCCTTGTTTGCAAAGGCAAGTACTGAGTATCTTGAGTCTTTCGGCCTCTGGGAATGCTTTCAGGCAAAGCCAAGCTGGTTAAATAGCCATCTGAAGAATGTTGGAGATGGGAGGTGAGAAAGTAAGGGCAGACTCTGATAACTGAGTAGCTCTAATCTATGAGCAGAACATTTTGTTCTGTAATTATTTGTTGGTCAGCACCATTATGTTGTCGAGATGTGAGTTCATCCCTGCTGTAGCTTTGTAATTATTTGTGTGCTATGAGTTGAATCATAGAATAGTTTGTGTTGGAAGGAACATTTAAAGTTCATCTAATTTAACCCCCCTGCAATGAACAGGGACATCTTCAACCAGATCAGGTTGCTCAGAGCCCTGTCCAACCTGACCTTGAATGTTTCCAGTGATGGGGCATCTACCACCTCTCTGGGCAACCTGTTCCAGTGTTCCATCACCCTCATCGTAAATTTTTTTTTCCTTATATCTAGTCTAAATCTACCCTCTTTCAGTTTAAAATCATTACCCCTTGTCCTTTCACAACAGGCCCTGCTAAAAAGTCTGTCCCCATCTTTCTTACAAGACACCTTTAATTACTGAAAGGCTGCAATAAGGTCTCCCTGAAGCCTTCTCTTCTCCAGCCTGAACAACCCCAACTCTCTCAGCCTTTCTTCATAGGAGAGATGTTCCATCCTTCTGATCATTTTTGTGGCTCTCCTCTGGACTCACTCTAACAGGTCCATGTCTTTCCTGTGTTGAGGGCTCCAGATCTGGACACAGTACTCCAGGTTGGGTTACACCAGAGCAGAGTAAAGGGGGAGAATCACTTCCCTCAACCTGGATATAGTTGGCTTTCTAGTCTGTGAGTGCACATTGTCAGCTCATGTCCAGAATGAATTTCAAAGGGCGCTTCAGATAGGTGCTTTCTGATATCGTATTTACATCTAAACAACATTAAATAAAATTAATGAAAAGCCAGCTCTACTCTCTTGTTAGATTATGCCATTTTATTTATTATCATCTCGTAAATTGATGGAGATGTCTTCAAGAAGGAGATGTCTTTATTTGGCCAAACATACCAATGTTACTGTAATGCTAACTTACTTGTTTCAAAATCTATATGTAGTTTCTGGGTGGTTTATCAGTCATTCCAACAGACTAGAAGACAGAGTGATCCCTCTATCTTTGAAGTGTTGTGTGAGATTTTAGCCACTCATCTCTCATTAAATTCAATGATACTCAAGCTAAAAGCGTGAATAGATCCTTCTCTTTACTGTCCTCTTACCTACAGTTAAAAGACAGACAAACATGTGATCATCCTTTTCTTCAGGTGCCCCATGTTAACCTGAAACTCAGTAAATATAGTTTTTAATATATAACCCAGAGTCTTTTCAAGCATTAGTCAATGCAGCGCAATGCTCTTTGTTTAGCTTCACAGTACAGTGTGGGAAAATACACTGATGGGCTTGTTCATAGTTTCTACATGTTTGCCAGTCTTTCAGTGGTGATGTGCTATATATGCTATGAATATGCCTACCAGCAATTTTACTGTATATGAATACATTTAACTAGCACTCTTTAAGCAGAACCTCAGGTTTCTCAGCATTTTCTAAAAGATCACACTTCAGTTAAATGAATTCCAATGCCAACATTTTAACAATTTTATAAAGAAAGTATATTTAATATCATAAATAGCATTTCCCCTTGGTATTTTTTTATTCCTTAAATAGAAAGGGAACCCAGAGAAATAATTATAAATCTTCACCAGACAAAAAAACTACATGCTCCTTTTGCCAGTTTTACTGCCCATGTAATCCAAGATCTGCCCTTTCCAATCATACTTTTACAGCGACCTAGGAGAGGAAGGGAGGGCTCCCATTTTCCCATGTGTTGTGCTACTGAAGGAGCAGAGGCTTGGAGGGACAAGATTATTCTCAGAGCAGCCTGTCAGCCCCTGCTAAGAAAAGATAAGCAATGACTTTGCCAGCTGTTGTTGGAAGCAGCTCTAACCTGTGCTTCTCCCAGCCTGCTCACCCAAGACTATAGGGAATGAGAGTTGAGCTCTGTGTGTCACACATTTGCCTTGTGTACCCATTTTCCAAAGAGCACCTCGAAGTGAAAGGCAGGCTCATATGATCAGTTTCCCTTTTTCTCTCCCCTTTTCGAGACAGTGAGTTTATTTTGTTCATGGCTGCATTTAAAATTTGTTTTGTTGAGTCTGTGGTCTAACTGTAAAAGAGTGAATAATATTGTACATGTGAATTAGAGCTGAAATATGCTAGTGCAAATGTTCAGGTGAAGTCACTGGCTTCCTGTGAAGAACTGAACAGGCTAACCTTTAACTGTAGATTCTTCTTCCTATTTAAATTGGCTGCTAGAAAACAAAAAGCCTTTCAAATAATTTAAACAGAGAAGGCAAGTTTATGTCCATTTCTAAAATATAGTTAGGTGATGCTATTCCTAGTAATTAAATACTTCATCACTGGAAACCATAATAAGAATGTGCTAATTTCAGTTCACAGTAGATGCTCAAAGACAATAAATTACAACTCTCTATCACACTCCCATCCCTTTTATGATTACTGTTCTGCTGTGGAACTAATGTGTTTTCTCTCAAGGCTAAGTAAGTGTCTTCTGTTGCCACAACCTTATAAAAATCTTTCTTAAGCTTAACAGAAATCAAGTGTTAGTTATGAAACATGAATTTCTGGATTCTGCTAAACATTCTCCTAAAATGCTGATGACAAGCAAACAAGGCAGTTGCATCAAGGAATTACAACAATGCACACAGACACATTTTATTTGCCATGTATGCTACTGATGGTAAGAATAAATCATAATTTTCAATATAAAGAAGAAAGTCTTTGTGATAAATGCCATCTTTTTGATGCCTGACTGCTTCTGAACTGGTCTGGAGACACTGAAGCCCCAGTGATACATTGTTTTTAAGAACAAGGAAATCCTGGATGTCCTGAAAGCATCCTAACAGGTATTAGAAAGACTGTTACAAATACCAGAGGAAAAGCACTCTCTGTTCAGATTTCTTTCTTAGCATTTTTGTTCTCCCAAATGCATTTCCACAAGTCTATGCCCATACACCATTATCATCCAGAACACAAGAAACAGCCAGCTGTTGTTATGCTTTCTTTCCACATTCCCTCCTTTAGTCCTTCCCTCCACTCAAAGTATCGTATCATACCAATGAATCAGAAATCAATTAAGGATTGCTGTTGTCTTAACTTTCTACAAAATATTTTTAAATGAATACCACAAGAACCAGCACTCTAGTCCTCTTCCTTTATAGAAAATGTATTGTTCCTTCCAACTTTTAAAGTTGGCTTCATTACAGATTCATTTCCTATACATTGTCACAGTGATGGGTAACATGGATACAAATCTATGACTCCTGAACCTTATTTCTGCCTTAAAAGTAGCTGCACTGTATCCTCCAGATTGCCAACAGAACTGGAAGCAGATGCTTTGGAAATCATTTGGATTTCAATAAAGGAAGGAGCCTTTATTTGTTTGATAAATTATGTGCAGATTTCAGTGCTTGGACTGGAATCATAAGCCATAAAACTAGAACTTGGGGTAACAAAATTAAGCTTCTTGCTTGTTCAGAGACTTTATGCAAGATCTTGAGCAAATAATTTAGACTGATACAGAAGTTAAGCATTTCCAATACCTTTGAGAAAGTGTGTCTAGCTTTTTCTGTTCTTTGGGACAGTAGAACCATTTCACAGCACCATTTATAATTAGATTCTTTAGAGGTCCAGAAGTGTCCAGATAATATACTGAGATTCCAGAATTTCTTTTGTTAGAGCCTCTTTTCTTTTTTTGTGAAATTATCACAGAATCACAGAATCATCTAGGTTGGAAAAGACCTTGAAGATCATCCAGTCCAACCATTAACCTAACACTGACTGTTCCCAACTACACCATATCCCTAAGCGCTATGTCAACCCGACTCTTAAACACCTCCAGGCACAGGGACTCCACCACTGCCCTGGGCAGCCCATTCCAACGCCTAACAACCTGTTCTGTAAAGAAATGCTTCCTAATATCCAGTCTAAACCTTCCCTGGTGCAACTTGAGGCCATTACCTCTTGTCCTATCACTTGTTACTTGGTTAAAGAGACTCATCCCCAGCTCTCTGCAACCTCCTTTCAGGTAGTTGTAGAGGGCGATGAGGTCTCCCCTCAGCCTCCTCTTCTCCAGACTAAACAACCCCACTTTCCTCAGCCGCTCCTCGTTATGACATGTTCTCCAGACCCTTCATCAGCTTTGTTGCCCTTCTCTGGACACACTCGAGTAATTCAATGTCCTTTTTGTAGTGAGGGGCCCAAAACTGAACACAGGAATCGAGGTGCGGCCTCACCGGTGCTGAGTACAGGGGTAAGATCACTTCCCTGTCCCTGCTGGCCACACTATTTCTGATACAAGTCAGGATACCATTGGCCTTCTTGGCCACCTGGGCACACTGCTGGCTCATGTTCAGCTGACTGTAAATCAACACCCCCAGGTCCCTCTCTGACTGACAAGTCTCCAGCCACTCCTCCCCAAGCCTGTAGCACTGCTGGGGGTTGTTGTGGCCAAAGTGCAGCACCCGGCATTTGGCCTTATTGAAACTCCTACAGTTGGCCTTAGCCCATCGCTCCAGCCTGTCCAGGTCTCTCTGCAGAGCCTCCCTACCCTCGAGCAGATCAACACTCCCACCCAACTTGGTGTCATCTGCAAACTTACTGAGGGTGCACTCGATCCCCTCATCTAGATCATCAATAAAGATGTTAAAGAGGAGTGGCCCCAAAACCGAGCCCTGCGGGACACCACTCGTGACTGGCTGCCAACTAGATTTAACTCCATTCACCACAACTCTTTGGGCCCGGCCATCCAGCCAGTATTTTACCCAGCGAAGCGTGTGCCCATCCAAGCCATGAGCAGCCAGTTTTACCAGGAGAATTTTGTGGGAAACGGTGTCAAAGGCCTTACTGAAGTCAAGGTAGACAACATCCACAGCCTTTCCCTCATGATAAAGGAAATTTTGCATGTACATAAAAACTGCTTTCTTCCTGGCTACACCTCTTCTGAGTGGGATAAAACATAAGCTTCTTACAAGAGTTGTCATTTACTAGCTCATTAGAAGCATTTTATCCTTTTCCTACAATCCAGAGCCATGCACAGGGACAGAAGTAGATGACAAATAATTTGAAGAGATGTCATTTCTTTTTAAGGAGCTGCCAAAAATGTCTCCTATCATATCTATGTACTTCCTACTACCCTACCAGTCAACACCACTAACCATAGCACCCTTTTGGCTACCTCCTTCAAAGCATCTTTTTATGATAACGAACTGCCTGCAGGACTCTCTGTTCAAAAAACTCTAAAGACCTTAGCGGTTTTTGTTGTCATGCCATTTGACCAATTCAGCCTGTGACTAATGCCTTTTGCAGAAGAAAATGTGCAGGTGGGTTCTGCAGCAAATACAAATAAAGTCTTATGACTAACAATCATTACATAGCTTAAAAACATTCAAGTTTCTAAGATGTTTACAAATTGCAAGAGGAACATTTTACAGAATAAAACTGCAGTCCTGGAGCTTAATACTCACTCTACTGTTTCATTACTGCCCCTGTTTTATATTAGCGCACCGAGAAATTTGTATGCGTCTATGGACCTTTTAGTAATGTATACCCAAAGCAATTGCCAAATGTTATTCAGTGCTGCTAATACGTAATAGTTCTAATGAATAATGTTTTTGTTAAGAATGTGGCAAACTGCTATTTATTCAGATGAATTCCAACCAACCATAATGGTCTTACTTCTGAGGTATGAATGCAATAATTACCAAACACAGTTCTAAAATGCAATTTGTTAACTTGGAGGAGATTGTGAGATCGTGACATACATTTAAAGTGGACCCCAAGCTGCTTTTGGTTGTTTTTTTCCCCCCAAGTCTTTGTTTATGTGAGTAGGATCTGCACTTACTGAATCCACCGGTTGAGTGTCTCCACATCCACTTCTGCTGCATGCATCAAGATTCAATAATTGAACATAAGACATCGAAGAAAACAGTAAGATTACCTAGAAGATAAAGAAGAAAATGACTTTTCAAAATTGTCCAACTCTTTTTCATTTTCCATTATGTTTAGGCTCCAAAATAACTTACAGTGGTTTTGAAGATGTCCTCAGAATATGTCCCAGAACCAGCAGGTCATTTAAGTTAGCAAGAAGTAGCACCAGAAGCAAAAGCTGTGTACTAGAAACAAAAGCTATGCAGTTTGCTAACAGGCCCAGGGAGAGAGCTGCACAGAGCTGTCAGAACAGGAACAGAACTGCAAGCAGCAGCCTGAGCCCTGCGGGAATGGGAGGAGAACAAGAATGACATTGAGTGGCATCACTGACTAGACAGAATCAAACCAAATACAAACCTCAGCAATTTTTATTTGTAAATATAAATTAACTTTTATCTATAAATTAAATTATAATTTTTATTTATAAATCTAAAAAACATATTCATGGTTGATGTCTTTCTGTGACACAGAGGACTGAAAATTCATCTAAAGTGTTATGAAATTATAATTAAGTATTTTTATTGGAGATGAAACTAGAACTAGCACTGACAAATGAGATCTAGAACAAAGTATTTGCAAACAAAAAAAGAATGACTGAAACTAATTCATTACTGTGGAACTAACATTGTATGAGCATAAAAATATTTTGGAGACTGGCCTAAAAAGTTTTAAATTACATGATTTTAAATCTAAATCTAATATTGTAAATCTAAATAACTTGTATAATGCTGTATGTATTTCCCATCACTCAGGACTGTTCAGGACATACACTTTCTCCTGTCTCTCTGCACAGTTTCTGCAGAGTTTGCAGAGTTTCAGGCATGCTTTATGCTGACAGAGAGTTATAAACATTTTAACTTATGCACAGATAAGTGTGGAAATTTGCAGCCTCATGGTTGGGAGACAGATGATACTGCAGGTGCATTAGTACAAACACAAGTGCCACACTGTTTTTATCATGACTCATCTGGGAATTTAAAGAAGAGGCAGTCTTTCCTTCTGCAGCCGAGAAAGACCAGGAAAAAAACCTCTGAAAAATTCAAGCAGCTGGGCTGGAGAAACATTTTGGTTTTGTGCAACTCATAACTTCTAGCATTTGAAAAGTACAGTAAATACTGAGGCAAGGGACGAAAAAGACCTGGGCATATAACTAGTTAGTGAAGGAAAGGTGTTACAACAGGCTGTAGCACTTCTGTGAATATTATGTATAGCCCTAATTTTTCCCATTATTACTGTAGAGTTTTTTTAAATACTAGATGGAAGTGATAATTCTTGGAGGAGCTTGTCACATACATGACCACAGGAAGGCAATTAATGGTTGAGCATAGCAGAATTTACTTTATGGAAATACATAAGGCAACATCTCTGTGGTTGTGACACTGATTATGCTGAAGCGAGTGCCCCAACTTGGGGCCAACAGGAAGAATTTGAGTTTAAAAAAAGGAAAAAATCTTTTAGGGAAGTTTTGTGTGTGTGTGTGTTTGTGTGTTTTGTCCTGAATCCTTCTCCTGATTTGTTTGACATCACTCTCCCACATCCCATTGCACAAGTGAGGGCAAGGGGGCAGACAGATGAGGATGAGAGGCTGGTGGGAAGAAGGTGGAAACCTTTAAAACTAATTGTGCTTCCTTAAAAATGCTTGTTAAATGGCACCAGGGAGACCTGCTCTGAAGATGGGAGACACTGCATCACCCTCTGGGAACAGTGCAGCAGTCTAGGCTTAACTTGGAGAGGTTGTGGCGTGAATGATCCTTGTTGCATAATCATGAACTTTTGTGGCAATCCACTGAGTTGGAGAACGCTGTCCTCACCAGAAGAATAAATGGTCTCAGGGTGTCCAGCTTTGCAAACAGGAGCTCAGCCAGACACAGCTATGCTCAGGAGAGCATGATGAATTGATTAAGAGTGGAAGAAAGACTTAATTTTATCAAAAAAGGTCAATGTTTGTGCATTACTTTTATATATGGGTGCAGAAAATGAGGCTGAGGCAAAGCTATTGAAAATTATTTTCTCACATTTAACTCCAAATTGTATGTTACATATATCAGTAGCACCCTCTCAGAACATTTTCTTGCTGGTATTTTAAAATGGAAATCTAATTTTAAAAAATCAAAAGAAGAGATGAGCAAGATATTTTTGATGAAAAATTTCTCTCCTCCTGTCAGGACACTGCATGGGCTGGGGGTCTCTCACAGCCTGTCCTGTCCCACCACCCCAGTCAGGAGCCGGTCAGGACAGGAGGCAGCCGGGGCAGCCCCAGCCCCAGGCATCAGGCACCTTTCTGGGGACAGGGACAGGCCAAGGCTGAGACAGGAGGTCATGCTGTCCAGGAGCATCTCCCCGTGTCACCAAAGGTATCGACCATACAAGGCTGCCCTCTCTCTGAGCCAGCCCTGAGCTGACAGCCAGGCCCACCAGAGGGGGATGCTCCCAAAGTCCTCACAGTCCCCTCACAAGACAGGTAAGGATTGCTGGGAATGCATTTCGTTTGCTAAAAGGAGAGGAAGGAAAAGCACTTTTGATGCCATATCACCTGGTGATAACTTTCCTATTATGTGTGATTTTTGCTCCTGTGATCCATTGCATCTCAAAAGAGTGGGAAGACTGGAGGGTGGTAATCAACAGGGCAGAAAACATGGAATAAAATGAGAGATTAATTAATTGCCAAAACTATGATGCTGCGAGCCCTGGGACCATTAGCGTACTGCAGCTCCCAGTGGATCACTTTCCCTCATCTCAGTATCTCCTGCTGCTTTACAGAAGATGATGGAGTGATGTGATTGGCATATGTCATATGGGTATCATTCTTTTACTTCAGAAAGAGAAATTGGGTAGTACATTAGATATTTCCTAACTTAGGGCCAGATGAATTTGGGGGGTGGATCTTGCCCAGGGGAACACCAAGGATGTCCATTTTACCTGTGAAGATGTGACGTTCCTCTCTGCACACCCACTGCACAGATTTAACACTCTAACGAAGCAGCCGCATGGTTTTTTTCACTCTGGAGGATCCCATTCAGTACCTTCAGCGTTACCCATTCAACACATAGCCAGGCACTCCTAAGACTATTTTAGCAGACATCATTCAAATTAGGTATTGAATACAGTTTTAATTCTCACGAAGCTCTTCTTTTCTGGTTCTTCCACACACATTACCAATCTCAGTTATACAGGATTCCTGCCGCACCAACTATTTATCCCCTGAGAAACTGAGTCACAGACAAGTCCAAGTTCCTTCCTTTGGATGAACGCTGGAGATTATGAGGTCCTGATATCTCAGATGACTCAGCAGTTTTTAGCCCATAGCATGTTCTCTCATGGCTCCAATCCACCAGTCCTACCTTCATGAACACTTGGCATGTCTGTTAACCTGACCTTTAGAAACTTGCACTGGCAGTCCAGAAAAGAAAGAGCAGGCAGGTTAGTGAGCCTCAGGGGAAAATAAGTTTTTACGTGACTGTGCATCACACAGGAATCCTGGGCGATAGATTTAGGATGCAGCTTTCTCAACTTTCATTTCATTAAACTAATGATGAAATTATTTATTTGCCTGCAACTCACTGAATCAGATTCCCAAATTCTTTAACAAGGATCCTCCAGTTAACAGCATCCTCCTTCACTACAGCATCATAACTGTACACCAGAGCATCTGATCTTGTTCATCAAATGAGATGGATCCAGCAGAGAATTTGTAAATTCATATAAGTAATCTGCTTCAAAGTGCACACACATAGCAGCAAATAGTCTTAGATGCAATCTTAATAAAGGAATTTTTTGACTTTTGAAGGCTAAAATTTGAAACCTATCTTTTTCATTTTGAAATGTGTAGTATAATTTTAAAATATCTTATCCACTGTTTTAAGTTGTTAAAGGAATACTTGTAAAATCTGCCTTCTTCAGCAATATGCACATTATTATTATGTTCCACAAGCAAATTAACTATGAAGGACCAATTATACACTGCCTTTCATGTTAGGTGAGTAATTTCCAGGTGTGGGAAGTAATAAGTACATTTCTTTCTGAGGGGGGACTTTTGAGTAGTAGTGGTTTTCACTTCATACTTACATTTTCTTAGTGGCAATGACTAAAGAGCTCAGAAGAGAAGAGTCAGGACCTATAATCTCAAAGCCAGATTTTTCAACCTCCATCCACTTAAATGTTCTTTCCTCAGTTGTGTCCATTAACATAAGAAACCTGAATTTGTGAGGTACTGAAGTGAAAGTGATCTGATGAGTGAGATTCAGCTGAGGCAGGTTTAGGATCTCTTGATATCATCTACACCAACAAGAGTTTAAGACACACAACGTAAGGCTGGTCCAGACTAATAAGCTCATGAAGGACCCTGGGTGGGCTCAGCCCCATTGCCAACAAGGGAGGTAAATGGTTGGGTGCCTGCAACAATAGCAAGAGCAAGTTGCATCAGGACAGAGTGCCTGCTCTGCAGGGATGTCTCCAGCACCCTATCCACAGTATGTGTGACTGAAGAAGCCGGAGGGAGTTGTTCATGACACTCCATCTGCCAGCATCGTGGTGGGCCTCCAGGGCAAAGGAGGTAAATCCCTCTAACATGCCAGGTGTGAGTCCACACCTGCATCCTCTTTGAAACAGTGCCTGCTTCTCCATGCTATGGAAGTTGTACACAACATGGAATATGCAGAGTGACAGCAGTTGGCAGCTGTTTAAGCCCAGGCAACTATTTCATCGTTAGTCTAAGTACACAGTCATGCAAACTGATCACGTTTATTGCTGATTTTGTTTATACTTGCGTATACTAAGGGGTTTTCAGCCAAGAGTAACTCCCTTGTTCAAACCCAACTCATTTGCAGCAGAAGTGATCCTCAACCCTGCTGCATCTGTGTGCACCCTTGCGAAAAGAGAGGGTGGATGGCACTAGCAGTGGGAGCAATGCCAATCTTGCCTTGCCAATGTGGATGTATACTCTAAAATATCCAGAGCTACTGTACACGGGGAACTGTGTTGAAAAGGACAAGCAGATGTGATTTACCTAATTGACAGCCTAATTAAGATCTGAAGAAGAGGTGGGTGATTTAGTGCTGTTGGAAAACAAGTTATTGAAAGGATTGAAAATTAATATAAAAGGTCTCAGTGGTGTTTAATAAACAGAATTCACTCAAAAATGCTTTTAAATGTTCCAGACCTCATTTTCTACAACAGCTCTGCCAGCCTATGATCACCATGTTGAGTATGGAGCCAAGAGAGCACAGCTGGGGTGAGTGAGGGTTGCCACTGAGTTTTCTTGTTCTTGTTTGTTTGATGTGATGCCTGTCCCTTAAACTGTAGCATTAGTCAGTAGAAAAAACAGAGTGTAACGTGTCTATCACTTCAGTGAAACACCCACAATCATTATAATATGTTCTGTTCAGCAGTTTCCACTCAGTTGCATTTTTAAGCTTCAAAACAAGTAACTCTGGACTGAATGCAGTTTTAAGAGCAGGGAATTGTTATGCTCAGCCCTGAGGTGATCCTCCCTGGAGCTCACTTCCTCCTTCTATTTGCCCATTTTCCACTTTTCCATTTTTTTCTGTTTCCCACACAAAAATAAATGGCTGGATCTCACAAGGTGTTGCCAAATTCTAGCCACCAGTGATAAGCTAGTGCAACACCATGAGGGAAGCAAGGTGGTGGTACCTGTCTCTGGGCCAACTTTGCTGTTAGATTTCTAAAACAGACATTTGGGCAGTGGAGGTTGGAAAATGGAAAGAAGACTGCTGAGCTGTTTGGGAAGCCAGGTTTTTTTTCAAAAAGATGGTTTGAAACAAGCGTGGAGGGAAGGCAACATCTGTAGGTGAAAAGGAAGGATCTTGGACAGTCTGCAAGTCATCAGTTTTCCCCATGGGGAAAAACACCAATTAGTCCAGGGAAGCACTGGTGATGGGATCCCTGACAGAGCTACCTTTGAAGTCAGTGTTGGTACCACAAGCAGACAAAAGGAGTGAATGTGAGTGACGGAAAACTTGGCTTCCTGTGTAAAATGATCCTACTTGCAAGCTAACTCTCATTTTGTATCTGGATAGCTCATCAAGTAATGACACAGTCATATCACGCTTTCTGTACGGAGGGGATCCCACACCTGTGGGATACTGTCATAGCTACAGTCAGCAGACACTGGTCAGCCCTTATCACTTAGAAAGGGGGATTATTAAAGAATCAGGGTTCCTGCATTAGAGTCTGCAGGTGTTTTGCAAGTTCATCTTCCCACACAGACACAAAGGTTTTTGACCCTTCTGGATTGATTCAATCAAATTTGACACAGATGCAGAGGTTCCAAAGGTAATTAACATCTTTAAAGAATATGAGCAGTTAAGGAGCAAGAAACCCTACAAGACATTCACTTGAAAGCAACTGAAGAATCTACTCTGGAGAGAGACTTCACGATTCTCTAGCTACAGGGGAAAAAAGGGGGAAAACCCCCAACATACAAGAAACAATTTTCCTCCAAATGTCAATCAAAATAACACCTTCTCAGACACCAAAGTCAACCTCAAGACACAGCTTGGTAGGAACTCTGTCTCTGGTAGTTCAGATGTTCACAGAATAATTTGGTCTCTGTGGGAAGCCTTCTCCTTTGAACCTGCTTCCTCCACTTGGTCAAAAAAAAAAAAAGGTTTTAATGAACTTCTCAGTGCAGTGCTTGCTTTTAAAGACTCAGGGGTTGTTGCAAGGAAGGCCTTGAAAGAAAGAATGAAAAATATTTTTTGCTAATGGTTGAAATTTGTTGGGGTTTATGTTGATTTTATTTTAGATTTACGACAAAGAAGCCCGGAGTAGTCAATGTATTTTCTTGTACATTTGTACTGGAAAATGAAATATAATAAATCTAAGAATAAGCATTATCCAGTCCTTGTTTTATGAGCCCATAGAGATCTAGCCCATAAAATAAATGAGCACAATATCACTGAGTGCTGGACTTTGTTCAGAGTTAGCTGAAAGTTATGCAAAATCATAATGAGACCTGCTAGATTAAGCAAGAAGGACATTAGTCTCCAGCCACCCGTTTTCTCCCTTTCTCTTCAGCAGTCTGTTTATTTCAGGAAGCCTGTGAAGTTCTGATCTTCAAAAATGTAGCCTTTGTACTTCTGAGTGGAGAGAAAGATGAGAAACTGTTGATGTGACTTCACCATGGGTTTTGAAATGAACCAAGGTGTTCACTGTGTTCTTGTTGCTAATTGTCCCCACTTTAGAACTGATCTCATTCAGCATAATAGAAATGGCATTTTTCAGCTGTTCAGACAGATTTAAACAATAATCAGTTTTTTTTAAGACATCACTTACTGATCCAATATAGTCTTAGTATTGGAGAAAAAGGAGCTGGGAAAAATTATTCATGAAATTTGTAGCTATAGGTAGAGTCATGAAGGGACTTGGCACCTATCTCTATTCCTTTAGACTTACTCCCCTCATTTGTTGCTTTATTCTGGAGGTGCCTGAGGTACTGAGGCTACTAAGTGTCTGACACCAGGAATTGCTAACTTGATGTTGGTGCCAAACAAATTTTCTGTCTCTGAAGTTCTGGCAGATCTCCCCAAGGAGGCAGCCGTCAAATACCTGTGGCCTTCATGGGTCAGTACCACTGCTCCAGCTGCACAAAAGGGGGTTTGACCCTCCAATTTCTGCCACTTAAAACCCCATGAAAGCTTTTTTCCAGTCATCAATCTCAGCTAGACTATGAGTTAAATTTAGGATTTTCCATCCAAGCTCTTCATTTGCTCCACCACCAGAACAATATGTAAATAATGCAGAAAGCACTAAGTACATGGCTTCAGATACTCCCTTACTGTTGAAGACCTTACATCTACTATCAGCTGACCCCACAGAGGATACATGGCACAGCTGGGCACAGATTTCTGCTGGGACCAGTTAGTGCAGCCATAACATATCAAAAAACGCTATAACAATTGTCCCTTCAAATCAGAACAGCTTTCCACAAATCCCTAAGATTACCAAAACCAGAACTCATTGGATGTGAAAGCCCTCAGAGAGTCCATCTGCCCAAATTTGGAGAGATATTGAATGTTGCAGCTCAGTATTGACTGAAGGTGCGACTGTTTGGACAACAAAGGATTGAGAAGATATTAAAGGGAACAGTCCTATTCAAAAAAAGGTAACATTTCAAAATTACCTTATTTCTGCTGGAAGCCAAGTACATTTCCTCCACAGTCATCTCCGGTGAGAAATGTCCTGGAATTTTTTCCCCTGAAATGCTAACTAGTCTGCTGTAAGAGAAAGCCCAGTTCACTTTGAAGTGGTAAGTATGCTTAAATTTGCTGCAGGCTTCAGTATCCCTGAGGGTCCTAAGGCCTACAAATTATTTTTATTCATTTAAAATGAAGTAGAAATTAGAAAAAAAATTCAATACAGCTAAAAAGAAGACACTGGAGAGCTTTGTAACTTCCTCACTCTCTCTTTGGTGTTCTGTCTTCTATATAATAAGATCTCCTCTATCTTTTCTTCTGGAGAAAATTCTTCTTTCGTTCAGAGCAAAGTAAAATTTGATGCATGGTCCAGAAAAGACAAAAAATATTACTGCCATAACTCCACTGTCTGGTGTGAATTAGGGCTGTTGGTGTGTTTGTTTGCATATTCTGCCAACACTGTATATGGAGAGAAGCTCCAATGAAAGTGCCATCACAGAGCAATTTACTACTGTGCCCAAAGGTATGACTGCAGCAAAGATGCCATGTTTTAACCAGCCCCAGTAATACTGCAATGAAGACCATGGGTTACATTTTGTCATACAAGAGGGTTTAGCTGGTAGTTTATGCATATATCCATGCTGTTGCATCTTCCTTTCTACTGCTTCAGGTTTTAGCCTTGCTATGGTTACTGAAGATGTCTGTCCACACTGCTGTCAGACTCCCAGTTACTCTGCAAGAGTAGCAAATGCTGACCCAGTAGGAGCACAGATTTAGTGTTTGGAGGCAGTTTTCATTGCAGTTTGCAGAAATAGGAAACTCAAGGGATAAATGTGTCATTGAGCCAACTCATATCAACAGATAAAATACCACATCCCTATCCTCCAGCCTGTGGATACCTCTCCCTAATTCAGCTAAATATTCCCCCTAACAGTGGAAATTTTCCCAGGAAATGCTTGTCACCACATATTTGGTTTAGGTACCTGTCCTACAAGCCCTTCTTAATCTCCATATATTTGCCCCACCTTTCAAGTACATTATTTCCTATGGCAATGAGAATGCCATTGGCATGGGAGAGCTCAACGACATCCATAATTCCTCTTTAAAATCCATTTATAAAATAGAAAATCATTTATACTATGGTTTGTCAAATAAAGAAAGCGTTTAAGGACCAGGTTCGGATCTGCTGATGTGGGTGGGAATTTTGCTACTGCCTTCAGTTGCATCCAGTATGGTCCTTATGCTGCACACCATATGTCTTGCTAACCACCACACAATCCCTCACCCCAAACTGCTAGTTCCTCTCTCTTTTGGAAGGAGAACTAGTGAGACTGATTCATGCAAAGTACCCTCATTGTTTATAATGAAGATTAACAGCATAATTATTTTTAGGAGCTCCTCAGTGATAGGAAATTTTAGACTTCAGAGAGAGATGCCAGATGATCTAGTCCCTGACTTCAGAAAAAAGATTTCCACAGGTACTGCACTCTCTTCTGTTTCATGTCACTGAACCCGCCTCTCACTGACTCCTGGCTGCCATTTTAAAGAATAACATGGGAATTATTTCAGACATGTAGAAGATGGGGTGTGATTCAGTTCGAGATCTCAGTGGGTTGCAGGGATGAAATTGGCGATTGTGAAAAATCTTCCTACACATTTTCCATATATTTCACATGTCATCCCACAAAAGGAATGAAAATAGAAGAGTCCCTTTTACTGAAGCTGTGAGAAGAGGATAGAAATCAGAGAGGTGAATAAAGTGTGCCAGAATGCCTCCATTTTACACAAGCCATTCCAGAAAAAACAGGGAGCAGTCATCTCCCACACAATATTTCTTAAAGCCTATGCCATTAGACCTTAGAGTATGAGAAAAATCTATGACACCAATACAAAGCCTTCATTATTTATTGTGTGCAAGCAGTGTGTTCAGTACAGGAAAAAAAATTCAGAAAGAACAGGACTGCTCCCCAAGAAATCCCAAAAAAGCTAGAAGTTGAATCAACAGCTAAAAGTCGAATGAACAGCATTTTAGCTTGTGTGAACTGGCAGATTGATATTACTGGAGTTTAGAACAAGGTACTTTGGAAGATTTGGAAATAAAGATGGAGTTCCTCCATGTACTGCAATGAGGAAAGACTTCCATGTGTAAAAGGAAGCAGTTAGATGACCATGTGAAAAGGACTTTATTCTGCAATGCCCTCGGAGACTCCTGAAAAATGCTGCCTGAAGCACACCAACTTCTTGAAGCATCTTTTAGTTTCCAGCATCTCACTGAGGCACCTAGGATGGGCAACCCTACATACGAAAGCAACCTAGGATCTTGTAGAAGGATCATATTAAATCTCAAGAAACAGAATGTGTTTGTCAAGATCCATCTTTGTGGTAGAGAAGGGTGCTAAATTTTAGAAATTCAGTGCTAAATAGGGAAGGCTACAAGAAGTTTTAATGTCTTACATTAACTTTCTCTTGAACTCTGTTCAGCTCTGCCTGACTCTTTATGCAATATGGGACATATTGATATGTGTCAGTTCTGTCTGGAGGGATGTACCAAAAATATATCAATCTTGGTACATTATGAGACTGAATTGAATATTAAATTGTTATTCTACATAGGCAACACATTGCCTAGGTTGACTCACACATACAAAAGGAAACGTCTGACTTAATTTCTGTGCTTTTTATGTCATTTCTGTCATTTTAAGAAGAATCTGGTCTGCTTTCACATCTGAAGTTTATTTCTTGTGAAAGAGAAACAGTGACATCCTGTGGTTCAACTGTAGGAAAAGTGTATATTTTATCGTTACCCTTGGATGTAATTTCTCTTTTTCTATATAACTTGACAAGAACAATCTAAATTTTGGCTATGAAAAAGATTATTGATTAGATAGTCCCAAACAGTACTTTACACGTGTAATAAGCTGTCTGTATATGTAGGATTAAAGGTGTCAGGAAACTGAAGTCATTTAATAAATGTGACATTTTACTTTTAGTTTCATGCTAATCAAAATAGATGAGGGCTATTTTAAAATATATAATGATAATAGAAAATTATTTAGATACTAATAATTTTAAAATAGATTTGAAAAGTGGCTTCTGAAAAACAAAATCACATCAAGCCTAGACTCTAGCCCTTTCTTTCATAAACACCTTTAGGACTTTCCATCTTTGGAGATACTTTGATTATCACTGTTACCAGAATGTATTTGAAGGAATAGACCTTAATCAGAATATGATAGCATATCTCCAGGGTAAGCTGAGAGCACCAGCAAACGTAGTAATTGAGTGAAGAATTGTCATATTCATGAAGAAAAAAAATAAGGAAATTATTCTGATATATTAATTTAAAAGGAAATTTCCTCACATGAGACCCTTTTAAACTATATTACTTTATGGTCATTATGGAACTTCTGATGATCCTGTACTGATAGAAATAGTATCTTTAGTCAGAACTGTAACAATTTAAGATAATGCACCAAAAATGATGACAACAGAATTCCACAAAGACCTTGCAATAGTATCAAAATCATAGCTCTGTAGGAAAAAAGAATTGCAGAATTTCTTCCCCTTGACATAAATTTAATGTCATGTACTGATGATATCCTTAAAAACTTGTCTTAAGACTCTATTTTCTTTTCAGATGTATAAATCAGAAAGATTATTTCTGCAGTTTTCTTCGTATCAGATTCACAGTCTGGATTTTTTCCCCAATATATTTTGTGCTATTTGCATATCTCTCAATTGTGAGGTTGTCCCTTACTTAAATTTAGGGTTTTTTATTAATATTCCCAGAGACACATAGTCACCAGAACTGTTACATCATGGTGTCCCAGTTTCTGCTACAGATCTTGACGGTGGCAGCAATACAAAGAAGAAATGTTCTTCTGTCCCCTGACTTCCCAAATACAAATGGCCGAGTGGATGGGTGACAATGATGAAGAATGAAATTGGAAAAGAGAACAAACCTGTTCAGAGAGAAAGGTTGAAATGTGTTTCTTGAGCATAAGTGATTTTCTCCAGGGCTTCAATTTCATTATTTTTTTTCCCTTTCAAATAACCTCCAAAGGCAAAAAATGCGCTTATAGAAAAGGAGGCACATCAACTTGATGTCAATGCTGTGCAGGATGCTGACATCCCTGATGGAAGGTGAGAATGCCAAACCATAAGCTATAAAGAAAGCATTGTTGTCAATGGATTATTTATAAACTTTCTTATCATTCAAAAGGAACACACTAGGATAGGCACTTTTTTTTTTTAATATAAAGCCAAATAAATAAGTAAATCCCCATGCACGGTGTGGAGAGTGTTCACTGAGATTGCTAATTTCAGAGACAAAAGAATATGCCTTCTAACATTTGCATGTATTTCATTATGTTTGACTGGCATATGGTGATCCATAAGCTTGCTGCTAATATAGTGCCTGTGTTTTTTAATTAAATTTATGGTCTTAAAAAAGGTGCCTAGTCTCCTGAGTAAGCTATAATCTCTTCAATTTTGAATATTGCCTGGTCTCACACTAGCACTGCAGTAGTCCTAAAATTGCTTTAGACTCTAGAAGTTGCTTCAGAATAATTTTTAAATATAGGCATGTAAAATTATAGTAAAGGACAAAACAAAACTATAACCAGGGATTTCCCAAAAGAAAAATGAAACAAAGAACAGCGCAGGCTATAATTCAAATTGTCAATTAGATTTGACTCAGAGGAGTTTGAAAATTAAGTTTTTAATTTCTATATACTCCCTCCACAAATCTGTTTGTGAACTTTAGACTGTCAACTGAGAAACAAAAAGAGAGGAAAACTAAACTCTTCTGAACCAGATTTAATAACTCCCCCAGGTCACAGTGCTCATTATAAAGGGAATGAAGTGCTGGTTCTTGGGCAACAGAGCAAACATCTGCATCCTCCAACAAGCCAGGTGCTCTAAATCAGGGCAAAACCAAGGCAGCCCAAGCAGCAAAATCTGAGCATGTCCTCTGTCTCTCCAGCCTGCTTGGGTCCCTGCTATGATTGTGTCTGCAGCTGGAGCGACCTCCCAACCGAATAAACACACCTGGAAACACTGATGGGCAGCAGCTGTCTGGCACCCACAGCGAAATTCCCAGCAGGCGTCAGGTGTTTGCCTGACTTTTCCTAGGGGAGTTGGATGCATGTGCACTGTGCAAGCTTTAAAATGTCATTGTTAGTTTGCGTGTCAGTGAATAACATTTAGGTCTTGAATTGAAATGACAAGGGAAAGAAGCATTCTGCAAGAGGTTCTGTTATTGGCAAAAATGCTCACTGCATTTTTATTGTGAATTTCCTTTCTGTAAATCTTTCAAGACTCTCTCCTTGTGCACAATAAAATTTTAACTTACACACAGCTGAAAACTGCACACCTATCACTATGAGCAATGTATCATCTCCATTATATTCTCATCCTAGACAGTGCTTTACTGAAGTACAGAATTGATTTTCACACATTTCTTCAAATAATTCTATATAATAGCAGTTTATATGAAATGCCTATCTGCTCTGTTCTTCCAACTTTGCATTTGTTCATCAAAACCATATACTGCCTGCTTCCTGGCTCCCAAAATGAAGGGAAGCATTCAAGATAATCACCATAGTAGATGCCTATTTACACAGAGGTTTGCATACGTATATACTTTTTAATACCAGCAGTGTACGTGTAGGAGTATTCACAGCCCTGCACATATCCTCATGAACAAAAGCTTTCACGCTTGAATGTTTGCAAGTCAAAGGCAGAGCAAATGCCACCAAAGACTGCTTTTATGAATGGGGATCATGTGGTTTTATTTTACTCCAAAGGTTTATGCATCTGGGAGCTATGTTGTATTGCTTGAACGGTGCATTTTTGCTTTGATATTATTTCATTCTCAGCTTGGTCCAGAAGTCATGTATTAAACACTTACTTTCTTTGACTGGATGAACAAAGCATTGGTTTTGCTCATACTGTCTGTCTCGGTCCGTAAATGCACAACAGGTATCTTACAACCACAAAATCACCTTTTGGGTAAATCATATGTAAGAAAGAATGTTACCCATTTGTCTGGGTTGCCCCAGGCATGTCCTCTTTTTACCCCCATGATGAAACTTAGGATGTACAAAGTCCAAAAGAAATCCTACATTGTGTACATGTGCCATATGCCTGATTCCCCCAGTATTTTATAGACTGTACAGATGACAGTGTAAATGCAGTGTGTACTGGATCCATCTGACTGACTATGTGTGCACAGCTGCATAGCACATGCACAGCACATCAGACATGCTGAGGCTGGGATGAACTTCCAGTCCATGTGCAGGCCATCTGCGTGGTGCAGGCACACATATTTCTGGCCAGGAAACCCTTGTCACAAATACGGCAGTCCTAATCTAATCCAGGAGCAGATCTGGAAGCAAGTGCCAATCACTGCAGCTCTTCCGTTTCCTCCCTTAGGCATGTCTTTGGCATTGCAGATCAGAGATGTCCTACTACCTGTCCACACCACACTGAACTGTTATGTTTATCTTTCTTCTAATGTTGCTATTCAAGAGGTTTCTCTTCTTTTTCCATTTCAAATTTTAATGACTTCAAGATTTATTAGCTTTGTAACATATTTTAAAGGTGTCTTTATGAAAGAAAATACTTAATGCATTTATTTGCTAGAGATTGTATTTGGCTTTCCCACAGGGGGTTTCCAAATCCATGTTCCTAACCATTTGAGAGATAGCAGCAGCCAGAAACCTAAATGCTTTTATGCGGACAGACATGGTCACTACTCTTGTATGTGGAGACCAGGATCAGTTGATGAGAATCAGTTACATGCAATGTCTCCAACAGTGTTTAACTGTGTATTGGCAAAGCCACTCTGAAGCCCGTTGCCACACTGAAAGCCTCCTGTAAATAATTTGGCTTGTCTTTGACCATTTCACTGGATTACTTGATATAAACATTGAGCATTTGTTGCTTGCTGTCACACAGTGCTCTCCAATTAGTCATCCACAAATCAGTGGTAAAAGTAAAATAATGCTTTGCTGGTCTTTTCTGCTTCCCTGGTTTTGTGCTCACTGATGAGAAGAACCTGCTTGTTATGAGTGGATGAGTTTTTCTCAGAATTTCTGTTTTTTCTCAGGGTGTTGTCTACAGAACTGGTTGTGTTTATAATGTAACCTCAGCCCTGCATTTCTGCACTGTAAAAGAGGTTCAGATTTGATTTAACCTTTGCCTACATTTACATGTGACTTTTGGATGAGACTTTTTTTCTTAAAAGGCATTTAATGCTACAGATTATAAAGATGGCTTTCAGCCTTAGAGTCACCTAAGCAAATATATTTACCAGAGTTACAGTTATCCACCAGCGTTTCCAGGAAATAAGTACTAGTGAAGAGTGTGGCACTGTACCTAGATTTATGTCAGCTGACCAGCTTACAAATTTAATTTAAAAAAACTGTATATGCACACACATGCATATAAATATGCAATATATTTCAAGAAAAATCATGCATCTTGATGTGGCTTAATGAGCACTAAAATAGCTGATATTACAGTTATTACAATAACATCGCTATAACTCATTCTACAAACTTAAAACCATTGAGAAGCTAGAGCTACCAAGGCAGTCTTGACTCTGATTCATATCTCCTTAAGTCACCTGGCTGTATTGCAATAGACCATCTGATCACTGTCAGTAAGTTAAAGGTCTGTACTACAGAGATGTGGATTTGCTTTCAGAGACGGTACATTGTGCCTCTCAGCATGTGTAGTAAGTCAAGGGATAAAACCCAAGATGTTTGCTTTCTCCTCTTGGCAGCAGAGATTTGGAAGCTTTAGTAATGTTATTTCGGTGTTAAGGGTAGTCTCAATAGCTCCACATCTTTAGATTTTCATCATTGTTAGAGTATATTGATCAACGACACGCACATTTTCTGGAAAAAGTGGATCTCGTATAGCAGGAGGTAAGATATTTTAATGACTCTGATAGTGTTGTTAGTGGATATATAAGCAGTAAGTGTTGATAGAAGACAAGAATGACTTTATTTAAATTATCTACTATATTTTAATGTAATTTGTGCCTGTCCAGCAAAGATTATTATCTGGTAACACCTAGTTTTATAAGGAAGTCCTCATGAAGTTCAGTAAGGGCAAGTGCAAAGTCCTGCACCTAGGGAGGAATAACTCCATGCTCCATGCTCTACTCAGCACTGGTGGGGCCACACCTGGAGTCCTGTGTATAAGGACTGTCTCCAGGTCTCCACAGTATAAGAGAGACATGGACACACTGGAGAGAGTCCAACAAAGTGCCATGAAGATGATGAAGGTACTGGTACACCTCACATATGAGGAAAGGCTGAGACAACTGGGACTGTTTAGCCTGGAGAAGAGGAGGCTTAGGGGGGACCTCATCGGTGTGTACAAATACCTGAAAGGAGAGTGCAAAGAGGAAGGAGTCAGGCTCTTTTCAGTGGTGCCCAGTGACAGGACCAGAGGCAATGGACACAAACCCAAACACAGGACATTTCCTTTGAACATCAGGAAACATTTTTTTACTGTGAGGGTGACCAAGCACTGGCACATGTTGCCTGGAGAGGCTGTGGACTCTCCATCTTTGGAGATATTCAAAAGCCATCTAGATATGGTCCTGGGCAACTGGCTCTAGGTGGCCCTGCTTGAGCAGGGGGGATTGGACCAGATGACCTCCAGAGGTCCCTGCCAAATCCAGCTAAACCATGATTCTGTGATTCTGAAAAAAGCTGGATTTTTCAGCAGCAAAACTTTGCCATTTTTAATATCCCACACCATTCATTTTAGTCATCAAGTGAGGCTGTTCATAAGAGCTGTGGCTTCAGGAAGGGACAAGTCAACTGAGGATGACTGTCTTTTGGTGGCTTCACCATGTCCTGATTGTTTCATTGTCACAGCCAGCACTGTGAAGGGTAAAAGTGAGCACTGCATGGGAAGTCAATGGAAACTATAACCATGCCTTTTTAAGAAAGCTCAGGTCTCTAGATAACCGTGGCTCATGACCTAGCAGTTAGTCAGGCACACACAAGGACCACTTCAGAGTTTTCTTCATTGTTGCTTGTAGCCTTCACGGCACTGGTGCGTCTGCTCACTCAGAGAAAAGAGCAGTGCTTATGTGCCATGAGCACGATGAGAGTAACCCGAGGGAATGGGACCCCAGCATAAAGAACATGCTGTTTTACTTAGACTCTTTTTCAGGAAAATGAAAAAAACTTAAAACAACATGTATGCCGTCGATGCAGTTTCCCTTGGATTAAAAACAGAACATTAGACACGTATTTAATCAGTTTTGCTGTCCCTGGGGGTGTTAATATTTGGCACTCTCCCTCTTTCAATTAAGAGCTGGTTCTCTAGTCCTTAAATAAAACTAGTCAGGAAATTTCTATGAATGCTTTCTCATGGAAAATGCATTTTCTGCAAAACTCAACTTTACTGCGAGGAAATATTAATAATATTCTTGAAGTTTCTGAATCTTCACTGGGAAAGACTGACTCCAAGGGAAACATTTCAGTTAGTTAAAACACTTCAGACCAGATCAGTTAGACTTTACCTCATGGTCACATAAGTCATAGCAATGCCCCACAGGTGTTTAGTTCAGATAATACATGCCCCAGTTCTTTTTGCAAAACCTTGTCTGAGCTACACCATAGACATTCCTGAAGCTGAAACATCAGACAAGATCCAGTTGAGCTGGAGACCCCAAACCACAGTGGAAAAATGGGAATGCTACATTTAAACTACGGTTCCCACGAGGAAACAGAGTCCCGCTGACTCCTGAACTGAAATGTTCAAGTCAACAAATCAAAATTAGACATTTTTAATCGGAAACATTAAGGCATTTAAGTTCAAAGGAATTGAAAGGATCTAGTGAAATGTATTTTAACTAGTTTTGTAAAAAGATTGGTATTCAATGTTTTCTTCCTTTTAAAGGCAGAGACAAATAATGTCTTGGGGTTGTTGTTCCACCTTTATGTGTGAAGCAAGGGGTGAGAGAAACCTGGCCTGACCCAGAAAGTTATCTCCCAGGTTGCTAAAGTTTAAGATCAAGATGGACCAACATCTCTTTTAGTCTATTCTCCTGCACATCCCAGAGTACAATGTTTTATCCAGTCTTCACAAACTGAGTGAGCTCAGTAATATGTGTGACTAAAGAAAAACTTGTGTTGAGTAAACACAAGTCTTCCAGAAAAACATTCAGACTTATTTAGGCAATATCACTGTTTTTGTGGTATTGTGTTGCAGCAGTTACTTGCCCTCGCTTCTCAAAATATGTTTCATGTTTTCTTCTGACTTCATGTGGCCAGAGCTTCCAGTCATAACTTGTTGTAGCCATATCTGTTTGATTAAAGATTACTTCAACATCCATCATTTCACTCAAATAAACACACTGAGCTTCAGGTTTGTAAAGGCAAAGTAACTTCCCTAGCTCTCAGATAATTTTGTTTACTCTTTTTCATTTTCCTTTACCCTTTTTTTCCAGTTGCTCAGCATCTTGTTCAAAAAGCTGACAATAGACCAGTGTGCCGTGTGCTCATATTAGTCTTACAGTGCACACACAAGAGAAAAGTAACTCCTAATTTCTACTTATCACTGACCTGCTAGTATACCTGGGGACTTCATAAGTCATTTGGCATCAATATCACAGCAGTAAATTGTCATGAACTTTAATGAGTTTCCATGTCCTATGTCTTATGTTCCCTGCCTTATAGCTGTAGTTCCTTTTCCATATACTTCATAAACTCTTTTAGGGCACTCTAACTTTTTATAGAGTACTAGAATTTTCCCCTGACGAATTTACCATACAGGAATAAACTTAATATATTCTATGCTCCAAAAAGTAATCTGAACTTTGACTTATTTTTCCATAAAATATACAATTCTCTGGAGAGAGGGATTTTTATGAAGAGGTGCTGATGTGTCCATTCTTTCTTCTATCTCCTGCCTTTTTTTTTTTTTTTTTAACAGAACAATACAAAACCAAAACAGACAGAATATGGTCAGATTAAAGGGCAGTGGAGATAAGTTCTCAAAGTCTTCTACTTTTTCCTTTTTTTTTCTTTTGTCCCCTTTTTTTTCCTAGTCTAATTTTTCCTCTTTTTTTGGTTTCATTTCTACAGAATAATGTAATATGCATATATGATCAACTCTGGAAGAAGTGAAAGAAGCAAAAAAAAGCTGGGATGGTTTTCCATAGGAAAAGTAGAACTTTTGTTCTACTTTATGCTTTGTAGAAAGACAGAATAAAAAAGAATAAGTACAAAAGATATAGCAGATCACCAAGAGAATCAAATTGGTGAGACTAAGAAGAAAAAGAGATCTGTAAAGTTAGAGCTACTCAGAGTAAAGAAACTCTTATATATCTTCTCAGAAATAACTGCATTGCAGTCAGTGAAGGCAGAGGAATGGAATGCACTGGGGTCCTGGTCTGGTCTTGCAGACTGAGGTGGGAGCAGAAGGGAGCACTTTAAATTCCTTCCAGGTGGAGACAAACATCTCAGTGCTCCAGAGGGGCTCAAAGCTAGCAGGAGGATAGGAATTCACCCTGAACTAACCCTCGAAGAATAAATACCAGTGGTTAGACTTACAGAGTGGCTCTTCTCTGGAAAGAGGCTCTAAAACTATGACACCCCCTGATTATATCTCAGTGGCTCCCAGAGCAATCCTGACTTAGGTTACAGCAAGAACTCTTTCCATGCACTTGCCAACCTTAGCAATTCAAGTTGCTTTTAAACCTCACTCCTTAAAGCCTTGGCTGCAACAAAGCCACCAACAAAATTCCCATCCATTTCAGTAAATACAAAATTTCACCTGCTATGCATGTGTGCTGTACCACTGTTAACAAAAGCTCTACAAGCACATCCAGTTACAGGTGAAAAGAACCCAGTTCCCTTCTGTGGTCCTTGGTTCTGCATCTGGCAGGCATGAAAACCAGTGGTAGGGTCTAGCTAGTTAGGGGGGAATCAAATACCATGTGATGAAATATACCCAGGCAAGGTAGTGTTTTTGCAGACCTGCTGTTCAGCTGAGGCTACACAAAGTTGATAGAAAGCTAAGAGTGACACTCCTGAACTTTCAGTAATCAATGTACTTGAAGGGCATGCAAATAAAAGAAAGTGGTGTTCCTGATTTTTTCACACCATGCACATACAAGGAGCTTTCGCTCTTCACCCAGTGTAGTCAGGAAGTGGCTCTCCAGAATTTATTAGACCAGTTCTCTTGTAAATCATCTGGGAATCAAACTGCTTTTCTTTGCACTTTTTAATTTTAAAGGAGCAGCATACTGTTTATATGTCAACTTTGTGTGTGCCTGTGTCTCTGTGTAAATCTATGTCGAAAAGCTTAGTGTAAATCTTGGGATAATCATTTGAATATTAGGCAATAGAAGCAAAAAACTAACCCACTTCCTTCACTTCACTGAAGTTACAGAAAAACATGACAAGGAGCAAAACCTAAAGCCATACTTGACCCTGGTTTCTGGATGCCTGGTCTGAACTGTCAGTGGACATTACATCAGATAAGCTGTGAGCCTAAGCCAAAGTCTAAAGAGTTAAAAGGTCAGGAAGGTAAAGAGAATCGGGGCCAGTGCAAGCTTTGTAAGTCAGTAAAAGAATTTTAAAGCCATATGCTTTTTAACAGGCACCAGGGTAGAGGGAACGTGAGACTGGAGAAATATGATCTGTAGATCAAGTCCTAGTAACAATTCTGGCAGCAGCAACATTCAAAACCATCTGCAGCCAGTTTAGCAAACAATCTGGAACACCACCAGGAACAAATTAAAATAGTCAATCCTGGAAGTCATGAAAGCCTGTATGAACAAGAGCCTGAGCAAATGAAATGGTGTTTTCTTGAGAATATCTTGCAATATTCTCAAAAACATCAAAAGAATTTTTTTGCCCTCTCTTTCATGTAAAGACAAAAAGCTGAAAGGAGAGTCATATGGGTAAGCAGAGAGAAACGCGTTTCAGCACTGGAGCTCCAAAGCAATCAAAATGCCACAGATTTCACTGGCAGCAATATTAATACAAGTCAGGAAGAGTCCTCCTGTACACTGCAGGGCCTCAGACCCGGATATTCCACTACACTTTGCACCACATGTTGAGCGCAGGAGCTGGGAAGCAAGTGTGCTGAGAAATCCCACGGAGAGGGGTGTGGGTGAGAAAACTGGCTAGCATATGCGGTGCTCCGACATATAGCAACTGAACTCTTGCTACATGGATCTCATTGTGCAGCACCTCCCAGCAAGTGAAAAATAAATGTGCATGTGTGTAAGAGGTTAGGAGTTTAGGATGTGGTGCCAACAGGAAACGGAAAGGGGGAGAGAAGTAGAAAACCAGACGGTTGTAGAAACTGCAAGGAAACACACCTCCACTAATGCTATCCAGCAAGGAGCACTGCCTTAGCAATTGGCTGGGATGGCAAATTGTCAAAGAGACAAGCACAAGAGAAAGTCTTCACGAAGGCCCACACACTGGATGCAGCACGGTCAGGCATCTCTGTTGTGGGCTAAATTAGCTCTTTTGGGGGACTTCTATCTGCTAAGTTTCACTCCAGGCATGAGAGGCACCTCCCACTCCTGCTCCTCTAGCACTGTCCCCCATGCTCCACTCCAGCAGCGAGGGCAAAGCCCTTCCCACTTACGGCTCCAACTCTCCCTCCCTTTCACCTGGGGAAAGAAGAAAAGGCTTTCAGTTGTGTGTTTGCCTGGATTTTTTTAATCAAAAAGAAAGCTGAGTTCTATCCAAATTACTGGCACTTCAGATTCTCGACAGTTTGGCTGAATATGAGGAGCTATGGGAGAGCTCTTTTCACATAGCAGTTTGACCCACCAGCACAGATGAAGATGCAGAATTTACAATCCGGGCCAGGTTCTTGTTCAGACACTGCAGGATGTGAACAGGCAAGTTTCATGCAGTGTCTATGAAAAGGGACATTAGCATGGTATTAGCTTCCTTTTGAGCAGCCAGGAGGACAACATGAGAACAAAAAATTAACTTCAGATTAATCCTGCCTCTCTTGTTTTAGACTCTCTCCTCTCAGCTTTGTTACTCTGGAATTAAAGCAGAATTAGTCCAGTTTAAATGCAGATATAAGTCCTGTCTTCTTTGCCTTTGACTGGCAAGGGTGAGATTGAACCCCTGGTCCCAGTCCTGAGGAGCGGTTGTGTTCAGGGGTTGCTGTCACCACAGCAGTGCTGTGATGGAGCTGGTTTATTCCCAAGCCCCACTGTTCCTTTATTTTGACAAGGAAAAAGGTGTTAAACTCCCCACACAGCCAGGGCTGGTCTTGCACCCAGCTGTGAAGAGCCACCCAGCTCCCACTGGGTGATTGTTTCATTGCCTTTATCTCTCTGTTGGTTATGTCACGGCCATTCCTAATCTAGCCCTAGATCTGCAGTCAGAACGAAACAAAATAAAATGAGTGATTTATATCCAAGAAAACATTTTCTGACAGACTGGGGTAGAGGAGGGGAAGCAAAGCAGGCACCTATAAAACACTATTTCAATTTGTGTATCAAGACTTTTATTAGCAAAGTGGATGGCAGGCGGCATTCCGGGCTGATGAAGTTCACAATAAAAAAAACATAGAGACCGTTCTCTGGCTTTTTAATTGTTCTTTCTAAATCACCCATGGTATGGATTTTGGAATTAAGTGGTTTAATAGCTGATTCAACCGAATGGTTTTGATGATGGTTTTATTCAAATGAAGGACAAGCTGCGCCTGCAGTGCGAGTGGCAGAGAGGCTGGGGAGGGAGAGGAGGCCTCCCCGGAGGCCCCGATTGAGACGGGAACGACAGGGCGCCAGGAAGCATTTGTGCCCCCACACAGAGCCTGGTGGCCCCCCAGAGCCAGCCTAGCTGCCAGGCAGCGGGGCGAGAGCCTCCACATGCTCCTTGTTGCTCCTGGCTGGCAGCGCGGGAGGTGATGAGGGCTGCGAGGGTCCCTGCCCGGGCAGGAGCCGAGGAGCAGGGAGGGGACTTGCCTTCACTCCCCCCGAGAGTGTCAGAGTTGTCTGCTTTGCCTTTCCCCTGTGAATTAAAGGAGCAGGACAGGGTTGATGGCTGTGGGATTTCAGGGGACAGGTAGCTGCCCAAGCCCCATTGCAGGCTAGCAGCATCCTTACCGATGCTGTGGGGGAGAGCCTGGTGAGCCAGGCAAGGCGGGAGGTAAAACATGCAGCTCTCTGAAGCTCTGAAACATCAATATTGCTCAGTCCTACCTAGTAAGACAACAAAGATAGGTTTAAGAATAAAAGGGAAGTCTTGTATTCGTTCTCACCTGTATCCTAGCTCCTCATTTCACACCCAAACTTCAGTACATCCCTGTATCTCACTATAGCATAGCTATTATGTGACAACACAAGCCCACACTTGCTGGGGTTGATACCAGAGTAGACACAGAGAGCAAGATATGTGCCAAGAAACGCTTGGCAAAAGCCAAAACTCCAGTTCATGCACCCTGATCCTGTCCTTGTCCTTACCTCCTTACAGCAGGAGCAGGAGGGATGCAATATTTGGTCAGAAGGGTCACCAAAAACAGGCACCTAAACTTTGGCAAAGTCTGTCTGGCTAAAGCAGTATCCTTTTTAATCAATAGGAAACGCTAGATTCCTTTTAAGGTCACCAGAAGGGAGGCTGTTGCTCATTAGATGCCTCAACTTGCCAGAAAAAAATCTGCCTCTGGAAGATCTTCAAAGCCCCTTACCTCTCTTGGTCATCTGTTTAGGGAAGACAAGCACTGAGTTTAGCAGGACTGTTTCATTAGGTCCCCACAGTATAGATCTACATTTGGCAGACAGTGCCAGAACTGTTATGCCCCATCTTTTGCAAAATACTGTTTTCAGTCTTTTAAAAATGCTTTATTCCTATTTATATGTATATCTATTTTTCTTTGAAAGCACAGAGGATTTGGAGTCAACCAGATAAACTTGTGAAAATAGAGATGAGCACCATTAGCCATTTTTTCTGTAAGGCTCCCAACCCACCATAATATCTATCAAGCTACAGGAAACATTTTTCAACAGCTGCTAAAACCCCAGCAAATGAATTAAAGAAGTAGAAATAAAGATAAAAATGCTTAACCACTTTTACCCAATATCACTGTATTGTTTTGTTCAGGTCAGAAAGGCCTGAAACTTTGGAAAACTAATAAACCACAATATTTAGGGCAGATTTAGTGGTTCATGAGATAAACAAAGTCCTCAGGAACAAGACATAAAATAAATTGAAAAAAGAGAGGAAACCATAGCTAGAGTTCTTACTATTTTTCTTGGAAAGGGTATCTTGCCTACAGTTTTCAGGAAAAATCGACAACATAAAAGAAAACTGGGTTCTCCCACCTGTCTTTAAAGGAATATATTTTCATAGACTTTCTGTATATGTTCAGAAAGGATGAATGAATTGTGGATGTTTTTAAGGGGGAATGGCTCACACTGGTAAGATTAGGCAGGGTTGTGCCACGAGTGACCAGGATGGGAGAGTGTCTCCCCCACCTCACACACCCATATGCACACACACGCAGTCCCTCACTGGTTTGAAGAACTAATTCAGATTCTCACACCCAAAAAGAAGTCACACCCAAAAATATACAACTGAGTGACTGTAGCAGGTGCATTCTGTGTTCATAGAAACACTTCATGAATCTTGGATGAAACTCTGAGGATGAATGTAAAAAAATATTCTTCTTTCTTTATTATACATTATTAGTAAAATTGTTTTACTGCTCGGAAACATTTGTTGAATGTATTTTAAATTATTGTAATTAAGTACTTATAAGCTTATTGATTAAGAAGTATCCTAATCATATGGTATTTTAAATGGAAAATCTGTTCTATGGAAGAAATATTCACTGTTTTCTAAAATTTTCTTAGTTTTCTGACCCCCAGAAGGGGCAATTATGATTTGAACTATTCAGAGGTCTGCTACTGAGTAATTGCATCCAACTACTGTCCCTCCTGTGTACTGACATCCATCAATCAAAATCATTGCATCACTATCAATCACCTGGTAAAAGAAATAATACTGTTATTGTAATAGAACATGATCGATATCTTCTACTTTGAAGATAAATCTCATTTCAGTAAACACCTTGAATGCCTGACAGCAGGAGACTATTACTCTGTGAAAAAATTGTTTTACTCAGATTATCTCTTAATTAAAAGTTTATGGCTATTCTATTAAAACTATGGTCAGGAAGTCAATTTCTTATGTAAAGATGAAGCTAACTAGCTCTCTGGTAGAAATGAAAGAAGACAGAAAAGCTGCTTTCCCCTGTCCCTGGCTTCAGGTGTTACCTCCTGGTTATATGACTCCTCACATTTCCATTCTCAACAACAATGTTTCTTACTGACTGTCTTAGAAGGGCTACTGATAGATTCTGACTTATTTCTTACATGTCTCAAACAGATAGGTCTTTAAAAATGGATTTTCCACCCCAACTTAACATCAATCTAAATTAAAACTGTTAAAACCAATAAAACATTTCTGTTAAAACAATGAAAGTTGTACCTCAGAAATTGCTTCAGACAAAATGTTTCATAATTGGAATATTTTGTATAAGCTTAGAATCTTTACTATTTTTAATAGAAAATAGAGACAGCTTGGAAGTAAAAAGTCATTTTAGAATCAACAATATGCTTATCAGTGTTTCTAGGCACTCTTGAAATAATATTTTGGAAGAAATTTCAATTCCATTGTTTTTTCAAATGCTCTAAATATTCCACTGGCAAGAGAGAAGTCCTACCCCCTGAGCAGAGTGAAATCCTGTCCAGCACAAAAATCCATGGAAAAAACTCTGTTGACTTGGATGGGGTAAGCACTACTCTCCAACATTTTGAATTTCCACCATTGAAGTCATTTCCCTGGCTAATACTTCCCAGGTTAATACCATAGCTTTTCTGTTTTCTTATAAAATCTGTTTTGTTTTAAAATTATAGAGTAGAAATATTTTATATAAGAATAGCCTTGGTTAAAGCTTAAAATACGGGTTTTTTTCCCCATAGTTCATTCTTTCTTGGCAGGAAATCCATTTAAGGCTCACCAAAAAAAGAGGATTAACACCATGAAATTGAAATAATTTATACAAATGGAGGTGTACAAAGAAGCTGTGATTCTGAAAATTTACAGCAAGTGAAAAGCTGTGGATCAAGTATCCAAACTCTCCTTCCAGATAGTGAAATAGGGGTGATTCATCATTCCATTAGACAATTCATATGATATATCTCCAATTACTTCTAAGATATAAATAGATATAAAGCTTAGGGTACTCTGTGAGATTTCAAGACAGCTTTAATTGATTTCAGTGGGAATTGCACTTATGTATCTAAGGAGAGAATTCAGCTCTTCATATTTAAAACGCAGTGTCTCAACACACTTAAATAGTGTTGCAAGAACCTGAAAGAATGGTCACCTTAGGTTTTTCTCAAGAGACAAGAGGATGCTGCTATTTACATAGGGTATGTAACAATAATTTGAAAAGATGGGTATTCAGATCAACAAGGATTTTTAGGTGCAGTGGTGTGGTTCAGATAGGAGGCCTGCATTTCAGATCAGAAAGTGTTCCTGAGTTTATGCCAGTTTCATTTTGGACAGATTTCTGAAAGAAATAACAAAACTTGTTGGGAGTGGTAACGGTTAAGGACTGCTGCTATTTATTTTTATTTGAAGCAGTTTGGTAGGCTGACCTGTCATGCCTTCACAGCCCTCTGCAAGGAACGGCCATGCATATGTGGTAATGAGCATCCTTTAGGGTCAAGGGATTTCAGCCAACTCTGGGGACAGTACTGTGTTGTCCAGCATTAATGTATTGAATCCAGCTTAGGAGTGGAGAACCTGTATCTCCTTCAGTTTAAAACAATCTCCCCACTTTTTCTTCAGGACGGGAAGGGGAGAAGCAGCAGCAATGCAGACCACTCTCAAGGGTTGACTAAGCTACCTATTTTTTAGCTTTATCAAGATAGCTGCAGGTCATGCACAGAAGTGTGCATGTAGGGGAACATTAATTGGTTGAACCATACGATAGCCAGGGAGATTAACACTTTTTACCATATGCATTTGTGCATTTTATTCTCAGCAGATGCCAAGTCAATGGGCACCAGGACAGCAAGCAGTAGTTTTTATTTCCTGCTGAAATGTTTTTCTCGGGGTAATGTTCAGCCAGTAGAATTACTCATTTATGTCAGTATGGTTAGTGTCTATCGGGCATTAGCTGAAGCAAGTACACCCTGTTTAATTTCAGACTTGCCAAGGAACTTTGTTTCATGCTATGATCTTCTTGCAAGAAAATCAAATATTTTAGAAGGAAATCTTGTCTGTCCCATTTTACCCTCCTGCATTTAGTCACTTGACTCTCTTTAGCTCACTGCTGTCTCAAAAAATCTCCTTTGGGCAGTGGTAGGATAGTTAAAAGCTCAAAGATTTATAACTTCAATTGTTTAGCTTGCTGGAAATAATGCATCATGACAGAGGCAATTGTTGGAGCAGGCAGCTATGATACCATTCTTTTATGAAAAAACTGTAGTTGGAGATAAGGAAGGCAAAAGAAGTCTCTTGTGAATATTATTATCCTCTGGAAATTATCCCCAAAAGATTTGCAGTTTCTCTATAGACTATGGCTAGAGTTCATTGATCCACAGACTATCATCCTGAATAGCAGATTAAAAACAGATGGCTGTGGATCTGCTCTTGACTACAAATCTCAAAAGAAATGAGAGGGCATACAGTGGTGACTGACCACAAATGAAAGCATAGAAGGGATTCTTCTTTTTTTTCTTTAATTCCCTGTTTGGTTCCTCTGTAGTTTTATAAAAAGTCCATTGTAGTTAAAACTCAAATGATACCAGCACAGAGAAGGTATGCAAAGTATACTGAAGTAGATCAAAATTATACAAAGTATCCTAAAAATACACTACAAAGTCTTTTATGTGGGGTCTTTGTTAGGTTATTGTGCTGGAGCAGTGTATTGTCAGTGAAAAGAGCCTTTGCATAAACTGACTTGAACTGATGGTAATCCGTTTGCTTTAGTGGCTTGGGTCAAGTGAAGAGTAGGTATAAATTATGTGTCCTCATAAAAGTGATAAATATACTCTGCAAGTTAAGACAATACAGTTGATGAACCCCTGAATATTTTATCTGTCATGTCAAAATCCTTGTTTTCATTTAACATTCATGTATATGCAGGTTTGTTAATATAATAAGTAATGTCAGTCCTTACACATATAAGTGCAACCTCACAGACCAAGAATTTCCATCTTCTTTTTTCATAGTTTTTAATACTATTTATTGTGCAGTGCCATTCAATTTTGAGTAATATTTTCTTTTTTCACTGTTCTGAGTTAACTGAAATAGTGAGCTGAAATTCCAAAATTTCTCATGGAATAAAAGTTCTAGAATATTTTAGTACATGCTCATAGAAGCAATCATTTCAGCAATCTATCTAGTGTTATTTTATTCTGACTTCAATAACATCATTCTAACCACATAAAAATCCCTCAACTTTAAATTGCAAGAATTCTGAGTTTCCAGTTATCATTTTAGATATTTTGTTTGGATCTTATGTTATATTAAAATGTTCATTAGATATAATAGAATATTCAATGCATTTAAATAGGATAGCAAATTAAACCAATTAAAGAAACAATAAATCTTGGTTTTACTTTTTTCATGGTACATTTTGTCAAAATCAGTAGATTAAGTATTCTGAAAATAACGAAACTACACTTTTGTCAGGAAGCTGTCCTGTAAAAGTGTTTTCAGGCAGTGCTACTCTTAGATAGCAAGTCCCACATCTGGCTAGTCAGTGAAATTCCTATACAGTTTGTTATTTGGTTTTAGTTCGTCTATTTTAAAACATTTTCAAATACAAATCAAGTGTAGTTTTCAGCAGGAGTCTACTTAAATACTAACAAATTAATGGAATCAATAATATTAATTATGATTGTATAATAATGCTTGAATTGTATAATCAATATTATTGTTATAAGCATCTGGTGTAAATAGAACAATCAAATTACATTGTTTCTGTTCTTAGATTAAGAGTATTTTTATTTTTCATTTCATTCTTGGAAATAGTGTTTAAGCATAGCTGTGCATACTTCAAGCTCACTATTAATGAAGTAGAGCATCTGTACAGGCCTGTTGTTCAAATGATAGATTCAAATGAATTAGATGCAAAATATTGACTAAAACTCATCTTTCTTCAATACCAACAGTCCATGAAATATTTAGATTAATTAACTGGGTTTCCTGTTTAGCGTGGTTGGAAGATGAAAAAATAAAACCAAAATCATCTCAGCTTTGTTAATGTTTGTAGAACAATATCAAAGTATTGGAAGGTGTCAGCCTTTCAAAGTCTGCCTTTATCAGCATCTTCTGGAATGGGTAACAACTTGGAAACACTACACCATAGAATACTTGGTCAAGAAAACTCCATCTTCTGAATTAAAATCTGGATCTTGTAAGCAGCTAAAACATCAGATGCAATTCAGACTGAGTCTTTGGAATGATGTTAAGGATTTTCAGCTGAACAGCCACTGGGGTTCGTGCCTCCAATAAATTAAACTTGCTTTTCCCCAGTAGATTATAATTTCATTTACATCACTGTTATTTTATATCAACATGGAAGGACTGAATTCTCATTTACATCAGGCTAAATTGACAATTTTCTATCAAAACTTTTTCCCCTGTAAGAAATGATTTTGCAATTAACATGAAAGTTTTACTAAAATATTTCAAGAATGTTCATCCTTTTAATTAATAGGAAAATAGGAAATCTAAATATATTTTCTGTCACTGGTGGACAAAACCCACTTTACTTCCATGTTTTAGCCACCAAATCAATATAACTGGTGGAACAAATTTGGGTTTTTTTCATCAAAACAGCTTCTTTCCTCTCCCCAATCCATCTTAAAAGAATGAAAATAAAGATTTCTTTCAGAATAAAATATAAGAATTAATTTTTTCTGACATACACATCCTCTCTTTAACCATCTCTGGTTTATGCTGCTGCTGCTTAGTGTCAGAATTCACCCTTTATACAGGGCAGGGAATATCTCAAGCATGTCAACTCTTCTTCAGGGGTTCATCCATGAATCCGGCACTTCTTTGATGATATTTTTTGATGACCAATAAACTGATCCTTGGTATCTCAGGGATGCTCTGTCTTTTCTGCCACTACCAGGACTAGTTCCCCTCGAATCCCAGATTGGAGAAGACAACACCATTGCCTTTATTCCAGATGTGACTCCACAAAATGAATTATTAGAAAAATTATGACAATTCCAAAAATGTTACCTCAGATAATAAATATTGACTATTTTTTCTCCTTCATGATTGAATTTTGATGTAAGTTACACTAGATAAACTTTTTAAGGACCCCTGTCAGAGAGTATCTTTAAAGGATATATCAGTTTCAATGTTATAATCCAACGCGTAATTTAGGTTTTGGAATATAAAAGGAGACTAAGAGACTGCCTCTTTTCTTAGCACATGTGTGTTTGAAAGTTACTACTTCGATGACAGTATGTTAAGACATCAATAAACAGGCTCCTCCAAAATATGGAGAAGAGTGCTTGCGTATTTAGGAAATGGTAGTCATTTTGAAGTGAAATTTATAGAGAACCTTAACTGCTCTGGTTCAGTAAGTTTGTGCAAAAAAATGTTAACTCTGATGTATGCTTCCTATAACAAAATTGATTCCCTTTTCATCCTCATGAACTAAGTTAGGTCTATGGATAGAAGTAAGAGGTCACCTATGCTGGCTGGCCAGAGTTTGGAAAAAGGGAACTCATAATCCATTGATTGTTGGAAAAAGAAGCCCAGTCCTTCAACACAAAATATTAGACAATTTGGAGTTCAGCTACACAGTTTTGAACTCTGTGGAGGAGCTGGACAACAATGAAAGTCTTTCATTAAAGCAAATGTCAGCCAAGATTGCAATGCCTCTTTGATTAGCAAAAATGGCTTTGCATGTTATGCCTTAAAATGCTTCCTCGAGGTCCCATTTCCCTAATTTTCTAAACATGGGGTTATTAACTCTTCATGTACTGACTCGTTGTCACTGGTGAAGTAATGAACATGCTTTCTCCCTGGCTGTGCTAGTTACCAGATGCAAAAAGCATTCATGACTCTCAACAGCCAAAGCAAATTCTTTGTTATCCATTCACCTTTCTTATAACTTTCTCTTGTCCGTTTGATACAGTAACATCTTGCAAAGGAAAGACTGATCCCATATCATGACTAGTACTGTATTTCTGGAAGGTTTTTGCACATTTTTATTTCCAGGCTCAGTCAGGGCAGCACATGAAATCTACATGGAGAACTCAGCTGGGATTCTGAATATTCCTCCAAGTCTCCAGGCCTTTCTGATCTAGTGTCTGTCTCCAATGGTCCAATGGTCCAATGGTTAAGAATAATTTTGAATGAAAAAAGCTCTTCAATAGCCCAGGCTCAAATCCTGAAGGGTTTATGTGAGCAATCAATGTGAACAATGAATCAAAACTTCCTGCTGTTAATATCACTGTTGTATCACTATACTTTTAAGGATAGCTGCTATTTTTATGTAATTTACAATGTCTTACACCCTGCAAAGCTAGGGAACTGTTCAGCCAAGAGTGGAAAGGAAAGTTAACTAGCAGTTCTTGTCTCCAGAGATCAGTTGATGTCATTGATTATGCTGTTGTATAAATAAGGAAATGAGGAAGCCATATTAATTTTAGTTTTGTTGAATAATCATCATGGTGAAGGGTCAAAGGAAAATGAGTGCCTAATGAAAACAAGAAGAAACGTTAGAAAGGAGTAATTATTCACAAAGATCAGAATGAAAAAACTACAAAGGACATTGTGTATTTTTGTGTGATGTAGATGATGTTACAGACTACTAAGTCCAGGGAGGAGTGGGATGTATCCAGACTACATATTTTAGTCTATAATACAGACATAGATGCTTAGAATTACACCTACCTTCAAAAAAATTGATGGCAGAATCAATCTCACTAGCCAGAGGTAGTAAGTCATAGCTACATATACATTCAATGACACACAGAGAAATGTAAACTGTCTGAATAGGGCTCTTATGCCCAGGGAGCCAGACAGCCTTTGCTTCACTCACTAACTAGTATCTTGAACTTAAACATCTGTTGGGCATGCAAGTCCATTTTAAGCGCTATAGTAGCTGGTCAGAATATGCCTTGTTACCACTGGTTGTGTGACCAACTTCAAGGAGAAGTATCTACACTGCAAAGTCTATCGACAAAACTAGTGCAAAGTAACCCACTGAAATCTCTGCATGCAGACATAGGCCTGGCCGGGGATAATGAATTAATTCTGTCTGGGACCGAGACAAATACTGGCAAAGCAGGGAGAGGTTTCCACTGATTTTTTTTCTTTTGTTGTGTTTTTGTAGAAGGCAGGCTGGCTGTGGACTGATCTGCAGTAACCATTGAATTTACACTTAAGCAATTACCCCTTTTGCGAGAATGCAAAAAAGATCAAGCTGGTGAATTTATCACATTTTTGTATTTATTGTATTGTAGGAGAAATCATGTGACACCACAAATGAAATCATGAGAGAGTCCTCCACAAAGATTTTAAGGAACAGAAGTATTTTCAATAGTAGGACATTTGTTTAAAGGTTTTTAGAAAAACCTCTCCCCAATTCTTTTGGCTTTAGGTCTATTTTGAAACATAACATCATTATTTTGCCTTTCCACCCTTCTACTGTCACTGTTTTTATCTGGAGATATTTTTCATCCAATAGGAGTGTCCTGTACATCAGAGAAAGAAAACAGTTTTGATTGTGCAAAAAAATTCCAAAGGTTTCACTGTGGAATGAGAAAGGGTCTGATGACATTTTCTAGCAGCCAGCAAATCATGCTGTCATGCATAGGGAAAAAGCCACTAAAATATCCCCAGCTAAAATATCACAAAATTATGTAGAGCTCAATCCTAGGGAGCCATCTGCCATGTGAAAGCTCCACTGATTTCTAAAGGCGTTCATTGCAGGCAGACTTGCAGGACTGGACGCATAATTTGTCCCTTTTAGAAACTGTAGCTGTCGAAAAGAAGCCTTCATCAAAAACACTTGAGTGGCAGAGGCTGCCTGAAAAAAAAGTCTGTGAATTCAACTGGGCAAAAAACCCCACCACACACCCTCAAAAGGAGCTTGTGTGCTGGCTGAAAATGCACCACAACTATAGGTATAGAAATGAGCTACCCATGAAAGGTCTGATCCTGCCATGTGTATGCATGGAAATCTGCCTGCTGTCAGGGATTTTTCTCTTCTGAAAGTGTGCAGATAAGGTTCCTCCTCAATAACTGTCCTTTTCTGAATTATCAGCCCTTTAAAACTAAAGGGAAGTAATGCCAGCCCATATGGAGGAATTTTTGACATAGACTACACATATATGGAGAGATGTGTATATGTATAGATGTACAGTATTTTAGTATTGCCTTTTATTTTGTTAACAAATACCTATTGGAAATGGTTTAGTGGGTCCTGCCTTGGGACAAGTTGATGGACAAACAGCCTCTCAGGGTTCTTCTTCCAGCCCTGTGTTTCTGGAAGCACTGTACCTCGATGTGGAGGAAACAATCTGCAGAGAGGCAGAAGGGGATGTGTTTTACAAATTGCAGCCTGGTAAGTTCTTCAGCAACATTAAACACCCATGGAGAGTTACTATAATACAAACACTAAATGAAAAATCTTTTATGGCAGTAATGACAGCAAAGTCTTTCATATATATATAAAATAGATAAAATTCCATTAATTTTCAACATGGGACAGACGGTATATTTGAATTTACAGACGTGCCAAATGGTAATTTTGGCTTCCAATCTTTGAGATATGGCTGATCTATTATGGGTGATAACAGCATATGCTACTTTCTGAGTCAGTTTCTGTTATGTCATGAGAAGCACCACCACTAGTAATGGGAGGCATTTTCACATTAGCTAAATTACCAAATTAGGTTCATAACATAAAAAATAGGTGGGCTCCAAAGATAGATTCAATATTTCAGATGGATGTCAAATTCAATATTGAGTAAATAAATCAATGAAAGCAAATCTCACATGACAAATCAACATGGCATGTAGCTTGTTCAGATTTTTTTCTTTCATGATGTCAAAAGGTTGTGTATCTTGACAACTTTCTTTAGCTGGTTAGGCCTGGGAGAATTAACACAGACATTTGGCCTTTGAGGGTCTGAGTCCGAACTTGTATGTCCTGGGGAGGTAAGTAGCTGCTTGAGATGCCATGGAGCAGCAGCGAACAGCCGAGGAATGGGAGCATCTGAGTGCAATTTGATGGAGCAGATGTTGCATCCTGGCACTCCACAGCTGCCTCAAGGCTTTGTCTGGTGTCAGCCTTTCCTAAATGAGTTTTCATAATGAATTTATTTGTTAATTGACACATAAAAATCTATGTTAATATAACATAAGGACCTATCTTAAATTTACAAATGCCAGGAAATTGGAGGGGAAAGAAAAGCCTGACTGCCACCAAAATTTACCTGCTGTTTTCCATGGGGAAGAAACCACTGATGCAGACACACTTTACACACCACAGAATTAAACATCCTTTCTTTTTTTTTTTTTTTTTTTTTTTTGCTGGCACTTGCTAAAGGAAATAGTATTTCAGTTGAAAGATCCTTTTTGAAAGTGTGCAGGCAGAGGCAGCACCTCCAATGCCTGTAAAGGTTTTGGCAGTTGCTCCTGACTTTGGGGGGTGCTGTGGTATTAGAATACTTCATTTGCTTTTACCTGGTGCTGAGATTTGTGTCTCTGGTGGCACCAGCGTTGTCCCACCACTGACCAGGCCAAGCAGAGAGGCATTTCCCTTATTCCTTGCAGAAATATAAAGATGCTCCCCATCAATCTTTCAGTTTTTCCACCATTTTTACAGCAAAGATACACAAAAACACAGTGGTGGCCCTCATTTCAGACATAAGCTAGGGCAGCTTCTTCAATACAATAGCCCAGTTTTTACCATGTAAAATGAGAAATCCAGAAACAACCTCCTTTTCAGGCTGATTTACCTTCAGGGAAATACCCTTCCCACTGATGAGTGAGGATACCTTCCACCAAAGCTATACCAAGAACATTTTAAGCCTGAATTGGGCAGTCTGGGAAAAGGACAGACTCTGTTTTAGTACTTGGAGAAGTCATACAAGTAGGGAGCTCCTGGGCACCAATTCCTCTTCCCAGGACAGTTTATATATATAATGTTAAAATACCATTACAAAGACCTGATCCCAGGAACTTCACCTTAGATTGCCAGCTCATGCCCTCTGTTGCCTTTGCCTTTGGCCTCAGTGAATCTTGTTGACTTCTTTTCTATGCAGCAGGATAACATCCATAGAAAGGAGAAATCATAGAAGACTTAAGGCCCCTTCCCAAGGGAGGAACAGGAAACGTGTGGCAGAAAATATCCAGACAGAAACAGTGATTAAATCTGGACATCTCGGCTCTCAGAAGATTGTTTGAATCGTGACAACATGTAAGAGGGCACAAAAAGCTTAAGCCCTTCTCCAGCTGTGTTTTGAAAAGGAAAGAGTGAGCCTTTTTCATTCTGTTAGCAGAAAAGTCGTCAGTACCTACCTTCATGAAGTCAGAGCTGGGAAATGGGGGCTATTGCATCATGGTTTTCACAACCCAGGATGTGTTTTATATTTGAGCAATATTCACATAAGACTGTCCAGATCCCATCTGCCTGTGTGCTTGTTTCCATACTGGATGATAGTCAGTGTTTAAGACCATGGTATCAACTTCATCAGACTTTGCTGCCTGTCTGGAGAGGAAAGAGGGTTGACACGCAGAGCTGGTGAGAGACAGGGTGGCAGCCAGCACAGGGTGGCAGCCAGTACATGTAGCAGAAGGGCACACTTTAATTGGCCAAAGTCGTCGTGGTCCCCCAGACACAGAGACTCAGATTGTTGCTGAGGTTGGAAGGTAACTCTGGAGGTCTCTTGTCCAACCTCCATGCTCAGAGCAGTGTCAGCTACAGCAGGATGCTCAGGGCCATGTTCAGTTGGGTTTCTAATATCTTCCAGGATGGAGACTCCACGGCCTCTCTGAGCAACCTGCTCCAGTGTTTGAACACCTTCACAGTAAATGTTTGAACGGGATTTCCTGTACTTCAGTTTGTTCCTATTGCCTCTTGTCCTGTTCCTAGCCACCACTGAGAAGGATCTGACTCTGTCATCTTTACTCCCCCATCAGGTACTTATACACATGGATAAGATCCCCCTGAGCCTTGTGTTCTCCAGACTGAACAGCCCCATGTCTATCAGCCTCTCCTCCTATGTCAGGCTTCATGGCTTTTGCTGGACTCACTTCAGTATGGCCCTCTCTGCTACCGGGAAGCCCAGACCTGAGCACAGTAGATTTTGGTGATCTGGCAATACTCAGTTTAAGCTCTCAGGCCACACCTTGGTGTACACAGTCCAGACAGGCAGGACGTTGCCTTTCTAAGCTGAAGACCATGTGTAGAAGACAGATTCATCAGCTGTCCAAACCCACACGGCTGTCTCTCTCCTGATAAACGGTGCAATAATGCTTCTGGCTACACTAATGCCTGGTTGCCCTGTGCTATGTGGGTGGCAATAGTCCTCTCCGTAATGCCTGCACATCTCTGGGGGTACCCCAGTGTAGCTCTGAGGGTGTACTAAAGATATCTGTCTACTGCATCACCTGGTTTGGCACTCACCTGCACGGGTAGAGTGGCAGCACACACCAAGGCACACGGTGCCATGTCCCCATGAAATTCTATCAATATTTTTCATAGCTAACTGTTGACTAGTCCTAACTGACCAGTTATTCTAAAACTATTATCCTTGCTTTGAATTAATCTTTCAACTGAAAGTATTTACCATTTACCTTTCCCCCTTTTGCTTAACACACTTCTAGTCCTATCCTAAATTTTCTTGGGTGCATGCCATGAATGGAATTGCCACTGCCCCTGCTGGTTCCTGATGAAGTATCTGAGTGGTGACATTGTTGGAGAAATGATTGCACAGTGTTTGCAAATGAGTGTCCATAACATGGAGGTGGTAATGCTCAAGATACACCTGTTCCTCCTTATGGACCACCTGTCTCTCTGAAAAGGTGTAGTCTGTGAGGTTGGAAAGAGGCAGATGTGAGTTTGCTTATACATGTACTTCATGCCTGTATGGATGAAACACCTATAAATGCTGCATTTTGTCTGAAAAAGGAGTCTTACACCAGGAAAAAAAAAAAAAACCACAAAAAACCAAAAAAACCCAACACTTTCTTTTATTGCTACAAAGTAATGGCAGTGTGAGGAAACTATCCTTGTGCGAGGCAAACAGAACTTCTGAAGAAATGATCTCACATGCTGATCAAGGTCCTGCCAATAGCGATTGGTTCAAATTTTTATGGTCTGTCTCTCCTTCATCCAGCACCCCCATGCAGCCTGACATCCCAACTGCACTCTGTGCTCTTCAGCTTTTTCATCCACGCACAATATTACACAATCTCATTCCCTTGAAATTTCTTCCCCCGTATACCCTCTTCCCACATCCTGCTGCTCACCCCAGTGCCCTTCTCCTCCCAGTCCCATGGACCACAGCCTCACAGCCCACCAGCGTATTAGCCCTGGTCTCCAACTCCGCATCTGCACCGTCTCACGTCTAATTCAGTCAGTACTGCACCCACCAACACTTGTGCTATGCAGTCTGTATAGCAGACTATGTTCTGATAGGAGAGATAGGAAGGAGGAAGGAGCAAAGCAAGCAATCCCCTGGTCTGCAGAGCATCACGGGTCCTCTGCAGGTCACCATCTCTGTTTCATGGGATTGGGAACTGAAGAGAAGAGGCATACTGGAGACATGAGAAATGGGGGCAACAGTGGAGCCAGGCCAGTGCTGAACCTGAGTGATGACTGGCAGATTTAAACACAATTTTACTACTGATAATAAAATGAAAATGATCACAAATTACAGATTGCAAATGTAATATTCCAAAACCTGTTTCAAATCTGGAAGCACTCCATGACAAAAAAAATGCACTTTTTTTTTCTTCTCAGTTAGGATTGCTCTCATTCTTTCAAAACATGTCTTCCTTTATGGAGGTACTCTGAATTAAGAATTTGGCTGAAGGAACCAAGCTAAAACAGAAAGGAGTGAAGTTCCAGAGATTTAAAAACAGTTGCAGAGAGAGCAAGGAGAAAAAGGAACTTGAAGCAAAATGTTGAGAGTGTTTGAAATTATTAGTTTACACTGGGGTATAAACTAACCACAGCAGAGTAGCAACTAACAATTCCAGTACTGTGACAACTAAACTCTCTTGGACAGGAAATGTCATGATGTTATTTTGAAATATGTTTTAGAAGGACTTTAGTAATATAGATGTAAACACAGCAGGTCCATAGAGGCAGAATGGAAGATCAGTTGTAGATGTTACAGCAAAATAATGACCACTGATACCACAGATGAGTTGGATCCTAAGGCAGACATGATGTTCAGTGTCTGATGCATGATGTATAGAAATAGACAGTCGTCCTCAAAACTGTAGGACTAACAAAACACTGCACTTCTCCCTTTGTCATAGAGAGCATGCAGGATGGATGTGATCTGCCAATTACTTCATTCTCAAGACTGAGTTAGCAAATATCATCTGCTCCTTCCTGCTTCTACACAGGAGAACAGAAGACAGGGATCTTGTTCCCTCCAGCTCATAGGCCCATTTACAGTCTGTCCCAGCAGTTTACAGAATGAAGAGGTTGCATGAGGAACACATGTGCATGAAAGTCAGTCAGGAATAGGGCAGGTAATCACAAGTGGAGGCGTATGAAGTACTTCAAGGTGGACATGTATGACTGCTCTTTGGGTAATAGTACTTGTCATTTCTGAAAAATCTCTCCATCCATAGACTACCAGAAATGAATTGTTGCTATAATTTGTACAGCCTGTTCAGGCTTCAAATGTTTAAAATAGCAAGTCATGTCCCAGGCAATCATGAGTTTAAAGATCATTCACTGAGATTATAAAGCCTGGTTACCAGATCACATGGAAAATGCAACTCAGTGATGGAACAGGTCCTTTCCAGTCCTCTGTTTCTAAAATCATATACGTCTACTGGTTCAATCACCCTAGAAACTGCAAGTGGTACAAATCTGAAGCCATTCAAGGGATATGTGTCACTCTGTGATACTCCACCACTCTGCCTGTGGACTAATAACTAATTCTTAACCACCTGAATGTATTCAACACAAAAGACCTCTTTACTGAAAAACACATTAGAAAAAAAAATAACCAAACAGCCATTTCTCTGCTTTTGCACAGAAATGCCGTGGAGCCAGAGGATTCCCATTAGGGAAGGAGTTGCTCCTCAAGTTAACATTCAAGTCCCTAGTGAGAGCTGATCTTGGACTTCTATGTGCCCATTCTGGGACTGAAAAGAGTGATGTTGCTCAGCCATCTCACTCCAAAGTGGTTTCCTTGCTATTGTGTGAGTGTGACTGAGAAGCATAGCTCTAGAAAATAGCCTTTATCATTAAGAATATCATTAAGAATATTTAGCTGTAGAGCATCTAGGAGTTTATGGTACTGCAAATTGTTTATACTTTTGCAAACGACTGTAAAATCAAAAATGTAGAAGTTGCATAAATTTTGGCAAAGGCAAATGTTTTCATAAATTAGCAGGATTGAAAAATTAAGCTTCTCTTTCAAGGCCAAATTTTGAAAGATATGTTAATCTATTTTCCATTAATGCCATCACAGCTACTGGGGGGATGGGAGGGGTTACCCATAACTTCCTCTCTACTGGAGTAAGCCACAGACTGTATATAAGCAGTACCATCAGTATGCATAAATTGGATATGAGGTGCACCATCTGTAGATGCAATGACAATTAAAAACGATGTATTCAAATGGCTGTGCATGCATAGGGGCAATACTGGAAAGATTGGCCCAAGATTTCTACATCTCTTACAGAGGTAAAAACATCTGCTAGATGCCGTACTCCACTAAGAACTATGAGGAAGTCAAACTTCTGAATGTAATGCAATTTCTCCTGTGTCATTATTAAGATTTAATACATTTTGAGGTTGGAGAAGGCAATTTATCTCATTAAAGACTGGCTAATACAGAATGTAAAAAAAAAAGCTGCTAAGTATTGAAATAACGAGGCCATTTTCCTCCTTCTACATGCAAATTGTCTCATATTCCAATTTATTTCTGTATAAATTTATTGTTGCATATGCTAATACACAGAACTGAAACAAGAAAAAAAATAATTAAATGCATTGTAAAACATATGGAAACATACAGATTATGTGATCTTTGCTAAAAATCCATCTTAATGATGAAAGCACCATTTAGCATCCACTCTGGAACTGCACTCCTTCATTTTATTTATGAGACACTACTCTCTGTAGACAAAGAAAGTATCTTCCAAAAATAGGAATGCCATATTTTCAAGGCATACTGTGTATTTTATTTTTGTAACTAGTAAATGTCAAACAGTATTCACACACAGTATTGATGCATTAATGTTTTCATTCAACAGTGAAGATACCTTTCTCATTACATTATATATTTATGATATACAGAACTGGCAAATAAATTATGTCAAAGCAGCTAAAGCCAGACCTTGTGACACTTGAATCATAGAATCAGGGCAAATAACCTTTAAAATAAAAGACATATGATGAGAATTAGAAACATTTAATTTCCATAAATATAATGTTAACAGTCTTTTCCTTATTATATATTTTATGCCTAATTTATAATTGTCACTATATTAATTTCTTAACATCAGTTTGCACTCATTTTTTTTTTCCTCATTGCTTGCTTTGTTTTGGAACATGTGAAACACAAATTCTGTAAAAAGCATATGATCAGATTCCCATTTTAATATACTCTGATTAGCACATCTTAAATTTTGCAGAAAACTTCAGTCACGTACTATCTAACAATTAGAATTAATTCCTAAAAATAACTAAAAATTCCTAAACACATCAAGCAAATATAACACCTCTGAAAATACTGGGCCATCTCTTGAAAACAATCTTGTATTAATTTTTTCTTATCAAGTGCAGAAATAATACAACAAAATGTGCAAAATTGAAGCATTGATTTTAAAAGATAGATGTTTCATACATTTTGAATTAGGAATGTAAAATCTGAGCATCAAAGTATACATATAGGAATCAAAGTGAAGGGTTAGATTTTCAGAATTGTTTACTACTCAGAGTAGTAAACTCAGTTTCATTAGTTGAAACCTGTTAGTAAATGAGAGGCTTCCTTGAGCCTCTGCTGGACGGTGCAGTCTCTCTCTCACACCTTCAGAAATCAATAATAACAGAGAGAGCTCCGCACTTTGCACAACTCTGCCCTTATTGCTAACACTGCACAAGCTTATATGTATGCAAGCACAGTTAATAAAACTTTGCATTATTCTGAAAACTCCCTAGGGATGTTCAAGTCAATAAGGCTGGAAGGTACTAAGATGAATGTCTGCCTCAAGAGAGCACAATAACTAAAACCCTTATTCTTACTGGCTGTAATTCACCTCCATGTGGATAGTGAGACCAGGGCCTGCACTGCTGTAAGGAGACACAGACCTTGTGCAGTCTCTTTGCCACAGAGTGAGTTTGGCTCAATTTGCCCTTGTCCATCAGAAGAATAAATATGGTCTATTTAGTCTAGTCTAGTCTAGTCTAGTCTAGTCTATTCAGTGAAGCTAATTGGGATGATTTGGTACATAGTAATTCTTCCTGAGAGCCGAAGGAAAGCCAGTGGACAGTCTATACAAAGAAGCATTGAGGAAAGGGTTGAAATTGATAGTAAACTTCAAAACTTAATCTTGAAGGTTCAGGGTGCTTCTTTAAATCTTCACCAAAGAATCGAGCAGTGGTTTGTCAGTTGACTCTGCAACTGAAGCAAACACACCATCACCAGAGATTTGCAGAGAGCAACTCAGGCAAGACTCTAAGCAACTCGCAGCCCACCAGCAGAGCAACCAGTGATCTCCTGGCAGTTGGTGACTGGTGCATAAGATCTGATGGTGTGTCATCCTGGTCATTTGAAGACAAGCAACGTGCAATCACCAGTTTTAGTAAAAGTCAATAGCTCAGAGGGGTAGTGGTGGCGAAACAGAAGCTGCATCAGTAGTGAAGTAATTTGCCCTCCTAGGTCAATGGTAAAAAGAAATGACCCTCCCTCACACATTAACAATGGTTTTGTAAAACAGTTCTGGTCTGACAAAGCTTAAAGTCAGTACAGGTGTTTTAGAAGCAATTTACAAGGCAGCTATCTTCATGGGTCCCTTGAACACTCTGTTTTGCTGAGAAAAAACTATCCCAAGTGGTGCTGTTTGTCAGAAAGGGAGTCTAACTAACAATGTATATTCTCAGAAATAGAAAGAAATTTAGGCTAATTATATAAAGTAAAAATATATTACAGGAATATTGCAATTATCCCAAAGCCCAGTGTTGGAATGTTAGGAAATTTCATTATGATTAAATGTTTTAAGGAAAGAAATGTATTTAATCCCTGATTCTGCCCTGAGAGACAATCAAGCAGCATTAAGACATTTTGAATTTGAAGTCTTACACTGACGAAACACTTTAAAACAACTGTGTCACAAGAAGGTCTTTGAGCTAACAGGAGATAAATATCCATCTGAAAACAGCCATTTAGATGTGGAAAAGTTATTCATATTGAAAGCGGTAGAAATTGGAAGTCATTTTGATTAGCACTACAAAATTGTTAATTTGATGCAGAGGGTTTCATCAAGGGCTAACACCACAAAGAATTTTAAAAGTATCTGTGTTGTTCCATTTGCATTCAGAACAAAACCGAAAGTGTCCTGGTAGATGCTATCTTTGTTAAAGACTCTATTTTTAACAATTTCTTTAATCAACTTATCTGTAAATTTTCAGAAAAAACATTTAGCTATCAAAGAATAAATACTGAAATTAGTAGAAAAGATACCATTTATTTATTTATTCAGTTTGCAGTTGAGATCTTTAGCTGTGACATAAAGTTGATGCTTCTATAATTAAAGTACACTGTAAATAGTTTCTAAAGTGTTAATAATTTACTAAAACTGTTTGAGAAAATTATTAATCAAATGTTATAGGTTATTATTGAGTCCAAGGATGTAATGAGTCATTTGCAATCAACTACAGCATCTGAAATGAATGCGCTTGGGACAATGTACAGAACTTATTTCTCCTGTGTATAACAAGCTTCTCACAGTTACTAATCAACCCCTCACATAGTAATTCTGAAAGCAGTCTCAGAAGAATATGTACAGAACACTTCTGGTCATCTGTAGGACAAAGTGGGGAATAACTTCAAGAGTCACCTATAACTGAAAAGGTAAAAAACTCCATGGCTCTCTCCCATTGTCTTGAAGTAGTGTGGAATCATCCATACCATAAGAAAAGCCTATCGACACCTTAACACTACTACGCAGAGGTGTGAAAATCACTCCATGAGCCACCTCATCTATTGCAGGCAGTTGCTTTGGGCAGACAGAGCAAGGAGAGTCCAGACAAGCATACATATGTAACTGCTGCTGAAAACAGGCTGCTTAGTATTAGATTTTGCCTATACACTCCAGCTGCACAACGCACCATTCACTTCTCTCCTCTCTGTAGTTCTAAGATGGTCATTACGGCTGTGCCATATTCATTTACCTTTTAGCTTCCACAGTTTTTTTAAGTCATTGAGCAAAAATCCTACTCCCTCATCCTTTCTCATTTTTTGATTGGTTTTTGCTCAACTCCCATTTTACTCCTAGTGTTCGTGTATGGCAACAAAGGCAAGAGGAAAAAAGTCATACATGTTGCCACATAACATGATACTGATACGACAGCATAATCTGATTGCTGGCAATCCATAATTACAAGTCAAATACTCAACCCGTTAATTCCTCCACCCCATTTGTGTGCTCACACACAGTACTGCACATCAGGATTGGGGCTGAAATGTGGCACACATCTGATTGTCTCTCCACTGTCATCTCTCAGCTACCATAGCTGAAGATTTCAGCACCAAACAAATCACAGCTCAAACTGGAAATGCAGACTATTTTGTACTGGAAACAAGAACAAGTTTGGGGAAAATATTACCAGTTTTTCCTCTTGGATCTGAGCTAAAGAATACCTGTGGCTTTGAAAATGTAACAAACCATAATAATAACTCATAACAACTACTAGAGGGAAAGATAATGCAGTGAAGGTAACCAAGATACATCTGCCTTCTCTGAGTACACAATGCTCCCACTGACCTTGGTAGGCATAAAAAAGCATACAAAACCAAGTATGAAAAATGGAAGTGTATGTTAGCTGTGATATGATGCTGTTATTGCAAATGACTGTCTTGAACAGAAGAAAGGGTAACTAAAGCCATTAGAAACAGTATGCGCTGGTATATGGCTTCCTGCATATACTGTATCAATTATAACACACTGGTTTTAAGAATTCATAATGTCTCATTATACCATAGACAAAACTACAGATGCGTATTACAACTAATGTTATAATAGAAGATATCTAAAAGAATATACCTCACTGGTAAACACAGTCAGTACCTCATGTTTGCTTTCTAATAATTCGTATCTAATGTATATAAAAATATTATACAAAACCACTATAGAACAATTGCATGAACATTCTCTGAGTGATGGCAGCTGAAAGATTTTTTTTCTGAATAGCAGATCTGTCATTACTGAATGTAGTAAATATATATGGCATACAAAAGATCATCTATGAGATCCCCTGGAGAATAAAGCTAAGGAGAAACCGTGGTGTAGCTCATTCTGAATATGAGCAGCTGAAACTAGCCATATTCAATGGGTTGACATCACACTTCACTCTGTTCACTGAACTTGCTGTAATTCTAAATTGGGATAAACAGAAAAAAATGTATTATAATGTTTTCCTAGAATATAACGCAAAATTAGCAGATGAAGCAGTGCTAGTTTGAAAATGCCACCATTATAAAGACTGATAAATCAAAAAGCTTTTTATGATGAGGATGAACTGCATAAAGCAACAGATGAGTTTCTTATCAACTTATCAATATAAAAATGAGTATTACATGATGTTATCCTTGGAGGATGTAGGTAAGAGCTCCTTTGTATTTCAAACAGCAGCAGAGATAAAAGGAGCTACAAAGCCCTCTTGCCTCTCTACCTTTCTGTCACTGAAAGACTACTGTGAGGGAAGCTGAAATGTAAATTGGAATTAATCACTTTCTGTAAATCTCCAACTCCTTGCTCATATTGTTTTCTATCCTATCCCATACTATCCTGCTATGTAAACATCCAAAATCCCTACTGACTTCATCATCTTAAAAAGGCACAGGCAGACTACAGAGACAGACTGAGTTACAGTGTGGAGCTGCTACTGTGGTCACCCTGACTTTTTACTCCTGTTTATCTTATCTTCAGGTGTTAAATGCAAGGAACAAAAAAACCTCAAATCACATACTTTGAATACTTTGAAGAAGCATCAGCAGCATATATACACTGTTCATAACTACATTTAAAATTTGAGTCTGCGTGCAAGCCTTTCAGACTAATCCACTAAACCACTATTCAGTTTTGATTTGCCTAGCAGCTCTAGTAGCAACATGGGACCAGTTCCTAGAAAAGTGGGCTTCTGAGTGCTAACTCCTCATTTTCACTTAGAACATTTGTCCTGGTCTGTCCAGGTCCCATTTCCATAAAATGGGAATGCTAGTACATTGGTATTGTATAAGAATGTTAGGAACGTTAATTAATGTCTATAAAGAATGCAGACATTTTATAACACAACAACCATCCTAATTCATCTAATCAGACCCAGACAAAATATACAATATCCATACCCATTATTTTTGTTCTGCAGTTACCATTTCAGTAAATTATTTTTTGCAGGGCAACAAAATGAAAGATGTTGAAAAGCTCTGAAGGGAACATGTTTTTCTGGTCAATCCACTAGACCAATTGTGACAACTCACCTTATCTGGAAAAATCAATGGAAAGTGATTTTGTCCATAGGCAACTCTCATTTAATTAGTAAAATATAATGTGAACTTAAAAAAATCCCAAAACCACAGACCATGATGAGTTTAATGTCTCTTGGAGAAGGCTCTGAGCCAAGCTCTAGCCATGTTTGGAATCATGGGCAAGTACACTACTTGTAATGCATGCTCAGTTATACTGGGATTACGATGGAAAAGGCTCACATGGTTTATGAGGAAAGCCCAGGTTTACATCTTTTTAACAAGGAATGCAACAATTATTGAGCAAATAAATACATATTCAAGTAAATGCATATTCAAGCCTCAAGCCTCAATTTCTGAGCCAAGCCATCCTTCTGCCTCTAGCTCTCTCTTCCACCTCATGCAATTCCTCTCCCCTCTTTCCACCAGTGAGCCAACACAGCACATTACAGTGCAGGGTAGAGACAAGCTTGTTAGCTCAAAACAAACTTGCTAAGGATCCAGAATCATTTCAGTCATAACAGTGCGGTGCTATGTGAAGTAGCTTTAAGCAACCCAGGCTGAGGAATGGAGGAGTGTAGTTTCAGTAATGCAGAACTGGGTGCAAGTTAACTTGCCTCACTGAGAGGCTATGTTAGGTGTTTCTAGATGACATTACACTTTCCAGTGGAGAATGCACCCAGATTAATGCACCACAACACAGAGCCTTGGGATCTAGCATAGAAGACTGAAATGTTGTTGTTAAAGGAGAGACAGTGATGGGAAGAGATTGCTAGCACAAAAAACCTGGTAACTGCACTCCAGAGGCTGAGGGTCAGTTGTAGAGAATAGACAGATAAAAGATCTCTGCACAAAAGCTTCACTGAGTAAATAAGATTTCCCCAGACTTTAACAAATTGCTGGGAGCATCCAAGAACCCCTCCAGATTTCACCTACCCGTGCTGTAAGTCTTACCCTGTGAATTTGAATGGCATCGATTGCCAAAGAAATAGATTCAAAGAAGATGGGATTTTCAGATTCAAGATTTCCACTGTACTGCATTGCTTTTATCAAGGAAGCTGCAATAAAACAAACATGAGCAATGATAAGGTAGTGAGGATATATAAACCGTCATGTTAAAAATTTTCCTGTAAGCTGATACTTGCCTTTGCAGTGTGCTAGCAACACATCGATGTGTCTGTTTTTACAGTCCATGTAAATCTATATGTGTGAAAACATGAAATTCAAAAAAACTGTTTAAAATACCAACAAAGAATAATATATGCAAGAACATATTCAAAGCAGGCAGAAAGCATGGAGTGCTGCTGGTGAAGCTATACTGCCAGCATCCACCAGAGTGAGCCCTTCTATAATCCAAACATCACAAACCCACACTAATTGCCTCCCCTCTCCTCAAAGTACTCTACAGCTCTGCTGAGAATTAAATCTGAATTAATTAACAATTTTGCATTTTTACTATATTTTTAAGGTTTTTTTTCCAGTTCTCCGTTTTCAGCAAGTTTTCCCATCTCCTCTCCATATGCTTACCTACCAGTCTATACAGACAGGAATCAGACTTAGGAAACTTTGAGACTTCCAGCAGTCTGTCAGAAAAGCCCCATAACCATCATGTTACATTCTGCAGTAAGTTGTTCTTTATTCTTTATTTGAAAATGTTCAACTTCAGAGAGACTAAATATTTAATAAGCTAGAAAGTAAACCAAAAAGTTAAAATAACTCTAGAACAAGAGTAGGGCCTTTTTCTGGCAAATGAGGAACATCCAAAGCAGTCCCTCATTCCAGAAATGTTTAAATAATCCATGTAAACCGGAACAATTCTGAGAGAAGAGATTCAATGAGAACCACATCAGAATACCCTAGTTTAAAAAATAAATCAAAAGCCTGACTCAGTCTAAAAATCCCTCCAGGTCAGCAGTGATGATATTTTGGGAAGGAATGTAATAATGACAACACACTGAGTGTGTTCCTCCTCTAAGTAACTCGGTTTTGGACCAGTCATTCACTCAGACACTGCACTCCCAACCTGTGCACTTAACAGCCCATGATGGACTTACCTCTCACATGTTTGTCGAACACCTCTTTGACATAATTTGTAGTTCTGAGGTCTCTAAGATCTTTTGGAAATCAGTTTCACAATTTTTTTTTTTAATTAATGCTTTATTGAATGCCCTATATTTTGAGGGGAGACGTAACAAAGAGTAACCCCCACTAACCTTATTTTTCCAGCTTTCTTTTTGACTCTATTCCCACATATATATGTAGTTTTAATTCAACATTTTTAAGGCAGCACTTACTTCACTGCTTATTTTGAGAAAATCGTTAGGATAAGAAAAGGCCTGGGCTGAGACACAAGTTCAAATCTAGTCTTCTGTCTTACTCAGAAAAATTATATGAATGAAACCTTGCATACCCACTGAAATCTGTACCCGTTACATAACTATTAAATGCCACACCCAATGGAAATGTAAGAAATAGCTTTTGAACATAATTTTTCATTCACCATATAGAACTGCTTATTATGGGGAACCATAGAATCATTCAGGTTGGAAAAGACCTTTAAGATCATCAAGTCCAACTGTTAACCTAACACTGTGAAGTCCACCACTAAACCGTGTCCCTAAGTGCCACATCTACATGTCTTTTAAATACCTCCAGGGATGCTGACTCCACCACTTCCCTGGGCAGCCTGTTCCAACCCTTGACAACCCTTTAGGTGAAGAAATTTTTCCTCATATCCAATCTAAACCTCTCCTGGCACAATTTGAGGCCATTTCCTCTTGTCCTATCATGTTACTTGGTAGAAGAGACCACACCCACCTCGCTACAACCTCCTTTCAGGCAGTTGTGGAGAGCGATAAGGTCTCCCCTCAGCCTCCTCTTCTCCAGGCTAAACAACGCCCGTTCCCTCAGCCACTCCTCATAAGACCTGTGCTCTAGACCCTTCACCAGCTTTGTTGCCCTTCTTTGAACGTGCTCCAGCACCTGAATGTCTTTCTTGAAGCCAGGGGCCCAAAACTGAACACAGTATTCAAGGTGTGGCCTCATCAGTGCTGAGTACAGGGGGACAATCACTTCCTTAGTCCTGCTGGCCACACTATTTCTGATACAAGCCAGGATGCTGTTTGCCTCCTTGGCCACCTAAGTACACTGCAGTCTCACATTCAGCTGGCTGTTGACCAACAACCCCAGGTCCTTTCCTGCTGGGCAGCTTTCCAGCCACTCTCCCACAAGCCTGTATCATTGCACTGGGTTGTTGTGACCCAAGTGCAGGACCCAGCACTTAACCTTAATGAACCTCGTGCAACTGGCCTCAGCCCATTGATCCAGCCTGCTCCGATGCCTCTGTAGAACCTTCCCTCAAACAGATCAACACTCCCACCCAACTTGGTGTCATCTGCAAATTTATTGAGGGTGCACTTGACCCCCTTGTCCAGATCATTGATAAAGATACTAAGAAGAACTGGCCCCAATACTGAGCCCTGGGGAACACCACTTGTGACCGGCCGTCAACTGGATTTAACTCCATTCACCACAGTAACCAGTGGTTGTTGGTTTTAGTCTTCTGAGAGCTTCTTGGAGCTCCTGCATTGCCTGAGGAACCCAGCCTGTTAGGTATGTAACCCATAGGAGAAAACATGGAGATCATTAAGGCCTCTGGCTTAGCAGAAAGCAGGACATACAGATAAAATCACGGAATTAAAAGCTGAAATTTTAAAGGGCTCCACTGCAACTGACCTGACAGGGTCAAATATGACCTAAAACAGCTTTAAAACTTAAAAAAAAAAAAAAAAAATTCAGAAATTCATCTCCACTACATACATATAGTTACATTTGCACTGGATGTCACCCAAAATCTTTAGAATTATTTTTATATAATTTTATATATAAACACAGTGTAGTTTAACACCAGATCTGTGTTCATCTTTTCTATAAGTGACATGTTTATCCACTGATATAGGTGAGGCAACTAGTAGCTGGCCCCAGTAGCTCATATGTGTAATTATATTTCTATGTACAGAATTTGTCTGATGTCATGAATACCTGAAGCAGCACTGAGACGCCAGTGTAGTCAAAGAAATTCAGTCCACTGCAGTCTAATATCAAAACACGTCGCTCACTGTGACATGACTGCAATGACTCACCTACAAATTTGATAAATGTAAAACTTTAATTAAAAGGGGGAATAGTCAAGGAATGTGTATAAGAATAATAATAGTTCAACAAAATAAGACCGAACTATCACAATAAAAATTTTACTATTATGTACTGGGGTATCAGTCAAGCAAATGACACATTTTAGAAGCACAAATGAAGGACCTTCAGAGCAATGGGATGAAGTGATGATGGGCAGAACATATTATTAGTGAAATGTTTTAGACAGGAACAGTCTCTCAAGAATGAAAGAATTTTTCTTCAGATTTGAATTTCTAAATGATTCAGGATAATATCTTGTCTTATTTGGAAGAGTTTACATGGGATACACAGAAAATATATCTCTTTTAAGTTCTGATACGACACGCATTTCTGTAGTACCTAAATGCCTGCCTGTGGCTTAACTAATATCTGCCTGTAAGGAATTAAAATATGTAAAGTGGAGTGTTTCCTTTTCCTAAGGTTTTATTGTGCTGGGTTTTGTTTGGTTAATTTTTTATATAGTACTGCATATTGATGCTGGAGAAAAAAAGATGTTGGTAAGAGTTGAGAAGGTCTTATACTCCAACCTTCATCTTGTGCTTAAACTAGGCACACTCTGTACTAAATGTGTCCTGAACTAGCACATGGATAAATGATTCCTTACTTTCATAAAGGGAAAACTAGAAAATAATGCACATCTTGTTTACATTGCTTTGTGAACAAATGTTAGTTATCATAATGCACAAAACTCAAAAAAAAAAAGATGAAGGAAAGGAATTCTGAATGTAAAGACGGGTTAAGTTAAATGGTTTTGACAGAGCAGAGGTAAAGATTTTAAACTCTTGAGGGGACTTAGAATTTCCCCATGGTAGAGATTTATAATGGTGCTAATTCCTTTCTGACAGTAGTCTGAGAGCAGAGCCTTCTGGACTTGCATCTCCAGAGATTTACTGTCTTTGTACTGTCCAGTACATACATACAGTAATAGATACATATCAAACAAAAATACAGAATTTTAAAGGAAACCCCCTGCCTGACATTACTGTGATGGAAACCCAGAAAGGATTTATAAGGTCTGCTAGGCTGCTCACTGTAATAATGTCTATGTACCTCCTCTGCCTCCAAAACGAAATAACTTATTCTTTCTCCCTATTACTTATTCCTGCTACCTTCCAACCCAGCTGGCATCCTGCATTGCAGTATAGGCTGCCTGGCTTCTAAATAGGAAGGTAGGTACAGAACTGCTCCCTCTCTGAACCAGTGGCAAAGGGCAACAGCAGCTCTTTAATTTGTTGCCAATACAGACCAATGTCAAATTGTATTACCCAGCAGGAGAAAGGAAAGATTTTGACAAAGATGTAAATTGTCGCACTTTCCAGGACAACTGCCATAAGGATTAAGGATTATGTCCTCCTGCTTCCCCCTTCCTCAAAATTTAAGCTCCACATTTTGTTTTTATTTTTTATAGGGATTTTTCTTTCTTCTCTCTGGTTTTTATTTTAAAGCCCCCAAGAAGAGTCACCATAAACTTCTTGGTACAAGGAACATTTAAGCCCTCAAGGCAGGACTTAAGCAATCAGAAAAGAGGTCTTGTGCTGTCTGTTGCTTCGGTAACATGAGAAACCTGTTCATGTAAAAGAAGACTGAAATATGTACTGGCAAGATCTTCTCACACGTAGGGTGCTGTGCACTGTTTTAGTATTTTACAGTATAGCTCTGTATAGTCTTTGGCAGCCATTATCATTATGTTACTATGTGTTACAGCAAAGTACTCTGTCACTCCCAAGTAAACTAAACACTGTAGTATCATAAAAATGTAATGAGTCTAGTTAATAACTGTAAACATTCAGACACAGCCTCCAAAACGGGTTCTCTACTGTGGTCTTAATAAGCGTTTTAAATGAACACAGTGTTTTAATTCCATCCACAATTAAGTCATCTGTATAAAGTATCTTCTGCAAAAGATTGTTGCAGCTCTTCCATAGGAATGAGCTCTGGTTTGATTTAAGCATTATAAAATGTGGGAAGAGTGGAATTATCCAGCTTAATCCTTAATTAAAAGCAAACCCTCGGGGTTTTTTCTTTATTCTATACTTTATTGATATACTGTACAATACTGGTGGCCATCATGTCACTGATAATTCAGTTGACATATTCTAAAATATTCTCCTAAGTGGCTTTAAAGATCACAGAGTTTTAACATGGCTCTAATCTTACCCTAATTTTACTTCTGCATACTAATACTCAAGTTCCACTGTGAATGCAAAAAACTAAGACCAGAGCTTAACAAAACAGCCTCTTAGGCCTTTGTCTGAAGACCAATCTAGGCAGTAACATGGGAAGTGGTTCCCCCCACTGCGTACCTGTCTCAATATGCACACAGTGGTTCCTGTGAAATAAGCAGGGACTCCTGCAGAAAAGGTGTTTGCATGGGTTCCCCGCTTTTGAAATCTTAAAAAGTCAGTCAAGAACACAATAAAAATAGCACCCATTAGGCCAAGGTTAACAGGGTTTAACTGTTACTGTTTAGGACTCATGCTTCACTGAATGTTTGGTCTAACTGAAAATATTATTTTCCAGACAACTTGAGTTCACCTAGAAATAAATAGAAAAGCATGAAGCCATTTTGCACACTTACATCCATCTTGGTTTTGACATCATTTATAGATAATAAACTCACCATGACAACTTCCATTGGTAAATGAACAGAGCAATGTGTTCTGCTCACACTGAAATGGAAGCAACAAACTATTAACATACCAAGCAAAACTAGTCCAATGCAAAGTAACCAGAGAAAATCAATGCAATACATAAGAATTCTGTTTTTCAATATCAGAGTTATCTCCTTCTCTCCAAAGTCATATTCTATGCAACAACCTATTGGATATATAATATTTGCAGAGTATGTCTCTCAGTTTTCTTCTAAAGTTATACCAAACTGATATTTCACTTTTCTTTTTAGACGACTCAACCTCTGTCTTGTTTGGATCCACTACAAAGCATGCTATGGAAAGGACACTTTTGGGGAAGCAGGGGTTGGTTAAGAAGTGGTCAAAAGATGGGAAAGATGTTCTCGAAAAGATAAATTCTAGCCAGTGATTTTATAAAATTAACTTTTGATTCATTTTCTACTTTCTTCAATTTCATCTGCTACACTAATATTTTAGTGAGAGTAGTTTTGACACATAGATTTATTAAAGAATTACCTTTAACTGGAGAATTTTTTTTATAATTATTGCAATATAAATGTTAAGTTCTCAGTAGAAATATGAGGTAAAACCAGAAATACAGCACAGAAAAAAAATTCAAAGTGCAATTTTTTTCACTCCCATTATGTGATACAGAAAGACCTTTATTCCACAAAAAAAATTATACACAGTATTTCAAGCAGCTGTAACACCAAGTACCTTAAAGAAGAGACAAAGGATAAAATCTCCCTCCTAAGTAACTTATAAATTAACTTATTAAATTAACTTATTAACTTATTACACTTATTAAATTAACTCATAAATTAATTCCATGCAAAACTCAAGTAATTTCTCTCTGTTTGGGGGTTTCTTATCATATTAATCCAAATTAGTTAGCCTAACAAAACCAAGGAGGAAAAGCAGCACAATTTCTGAGCTGAATTTCTGAAGGATGGGGAGAAGCCACCCATCAAAGTAGGTATGAGTAGCACAGCATTTTGGCAAGAGACAGCAGAGGTTGCTGAACACTGTCTTAACAACTCATCTAAGAAATGGTTGTGATTTTCTCAGCCCAATTTGCCAAACTGGATGAAATTGCATTGTATGGTATTGGAATGTCTTCATTGTAATGACAGAAAAATAAGATTTTTTTTTTTCCCCTTTTAGGGAACATTGTAGGAAGCTGCAGTACTTATGTGCAGATATACTTGAAAAATACTATACTTACGGAGATTTTCTCTAAAACTAAATTACATGTAATTCGTATACTGTTTATTTTTCCAATACAAACAGTGCAGAAAATGAAAAAGAAACACTACCTTTGAGAAAAACTTTAGCCAGTTTGTATAGTCTTCCTAATTCTCCTGGAATTATTTGTAGTTAGAAACAGAAATGAAGTGTCTATCTCTCATGGACTCATCTCCAGCAAAAAAAAATCATATTTTATTCGAGTAGATTTGTAGCTACTCATTGTTTTTTTTTAAAATCACAACCATATATTAGCTGAGGTTATGTAAGTTTTGCCAGAAATTTTGAAGAGTTTTTGATCAATGCTTTAATGTCTCTTATAGGCTTATATACAGAAATAGTAGAGATATTCTTTTCAAGTAATAATAAAAAAATAATCCATATTGAATCTGATTAAGGTAAAGATTAACTTTATTCTACTCTAAATTAATCATTTGCAATATTACCTTTTTATATCTGTTTCAGTATCTGATTGCATTCTCTAGGAAATGCAAGGAAAGCAATCATGACCTTCAACACTGCCACTATGATTACTGAAGCATATAGCACATCCTACCTTGTTTACATCTTCACATGCTTGGCTGCTCATGTTATCCTTCTGGATTATCTTTTTCAGGTCAGCGTGAAACTTCCTGGCATTCAGAAAGACTAACGGGTTGTTGACTGAAACTATCTTTACCTGCTTTAATGATTCCTGTGGAATGAAATAGACATAATGCTGAAAAGATTATCTTGGGTTTGGAGACTAAAAACCAAATTATTTTCTTTAAAAATCCAGAAAAATTCCTATAAATCAACCTAGAAAGAACTTTGGATTGTGAGAATGATTTAACAGATGACTGTCTTGACCAGTCTTCACACACAACTGAAGTAAAAAAGGAAATATAAGTAACCTATAAGGAAAATTATCCTTAATTCAAGTTAGCATGAAAGAAAAACCATATCCATGATGATGCATAATACTAAGAATTGTTATATGGCATATAATAGTAGCACTGTTTCAGTTGGTATGATCCCCAAACATAGGCAAGACAAGGTTTGCAGACAGGGAGTATCTTTTATTTGACAAACATATGTACTGGAAGAAGTACGGAAGGTTTTGGGGCACACACTGCAGGTGGTTTGGGGAACACTGAAAATGTTCACCTCAGTCATCTGAAGATGACTTTAGAACAACAGGGATATTTCTTCATGGAAATACTTAGTGGATTTAGACCAAGCTTGCGTGACACATTTAAAACTTTGCCAGCACATATCTACAACCAACACAATAAATAATCTACACGAGAACCATCAGCCGCCCCTGATCCTGTCTCTGCACTTCTTTGAATAAGTTTCAACCAGTTCACCAGGTACCTTCAGTGAACAGCTCAAAACATAGACCTTACACACCACAACGATTTCTGAAGGGCATCAGATAAAGGTCAGAAACCCCCTGGTACCAGTGGGGAACATGTCCCACAAAACAAGCACTATTTCTCTCAAACTCAAAGTGGACTTATAAAAGACCTTCAAAAGCCAGTAAGAAAAATAATATTTTTTTTATATATAAAAATATTGAATATCAGCACAAGCTCAGTTGAAATACTGGTTTTGTAGGTAGGTAGAATTAAGCTAACTCTACCCAGTCCTCCATTTTCCACATGTTGTGAACCAAGTCTCTCTTTTCCTTAGGAGAATTAGATCTGAGACACGCCAAATTCAGCATGGAGCACAGCTGCTTTGATTTCTGCTGCTTCTATTTCAGTCCTGAGGAAAAGTCTGTCAGTTGTTAGGGTCTTCTACATTTTCCAGTTGTACTATTTGATCTAGTAAAAGATATTACATCTACTTATAAACTTCTTTATGTATATTCCGATAAACAACTGTAGTAAGTGTTTATGCATCTAGTGCTGTAAACAGGAATAAGCAGAATCATGTGTGGCCTGTAAAAGTTACCAATATTTTCAGTAGCATTTTTTACTTTTTCTACCTGACAAGTATGCATGCAACTAGAGAATCTTAAATAGCCACAGTAACACTGCTCATAAGTGCCAGATGCCAAAAAAGTAATAGGATTCATTTGCCTTTCAGACATGTCTTTTATGGAAGCTGGCGATCTCTAGGTTACATGTGGAAGTTCAGAGTGTTCTCCTTCCAGGTGAAGAAAAAAGAGGATCCTTGAACACACCACCTGAACATTGCACAGCAATGACTCCCACTAGGTGTTTTGACATGCAAAACAGTATCACTGACTGTCAGCTTCAAGTCTCATAAAAAATTTTGCCCACTCTGGAAGAATGAAAACAGGATGAGAGACACCATTCTGCTGATTTTAATGTGCAAACACTGCCGCTGGCAACACCTCAGCAGGTCAGCAGCAGACTGTGAGGGCAGATCAACAGATTTGATTCTGAGTTCTCCAAAAGAATTTCAGTTCACAAAAGTGCTATATGTAATAAAGTATCCTATCACTAAGTGCAAAAAAGGGTCTGGATACAGAATGTATTCAATTGCTACTGAAATAAAATATCTGATTTATTTGAGCATCAGCTCTCAAAAATAAACTACCTGTGACAATGTGTAACAGGAAGTAACCCAAGAATTTGCAAGAATATAGGTTCAAAAAGCCTCTCTTCTCCTAAAAAGAGTCAGAGACATGTAACAAGGTCACACCCAAACACAAGTAAGTGGAGCTGACACAGGCCATTTTTTAAGTAGTTCAGAAAAGTGTGGGATTGCATTGAAGATACGGAGTTTTCCCAACAGACCTTCAAGCAAAACAGGAATTGAAATCTTCACCACAAGCCACACAAACTACCTCCTTATTGTAGACTGGTGTTCAGACTTCTGGGAACCAGACAATCTCTCAGACACCACCACAGCAACCATCATACAGATTAAGGAAACATTTCAAATATCCAAAACTGAGGCAATGGACCCCAGACTATGTATAGGGACTTTACGCAATTCACCTATGAATGTGACTGTGGTAAATATCACATCACCAACATATCTTGGTCAATCAAGAGGAAAAGCCTAACTGGCAATTAAAATGGCTAAGATGATAGGAAAAAAAACTCTAAATAAGGGCAAAACAGAGGGCAATATATGCTTGAATGAAGAAATACTCTGACATCCCACAGATTCCCCTAAAAATGATGCTATACACAGGTTGGTGTGGAGACAACTGGGCACTTCAGGGCCATACCAGAACTGGCAAAGTGGAAGACGAAAACTAAGAGAAAAGAAGACTGATGTGCAAAGTTCAAAGCCTGTGATGGTCAAGAAGCTAACAAGCTTCCAAAAATACAAAACTTGGAAGTTGGAAACTTGAAAGGCTCAAATCATAAGGCAAATCAAGTAGATGGCAGACTTAGGTATATACAATCTTTTGTCCAGGATGAGCAAGAACAACTGTGCCAAATTTGGATCAGTTATTCCTGGCTCTGGTTTGTTTCTATCTTCTTTCTTAGTAAGAACTGTTCTGAGAAAAATGAATTTCCCCTTTGTCATGTCCTTGCTAAGAAAGAAAGAAAACTATCTCAGGTGGCCTATCCCTACTGTTACTTAGAAGGATACTGGCAATTGCCCCACGCACTCTGCACAGCAGTGTCTATGCTTGGATAAAAGTTCAACTCAGTGAATGCCTGTGATGCAATGTGTTTCACATAAGCTTCTAAATACCCTCTTGACTTTTTCCACATTAAAGTGTCTTTTCTCCTATTGATGAAATAACCCCTATAAATCCACAGACCTTAACGGCAGGGTAGATCATTAAGCCTGCATATTTTCATGTTTAAAAGTCCTGTTGTTTATGTCTAAGCTGTTATTTACCAGGAGAACTTGGATCAGTCTAACATTCATACATTAAAAATTACCCTAAATGCTTGCTGCAACCCAGTGACTCTAAATTCAATTAAAGGCATTTTTCTAAATCTTAAAAATATGTTCCTTCTTTGTTTTGTGTAATAAGCTCATGAGCAATTTGCTTTCTTAACAAGATGTTATTTTTCCCACTGTCTGCAGACACTAGTTTGTTATTACTTGGTTACTGGCATTAATCTTAATGATTAAGGAAAAAAAGCAGGGGAGCTGCTTTTAAAAAAGACACATAGGGATTTGTACAAAATATTTTATGAATTGATATGAAAAAAACAGAAGGCAAAGAAAACTTTGGTTACCCATCTCTGACAAAGTTAATCCAACATTTTTCTTAAGAACAAAAGGTGATATAATAATTGACAGCTGGGCCAGCCTCAACAACAGTGTTTTCAATTCACATTTCAGCATCCTCCCCATTCTCATGTACCTTTCACATTCCAGCATCATTCAGCATGCCAAAACAGTAAATGGCCCTGAGCCAAGTTCGGATTTTGAGCCCAAGATTGCTCTCGTGGAAAACATTTTCCAGGGAAAAAAATATTCTTTAGAGGAGAGCTTCTTAATGGTGAGGTAATAACTTCTCAGCATGTTGCTCACTGATACATGAGACCCTTCCTAAGTATTAGGAAAGAAAAGAGGACATAGTAGGAACTGCCACAGTGGAGAAGGCAGGATGTCCTAGTGACGGGACTCTATGCTAAAAGAACACATGGTTCTACTTCTCTCTTGGCTGCTGACCCACTATTTCATCTTGGAGGAGGGACTTCACCTCTCTGGGTCATTACTCTTCTCTTCTTACCGTAGGCCTCACCACAAGCAACTTTGATGATAATGGCAATGAACATAACCAAAAGAATTTAAAATCTCTGACTCGTAGGTTTAATTTTGTTAAGAAGCCAAATTTTAAAAGCACAGCCTTTGGGAGAGATTCTTCCATCCATTTTTCATGTGAGGATACCCTTGTTTGAGTATAGGGTGGTGAGGTGTGTGAAGTAGTCTGTGACAACTTCATGTTGCTGTCCCTCCTTCCCTAGCCACACACAGTGTCTTCTTGGACAGTCTGATCACAAGGGGCTGGTGCCAGAAGAGGGCTCAGAAAAGACATTGTGGATGATGAGAATATCAAAGGACTTTCAGGAAATGAGGAAATATGATAAAAATATAGACAGCTATTGTCTGCTCAGATGGCCCTTGCCCTCGCTGCCAAGAGATTTCCTTAGACTTAGGAATTAGAAAACTTCTACAAAGAGCAATTCCTAACAAAAGTAACAAATAAACTAAGACAGATCTAAGAGGACTTGCCTAACTTCACTTTGCAGACCAGCAGCAGAAACAGGAAAATATTCCAATTTCTGATGCCCAGACTAGTTTTGTATTTGCTACGTCATACTGGCTTTAGATTTCAAGTGGTCATGTCATGAAAATGTTCCCTTGACTCACTGATTACAATCCGGTAACCAACTAGAGAAAATAAAGGAATCTGAATTAGTGGAACACACACACACACAAAAATTAACTTACACAGTTATCTTCTGTTTTGTATTTATATTCCACTTCTTTCACATTTTTCAAATTCAGTGTCTTTGCTCTGTAATCAATACACAGAGAAAATCTGTAAAGCAAATCAGTAGTAGTCTTGAACAGAAACAGGAAGAGACACACCCCAAAACTATAACATAGAAGTTTAAAGTTGCAACAATGCAATCGATATGTATTTTCATGCATATAAAGCTTATTTTTTGTGATAATGATCCAGTTAAAAAGTAAAAAGCTCATTTTAAAATTACAATATATCACCTTGAAATTATGAATAATGGAAATTTCTTGTAAATGAAATCTTAATTTTCATTACTCTTTTGTAGCTGGCCAGAGAGCTATTCTTAAGACAAATCAGCTAATATATAAACTACAACTTCAAAAGTATAGAGGTTTAATTAATATTTTTTTTACCTGCAAAATCATATTGTAAGGAATGAAAAAATAAAGATATCAAATATCTACTGGTTATGATAACTAAGGATGTTTTGTTTGTCATTAAAATTGACACATCCTTGTATGAAGCAGAACATTGCATTCCAGCTATCAAAGTGGGGGACTTTGGAAAAGCCAGTATCCCTATGATCTCTACACAGTCAGTAAAAAGAAAAGGTTGTCTTGAAAAGGCAGCTCAGTGTAGGACCTTCTGCTTCAATACATCATTTTCAGGAAGACTTTTAACTGCAGAATAAGATGACTATGAAACTAGCTATCATCTGAGCTCTGTGCCCAAAGCTAGGCAGTGGAAATAATCCCAGAATACAAACATTTAATAGATGCATCACTGTGCAAGGAGTATTTGCAGGTACTGGGGTTGGCTAAATGAGGCTTGCAAAATTCAGCTGTTCTCTCTTGTTTGCATAAATTGAGCTGTAGCTGCTGCTGATTTTAATACATTCTGATACATAACATTTACCACATCCAATACTCTGGCATTTGAATAGGAACTTCACAATAAATTATCTATGGTATTTTTCTTGCTTCACTTTTGCTGACACTTTTGCCCACAACTGGATGGCTTCCTACATGTTCTCTTGCTAACCTCATCCGCGCAGGTACAGATTTTAAGGCTGTTAGCTTGTTCACTGCCTTTACAATCATGGACAATCATGTGCAACCTGACTGAAGACCACAGAAAACACTGGGAAGAGTCTCATTTACTTTAATTAGTGCAGGTTTAGACTGAGGTGTCTGTTAGACCAGACAACAAAGGATCATGTGTCAGATATCCCTCCCTTTCTGCTGTTGGAGAACCTCAGACTTTCAGGCACAGGGTGCAAACAACATGAAAACTTGCCTTTTCCTTCATTAGCAGAATTTACCAAAATTTGAGTTCACTGAGTAGCAAAAGGTTATGAAAAACACACCGATTGATTCAAGCAGAAACCATCTTCCATAATTTGTAATTACTTTGCAATTTTGAACTATTTTCACTCTGGTTCTGCAACTTACTCCGTGAGAACAGAGCTATGCACAAATAGTTAACACCATTACCCTTAACAAGCATTACATTGAGCTATATTGTGCTTAATTGCAGTGGGATTCAATGTTCAAGCAAACAACTGCCTGCAAGCAGCAAGTAATTTCCAGGACTGGTGAGCTATGGATTAATTTTGTAGCACAAAATGATCATGAACCTCAGCTGATATTTTCCTTTACTCATGATCCAAAGTAGCAACTGTAATACATGCAAAAGAATATATGAATTTGTGTTGGCTCTAGTTTCTTTGTCCTGGCTTTTCTAATTCATACACAGAATTTATACTTTTCATTAGACATTAGAATACTTTGCAGTTATGCTTCACTAATATATATTGGCAGTGCAACTGTCAACTATCAACTCCTGTGCAACATAGTATCTAGGAGTTTATAAAGGCACTTAGTACTAAGGCTTGCCAGACATAATTTCTCCTCAAGGAACAAATAAATATCTAATGGAAAAAAATTTGTATTATTGATCCTTCTGTTGATTTTATGCTGTCTTCACCTAATGTATCATACAGATGTGTAATACAAATAAGAGAAATCACAAAATAATGCCATAGTATGAAATGTTCTAGAGATCCTTAGCCTACAGTAAATGCACAGGTGCGGCTTTTCCTTTTGTATTGTCTCATCTTCCAATTTTCTGCACCTAAAAACCTTTTTATTGTTTAACCCAAGTTTCATTGTTAAGTTTAGTATACTGTATGTCTATCCTGACTGTGAAGCAATATGGCAGAAAGACATAGTGATGTGCTACTAGAACATTTCAATAAATTGTTTCTCACCTGGGAAAGCGGAAAATCACAATTACTATTGTGCAGACAACACCATACAACAGTCCCACGTTAGCAGCAAAGCATATTGTAAACACGTAGGTACTAACCCATATGCTCTTTAAGGAGAGAAACAGAAAGAGATTAGTTTTAAATTTTGTAACAATGTGCATTTTATGAATCAGAAATAAAGACTTTTAAAATGAAGATGGTTTCTCAGAGGTGAACATTTGGATCTTTGAACTGACAAATACTGAAGACTGAATTAGCGATTAAAATAATGCCTCCCCATGGGAGAACACATATGACATGGCACTAGTCAACCCAGTGCTCACAGAGGTTCCTTTCAGAGTTATGTAAAATAGCATATATAGTTGTGCTAACAGCATAATTCAGAACAAACCCAGTTGTTTTGTAAAACCTGTATTTTATTTTTTACACTGTAAGTTTTTGTCACCTTCTTCACTGCACACATTTAAAATCCTACTTTCCTTTTACACAATGAGGTACCAAAAAGGCCACATACAGAGAGCTCTTCTCCCACTAATTGTGTAAGTGGGAATTATAATTTGTAAGGAGGTAATTAACCTCCTTTTAATTAAGAAGTGGCATTTATCAGAGTACAGCTGATTAAACCAACACCATAACAAACAAAAATTATTGGGGAATGAATTGCTTCACATGGAAATGGTGAGATTTCAGATTACTTCCCCATCTTTCAATATTTGATTAATAAAACTTTGGATTCATTTTAAATACAATTTAAAAAAATACAAAGATACATATCTGAAACAAAAATCACTTTGAAAAGGGATTTAAAATATTAAAAACCCCCAAAATTTGAACATTTCAAATTTTTTTCTTAATTAATTTATGAACAGAAACAATCACTTATATTTTCATATTACAATGATGTGTATGGCTGAGACATATCCAGATTTTACAATTAAAAGGAGAAAAGTACAAATTACTCAATTTCTTATACCAACATAATGTTAGCACGTGTTTCTTTCCTTGAGGGAGCATTAAGCAGACTGCCACCTAACCTTCATATAAAAAGTGTTAAAGAAGAATGGAAAGTATTTTCACTCCTCTGGATATACTGATCTCCACAGGTGCCCATATCAACAATTACAGTGCTTCTTGTTAATGTTTGCAGAGGAACAGATCACATTACAATGGAACAATCAGTGTTAAAATTATCCTTTCTGATGCTTTCACTTGGCTCAGGAAAGCTAGAGACAATAGAATACTTTCAGCCTAACCACAGGAATTCTGCTTGAGGAGATTTCAGAGCTGTTATTTTATGAATTACAAAATGTAAGTCATACTGTACTAATTTGTGCTTTGCAGAGGATGGAGTGTTACATGACTCTACCAAGAAACCTTTTCTTCCCTCATCTTCAAAATTCTAAACTACTGCACAAGATTTTACAGTCTCTTCAGCGACACAGCTGAAGAGGTAGTTCATCCTTTGAAACAGTGCTCAATCTCCAGTTATATTTTAAAATGCCATCTTATACAAATTGTTGCATATATATTTGAAAAGAATACCTTTATGAGCAACAAACATTATGTTCTGATTAATCAGTGGAAAGTAATCCTAAGATTTACAAACCCAATATATATTTATAAAGGAGCTGGCTGGATATAAAAGGGCTAACAGAAGTACTACAAAACTGAAATTCAGGTGGGATCAAGAATTAGCCCATCCTGATAAGGCTGAACCCTTGACAACACCTGAGATCAAGCAATCCACACTTCAGCTGAGGACTTGAGCCTCATCACATCTAACTAAATCACTGCTGCAAGTCCTGCAAAATTCCTGTCTCAGAAGAAAACAGAAAGCATGAAAACCCAATACAAAGTCTACATAGGAAGAATCAAAGCCAAAAATGTATAAGAGCTGAGTACTGAGAAAGCTAGTTGAGTGCCTCTTTAGCATCCTAGTATCTCACATCTTAACCAGAGACTGCCATTGTTGTAGAGGATGAGCCAAAACAATCATATTCTCATTTGTCAATCGTCCTTACAGTGCTTTGTATTGGCCTGGAGTCAGTACTTTTTTAGGTCGGGTATCATCAAACTTGTAGAAAGAAGTTATGTTGATCTGATAGACATTTTTTTAATTCATGGGTTGTCACAAGGTTCAACAAAGAAGTCATAAAATATCAAAGTTTTCTTCAGCAACTTACTTCAAGATGGCTATTATATACTCCAGGACAGATAGAATCTAAACATTCTTCAAATCTTAACAACAATGTGTTATAGGCAGGTTATTCTCAAAAGTCAAAACAAAATCCACCTTCAAAGTATGCTTGTACTGTATTAATTTAAAAAAAAAAATCTAAAGAGGGAGAAAAGAAACAATCAGAAGATAGGGATTTATGTTGAAGCACTGAGAGGTACAGTGACTGTGTATATATAGCAGCTGCCTCCAAAACTGTGGGCAGTGTGTTTCCATCTAGACCTTTTTATTACATAGAGTCTACATGTCCACCAGTGAGAGGAGTCTGAAATGGGAACTTGGCAGGAAAAAAGCATATAAACAGAAGTGGGAGCACATTCTCTGAGCTAACGGCTAAACAATGCAATACTAAGGTACTGTGATACTAAATGTTTCTCTACCACTTTGAAAACAGATTATAAACTTCCCTTTTTGTTGCAGACTGAGGAGATGATCAGCTATTGCCTGAATGGGTAGGGTTCGTTTCACTTGGCATTAACTATCTACAGCACAGATGTCTACAGCTGGGTGAGCTCTCTAGATTCCCACCATAATCAATAGAGATTTGGTTATCGGAGTGAGGGGAACTAAGGATGTAGTTTATCTAACTTCTACCTGATTATGCTAGTGCCTACTTGAGGAAGAGATGAATCATACCCTAACAGGACTCAACTGACCAGCTCTCTACTGTCTATAATGCAAGGTTGTGATGACTTGCTCAAATATAGGCCTGTGCTGCAGTCACCAGAACGTAGCCAAAAGAAGAATCCCATTAAAGTCCTGTTCATTCAGAGAGTGCCTTGGCAGGGAAGACACTGGAGTCCTGGAGGAGGCTCTGGCTCCAAGGAGGTTGAGCAACACTCCCATGCTCCCACATGCTTCTGCAGACAAATGACTGATGCGTGCATACATCTTCAGGGTACCCTTCATCAAAACTTACAATTCAAGTGCTGAAGACCACCACAGCCATAGAGCAGGAACTGCTTAGTGGTAAAGAGGTATGGTAGTTCTTTAATATAATTTTTCACAAGCATTCCATACACAGTGGTTGAGAGGGTATTTGTTTGCAAACTGCCCTGGAGACAGATGGACTTATATAAATATTATTCTTTAAAAAGAATTTATACAGCAATCGTACTTTCAATGGATTAAGCATTTGTAAATTCCTTCCAACCCCACTGAGACTAACTACAGCAAAAGCAACATAACTCAGGGTAGCATATTCACTAATGCAGGAAAGACAGCAAATCTCCCTAGGATGTCATAAGCTAGAAGTATTTGTGTAAAATTATTGTCATAGAAGAGATGGCTTCCTACTCTGTGGAAAATTGTCAGATAGCAAAGCCCTCAGAGCCCTCTCATGAATCAGGGCTCCTGTGTGATGAATACCTGAACAAATCTAAAAGGCCGTCTCCCTCCTGAGGATAATATGTTAAAAAATACATGAAATTGCACCAGTGAGCTCCAAAATTCCATGGAAGACCCTCCCTAGGCCCCCTTCTCCAAACCATTTTGACAAAATAGATTGACAAGGTGGTGGATCCATGACTCAGAAACTCACACTGGCAAGATCTTGGAGGATACTTGTCGAAAATGAGACCCTCCTTGTTGGACCTACTTTAATTGCTGAATTAGTATTATTCCTTACATCCTTACATATTAATATATGTACATACACTTACAATTCATACTTCCATAACTGCCTCTCACATCACAATACCACGTAGAGAATGTGTAATTTTTACCATAAATTTTTGCCATTCCTTCAGCTTTATAAATCACGCTTACTATTTAGGTCTGTCTCAGCTGTGGTCATTTCCTGGCCAAGTCATTTGTACAATTTTTTAAAGTTTTTTTCTCTTTAGATGCCATAATATTTTTCTGTGGAATACCTCAAATCCCTATTATATAATTAACTAATGAAAATAATCCCTATTCTATTGTCATTTTTCACTTAGAGCATCACCTTCTGAAATAATTTTTGCTTATCTTTGTAACTTTCAAGTTAACAGCAAAAAGAAAATTTTTCTTCAGCAGTCAATTACCAGGCAGTAGTCTTAGCCTAGCTTAAACAGCTGCAGTTTATCTGGGATGCTCAGCCTTAAAAACAAGAGTTAACAAGAACTTCACTGGCCTTTTTATTGATACTAGAAAAGTGCACTATCAAACTGGAGAATAGAAAAGGGAAGTCAGTCAAAAAGTAGGCCTGCATAAGAAATTAAGCTTGCAGGAAGGATATGGAAATCAACTTTTGATCTGAGGACCTGGAAAATGAGGTACACTTAATGACAAATTCCAGACAAACTTCTTGGTAGTTCCCAAAGAAGAGGCAAAAATTCAAAACAAATTGTTTTCGTACAAAACACAGGTACCACATTGAATCAACACTCTGGAAACAGCCAAAAGATGAAGAGAGCGGAGAGAGAACAAGTACTGTTATGCATACAGTTATGTATATAACATATATAGCGGGATAGAGCAATTATTGATCTGAAATTGTTGAAGTCATCCAAGATGGTGTAGGGACTGCCAGAAGACCTTAACTGAAGCGGGAGACCTTTGAATACTGTTTATGACAGGAAAGGGCTCTTTGGAGTAAAGGCAGTGGGGTTCTAGCTGAAAAGAAATCAAATGTGATTTGAGAGGTGGGATGTAAAAACAGGACATTTCAGAGGGCTGATAGAAAACAAATTGAAAGAAAACCGAAACAAATATACACAGTAATATTCAGCTGATAATATTTGGTATTAGCTACTTCAGTTTGTCAGTCTGTCTCTTTGAACTCAGCTGCTGCTAAACATTATATCTGCAAGAAAAAGCAATCCATGGCTGAAAGGAGAGATTTCATAGAATAACAGAATATCCGGAGAGGGAAGGAACCCAGGAGGATCATCTAGTACAACTCCTGAGCTGTACCTTTCAAGCTGTACCTTTTACATTTAAAGGGATTATGGTTTATGAAGAACTAATCAACCAATAAATATTACTCATCCTGTTCGTGTTCAATGGGAAGCTTAAAGAAGTGTGAAGGAACAAGGTAACAAAGCCCATAACATTCTGTTTCCATGCACTGTCATTTGCCAGACCTATAAGCATAACAAACCTGACTTCTATGTTACATGACACACACCCTTCAAAGAATCAGTTCCAGAAAGGACAACTGCTAATTATTTCCACATGTTTTGTTAGAGTTTCTATCTTCAAAATACTTTGGATAACCTGGGTAATGGAACTGATTTGTTTCCAATGTGCTGTCAATTGAGGAAGTGAATCTTTTCAGGCCAAAATCAACACCAGTGTAGTTACTCAAATCATTGGGCTTGGTGGGGCTCCTCAGACCCGGCAGCAATGTAAGATCAACATTTACAGCCTTACTTTAGATTATGCTATTTAAAGCAAGATGATTTACCCTGTCAGATTAAGGACTGATGGTACAACTACTTGAAGATAAATCATTGTTCAAGAATGTTCAGTCAAAAAGACAAAGCCAGCAAACTCCCCCTCTCTATAACCTTTCTTAGAAATAATGACAGATGTCATAGATGTAATAACTAACTACTCACCCATTCTTTTCTGCCAAAACCACAAAAGCAAAAATCAATCAGGCTAGTCTATCTGTGAAGATGCATCAAGTCTATTGAGATTACAAAATATCCTGCTGGAAAACTTAACTACTTATTATCTCAATGCACTGATAGAGAAGCTATTTCTCTCTCCCATAACTACCAATTTTCTTAAGTCCATTGTCCCCAGAATAGTTCTTGATCCACATCACTTGACATTTGTGTCACTGGAAATATGGGTTAAGCTGAAGAAAAAATACCGTACGAGTGGTAGAAAATATTTTCGGAATTTTGCTGCTTGAGGAACATAAGATTTCATGAAATATAGAGCTTTTCTTCTGGATGATACAAAAAAATAACTAGTCTTCTGTGATGAGAGGTGAAAAATCTCACATAGCCAAACTTGATGTTGTTTACTCAGCTCTGCTTTCCATACTGAAATCCAGTACTCTATTAAAAAAAATGTTTTATTCAGTCTAGACTTACCATTAATGCTGTAGAATACTAAGTCACTGGTGAATTCAACAAAGCCCAATATTACTTCCAGTAACCTATATTTCCCACCACAGAGAACAAGGATATGGCCAAAATACCTTTCTCAACATTTGTTAACTGAAAATGCATAAACAGAAGTTCCAAAAGCTTTGTGAGATGTCAGTATGTCTTTATGTAAGTGGATAGAGGTTTTGGTTCCACTAATTAGCCAATACATTCAAAAACTCCCTCCAAATAGAAATCCATGAGCCTTCCTAAACACGGACTCATCTTTAATGTTTGCTAGGAACTCTATGCAAATGTATGTCAGACTATTCAGACTGCATTAAACCAGATTTTCATACTGTGTCTCTTTCCATCTATCTGCTTTTTCTGATGTATTCTTCCTCACATACCACAGAATTGTCATTATGATCAAAAAATAGATATACTGTTTGCAAAATCTGAAAGAGTTAAGGCACCCTAGGACATGTATCTTTCTGCACCTTTAGTATTTCCAGTTCTGTTTGTCCTGTACGGTCACTCTGTATCCCCAGAGGACAAAGATACCATAATCTCTTCAATAGTACTACAATAGCAAAAGCATGCTAACCAGTTAGAAAAGGCATACAAAATTAGAAACACCCTTGCTGAGATTAACCTGATCTATCTGTATACACAGATTTAGCATTAAATTAGGTTTGATTCTTTATCATTTACTAAAATTCCATTTTTTTATTACAATTGACATTACAGATGCTGTTATTCTGAGATAGAAAATAAACTGATAGTACACAAAAACCCTAATAATAATGGCTTGCACTTACCTCTTCTAGGGCCACAGAAAGTTTATTTAGCAGGTCTCAGGAAAACCTCCTTAGATTAAGTTTCACTTACCCAGTCTATTTTATCCACATTCCAATATTTTTTTAAGTCACGGAACTGCATTAGCATCCCCTTCAAGCCTACAACAATAATGCTTGCTAGCACACACTGCAAAGAAATAAAAAACAAAATCCATTTGCAGACTTGGTAGAGAAAACGAATGCTCTTTCTTCAATTTAGCAGTCAATATTATAATTAAATTATCAAAAAACTGAAGTTAGTGTTTAAAAAATGGGATAAGCACAGGTCTCCTTGTGACACAAGCCTAACAGTATCAAACCCTTTTTTTTTTTTTTTCCTGAAGGCAATCTATAAGCCACTTAACTGTGAAAAAAATGACAGAAACTTCAGGACTTCCCAAGACTCTCCATGCATCACCAGACCAACCACATTCTGCTATAGTTTGGGGGATTCAGAAGCAAATCAGCACTCAACTTCTACACAGTGAAGAATTTTAATTCCTCTTCTTCACTACCTAGAGAAGGCATCTAGAGCAAAAAATCCATTAAGTTTGAGGCAAATGAAATAATTTATTATTCTCCAAATTGAAAGGGGAAGGAGATGGATGAAGAAATCATCTGAAGCCATAAAGGCTGGAGTACAAAGAGATAGACTTGCAGTGCACAGGTGGGGAGGGCTGAAAAGCATTGTAGAAAAGTAAAATATTGAGAATGCAACATATGAAAAGTTTTTTTAAAATATGGGGAAAAAAGTCTACAGGAAACCAGTCAAAATTTACATATAATCCATATAAAAAAATGAAGGGAGGAAAGCAGTGTAGAAAGAAAAGGGACATATTGTGCACCCCTCTTCAAGTGTCCTTACTTAAAAATCCTTAAAATAAAATAAAAGGATCTGTGTTTGAAAAGTGAGAACCTTCATGTGACACTATGTAAACAACAGCACAAAGTAAATTTAAAACACAGTTGTGTTAAAATTTCCTGTACAAACATGGCAGAATTATGGATAATTTTGGAGCTGTATTTTGCATCTGTGACATGCCTCTAGTTAAAATTAATTATTAATTTGTAATACCAAAAGCTAGATATAACTTATGTGAAAACACTGTGTTGCTTTACAGACTCTTAGTGTAGAAGATGTATTCCATGACAGAGATATAAGAATACCTCATAATCTCTCTGTAATTAAGCTTAGATCATTATCTACAAGCATTTGTGTCAAATTTATTTGAAAAGTCATACATCATATTTATAACTGGAGAATTGTGGATCTTCATTAATTTATCAATTTAAAAATCTACAGCAATCTGGATATATATTTTTCATAAACTATGTGCCAAAAGTAAGTAGAAGAGAAATGCTTTCTTATATACTTACATGATAGCCTCTATATACAACTATATATGTGTAAAATCTATATGTATTTTGTTGTCATCTCTGTATTTTGATTTTGAGACTTGCTCTGCCCTTACCATTCTTTCTCCCATTGAAATTAAATACAGCTGTTCTAGAGGTAGTACTATCTTTCCCTTAAAGAAATTAAGTAATTAGAAAATATTTGACATAATCTTTAAAAAGGAAGATAAGTACTGTACCATAGGCAGCCAGTACAGCATAGGTCCAATTGCATAGATCACCACAAGAATTAACAGACAAGAGATAAGGCAAGCCACCTAAAACAAGAAAAGCAGATGATTTAGTCTAACAAAAACCCAAAACCAAACCTTAAAATGTGTGAAAAGGACTAATTATCAAATATTGTAGATAAAGGCAAGAATGAGATGTTGAAGATGTTAGCTATTCATGTATCCATGGATTGCAGATGCATATAATTTCAATTTTAATCTCTGGTGTTTACCTTCAGCCAACTACAGTGAAAACATAGTAAATGATCGCAACATCTGTGCTTGACCCTGCTGACAGCACACAGACACAGACCACAGCATCACCTACATACTTGGTTATAAAATGGAGCATGTGTGTGCAACGTGTCATCCCAGAAGTTTCACAGCACCCACTGTCATAACATATTTATAGCCATACACCCTATGTTGCACTAAATATCAGATCTGTCATAGCACTGAGCAAAAATTATATATGGAGAACTGTGTCATCATTTTTTCCCAAGAGAAGATATCTAACTTCTTTTACTGGGATCAACACTAAAAGGAAACTATTGTGTTAAGTCAGAAACCACAATGATTTCATGTTAATATCACTGGACTTTGCTTTAGAAAGGAACTACTTTTTCATATATATTTAAAATTATAATTAATGTAGGTGACATGAATCCAGACAAATATATGGTCTAAGAATAGTATGTTTCTTCACAGTATTATATGGTATTAATCTGATGGAAAACTGCAGTAAAATTGCAGTCTCCTACTCCACTCTGACTGCTCACAAAGTAGAGTACTTTTGGTCTCATTAAGATACAGTCCAGATTCACAGAAGGTTTTTGATGATAAGTAGACAGATGCTCACTTTATTTTTATATTGATAATATGTTTCTTTACTAAAATAATTAGGTTTCATTTTAAGAGACAAGTTGTTAAAAACAAAACCAGACAAGTTGTTAAAACACTAGAAAATTAAAGCTATGGTGTACTTAAAAATACCATCAAGAAGTATAGACAGAGTGTTTACAGAAAAAGGGACACAAAATCTGCTGGTAAAGTCACAAGGAACTTTTCCTTCTTTTTGTCTTCCCAAAAAGCAAAAAAAAAAAAAAAAAAAAGTGTTGATTCTATTTGAAGAACATTTCTAGCTCATGATGCAGTCCCTCACTGCTGTTTTCTCCCAGGAAAATATATCACTGAAGAACAAATGACATCACTGAATCCCAGGTATAGCTGTTGGAGAAAAAAGGGCTGCTCTGAGCCCCTGAAAGGCTCTTTGCATTTCTTTCATGATGTATGCCACAGTAAACTGACTTCTCTCTATGTAGTCAAAGCAACCCCTCACTCTTCCTTATGCCTATGATCTGACCAACATTTATTAGTATGTTCTTCTCATCTTGTCATTCTGCCGAGACAGCCCCAAAAGTAGAGGATTAAGTGGATGTGCTGCTTTCCAAAAAGAAGGCAGAAGAGAGAATTTTATGTTTATTAAAGTACTCTCACAGTGCTGATGGATGGCCACACTAACTTTTGCTATACATTGAAACCAACGGATAAAACCAAGCAGATACTTGTTATTTTTACCATGGACTTCCTACCTTGAAATTGAACTATGATGGTTTCTTTTTCCATTTCATATATTGAATAACCTTCTGTGGGTGCCTTTGCCTACATGTATCAGAGCCAAATTGCTCAAATACCTTATATGTCTTCAGGGTATAGGCCTTCAGGTTACCTTAAAGTTTCCTTCGAAAAGCCATGATGCCATACAACCGCAAACTGTACGGTTGTGAACATGTAACAGAAGAGGATGTCTGTGAGGATAAGGGCACATGGTATGACACTGAATCCAACTCAAAGATATGAAATAGCTAACAGCAAAGTTGTAGCTAAACTATTTGCATGTAAATGCTTTTCAAGATTATTATTGGATAAATTATTCATTATGATTAATTGAGTTCAGTGTACTGTGTGGCTAATTAGCAAGTAATTGACATGTAGAGTTTTGAAATAAAGCCCTGTACCATTTCTTAATATTGTGGTATCTGCATGAGAAATAACTGCAGGTCATGGTCAAGAAGAAACAGTACCTATAGACTGTACTTAGCCTTGTCTGCTGTACCTCATTACCCTTTTGCCTGCAAGTAATGTCCTTTACGAGTCAAGAGCAACAGTTATAAAAAGACCATAGCAACAAACTCCAAAGGACATAACATTTATATGGCAAGATGCCACTGACGGACCCTTTAATTTCAGAGGAAGGAGGGAGAGGCAGTGTTTAGGGGCTGCCCCAAGGGTCTCCCAGCTGTGGTGGCCCACGTGGTGCCATCGCACACAAAGGTCATAGATGAGCAGTTTGCTCTCTTGTTCATGAGCACAATTCGGGCAGGTAACAGACTCACAGGGTCACTATCATCATTTTCATCAATTGCAGTTCCCTCTTTTCTGAGCTACCGCAATAAGAACTTGTGGGGTCAGTTTCCAACAGTAGGAAATAGCAAAAAAATCCTTAGAAATCTGCATGTCATCTCTGTGGGTTCAGTGTATACTGAGGGACAGGACAAGTACACCATGTCACAAGGCAGAAATTGGGAGATTACTTGGGGTTTTTTTTAGCAAGCAGCTCTTAAGGTTACTTTCACTGTATTTTGAAAATCAGATAGAAGCACTAAATTAAAACTGTTTTTTTTTCTAAAACTTCAGCTTAGCCTGTACAATTAAATCCATTAAACACCGTTAGAGGGCACTTTTGTTACAGTGCTGACAAATTCACATAAAACTGAAAGAGCTTGTGTGTAGTTTCCTGCAGTCTGAAAACACAACTCCTAACCTCCTTACTATCACAGACTTTAGAGTTTATATTGAAATAAAAATGTAAAAATTAATAAGTGGAACCATTAGCTTTTTTAGTAAGAACAGATGCTGATCAGATGAAATTCCATGCAGATTGTTAAAAATGACAGGGCAGAGTCATTTCCCAGGAGAGAGGAAAAGAGAGAATAGGGAAATACAATGGATAAATCAGTACAAGTTCCAGTGAGCAGTACCATAGCCTTAATTCTCCTACGTACTTCACTCTAACTCATTACCTGTGTTTTGGCGCCCGTACTGTATAAAAGTGCCGTCCGTCCCATCGCTGCAGCACTTGGTATGCAAAAGAAAAATGAGGGAATCACGTTGCTGAGGCCATGAGCCAAAAATTCCTGCAAAGTTGTTAAATAGAATATGTTTTTTTCCTATTGTTCTGTCATTTCAATGCTTCTTGCCAACAAAGGAGTCCCCTATGTAAATATTAGCAATGACAAAGGATGGCCATATTTTTGAGGGGAAAAAAATCACATATGTACATGATAAAAGATCTCCCAACAGAATATATATTTTCACAACTCACATCCAATTTGAATGATAGAGCTGCAGCGCCAGATTCATCAAAAGCAGGAGGCACATTTTGTTCACAGAATAAAAATGGTATTGCTAAGTTTTGAAGATGAAGTTCAACCAAAATATTTACATCTTGATCCACATCTAATTTTTAACAGGCCAGCATCTCAAGTAGTGGGATCTGGACAGTGTCCAGGTTTTTTCTGGCTTATGATTCTATTGGAAAAAGACAGCCACTGATTTTTTCTTCTTTTAGAGCATGCTTTAGTGAAAGTGAAGTATGGTAGCAATACTATCTGCATGCTGTCTTTCATTACAAATGTATTTGGTGTTTATTTACACTCAAAATGCAGACATGTCTGAACAAAGATTTATAGAAGAAAAAATGGAGAAAACACCCTGTATCTGCAGCCTAAGCTGAGTAGTGTTTTCTAAGAAAGTGCCCCAACTTGGCTACCCAGCATAAGTCTTCTTCCCCAGACTGTAAGGAGCTCATTTATCTGCTGAGGGCCATGTGTAAGAAAAGACCTCAGTACTGCTAGAAGTGCTTAGGACACAAATGCTATTGTATGCAGCCAGGGCAACACCTAATCATAAATTTGTCTTCAAAACACAGGACAGAACCACCTTAAAGCTCCCCACATGGCCTCGCATGCCCACATGCTACCATGCAGAGCCCTATGCCTGGCCCCTGAATGCAATACAGCTACACCACTCTGCTGCCATTGTAGTCTCTGTTCTCATAGAGGTTTTGCTCTTTTGCTCCATTATTTGACGCAGACATACACATAATTTCCAACACCACAGTAATTAAGCTGTGTAAGCGACAAGATTTTCAAAGGCACAGAAAGACATACAGGTTGCTGTGCTCGTATAGCTCCCTTGAGACAAAGCAGCATATTGCCCTGAAGTCTGACCTGTATTAAGCTCAAAGCATTTTCCCTCTGCTCCCTAGAAAACATGGCTCTGAAGCATCAACAGAAATTCATGGCCCAATATATTCATTCTGAAAAATATTTCAGAGACCTGAGTAGAAAAGAACATTCCCACCATATATTCCAGTGACATAAAAGCTGTAAAGGACAAGAGCTGATATAGCAAGACTGACCTGTCTAGGTAGGTGTTCAAATAGACCTCCAGCTGCAAAACCAGCTATTCATTCAACTTTATGTTGTTTATCCCAAACCACTTAAGAGAAAGGTGGAGGCAGCATTTTCATCACTCAGCACTATTGTCAGTTATCTAAAATTGAGTGTTTCTTACCACAGTGCTTTTATTGTCTCCGTGGATCTACAGTTGGCTTGGATTACCCACCTATCATGACAATCAGTGGGGTAGTGCAGAAAGTAACATCACACTTTTATTTAAGCATGTCCACTGTAAAGTGGAACTCTACACAGAAAGCTCCTATGGCTGCCGATTTGGCAGCACTCTCTGAACCCATCCTGCTTTTACACAAATCAACCTTTATTTTGGATGAGACTTCTACTTTGCATAAACTTCATTTTATAATGTCAGATATGTCCTGGGGCTGTAAATACCTGGTTTGTTTTTAGAACTGCTTTGTTTCTTTAATCAGTGTCTGATTTAACATCTCAGCTTGTCTTTAAGAGCTCAGCTGGCAGAGGAGAAGCTGTCTAATCTTAGAGCACTGGAAAACTCATTAACACTCAAATGCTGCACCAAATGCACACTACGGGACTATCCTGAAGGATGTGCTTCCCCAAAAGGAGCAGCTCAACCACCTAGGGCATTCTGCAGAGATAATTTGGACTAGATTTGGGTTTACTGTAATCACTGGAAGACCTCAGGATGTCGTATGGAACATACCCTTTCCTACTGGGCATTCATCTATAATACATTTCCAAAATGGTGAAGCAATTTCAAATCTTACTGACAGTAAGGACAAAGAGCTTTACCTGGTTGTCATCCACGGTGTATTTAAACTTTTTAGCAGAGCCTTGGGCAAGAGCCAATGATGCTACATAACCAACCAGTGCTACTCCAAAAGCTTCAGTGACTACTTCAGGCAGGACATTCATGGGTGGTGTTTTCGGTGATGGTAATCTATAAAAAATAAAGACAGTCCCTTTTGCAAAGCCTCATACATAGCCGCAATATACCTGTAATTCAGGAAAATACAAGAGAAACAATCTTGGCATACACAGATAATTTTTGTAATACTTCTAAGGTGACATTTTTCAATATTTTAGATTAATAGGATCTGTGGGGAATTGCAGAGAATTTGTAGAAGTTGAAACAGTTTCAGATGTAGTATTCTATTTGCAAACTTCAATTTGAGAAATTATAAATTAGCTCCCCCACTGACAGATGAAATCAGCAACATTTCCCTAATTTTGTAATGCTCAATAAAAGAGGGTCTGCTGTATATTTTTTCTTTTTTACAGTTGGCTTTCCTGCAATGTTTAATTTAAAACTTTTAAATGATTTAGTATGCATGTAGGTTATGGACAGTATGGACATTTATTCCATCTAATGGAGACCTTCTAATGTGAACTGCAATGAAATGCCTCAGTTATGAACCAAACCACCCCAGATTCTCTCTGTAGTCCACATAAAGGCTTCAGTCTCTCCACCACACAAATCCCTCTGCCTAAGAGCCAAATTGTTCCTAACGCTCTCCACTGACAAGGCACTTAGATATTTCAGGTAAATACCTAAAAATACATAGGAATGATCCAGGCTCTGCTTCGGTTTTTCAACACTACAGAATCTTCTCATACAAGGTTAGACAAAAAATAAGCTCCTAATTAAAGCTTCATGAATACAAATTTAACTGTGCATAACATATACTGAAAGGGCACACTTAGCCCTGTTTTAATCTCAGATACACAGCATGTAATAGCATGACATAAATACTTAAAAACTATTTTCTTTCTCAGCAACTTCCTTTATTTTATTTCTAACAGTGCAAGCTCCCACACATGCACTTATGCTGTATTGGACTTGTCCTTTGTGAAATTTAGGGAAACCCTGCAGTTTCCAAAGGGAAGAATACAGAACAGCTGTGCTATTCCTTACCAGCCCTCAGAGTTTGAACATTCTCTCTGACATCTAATATCATTTCTCTTTCCAGATAATTGTACTGATTTTTTTTCCTTCTCTTCAAGGTCATGGAGAAAAATATATCACTAGTCAGAATAGTCAGAATATCAATAGTCAGAATGCTCTTTTCTAGATTAAGTATATCTAAGTCCTTTACAATTCCTCAGAAACCACATTTTTTAAAAATTACTATATAAGTGAGTGGAGAAGTACAAAATGTAATAATCTACAAGCCTTATCTCATCACAAGCCCTTTCTGCTACAACAACTCAAGGCAACCCTCAAAAAGCAGGTTGCAATAATCTCATAGAGTGCTCTGTTCTCCTGTTATACATCCATCAACCATCATCAGGTACTTAGTACCTATTTTTTATTCCATAAAGCAACAAAAAAGCTATTAAAATATGCAAGAAAGTCTGCATTTTAATGATGATCTCTATACAGATATATCTTGTTAACATGAGGTTGAATTGTGAGAGAGAATTTGAGGAGGTTGGAAATGAACATAATAGATTTTTGTCATTTCTTATTTCAGAAAACTACTTTGAGCTCTTCAGAGACTGTTCACAGAAGTAAACATATTTAAAAGCCACAAGCTAATAAAAAACACATTACCCTTCAGGAATATGTCCCACAACTTCTAGCCCGTACACGTATTCCATATCAGCATAGTAGCAAGCAATGGATGTAGCAATTATCTATTGATTCAACACAGAAAAATATGTTATGTTTCTATTGCTTTTAGATTCTCACATGGTCCCTCTTATTGCCATACCTTAAGCACATGACAGTATTCATGCATTTATCCTTAGATAAATCCAGTAAAACAGATGAATTTAGAAAAGATGGCTGCACAAGGACTATGGTGGAGTTTCTATGTTCTATGTTAATGAAGGGGATCTGCACAAGTCTCTGTAAAGCCTCAGGAACCTTGCCAACCAGTGTTCAAACTGCCTTTATGCAGCACGCACCCCAGACCATTGCCATTCACATGAGCAGTTTAAAATAATTCATAATTCAGGTGCTCCTGAGGGGTCTGATTCAGTTGATGTTCTCTGTCAACTTTGACACAAAACACAGCAGAAGATGTGGTTGCCTCTCATTTTTATGTTCCAGCAGGTATAAATCTTGCTGAGAGAGTGGAAAGTTTGGCCCTGAGGAGGTTCAAATTCACTTCCCGTACTTTTTATGAGATGAACACACAAATTCCAATAGAACAAGCACAGGTTCTAGTCCATGATCCTCAGCTGGCTGGTACATTTTATCCAGTATTGTTTAAAAGGTAACACAGAAACAGATCTTAGAGTGGAGACCAGAACCACACTACCTTCTTTTCCAGCATTTTGCCCAAGAAAAATCATACTTTTGTAAATAACTTTTTCCAGCAAAAGAAGAGTAATTGTGATGATCCACTCTGAAAAGCACCGGTCCTTCATTTTTTAAATTTTCTTTTAGAGGTCTAGAGAAAAACAGAAACCTTCTGTCCTGCTGCTTATTGTTTGACTACACCTTAATCCTTAAATCAGGGATTTAAAATGCAAAAGCTAATTTCAATTTAGCCTATGCCATGTGAAAGGAAAACAGTAAGTAAAATTACAGAAAGAACTAGCATAGCTATTTAACTTCGTTGCAGATAAAGAACAAGCAACATCTAAGTCACAGCTACGCAGCACAAGACTTGCCTGGAGTTACAATGTGCCAGGTACTTCTCATTTTCTATTTCAAACTTCTTACACTTGAACATTCTAGGCTTCATGTTCTTGTGATTATGTAAAAAGTAGTAAACACATGAAAAATGTTATACAAATTGGGAACGTATGCCACTTCTTAATTATTTAGCCAAACTCTTTCCTGTTCTTACATTTAACATACGGTCATGAAAATTAGCTATCCATTTAATAAGTGGCAGGTGTGGCTGTGGGTAACTATAGACAACACAGTAAACTTCAGCAGATTAGTTGAACCACTGAAAGCTTTGTATGCAAAAAGTCCGATACTTGATTTTCTACTTACCAAAACTAGATCGATGGGAAGAACAACTTTAATGTTTCTCTGAAATTTCTCATTCAGTTCTTTAACAAGTACAAGCACCACAATGCTCATCAGGGAGAGAAGTAAAGTCTCCAACTGAACTGATCTGATATTCTCAAATATGTAGGCATAAATCTACAGTGAATGGCAAATAACAATCACAGATCAAAAAGTACATCATTTTGGGTTACATGCCATGGCATATTCTACACAACTTCACACATCTTAAATAATCTGTGAGAATCAATACTACAGGACCTGAGTCATCTGACAAACTGACCTACACTTAAGATTTTGCAAGGAAGAAAATCACCAATTTATTATTACTATGGACTTTTGAAAACTCAAAAAATGCAGCAAATATTCATACATATGAATTACAGTTTTCTATTGGTAGAAGCAAACAAGAAATTTCCAGTATATGTGATATGCATCCTTTCCTTATTCAGTCTTATTAAATTCAGTGAGATAAGTGAGTGTTGCACAAAAACGTTGAGAGACGCTTCCATGCACGAAGATTTATTTTCAGTGTCCATAGCTCATAACATCCATTAACTCTAATAGGAAAAGTTACTTCTGAGGAAAAACTCTAAAAGACAGAAAAGAAGGGGAAAGAGGAGAGAAAGGAAGAACAAAAGAAAGAAAAATGCAGTAGTGACTGGAGAAGCAACAGGGATCTTCCTGGATGAGCATCCTCTTCAGGACATCCTCTCCAGGGCACAAGGAGATCCATCCAAATACTTTTCCAGAGTAACTGCATAGCTTGAGCAGGGCACACTGGGTCCCCTCTTGGTTGCTTTTGCCCATTACACAAACAGTGCTCCATGGAGCATGCTGTGATCAGGTCTGAATGCTGCACATACTAATCAGCTGTCGATTATTGGCTATTTAAATAACTAATGTTATCTACTAAGCCCTGTTTCTTTCCTTAGCATAAACTTAAAAGTGGCAAAGCAAGAGGTAGAAAGAGAGTAGGGAAAGAAGGAGTGAATCAGACATTAGTGGCAAGTGCTTTCCAGGGGAAACTCTCCACAGCAAGGTGCAGGAGTTGCAAGGGTGCAAGTGGTGGGGCATGCTGGGCCACAAGGTTCCAAGTCCTGCTGCTACAGGCTCTGGGATGTTGGGGAATGGCTACATTGCTGCATGCGAGAGGCAGATGACAGTGCTAAAAAAGGAAGAGAAGACTGGAGCAGAGCTATGGAGCTGCAAATGGGAGGCCTTCAGCTTTTCAAAGGTTAAGATGTGGTACAACATGGGTAGAAAAATACAGTTGGGTCTATGATGAAGAAAGGAAATATGGTGCTGAATATAAGGAACATGTGGAATAGAAATATGGAATACAAATAGAATGACCACTGGTGACGAGGAATGGGAATCTTTGAAGATAAATACAATGTATTCATCGATGTAACAGACCTCAGGAGAATGCAGTTCCCTTCACACCAGCACAGATGACACAGTGAACTGTAATTTCAGTTCTACTCTGAATTTGAGGGTCCAGAAAATGAGGCATAAATCAGTATGATAACAGATTAACTGAAAGTAATGAAAAAATTTACAAGTTTACTGGAATAGTTAGAAGGGGTGAAGAAAGTTAGAGGGAACTTCTGTCCTGATAAACAAAGAAATAATCAGATCCTTATCACAAGTTATTTTCAGGTCTCATGAATAAAAGCAATAGTCTATTCCCTGGAAGAACAGAGAGGCATGAAAAAGGATATAATACACATGCTTACTAAAGCTGCAGGAGAAAAAAAACAAGGTACCCTCAGTCCTTTGAAATCTGCATTTATATTCTATTATATTAAACCATAGAGAGAATGGGAGTTCAATCTAGGATGTAGATCTAGACTGCATCACAAGTAACTTCTTAAACCACAACATTAAGGATAATAAAATCAAGCAACTGAGGCTTGAAATAATAAAAATATTTTTAAAAAGGTGTTTTCTCTGGCAACAACTAAGACAACCACTAAAATAAATGAAAAGTGACACTTTTATTTTTATCAAAATAAAGATTAATAATTTTCTGACCCAGAGAACCTATTCTCAAATACGTGTATAATGTTAACAAGGTTTGACAGTTTGGAGCTTAAATACGTATATTTATATTGGACAGGAAAAAGTACTAGAAAAAATTATCTCAGAAAAGAACCCTGTTCTAGCAGAAAGGTGGTCAATACGATGACAAAATTTTTTTCTACTGATCTGATTCTGTCACTCCTTGAAGAGAGATGCTCATTTTAAAGAATGATTAAATTAAAATAACTTCCTGATTTTTCTTCTCTCATACTTTCTAAGAATATTTTCATAATCTATAAGAGAAAAAACAATTTTTTTAAAAAAATGTTTACATAAAAAGAGACAAAATGTAATTTTCCTCATAAAGAGGAAAATTTAGTCCAGTCCTCTGAAATTTAGCCCTTGGACTTTTGATTAAGGATGCACAGCATAACCCAGCACAAATGTTTCTCAGAACCCAAGAAAACATTTTAAAATCAACTTGTTAAATAATACGATCTATATATGTCATAAATCTGAAGAACGGTAATCAAACCACAGTTTTTAACCACGTATTGCCCCACTGTAATCAGACAATATGTGGATTGTGTCTTGAGTGGCTGGGGACTAGTCTCTGTACCCATAATTTTCCAAGAACGTATTTTCAAGAGAGTACAGGACTTGGCCCAGTGCCTAAGCAGAAGCTGTGATTAATTAGGACAACATGAGGCAATCTGGAAAACTATACTGCAAACTGTGCCCGACAAACTCACCAAAGGCTGAGCTAGATCTAAGGTGAAGTGGTAAGAAAAGGGAAAAAATTTATTTGATTCCTAATTGTCAAAGTCAAAGAGATGTGGGCTTCTTTTGAAATGAACGGTGTCTATTGAAGTGTCAGCATTAGTTTTCTGTGTTTATGATATTTAAATTGATTTTCCTAGACAAAGTGAAACACAAGATTGGATGAATAAATATAATTTTAATGAAAGATTACAAAGAAATATGCTTAAGCTTTTAGAATTTCTGTCTTTCTTTGCAAATTGATTAAAAAAGAAGCTTCAATTTAATTTTTAAAATACGTAGCCAAATCTTGTAGATCTTTGTCACAGCTTTTTCAGAATTTGCAACAAACACTTTATATGAACTGCCTAATGTATTCTTTGGTCTTTCTCTTCAAATCATGCCCTTCAGTATGTAGCCTACATCAGCCAATAAATGAAAAAGAATGAGACTACTAATGCTTCAGAGCTCGTATGAGTTCAGTAGCACCACCAGCCCTATCCTCAGAGTGTCTGTAGTACACTGAAACTATTCCGACAGTAATACATAAATATTCAATCAATTACTACATCAGACTGAAGAGCTTCCACCAACCAGTCTGTTCCCAGGTAACCGTTCTCTGAAAACCTAAACACACCCATTTGAAGATATGACCAGCAAGGCCAGAAGACCATTTCACAAGCCACTCACAGGTTCTTCAGAAAGAAAGAGCATGTGGCTCTTACACATGAACGTGGTTAACATACATTAGCCATCACTCTATACTATACAGTTCACATGTTATACTGTCCAGGCAGTTACTGTACTCATATGAGCTGAAAGTGTAAATCCTAAAGGTAAGCACCTAAAGGTGAAGTTTGTAATAGCACTGGCACCCGATGCAAAATCACAAACTTTATTACTAATTCAGTATTTTACATATTTTGATGATGCACCTACTGAAATAATTTAGAAATTCTGTAGCAGAATTTAGTTTGATATTGCAGTGTACAAAGCAATTTTTTGTGTCATATAATTAATAATAATTATTAATAATTATATAATTAGTAATAACGTGTCATTATATAATTAACAAAATTTAAAAATACAGCAATAATATATTGAGCCGTTTGTCATTTGTTTTTTATTTTTATTGCTAGTTTTGTGTAAAGATTTTTAATGGAAATGATGCAGCAATATTATGAGGAATCAGTGAACTTTTTGGCAATCAATGCAAATTTGCACATAAGTGAAAAAAGGAATATTCTAACTTTGCACACTGAATACAATGAATGTCCTTATTCTCATGGGAAATTAATGGCTTTGAGTGCCATTATATTTTTACTTACTTTCATAGGGTAATAATGAACATTGTAATGGTTTATATTCTAGAAAGAATGTGTATTCTGATGTATTAATGAAATTCTCTGAGATCTTCTGTTTTAATATATACATGAAAGCCCAAAAGATTGGTTCTAAAATGAGGCTGAAGCAAACAAAAGAATTAAAGGAACATGTTAGTTACAACACTTCATACAGTTTAAGAGTAGATGACCTCATTGCATTTTCAAAAATGTTTCATTCCGATATTTGTTGGACAAATACAACACACTGTGGGAAAAAAGTACAGGCAACTACTATGAACTGTATAGGGAACAAACTGGGGAAAAAAAAGGGAAAAAAAGGACTGATAGTGGGAACATGAAGGTTTTTTCAGCTAATTGCAGCACAACCACAAGGATTTTGCAACAAACTTGCAACACAGCCACAAAAAACCCCTTTGCAAATCGGGTTTGTTACCTTGCAGTTCATTTTGCAGTGCTGCATTTTCTCAGAAACTCGTGGAAGGATAAATATATCTACACATGGACAAAGGGCAAATATAGACATGTTTTTCTGTTTTCAGATACCAAGCAAAACTTGATGATGCTCTTGTCTCTCGTAAAAATTAGATCTCACATGTAGTCTTCCTTCACCATTTTTCTCTTCACCTTCACCTTGCCTTTCCCATTCACAAAATACAAACTGATGCTGCAATGTGCAGCTCAATTGCAAATTTAATAAATTACATAAACTCTTTGTAAACACAAAAATCCCAGAGGCTCAATGCCAGTGTAGTAGATTTGTTCTCCATATGCAAAGTTCGTTTTTACATATTTAATCATGATCTCACTTTCTATAAAGAATCCATTTCACTGGCTTGCTTTACTTTCAACTCTCCTATCACACTTTATTAAACATTCTTATTCTTGCTTTGCCAACGCAAAGGCTGCCTGAGGCAAAGCAACTGGCTTTGTGAGTGGGAGGTGTTTTGGAGTGGAGAAATTAAAAAAAAAAAAAAAAAAAAGTAAGCAAAAATACCAGTCTTTGGGTTTCAAAAATTTGCAGTAAAGAACATGTCCAGAAATACACGCCAAATTTGCCTTTCACTCGCATGTGCACATATGCACATTAACAGATATCTAATTAGTATAATTTTTGTATAAAACTACCGCCACAGAAAAAAAAAAAAAAATATTGTTAAAATCTAAATCTGGTGCATCTGACTGAGATACTGGACCTTCTTAAAGCAACCCATTAGTCTAAACAGATACCAGAAACCTTTTAAAATATCTGTATGATAAAATTGTCTCTTCTAAATATGGATACTTTTTTATTATTCTTTTAAGTTGTACAGAGGGGTTTTTTGTTTGTTCATTTGTTTTCACACAATTCTACAGAACAATTCAGAACCTTAAAATATCAGGAAAAGTTTTCTTTGGAAAATGTTCAAAGGTGTTTGATTTCGATAGTGAAGTGAAGGGCAAAGGACTTGTTTCAGATACATTAAAAAATACAAGGGATAAGGGAATAGGTTTCTTTCAAAGCATTTGAATGACCTCATTTATGATATCATCAGCACACCAACGTGGAAATATCACTGCAGTTCTTTATTATTGCTCATAATGTATATTTTGATTATGTCTTGGCTGTGGTAATTAACACCAGTCATCTCTACAAGATGACAATATTCCTATATGTAAGTATAGTCTCCACGGAAACGCCATGAAAAAGAGGCTTGTCACATTTTATATCAAGAAGTATTTATGAAAAGCTTTTTAAAGAATTAAAAAATATTTTAATATATGATGAATCATTTGTAATAGTCTCACAGGCCAACTGACTACTCATAAAAATGGCTGACACTTTTAGTTACATCCCTACAGATAAATCACATGTGTTTATTACATGCCCCTAATTCTCATTAATAAATTGGTCCTGTAAAAAACTTACCAATGTATTATCCATACAAAATGTTATCAAATTTATAAAATACTATGAAATAACATTCTAAAAAGCAACATCTTCTTATCCCAGAGTTCACATTAACAAATTTCCCAAAATAATAGGAAAAAGTAAAGAGAAGAGCAGTGCAAGAAAATATAGTCAGTGCTTTTAAATAAGGTACCCTAATTTAGTGACTAACTAGATGAAGCCTCACTTCATCTGGTGATCAATTCATTTATTGCTATCAGTGCAATGTAAATATCACCTCAGGAAGTAAACAAATTTTTATTATGATCAAAATATTATTTTGATAGATACTATTGTAATACTACTAATGCTTCTGCCAAGAGATTATGCTCCATAGCACTTAAATTCAGGGTTTGCTGGAATAAGTTACCATAAAGAATATGTTCTCATATCTTTTATGCAATAAGATTATACAACTTTGTCCTTTAAGTTTTCAGCCAACAATATCTACTTTCCAAAGGAAGTAACCATGAAACTGTATGAAAGGCTGTATGCATTTTATAAAAATTACCTTAAAGCCATACACTTGCTGTGTTTATCGCAAAGTAATAGCATATCGTAAAGCAATAAATAACATATCTAGAGTAATTTTTGCATAGCAGATCTACAAATCATGGTTAATTTTCCTTTTACCACAATGGTGGTCAGGTTTCATTCTTCAAAATGTGAAGAAAATACGTTTAGAATGATAATGGGATATACCCCTCCTACATGTTGATCCAGAAAGAGTTAACCCTCCCTGTACAAGTGTGTAATTGCTCAGGATAATAAATGGAATTATTGATGCTGTAATACACATATTTTAAATTTATTACTGTATCCTTTCAAAAGAGGACCAATTCCTGCTAATTCTTCATCAAGTTTTCCTAATCTGTTCTTACAAACAGACCTAGCAAGATGAAGGTTTTGGTATTACACCTTCTGTTCATTCACACACATGCATAACAAATTTCTTACACTTATATATAGCCAAATAGCGTAGTTATTTAAGAAAATGTTAGCTAATGGAATAATCCATTTCTTTTACTGAACTCACATGAAAAAAACCCAGTGGTCCTGATATATATGGCATTTTCATTCCCAGTAGGTATTTCACTTGTGAAGTCACAACGTGTGTAGCTGCTCCTGTCGTCATTGCGCTTATCACTGGTTCTGTTAACAAGAAAGTGGCACTGCCCAACTGCAGCATAAACATCGCTACCTAAAAGGCAAAGGCATGAGTATCATCAAATATAATAAATGCAGCTTCCTGGTGATAGGACAATGAGGCAGCATCCTTTTAATAAACTGCAAGATAAATGAGATAAAGACAAAAAGCAAAAGTCCTTTGAGGGACAACTATAGCTGAAAATGGAACCCATTGAAGCTCTGTGGGTTTACTTGAATTATCTTACTCATATTGCTAGTTTACCAGACTCTAACGTTAGTTTAGTAACAAAAGCAGACTCAGAGAAACCGTCTTCGTGCAGTGTTTAGCATTCTCTCCTGCTCAAATATGTGAGCACACTATCACTCTAAAAACATCAACTCAACACAGCAACATGAAGTAAAGCAACTCTAAAGGTGAGGGTGATATTAAGACTCATTCCTGCTCCACTGCTATTCCGCCTGAGTAGGCAAAGGGCTGCATCTTGGTCCAGCTTACCAACTGCCAACGTGTTGATATCAGGATTCCCAACGTTAGTAATTTCAACAGCTACCAAATTTATTAGGTGCTAAAACTAGTGAGAGATGAGTCTCATGGTGAGAGCTCCATCATCCCGCAGAGCCCTGCCCCGCCCCAGGCTGCTGCACCATCAGATTTCCCTTCCCACGCAGCCACACAACTGCTTTGCTCCTCCCACAGACCCTTAGCCTCCTGATATCCCACTGACCCTGCACATACGGTTCAATATGCCATGATACTTGGTAGCTCTCATGCTACATTATCATAATATCAAATAGGTCAAATATCACCAGTCCACTATCTCTAGTTACATCAGCTTCATACGTTGAGATTTCTGGTTGTGCAGGTATTCAAGTAAGGGACCAACAGAAGTTGCTTCAGATGACAGGGAATATAAAAATACTTACCTTCTTTACAGAGAAACAGAGATGTTTATATAGTTACATGTTCTCTATGAACAAACTTTATAAACTTATAGTAAAAGTAAGCTATTTTAAAGACCTTTAGAATCTACTTCCTGTGCATTTGAGAAATACTTGAAATAAAGTAGAATATCTGTATACAATCAGAAAATTTAAAACAGGAAGAAAAATTCAACATCCAATTTCATAAACACTATCCTATATAGAAACTGGCTTTCTCTGCTAGAAAAAAAAAAAAAAATAGACTTTTGCTCAACTATATTTGATCTGGAAGATTATTTCAGCTTCATTGCAACTTTTACAGAAGTTATTCCAGAGTACAGGCATATAATGAAAGAATAATATTCCTCTCTAATCCAGGAATCTGGACTACAGCTGAATCTAGAACTATTCTAGATACTTTGTAGGAATTTAGGACAAATACCCAAAGTATTATTGTGTACTACTGTGTTTTCTCCCCTTATTCCAGACCGCACTCATTCTTTTCCTCTGAAGAATGAGATTTGACAGCTCTTAATTCTTTGAATAAAGTTCTTGCACACCTACAGATGTTACTGTGGTTAGCATAACAATCCTTTTCTGATCCATATCAAAATATTAAGTTACATTTTAATTATCTCTCCTTACAATGAGTTCTGCAGATTCATTAGATAAAAAAGCAGTTTCTTACTTCCATAATCTTTCCATTTGTTATTCTTCTGCCTGAAAAGGTACATGCTCTTGGCACAGAGTTGTTTATTTTCTAAGAGGATTATTTTGTGCTTCCATACCTTTCCATATCATCCTTTTGGAATATATTTTAGCCTTCTCTGCTTTATTTTGTTTTGTTCTGAAGCTAAAAGAATCATTGCCAAATGTTATCGTTCTTTATGCCTGAACACCATTTATTTTTTTCACCATAAATCTCACCTGTATGCAGTGAGCAATGAGTATAATAGCACAAAAGAAACAAAAATACCAAACTGCGTGGCTTTTATTTTACCACAAAAACCTCTAGTGAGCAATTTCCTCTTTCATCTGAGAGATTAAATGTGAGACTTTTTTTTCTATTTCACACTAATAGCATGTGAATGGCTCTGTACTACAAACAATTAGAACATTGATTGCCATTCAAGATTGGACCCCAATAATGATAATTACTGTTATACCCTCAATGAGTAGTAATTTAGTAAGTCAGGCCTAAACCCGCTAATTACTAACTTCAGATATTTTGTTTAGCTGTTTGTTCTAAGTGTGCCTATTTATACATTTAAAACATTGTTCACAGTAGCAAAGTTCAGTAAGACACAAATTCTCCCTTCCCTAGTGAATTTTTGTTTTTTAAGATCAGTTTGTATTGTATGGATGTGAAATTTCTGTTTAACAGCTAAGTTTCCAGAGAATGAGATGGATGTTTAGCTGTGGATTCAAAACGACAGAGACAATTCTGTGAAGCACATAATATCACTGAGAAATATTAGCTAATATTGGCATTTCAGAGAAAGCTATTATGGTGAATTACAGAGAAATGATGTCATGAATGCAGAACTTAACAACTTCAGCATCACTCTCACATTTACTTTTTTTTTTTTTACTTTAAAACTCCAGCATTTTAGGGTGTGTCACCCTGCTTTGCAGGCAGTAACTAAAAGGTCACATTTCAAGCATACATTTTATTGATTGTTTATAATCACGAGTTATGTAAAATACATCCAATCCAAGAGTATAATTTCTGGTAGACAGTTTCTGTAGCCACTCAGTTAAACAAGCAGCAGCCTATGCTGGTCCCCCCGTCTCTCACTGCAGAAGGTAGCTCAGGACTTCCAGAAAAAATGGCAATGCTTCATCAGCATGTATATCCTACTCTTTATTTAGATTATAGTTAAATAAATATAATGTGCATCCATATACCTTCCATGGTGAAGAACTAACAATGAAGCAACCAGAACAGAAAATATCTGGGGAGGAGGGTGTAATTTTCAGCATAAGCTGGTATGGGAAACTCCTGATGTCCTTGCAACATGAGCAATATACAGAAACTGCTTAGATGAAGAGGCGGCAAAACCTTGTTTTGAAACAAGCCTCCCAAATCTAGTTGCATGGGAGATTTCTTGACAAATGTACTTAATATTTTTAGCATTTATACAGGCCCAGATCAACTCTCCAGTTAACCCTCCATGCTTGGGAACAGACATACAGCTCAACAGCTTGGCTGCCACTGTTTTTTGCATAAACACCATTTGAAACTAAGCTGAGCTGACAGCACATGATTGTATCACATTGCATTATGTCATAAAATCTTTCACCCACTAAGCAATAACCAAAATGTAGAAAGTTCAATATTCTTGAAGAACTTTCTAGTAATCTACTTTATCTTTGCTGTGGTTGTGATGTGGGTTTCTCATCTTATTTTCTGATATACCGTATGATTTTTTTTTTCCTTCTTGATGCAGAAAAAATACAGGGAAAACTGACAGTGAAGTGTCAGAACAACAAAAAAAGTGTACAAGAAAATGCCAAAGGCAAATAGTTTTCTCTTTCATTATTTATACTAATATTGGGTTTTTCTTAAACTGTAAAAGGAACAAAATTTTCCTATATTTTAGGATTACCTCCAGAATTTTTCATTTTTCAAAATTTAGTTCATAGGGGATGAAGGAATATTTCAGAGAGAGAACAATCACAGTAATAAAAATGGTTTGAAGGGCGCATAGCTACAGTTTCTTTGTGCAGATTTTCAGTACGTTACACTATGTTAAAAGGCTCATTAAGAAGTAACTATCTTGAGATTAATTTTGCTTTCACCAGGTATACAGTCTTGATTAAATTCATGTGACTGATATCAGGAATTGTCATAGAAAGAAAAAACCACAAGAGAAAGTGAAGGAAAGCAGCCTTGAATTAATGCACAGTAAAGGAGAAAAAAAATATGGAAACAAATTATAAAACCAAGTGATTAGACAGAAGTGGTGGAAGGTGGGATCTCTAAAAAAAATAGGAAAAAAAAAGAAAATTAAAGTTGAGAATGGAAGAAAGATAATGCAAAGGGAAGCTTTCCTTGCAGCTGTCTTCGCTGCTCCATAATTTTACCCTGACAAGTGGAAGAAGAGAATGAGGATTTAGCCAGGAGAAGAAAAATGAGTAATTGTGAAAAGCAAAGCCCCCGTGTTCATTAATTTAAGCCCTTTTGGTTCTTGTTCACTTTCAGTACTTTCTTCCCATGACAACACACACAGTTTATTATTGTTAAAATTCCACTCTCACTGTGTAGTCAATCTAACTTTACAGCCAGTAAAAATTTTTATCACATAACAGGCACTTTGGAAATCACTAATTTCAAAATTTCTGTCCACAGTAATTGAAAGGCTGATATAATGTTATCTGCTGCATTAATTCAGTTTTGGAGAATGAATTTTAAATACCTCAGAACTCCACATTCTGGAAGGTATGGCTTTTTTTCACCATTAAATCAAAAAGTGGTGGTACTCTTTCAGATCACTTGCTGCATGGGCTAAGAAGACGAAGTCAGCCACGGGGAGTATCTCTTGGAAGGAAACAGTACAAACTGCAAGCCTCTCATTTAGTATGTTGCATTGGTTATCTCAGAATCGAAGGTTGCAAAGGTGAAGACATCTATGGAGTGTCTGGAGACCAACAGTCAGTCACAAACAGTTCAGCTTGACTGAGTCACCTATTTAAAACTCTTTTTGGCCTGTTTCAATAGACATTATAATTGGGATTTTTTGGTCTTTGGAATTACAGCTCTTAAGTTCACTGTGGGTTGCTTGAGAGTGATTGGTAGCTTCTGATGATGTGTGGAGTGAGCTTTCCTCACTTCAGGACCCAAGAAAGACTTCTTTCTGTGGTCTTTGTGGACTAACATGTAGCATGCTGTACCATAATCGTGGGAACCAGGACTCCCACCCAGCCTAGCTGTCCTTTTCAAGATACAGAATATGACCCTGCAAGAAGTTATTTCCACTGTGAAAGAAAAATGAACTCTTTTCCTGATTGTCACTGTATAATAAAGACTCGTGTTTGTATTTCATAAATAACTATGTATAACATAGAGTAGTGCGGCATAGTTTTCCCCACAGGGAAACAAAGCTTTGGACAAGAATATTAGCCTTACAAAACCACAATTCGTATTCAAATGTGCTTCTTCATTATTAAGGAAACTCATAATAGACCATGTAAATCTGTTCTCCAGATAACCAGAAACATTTTTTCTTTCCAATACTGTATATCAGCAACTAATTATAAGTAAGTTTTTAAAATACAACAGCTGAAAAACTTACCAATAAAAATGTGGAAGACTGGAGTGCAATAACCAGCCATTTCTGATTTACAGAAGAGTAGCACAACTGAAGTCTGTAGTGCTGTGGTTCTTAAGAGAACACTACTTTTTTTCCAGGACAAAAATTTTTTTTTTCTCACTCTGAACTGCAAGCAGATTTCCTCTATTTATTCAGCAAATTCAATGCTGAATTTCAGTTTAGTATGTTGGGGATTTTTATAGACACATATATATATGCAAGCATTCTTGCATGTATAATGGACTAATAGGAAAAAAAATCTTACCCAAAAGCACTTTTTGAGAATTTTTTGATGCTGTAAAGGCATCATCCAATTATAATTACAAAATCATTCCATAAGCATCTGCTATATTCTGTCATTTCCTCTCCCCGTCAATACCTCTGAGGTATTTAATATCAGGGAATAATTCCATTAACGTGATTAGCTTTCCATGCCCTGTTTATAGAGTAGCACTTACATAAACAAAAAAGTCTGCATTATACTTTCTATTCTGCTTTAAAAAATGAAATAGTCTCTTTGAATGCATTATATTAAATGCTTTTGGTAATTACAGTTTTTATGTTTACTTATTTTTTGGTTTAATACGTTATTTTCATCAGGATGCCTCTTAAGATAACTAAATATCTTCCTTCTTTTATGAACACTCAGAAAACTGAAATTACTGGAAAAATTTAGGCAGCTAAGCCCAAAATTTCAAATGGCATAAGCTCCTGGTGATCAGAAACCAATTCCAACTTATTTCATGTCTTGATGGCACTGAGATTCACAGAGCCTGCTCAGAGCTTGCCTCACACACAAATGCACACTTATGGTCTTCACAAAACACAAAGCAGCCAACAGCAGTTCGCCTCAGAAACATACCTCTTCCCTTTGCCTTCCCTCTGTAACTCACTATTTAACATGTTTTTTCCTTTTTTTTTCTTTAACATTACTTGCTAATTAGAGTACTTAGCCAGGCTACTGGAAAAATACTAACAAATCGTTTTTCTGGCCAAGGAGGTTCAGGTCTTTACCTTCTCTTTCTAAGAAGGAACCAGCTGTTTTGGAGAGGGACATTTCATCCCTCCTGTGGAAGCTGCCCAAGATATGGAATAGTCATAGCATCAGTTGTTTTTGTGTAATTAGTGGCTAGTTTGAGCGCTGCATTTTATTTTTTTTTAGCAGAAAGAAACAGTTTTATGGGCAGACACCATAACAGAGGTCTGCTCCTTTCCCAGAGAAGTACTGTCACAACTACACTGTCAATTCTACTTTGTATTTCAGGATGTCTTCAACAGAAAGCTGGCCCCAAAATACATCATATTGTACTTCTTGTCCCAGAGTACCTCATCTATTCCAGGCTATTCATTAATTTTTAGTTTAGTCTGATAAGTAGAACCAGGTCACCGATTTAGCTCTCCATTACCAGCAAGATGTGCTCTGTCACCTTATCTGGGTATTGCAGCAACTGTTAGCCAGAAAACTGGAATAATGATGAGAAACATGGATTCCTACACTTAACAACACAGCCTTGATCCAGACTTTCACTTGAATATGGTGAATCAGTACCTTCAAGGCACTCCTCTAGGAAATAAGTATTTTAATCTGGTCTCTAACCATTAAACTTGCATAAAGGACTAGTGGCAGCACTATGAGCACCTGCTGTATTAATATGACTCTAATGCAAGTGACATTACTGACCTGGGAGAAGAGGCCATGCACATGGCACAGTTCCCTATCAGACCTGCTTTGAAGATGCAGGCAGAGGATTTTCTAGTTCTTCTCATTCCAATCAAGCTTAAACAGGACATAGGCTGAGATAAATCAGCTGGTGCAGCTGAAGGCATATGAAAAAGCAGAACTTCTCAGAATGAAAGAGTAAGAGGTCCAGAGGATTTACACACCTAATGGGATTCTGCAGCAGCTAAGCAAGAAATTTCTGCATTGGATTTTGAAGTTAGATCAAATGCAGGCATCAACTTCCTGCTTGAGGCATTTTAGCCTTTAACACTCAAGCCTCTCTGGGGACGACGTAAGAGATAGGCTGTGCGCACAGCGCTCCCACGTGAAGAGCTCTGTGCATGCTAAGAGGACTCCGCTGTTAACAAGCATCCTGCACGTGATGCACTGTTATGTTGCACACATTGGTGCAACAGGTACATGTAGCAGCCAGGTACAATCAGCATCAGCTCTACTCCGTATGCTGTCTCTAGGGTTTCTCTCATGCTACTATCCCAAGTCATAATTCTGTAACCAATCAAAGAATGAAAAAAATGCAACAGAAATTACCATGCTTCTTGATATATCCTACTGACTAACATAAGCATATGCTCCAGTTTCTGTCAAGCTTGCAGGGCACTGAAGATCTCATTCTGGGATTCTTAGCTCATCCTCTGCATGGTAGAGGGATCCAAAGCACCAAGTGCAGGGGTTCATGTTTCTTTCAGGTGGCCAGGTACCTGGGAGGCGTTGCAAAGTCAAGTGCTGGAACATTTCTTCCATTTAATATTTACAAGAAAAGAGGGGAGGCTTCTTTGAAGAGCTAAGCAACTGGCAATAGATAAAGGAACTCGGCACTTGTGGTCAGAATAGGAAAAAAGAAAAAATTAAAAGACCACTGATCATTTGAATAAGCTTTGGAGAACCATTTGAAGACATCTGGTTTATTTACTTTATTTCGCTTTAATGATGGGTGTGTGAACTCTAAAGAGAATTTAAAGATTTTTTCCTACTGTTTTTAGTTATTGAATAGTGTATAGTATTTCTCTTCAAGCCAAGAGCAATAGAAAAGCTCAGGAATAGGTCAGTGCTTACCAGGAGCTGATTCATGATTTGTTTCTGAAGGAGAAGAAAAGGGAGCACCAGCAGCAACTGAATATTATACTAGAGCTGACTAAATGTGGTTTTACTTCATATCGCAACACCCTAGGAGCATGTATACAGGCAATTACTACATCACAACAAAGGAGAAACAAATTCTTAAAACACATTAATTTCATCATTCATGAACATCGGACCAGACCCATGGTCAGTTTTTCTCAGAGAAGTGAAAAAAAAATTATCACAAGAGTCATAGCTGTCACAAATGCAATGCATCAGTAGCATACAGAATATGTATTTGCCACTTACTTGAATGATTCCTCCTAGAAATGAAACTGCTGCTGCAACTCCAATCCTCTGCATTTCAAACTCCGATAGGCCCAAAACTCCTGAATTATTGTTTGTAGTGAAATTAGTCCTGACTGAAGGAACAAGACGTTCAACTGCGTTGGCAGATATTAAGGAAGTTAAAGCAAAAGTTCCTATAAAAAAAGACAGACATTAGTCACCAATAACTCTGTAACTGTCTGTACTCATGGTATCTTTTTCAAAACTTGACCATTATGAGTGAAAGTGTCATTTTGTGCATTCCTGTCATGTTAAGAACAATTTTTAAGGTAATCTTTTTGTGTAACGTACATTTCTTTATGTAAAATACAATTTGCATATGTGAATTAGAGATAATTTTTTTTGTGAGCATATTCATTTAGACATATTAACAAAAGAGGTTCAAACACAACAGTTCACAATGATTAGTTATCAGAAGTCCTTTTAACTCTCTCTGGGTGTGATGAAACAGCTTTTTCTCTGAGTATCTCAAATGTTTACCATTCAAATTTCTAGGGCAATTAATTCACACTGTACACATAGTACCTAGCCCATTATAGTCAGCAGATGTATAAGTTCAAAATCTCAGCAGTCTGCACTCTAATAAATGGAGGCAGATTATGAGAGAAACTTTTATTTGCTGAGAGATAAAGCAAGTTTAATGACATATAGATAAATAAGGATGATAATTCAATATTGAAAAGCACAAACATGTCATGCAGAGCTCTAAGAGCATAAGAAATGCCCTACTATGTCAGACCAATAGTCCATCTTGCCCAGTACTCTCTTTCCAGCTGTGACAATTGGAGGTGTTACCCAGGGAAAGCACAGAAGCCTGGCCATTTTCTGCAGGCCATTTCCCTCATAATCCCCCAGCACCCATAGTTGTCATTTTAGGGAAGTACATCCTTATCTAGCCCATTTAGATCTTGTTTATGGACTAGCATTCATGAATTTGTCGAATCTCTGTTTGACCCTGCTTGTATTTCTGCCTCCACAATGTCTTCTGGGACCAGGTTCCAGAAGTTCACCATCTGCTGTAGCATTTTCTTTAATCTATATTTTAAAAGTCTTTTAAAGTGATCTCTCACCAGTTTCATTGAGCTCTCCTTAATTTCTACTGTTGCAGAACCTGGTAAATACAGTTCTACTTTCACCTTGGCCTTCATAGAGTAAACCTCCAAGCACGAATTCCTCGGGAACCTACTAGGGACACCTCCACCCTGAAAAATGACCAATAAGTCCTATCTTTTGTTTCTTATCCATTAACCTGCTAATAATTAATAAAAGAACTTTTTTTTCTATCACAAGGGCAACTTAGTTTCTTTAGCAACCTTTGGTGTGGAACCTTATCAGTAGCTGTTCGACCATTCCGATATCTTATATTCAAAGTATTCCCTTTTTCCATGTGCTTACTGACACTCACCCAGTACTCTAGGAGGTTACTGAGGTAGGATTTTCCTTTACAGTAATCACATTAACTCCTCTCCAACAGACTCTGATTATACATATCTTTTAGTGATCTTATTTTTTATTATAATCTATAATAATAGAAGTGCAAGACAGGTCTGCAGTTCCCAGGATTCCCTACAGAGCCCTTCTGACAGATGAAATTACACTGGTAACTTGACAGTCCTGTGGCCTTGTCACAGAATATCCCTGTTACACCTTTGTCAGAAAGGTGTCCCACCAGTTTCTTTCCCGGCTTCTTGATTTTGATGTATTTAAAAAACTTTAACTATCAGTTTGGTCATCCTCTCCATGGCACTCTTCAAATCCCCTTTTTTAGCCTTCTAAACTTCCTGCATATGCTTGACCTACCACATTTAATAGCTTTCCTGCTCACCTCATTTAATCAAGCTTGCCATTTTTCAAGTGCCAAACTCTTCCCTATGACGGTCCCCTTAGTTTTCTTGTTGAGCCATGAAGACTTTTCTTGGATCACATTTTCTTTCTTGAATCATGATAAACATTTAATCTGGCCCTATAATACATTTTTTTCAGGCAGCATTCAGGATAGTTTTAGGTATTTTGCTTTTCAGATTGTTATTTTTTCTTTTAAACCTGTTTTCTCTTTTTTTAAAAAAAAAGAGTTTACATAAAATTCTGTCTGAAATCAAAGATCTATATGTGGTATTAAGACATAAGAAGCTGTCTCAGAGGATGCTCCGAGATCAATCATACCAAAAACAGTCAAGTAAAAGATATAGGTGTTAGTTGCTCAGGTGAGTAATCTTTTAAAGTAGATCAGCTGTGTCACAGAAGAGACATTTCAAGTGAGTAAAAGTTGACAGAACTGGACCATTGATACTTTTCCATTTCATATTAACATAACTGACTTCACTAACAAAGGGCACATCGAAGGCCTGTATAAATATGGAGAGCCACACTGATCTTACAGAAAATGCTGGTAGGAGAAGAGATTGTTGGCAATGTACGTGAGGAATTATGGAGCATTTGGCAATCTGAGGCAGGCGGTATAGCTCCAGTTCAGCCTGCACACCATAATGCCTTAACCGAGGCTGGTGGGATGAATGCATGAGACATTTCTACTGAAAGGATCAACAGCATATGTCACACACGTTTATTTCAAAAATCTTCATGTCTGCAAGACAACTGTTTTGCTTCCTTTTTTTCTTAAGATTAAATTCTGGAACAGACACCTGTGAAAGGAACAGGTTTCCACACCAGGGACTGTGCAGGAATCTGCAGTCACGGAGTGGTGGGACTCCCAGCAAATCATTCTCTGAACAGTATTCCCTCCCAAGGATAAAACATCAGCCTTAGCTTCTTGTACTTACCCATTTTATCATCTGTTTTCATTACTAGATTTTATGTCAGACAGATACTTATTTACTTACTTTCCTACATAGGATCATGTGATAGATTCTTGTCTTCCTAATATTCTTATACTAACAAGCTGATGACAAACCACTGCTAAATTATTAATTTTTAATATAGTTTCATGTTTTAATATAGTCAATGAAAAAAAGTTCAAAAATATACTAATCTATCTCTACTCAAGTGTCAAAATTATTTTCAAAATTCTAAATTTTCACTTTTTTTTGAATGCTTCTCTTTCTTACATGAGCTGAGTACATGTCATCACTCATTACAGCATCAAGTTACTAACAGCATCCACAGATCCCTTTCAGGCATCAAACGGCCCAGACACTTTCCGTGCCTTTAGGGAGAAAAAACTTTCAGCTTTCCCTTTGCTGTAAGACAAGTTATAGCCATTCAGCAATTTTTAATAATTTAAGTATTTATGAACAAAAAAGGTGATTAAAATATGTGGCTAACTTCTTACTAAAACATTTGTCAGTGCATACACTCAAGCAATCGGATTCTGCAGCGTTCATTCTATGTGTGATTACCCAGAACCATCTTTCCTCCTTTCAGTTTTTCTACTCCACAAGGAAAATGTACCTCCTCCCTGCTGAAATATTCTGACAACCACAGAAGCTGTTCCCCTTTACCCAGTCCTACTGTGCTTGACTACTGGGTCTGTCTCATCCTTCCCACAAACTTCAGAGGCCACCAAGTGTCCACTACTGCACACCAAAGAATCTGTGGTTCAATCTCATGAGTATTATTTCCAATTCCCATCATAGAATCATAGAATCATAGAATGGTTTGGGTTGGAAGGGACCTTAAAGATCATCTAGTTCCAACCCCCCTGCCATGGGCAGGGACATCTTCCACTAGACCAGGTTGCTCAAAGCCCCGTCCAACCTGGCCTTGAACACTTCCAGGGAGGGGGCAGCCACAGCTTCTCTGGGCAACCTGTTCCAGTGTCTCACTACCCTCACAGTAAAGAATTTCTTCCTTATAGCTAATCTAAATCTACCTTCTTTTAGCTTAAAACTGTTACCTTTCATCCTATCACTACACTCCCTTTTAAAGAGTCCCTCCCCATCTTTCCTGTAGCCCCCTTTAGGTACTAGAAGGCCACTGTAAGGTCTCCCCAGAGCCTTCTCTTTTCCAGGCTGAACAACCCCAACTCTCTCAGCCTGTCCTCATAAGGGAGGTGCTCCAGCCCCTGATCATCTTTGTGGCCTCCTCTGGACCTGCTCAAGCAGGTCCATGTCCTTCTTATGTTGGGGACCCCAGAGCTGGACACAGTACTGCAGGTGGGGTCTCACAAGAGCGGAGTAGTGGGGGAGAATCACTTCCCTCAACCTGCTGGCCACACTTCTCTTGATGCAACCTAGGATATGGTGGCAACCATCTATAACTTTTGTTCTTTGGGGTCAGAAACAGAGCATCACCAACTTATTAGGAGATCAAAGTCATTCAACTCTTGCAGCTGCTGTTGGCTCTGCTGAGGGTAAACATGTAATTCATAACTACTAGCATAGTAGCCAGGGAGCACCTTTTGCTGCCTACCTAATTACTCTGCAAGTGGACAGGAGTTGTATTGAACTCATTTGGAGAATCTCTATCTTTAATACAATAGCAGGTAATAGGCACAGAAAGTTTTTTTCTGAGACATGCAAGGTTTGTGTTTTAGAGAGGTGAGAAGTAATGTGTGTTTTCTACAGTTTAAGAAGCAGCTGAGCCTTTTTCATTCCTGTTTGCATATATCTTGTTGGCTGAGCTCTTTGTTAAAATCATAGCCTGAAGCAGATTTCTAAAGTAGAGTTAAAATACAAAAGCCCTTAGTAAACTACATTTACAAAGGAAGTGTCAATGCAATATTAAATTATAATGGCAGGAGTAACTCCAATATATTCTTAATGAGGCTCTTTAAAGTACTTAAACTGGCAAAAATAGTTGTAAAAAGAAGCACAAAAACATCTTATTTCTGTTTAGTCTTAGATAATTTTCCTTCCATTGATCTTATAACAACAGCAACAAAAAGTTCAGTTTCCCATTCCTTTTTTCTGAAAATTTTTTTAGCAAATAGACACTTACCTGTCACAACATGATGTCCCATTCCAAATATGGCATATATAATGACAGGGAAGAAAGAGCCATATAAACCAAAAACTGGATGGACTGAAGACAGAACCGCAAAGGCCAGCCCTATAGAAAGTTAAATGGAATTACTTCACTATATGAAGATAAAACTGTTCCGTATTAAATTTTTTTTAATGAGAAAATGTCTACAATTTTATTAAGAACAAGAAAAAACCCACCTTCATTTACAAAAACTTAGAGCATAAGCCAACTACTGTAAAATGAGGATCAGGAAGCATTGTGAAAGGTTTTTCATCTATTGTCTGTTATCAAAGTCCTCACACTTTCTTCTGAGTCTTGGTCACCAGCAGAAACAAACAGGGCACAGATACAACCTATGGCATCAGCTACCATGTTTCCAGGTTGTCTCCATTAGTGGTCCCAAACTTTTTTTTAATAGACCATCCTCACAGGAGGAGGCAGCATTTTTTCACCCCCACCCTCACAAACATGGGTTTGAGACTGCTAGGGCTCCAGGCAGTCAGATGGTTATTTCTTACAAACAGTTCAAAACCTATAATTTTGGTTTGGATTGAGCCCCTTCAGTCTGTTTTTTTCTAATTTCTTAAACAAAAAAATATTCCAGAGTTCATTGTCTTTAGGTGCCTAGGTTTTATTTATCCTTTAGATATTAACATTTTTTTGGTTACATAAAGCTGTCAGAAACAGAAAGTATTTGACTTTCATGTTGAGATGGAGAATGAACTGAATTGGTTAGGATTTAACTTTACAGACTTACTAGTTACTTTCATTGCTTAGCTATAGAGGACAGCATTTATCTTTTTCTTTGAAAGTCTCAGAATATGTCAAGAAATCATCTTTTAACAGAGACATTCCTGCAAAGCAGCAGCTTTGGTTGCTGTTCAACTTCAGATACCTAAGATGGCAAGCAAGTCTGCATTGACTTCTTGCAAGTCAGCAGAGAGACTGCCCAGACTATGCTTCAGACCAACAGCCTCTACTGTCATTTCTCATTTTCACTCCTAGAAACTAAGAGTAGGCGAAATTGTCTGGCAGAGTTGCTCCATAAATCTTGGTGAATTTCTTGTCATGCAGCAGGGAAGACAGGATTGGCTTGTGTCACATACAAGGTGCCTTTCTGAAGTCCACCTTCAATCTGAGTGTCTAGTCTAAGCTAGTGTATATGTGTGTGTACTGGGAGGATGACCACTCATGGTCTGTGACAGAGGTGATTCAGATCTATGAAACTGAGTTGCCTTCTGTATACATTTGAAATCTCCAAAGAAACTTAAATGTGTAGGATTAATTGTTCTAACCAAACTTTCCTGACTGCTCCAGAAAGCATTTGTTACCTGAAACACTGGTGTACGGGGTTTTTAATATAGAGGGTGCCAAAGAGTATCTTTGCTTATAGGCTTTCAGTAGCAATTCTGAGCATTTTGATTCAAGAGCTTGCTTCTTGAATTTGCATCTGAGTCTGTACCAAAGAGCACTTGGTGGGGGGAGACAATAAAATGCCAAAAGACCAAAAGTGTCAAGTTCCCTGTGAAACAGACAAGGCCTAGCAGTTCACCTGTTCTCAGAAAAATATCACAGTGAAGATTTTCCTGATATGGACCTTACATGGATCACCTTCATCCACACTGAGCTCAGCAAAGTAGCACTATCAGTTATGACTTGGAGAGTAGAGAAGATACTTTAAAACATGTCTGTCTTAAAACTTTGATGCCTTCTTTTAAACAGAAATGGACTTCATTGCTCTTTTGCCTTTTAATTAGCATATCTACTGATCATCATTTCTGCTTTTCTCTTAGCACACCACTATCATGAACCAGAAATATCTTTGAAATTATAGTTCTACATCCATGTTCACATGATCAATAGATGCAAAAGAAGATTCTGACCGAAGAGCAACACAGAAGGGTGTGCTCAAGAAGAATAAAAGCAGCACAGAAGAGAACTGCATGACCCTATCCAGAAAAAAGTGAGCATGGGGAAAAAAATAGAGAAAAAGGAGAATGAAATTTTTAAGGCTTGTTCAACATTGAACAGCTCTTTCATTATAACCATTTTATGAACAAAACCAAAACCAAACAATAATTGTGTCATAAATTCACTAGTAGGTTACTACTCAGACAGATATTCCAGTCTTGCAAAAAAACATTATGCAAGGCTAATTTATTTTACTCTTCAAAAAGTAAAGGAACCAGCAAAATCTGTATAACTTCAGCCACACTTTAATTATAACATAATTGCAATCAAATTATCTTTCTGTGTGGACAAGCATAAGGGAAATACACAAGATTTGGTACTGAATGCTGAGCCAGGTATGTACTTTACAAGCACTATTGGGAAGAGATCTATAAATTCTAGTTAAGATGATCTGCAAAATTCTCTATGTTTAACATACTCACTAAATAAAAGGAATTCTCTAACACTGAAGCAGAGAATTACAAATATAGTACATTTTCATCTGGAAACATTCCTATTTCCAAAAATTCCTGTTCACACACTGCAGAACAGCTACACAATGCATAGTGAACTCACCTCAGTGAGTTCCTTTGCATGCTCTTCTCCTTGTATTTTTTTTTTTTCAAATGTTTGGACTCCATCAGTTACTACAAGGGAAGCACAAAAATTCCCTCTTTGCTAGGAAGCTTAACAGTTTTGAAAGATATGTTTTAAAATATCAAGTTCATTTTGCAGAAAGCAGATTATGTTCATATCATTTTTAGGTTTGTGCTTCAATTGCATTAACTTTGGACCTTGAAGTTTTCATTATAAAATCTACACAGTTCACTTTTAACAGATTTTCACCCTAAGTAACTTTATCATTCAGTTCAAGAGGAGGTTAGCTTAGAAATTGTACAAAACAAAACTGAAGGGTACAGTAACACACCACAGGCTAAGCTAAAATATTTCCAGAAGAGGGACTACTAGCTCTTTTACTATTCAATATTTCCAATTAATCCAGGATTAAGAACAGTATACATTGTTCTTTCCTCTCAATATTTACAAGGAAAACAAGGGTTCAGCTACCACAAAATATTCTGTCACCATCCGCCTATAAAAGCCTATTCTCGCTTCTCTACATGTGTTTACTCTGTTTTTATGTTTCCTAAGACCTTCTGAATCTGAAACATTTCACAATTATGGACAGACTGTGTTTGATCCAGCATAAACTGTACATGTTGTGGGTAGAGGACAAGAAGCTCAACCCAGCCCTAGATCACACACACAGAAAATGTGTCAACATCTCAGTTCAGCTCTTTGAGCCAGGCTGAGAGGAACAAAGCACAACCTGAATGAACCCTTATCGTCATAAGAACTGGCCAACAGAAATCTGGCATGAGTCCTGTAAAACTGTGGAAAAAGGGTTACCCTGCCCAGCAAACCCCCAGCATCCAACAGGAATTTTGCTTTACTTACAGACTTGCTGCTGAGAAGTATCTCTTGTTTACAGGCAGATAAATCCAGCCCTTGTTTTCTTCCTTTCATGCGTAGACTATTCACAATCTTTTTGTACTAAATTTCTAGAAGCCTTGTCTCGTTTTTTTCACAGTGAAGTCATGGCAGTCAGGACAGAGATAAAATTACCAGTCTAACAAACAGTTCTAGCTCTGTTTGTTAACTTTTTGCTACCATTACTGAAGCATGTCAATTGTGTGCAAGAGCAGATAGGCATTACAAAACAGAATTAGTAAAGACTTCAGGTTTTCTGATTAGGCATATAATGTTCTAAAGGTTTAAATACTTTTAAAGATATAATCAGTAGTATATTTCAGCTCATTTCATTAATTTTCATATTAAACAACAATGCATTCCATATGCTGTGGAACTAGTCAAATGGTAGGAAACATTATTTTAATTTTTTCATTCCAAACAGTAATAACACTCAAAAGAAATAGATCATAAAATAAGGATCCCACATAATCTTCACTGCTAATATGGAGAAGCCTCCATGGCAGTGACATTAAGGTTTTCAAATAAGAATATAAATTCCATGGAAAGAAATGCAAACAAAGAATGAACAGTAAGTTCAGATACAGTACATTAATATTGTGGTTCTTTGCTTTAACTACCTCCTTATCATAAGATAACATTGAAAACCATGCTCTCTGACTAGCACCAGATGCATAACAGTCCTCCGGCACACCATGCTGAAAAGCAAGAGATGTTGCACTACTGTTGGTAAATGTCAAATGCAGATAACTACAAAATAGCAAGCTTGGTACAAATAGAAACAAGGCCATGTCCTACCACAGCAGAAGGGTCCCAGTTTAATTTGATAGTTTCTGCTAATTAGACTTAGTGCCAAAACTACAGCAATGAAAAAAATATTTTTTCATAGAAATAGCTATGAATCATCAGAGTATAGTCAACTAGTTAACAATTTTCTGCATCTGGAAATATGTTCATAATACATACATATGTTCTGAGGAAAGCTGCCGACGCGGAAGTCTCGGACACAACTTAGACGACCAATTTGATCAAGTTGATGCCACTTTATTAAAGGTTACACAGTAATTTATACTCTATCTCAAGCTTCACGTGCCGCTATCTTATTGCTAATAGGCTAAAGCTACTTGTTCACGCACCCTTTTGCCCCCTATGATTGGTCCCGGTGTGGTGTCCACACGCTGCTCTCCCCCCAGGTAGACCCCCTGTTTTCGACATTACAACATCTTTATCTCTTGGGAATGAATGTAGTTTCTCAGGCCATCTCTGTTTTTGTCCTTGAACACAGCTGCAGCTTGCTGTTACAGTGAGGCCCCTCGGTTTGGATTGCTCATAATATGTCCGTTATTTTCCAGCCATTCCACAGAAAGCTATACCATGTTGTTTGGAAATATGATATGCAAACCAGAAAATTAAATGAAGAAGCAGGAAAAGTAGCAAATCTATAATTAATTTGAGGAGTTTCAAAATCTGTATCATGTAATATTCACTGTGAAAAGGTATAAATGTAAAAGCTTTTCTGGTAGTGTATATATTCAAATAACTTTTTGTTATTGTAATCTTTTATTCTTATATGTGACTATATTAAATGGTCAGGCCCCAAGTTTAGGGTACCCAAAATGACACTAATATATCTTATACCACTCAAAATGCTATCTGCAGTTGTGGTCACTCTCTGACGTTTCAGAAAAAAAATATTTCTCCCTTTGTTCACAAAGCTGAATTATGTAGTAAGAAAGGTATTTCCTGTAGATGCCCTAAAATGTAGAATTAACACATATTTAATGAGTCTCCTATCAATCCTTCTTGGAGAACCAACAAATCAGACACCCAATGATTCATATCGCAGGCTTTAATTTGTAACTCCAGGATAGCTAACTCCAGAAAAAACCAAAACCACAGAAAACATTTCCAGTATTATATTTCTGAACAATTTTCCTATACAAATCTACAATTCTGGAAGATTCTTTGACACTGGCTTGTTAAAAGCTATTAACACAAAATGATCCTTTGGAAATAATGTCATTTACCTCCAAAAACTAGAAAGCTCAGTACTGGTTCTCTCAATAGTGCACACATACACCTCATGCTTGCAAGATCTCTGTTTCCTAATGGCACCATTTGCTGGGGCTACACATTTGGATTGTACCTTCTGTCAGTTAAGACAAAGTACCAAGAGCTTAAAATCATTCCTTAGTTCTTCTGTCATTCAAAGCCTGAGGCAAATGAAGAATGTAAAAGAAAGATGGGAGGACAGATTCAGAAAAAAGTATCATAAATCTTTCAGAGACCACACAATGTTGACTTAGCAACCACTCTCTCTTTTTTGAAGGATGCTTCAGTGCAGTTCCTTCCCATGCAACTGTCTCCTTCAGTCTGGTGAGAATTAAGCATCTCAACTCTATTAGTCAGAGTACCTGAATCCACAGTATTTCACAGTATCTGAAATGCAACTCTCCCAGTGTACCATCTGACAGCTACATCAAATGTATATTCGAGAAGACACTGTTCTATACTGCCACTTTGCAGATCTCCAGATACTGACTGCATTTTGATGTTCAATAGAAAGGATATGCAAGTATTACAGTAAAAGAAACAAGCTGACTTCATGACTCGTTTCCTGGTGAAACTGGCTGCTCATGGCTTGGATGGGCACACGCTTTGCTGAGTAAAAAACTGGCTGGATGGCCGGGCCCAAAGAGTTGTGGTGAACAGAGTTAAATCCAGTTGGTGGCCGGTCATGAGTGGTGTCCCCCAGGGCTCGGTTTTGGGGCCACTCCTCTTTAACATCTTTATTCATGACCTAGACAAGGGAATCAAGTGCACCCTTAGTAAGTTTGCAGATGACACCAAGTTGGGTGGGAGTGTTGATCTGCTCGAGGGTAGGGAGGCTCTGCAGAGAGATCTGGACAGGCTGGAGCGATGGACTAAGGCCAACTGTAGGAGTTTCAATAAGGCCAAATGCCGGGTGCTGCACTTGGGTCACAACAACCCCCAGCAGTGCTACAGGCTTGGGGAGGAGTGGCTGGAGAGCTGCCAGTCAGAGAGGGACCTGGGGGTGTTGATTGACAGCCGGCTGAACATGAGCCAGCAGTGTGCCCAGGTGGCCAAGAAGGCCAATGGCATCCTGGCTTGTATCAGAAATAGTGTGGCCAGCAGGGACAGGGAAGTGATCTTACCCCTGTACTCAGCACTGGTGAGGCCGCACCTCAATTCCTGTGTTCAGTTTTGGGCCCCTCACTACAAAAATGACATTGAATTACTCGAGTGTGTCCAAAGAAGGGCAACGAAGCTGGTGAAGGGTCTGGAGCACATGTCGTATGAGGAGCAGCTGAGGGAACTGGGGTTGTTTAGTCTGGAGAAGAGGAGGCTGAGGGGAGACCTCATCGCCCTCTACAGCTACCTGAAAGGAGGTTACAGAGAGATGGGGATAAGTCTCTTTAACCAAGTAACAAGGGATAGGACAAGAGGTAATGGCCTCAAGTGGTGCCAGGGAAGGTTTAGACTGGATATTAGGAAGCATTTCTTTACAGAACGGGTTGTTAGGCATTGGAATGGGCTGCCCAGGGAGGTGTTGGAGTCCCCATCCCTGGAGGCGTTCAAGAGTTGGGTTGACATAGCACTTAGGGATATGGTGTAGTTGGGAACTGTTAATGTTAGGTTAATGGTTGGACTAGATGATCTTCAAGGTCTTTTCCAACCTAGATGATTCTGTGAATCTGTTTATGAATTCTCTATTCAATAGCTTGATATTCTGTACATAAAAAAGCTTGAACACACCCAAATGAGACAGAAAATACAAATGTCGTATTTTCTTTTCTTTTAATGGAGATCATGGAAAAAAGCTATGACTCTTGACAGATAATCAGAGATTAAATATTTAGACCTCTTTAGAATGGATTTGACACTATATCTGAACACCACAGAAATTTTATAATTCTATAAAGTATTATACACTGGTCAGCCATAATACCTGAAGCATCTAGCCATCTCCAAAATAAAATTAAAGAGGCATTTTGAAAGTAGATTATAGGAAAATTCCTCTGCATCTCAACAAGAATAAACAGCAAATGGCAAGCAGGTAACTATGAGGTAGTCTTTTGAGAAGCACCAACACTGTGGAGAAACAAAGACCATAAATGACTGATGACAGGCCTGAATCAAGATGAACTGGACTTTTTGAAATCTATGAAAAGGGCATCCGTTTTGACAAATTGGTGGCCAAGGATCTGAGCACTAAGGTTTTTCCTGATCTCTCTGATCTGGAATATTCTAGGTGAAGTCATTTCTTCTTCCTTCAGGGAATCAACATTTCCTGGGTTTGTCAGTCTCTGTCCATGGTGCTCAGGCACCCCCCAGGCACAGGGATCGCACATCTGCACAGCTTATCTGGTCATACTAAGACAAGTGTACCCGGACATTAAGCTCCAAAGGATTCAGAGGTTGTTCATAAGCTGAATTCACATTTCGAGCAGTCTGTCAGACAGGTCTGTATTAGCACATGTGTAACTTGGAAGAATTTTAATAGACATTAGAAATGAAATATTGCATGCACAGCAGCATCAGTGCCTTTCTCCTTTGCTGCAAAGTTGTACAAATATGAAACATTGCCCTACATTTACTTACTAACATGTTACATTTCATGATCAGCTTACATTGTTATTCTTTATATGGGAGAACTATAACAGAGTTCAGCTGGACAATCTCTTCCAAAATCATTTATGAACTACATGGATTCTCCGATGCATTCTCTGGGAGATTTTTCTGGCTCTGTTTCTAAATATGCTTATTCAATTTCATCTACACATGCTATTTGTATGCCAGATGTATATTTACAAGACAGCTCTACCCCTTAATAAAATTATTAGCTCCAGTTAGTCTGCTCAGAGTATATTTATGTCTACATTTATGGTCAGAGCCTGAAAAAAAGCCCCAGCAACCATCGCCCTTGAGAAGACACAGCTGGGGTTCCTCCATGAAAAGCTAAAAAAAATACATATATAAGTTTTTGGCATGATGCCTTCCAAAACACTGGGCACCAGTTCTGGAATGCATGAAGGCAGTATAGTTCATTTTTTTAATGGCAAGGTCTCCAGCCAGTGTTAAGGAATTAGTTGTTCAGCAATAAATCCAGTTTGAGATTAAATTAACTTTAATTAAAACATACAAAACACATCAGTCCTCAGGGAGTTATTACTGGGCTTGCAGAATGAAAAAATAAGTTGGCAGGAATAACAATACTGATTTCATCAGATGCCATCTACATATTTCACTTGTAGAGGAAATATATCTCAAGGGCCCTCCACCCCCCAAAAAAACAGCCCACCGAAACCCGCTCAAGCCAAAGCATTTCTTATTCATGATAAGTCATACGAAAGGCAGCAAATGTATAACACTACATATAAATTCTACATAAAGTATATCCATGTGCTAGCTGACTATAAAAAAATGTATTTTAAAAAAATATCACAAACAGTGTCATAGTCCCAAATATGACAAATTTCAAAGGCCAAATCTTACATCCTCATGCTTCCACATGGGCAACTTTTTACTATATGCAGTATAGCACATGGACACATGTATATGTCAAAACAAATAGCATAATGTTTATGAATCCAGCCAAATGTCAGGAACTTAGCAAGATAAAGATTGAATCCAGAAATACAGTGACAGTATTTTACTTTGAAAAAAAACCCCACACATTTGTCTTAACTTATTAATAGATACACCTCAGTTCAAAACTTCCCAGTTTTTTGAGCAGCAGGAGATATTGAAAGGAAACATAAACTTGTGAAGGAAGTCCCTTGTGACCTGTGTTCTGTTCCCTCTTATGACAGGCAAATATGTGATTTAGTACATCTATGAATGGAATTATGTGATGAGATACATCTTCTTATCCCAGTATTTCAATGGAGTATTTTTAGAACTACTTCCAATTTTAAGTCTACAGATATTCATGCTACTTTATACTCATTTGTTCATGTGCTGTAACTGTCTTTTACTTTAAATGCCTTTCCTGATAAGAAAAAACATCAGGTTTTAATTAACCTGTCCAATCCATTTAAGTCTTCTCACAAATATAATCTTTGTTTTTCTGATCCTTCTCCTAGCCTTTTCTTCTATTGAAGTTTGAAATCATCTTCCATGAACAGAGGCAAACAAAATTACACACTATATTTCAGACAATGGATCAACAGTCAGCACTACCTGTAGTCATCAGCTTCTTTGCAGCTTCTAACCCACCTGACAATGAATTCTTTTCAAATAGGCTAATTATTTTCCAGCAGAGCATTAAAACTACCCCTATCTGAGAGCATCAGCAGAGTTGTCTTTAGAATGTGTATATAAATCTGAAGCAAAACCCACTAGCTGTCCTAGAGCCTTGCAGAATCAATCACTCTGACATCCTTTATGACTATACATGCAAATATTATTTTATTATTATTAAAGGGAAATATACCTCCATTGCTTGCATCTGGTCCAGTCCCTCATCAGCAATGCAGACTTGTAACTTGGATACAATACTGTACTCACTATGATCCAGTCATAGAATATCATTCCAAATTTGACAGAATCATCAAAGGTACTTGTTACCGGATCTGCAATATCACTTACCTATTCTTTCAAAATCCTGATGATTACCCATCTCAGCCCTTGATTTGAGTGTGTTTTGTTTTCTATGTTTAATCTTGGTTACACATCCATGTGCTTGGCCATTTCCCACATGGGCAAAGTTATCATCCTTCAGGAAAACTAAGACAAAGTACAAATTTTGTACTGAGGCTTCAGTTTATACCAAATACTTAAGCAGAAAGTACCATGTCATTCTTTCATTTTCTTGTTTTCTAAGGCTAAAAAAACATTTGTGGTTTTGGGTTTTTTTTGGAAGGGTCTAACTCAGTTGTGATGTTGGACATTCATATTATTCTATTAATATTGACCACTGAAACTTAAACTTTGCACCTTAAACTGTCAATACAGCACTGGATGAGTCATTTCTGTGTTTCAAGAAAAAGGACTTTTGTGTTTCTAATTTCCCTCCCCATATATTTTTCTGTTACTGGACAGTGTAAAGAGCTCCAAGATGCTATAACAAAAAGTGCATGGTGCAAGTATTCTCATCACCCAGTGAATGACAAAATTAAGTCATGTATTTGTCTAAGCAGGAGTCTTTCTGGTCATTAACAGCTTGCAGAAGAGGGTTATAATTATCAAAACCTCAAGCGAGCTCTCAGAAGCAGCTTAGGGGGAAGGGTTGACATTGTATGAAGTTAGGTACCTTCCTTAGGAATTTACATCCAGAAAGAGTAAGGCAACTTCAGGTGTTAAGCAGAGCACTTAATTTTCACATTATATAGTGTCCTGTCCTAACCAAAATACTTCAGATACATTTGTGTCCCCTAACTACACAGAGAACTGATGTACGTAAATAAATTATGTACACTAATACACATATTCACAGAATTGGGGATAATTTCTCTGGTGATGAACTCAGCTACACAACAGAGGGTATATTTGTATAGAATTTTTTAGACAAACTCAGACTTACTTTTTTACAGTACATGACAGTCAGAGGAGCTTACTGATAGGTTGCAGCATTACCTACATGGTTTCTAGATGCCATTCTTTGTGAATAGTATACATAGTTGTGCCCATAAAAAGCCCACCAAAACAAACAAACAAAACACACACATTCTAAGTAACAATCCAAAAGCAAATATTGAGATGTGATGTACCAACCAACATAATTTAAATCCTGAGAGAAGGCACAAAGCTATTTGTTTGAAAAGACAAGATTGGATGAAGAAGGCTAGCAAAATGAGAGATGGATCAACAGTTTGGTAATGAATAAATGATGCCAGGAAAGATCACCTATGAAAGGTCTTGAAAGTAAAGATGAATAATTTGCTTAGTGCAATAAAAAGTTACCACAGACTGTGAAAATGAGCTAAGCAGCTGCATTCTGATGAGATATGAAGGGACTACAGCACACATTCAGAAGGCTACAGCAAAAGCACGATGACAGCTTTATGAGATTTAGCTACATGGAAAGACTGCATCATAATGCATCTTAATATCATGCAAGGAAACTGAGAAAAATTCAGACACAGCTTAATCAAAGTGCACTTCTTGTACAAGTAGGTGGTGTCCAGGTCACATGAAAAAGCCACAAAAAAGAATTCTGGTATTATTGTGACAGGTCAAAGAATGAGTTACAGGAAAGAAAACAGTAAGACCTCCCTTTAACCATGTTGAACATGAAGAGTTTATTACCCACAATGCCACGATATAATGGCTGAGACACATCTCACCTAAATTTTGATGTCTATATCATCTGCGTCTACACCTGAGCCAGTCCCCTGTTACACTCCGTGGAAATCTTAGCAATGTAATCAACCTTAGTAAAGTATACGATTAGATTTAGTCAGATGACTCACACCTGTGGTGGGTTGTGATCCTGGCCAGCAGCTAAGCACTCATCCAGCCACTCACTCACTCCTCCTCAAAGGATGGGGGAAAGAATCAGAAAAGCAAAAGTGAGAAAACTTGTGGGTCGAGATAAAGACAGTTTAATAAGTGATTGAGAGAAGAAAAGTGATGTAGAGGCAGTCATTCACGACCTCCCACAAGCAGATTGAACATCATAAATTTCACTAACTCTTATCAACTAGATCTCCATTGACTAGTAAGGAACGCAAGAATGGCTTGCTGAGAATTAGATACCTACACTGCAGAACCTTTGTTTCATTAGCAAAATTTCAATTTGGAGAGAAAAAAAAACCTCATGAGGCACTTATGAGACATCAACATGGATCTAGCAATTGAATTTGTGTGTATGGGTGAGGAACACAGAATGAAATTGAAAGAAAAATCTTTATATGATGACCATTGATGGGGTATTAATAAGTTTTAAAGGGAAAGGGAAGAGAACAATGAAGTGGTAGTCCAAGAAGCAAATTAAGGACTTATTTGTTAATTTAAAGACATCTTGCTCTAGTCTATCAATAACAGATTTTTGAGAAACACAGACAAATTATGTAGTGATTACCAAAACATGAAAGCTCAAATTTCTTAACTGTCTGTGAAAGTATATAGCAAATTGGATAACAAAGTTCATTTTAGATTCAAAGCTTATTTTTCAACCTTAGGTATCAGAGTAAAAATAAGGATTCTATATCTGAAAAATAAGGTCTTGAGCTCTGTATTATTAAATGATAGTTAGAACTAATATGAAATGATAGCTGGAACTAATGAAGCCTAATTTCTTTTACTGTTTTTGACTCGTGGCTGAGTGACTTTGCGGTCTGAGACAGTGTAAGCTCCAGCAACTGGTGTGGGGTTTGTTTTGTTGGTTTTGTTGGTTGGTTGGTTGGAAGTTTTTGGGGTGGGGTCTTGGTGTTTGGTTTTTTGTTTGGTTGGGTTTTTTCTACACAGATTATCTAATGCCTAACAAGATATGAGTTTCTCTTACCACTTTTTAGATCTTGTAGGATCTGTTCCCAACGTCCATTTTCATAAAATTTGTAGAAACTTAACTATCTTTAACACTTCTTTCTCTATCTTCTGTGGAATTAGCTAAAGGACTCTAAAATTAGAGGACATATGCAGAGACCATACAAGTATTGTCTCAATAGGTATGTAGGACAGCAGAGTTCAGCAGTGAATTTTGGAACTTATGAATTAAGATTAATTTGGCATTTTTAACAGACAATGAAACAACTATAGGAACACCTGGAGAATGAGTGCTTGGTTTCAACAATGACTCTTTCATCACAAATGCCAAGCGCCACATCATGATAACCCCATGCCTTTCCTTCCCATCTTCCTACACTCCTTGGTCTCCTCTCCCCCATCTCAATACTGGATCCATTAATTGAACTGAATGCTATTGATCAATGGATTCCCTCTGAATGGTCAAATATGACTTGGGCATGTTTTAAACAGGTTTCAAATATCTGAAAAGTAGCATGAGAAGATTCACTCTCTGCAGAAATTACATAATTTCTTATGGATTCTTTCATAATTATTATATTCTTTATTGGATAACATTGTGAGAGAGTAAGGATAACACCTTAGGCACAGAGGCATATGGTTTTATGCTAGTTCAGTGTTAGGCAAGGTAACACCTTACCTTCTAAAGATCCATTTCTTCCACACTGTACATGGAAGTAAAGACAATTAAATACTCAGGTAACATGCCTTTCTTGTACACCATTCCTAGACGCTGTCACCACAGGACATAGTTTCTAGTTTATGTGTGTCATGAGGGAAGACATTTAAACCTAAACTGATATATGAGCTCAAGTGGTTCAATGTTCAAGTAGCTGACTTGGAGGTATATTACAGGAGTTTGAAAGCTTAAGTCACATTTAGAAACTAATAATTTTAATCCTGAAAATCAGAAGATGAATGGTAGTAACCCTTTAGGACTTTATCCAAAATAAAAGATGGCGTAAGAACAGCTATTCTGAACTATCCTATACCTTTATAAAAGACTTTTTGGGAGCAAACTTTATCTGCGTATGTTAATTGCTGTTATTTCTATTAATTTGCTCTTTTGTTTTTCTCACTTATAAGGCAGACATGAAAACCTATGTTATTGCATAGGAATTCTCCAGAAACAATTTCTGAAAATTATGTGAGGAGCAGTTATGAGCATTATCTTTGTTGCATTCACTATAACACACTAAGGACAATGACTTTCCTCTTTCCTTCCTTCCTTTACAAAGGGAAGTCAGCTACATCATCTAAAATTTGGATTAGAAGTTGGAACATGGACACGTTGCACCAGATCAGAGTAGCTGCCAACCTGGATAATCTGAACATAGCCAATGCCAGATCAATAAGAAATCCCACAATAGGAAACTGTGAGAAACACAGCTTAGTTGGAAGGTCTTTCTTAATTATTCTCAAACTACTGGATTGCTCTCCACCCTGGAGTATGCAGGTTTCATCACTCAGAAAACTGTTGCACATAAATACAACTTCAGATTTTTCCATATACTTCCATAACTCAAGTTTATTTCCATATAATTGAATTTACTTAAACATGTTGTTGCAACACCAAATGATGCTGTGCTCTGCATGTCAGTTATCACTGGTTACTAATTTTTTCCTGTCACTGTTAGAATTTCTGCCTTTCATTTAATTATAAAACTTCTTGGTTTATTTTGTGGGTGGAAGGAAACAGACACAATAAGACCTCAAAATATGGGGTCTTTTCCTTTCATGCTATATAGCAAATGGGACCTTTATTTTCTTGCATAACTCTCTCTGTGAAAGCATTAAAGGATAGTCCTGGTAACTGGAAGGCTTACAACACTAGAAAAAGAGGTAATGCAAGCAGGGTCTAAATAAATATGTTGTGTTCAAGTTGTTTACCACAAACATTATAAAATTCTTTGGTATTTAACTCTCCTCCTTTTCCATCCTCTAAAATCATTATGAAATCTTGAGAAGCAGTGAGGAGAGAGAAAGGAAAAACAGGTCAGCAGGAGGGAAGAGTTCCAATGTATTTTTTTAAACAACATAAAAAAAGAATAAAATTATTTCTAGAGTACTTAAAAATAATATAGAAAAACAAAACAAGTATTTTCTGTCTTCACTGGATCTTCTTAAATTACTAACTTAAATTACTTCTTGGTACAAGACTTAAACAAGAAAATCCTGGCTAAAACTACCAGCAGTGCAGAACTGCTGTTTAACTTAATACTTTTGATGAATTTCAACATACTGTTATTAGCAGTATTTTAATTACAATTGTTGTATATGCACATACCAGTGAAATTAGATACTTTGCAGTGTTATGGTATTAAGGGTCTTAAAAGTTAAATCATGCCAATGCAGATGTTCCTAATTACTTTAAAAGCATAAATACTTACACAAATCGGTTGTTTCCAGCTCCAGCATAATCCGATTAAAGGAGTGCTTATAATTTAACAACATGAATGATAGCTAAGCATAGCTAATATGGGAAATTGTTAAGAAATAATACATATAGTTCATATAAGGGAAGGTGTTAAAGTCCATCTGAGGCAGATAAGATGCTGTGACTTGCCAGAGACAAATATAAAGTATTGCCAAAAGAAGGTGACATTATCAAAGACACATAAAACCCGACAAAAACATTTATTTCCCAGCAGCAATCACTTTACAAACCCGGATTACTGGGACTTTAGGTTTCTGCAGGTCATTGTGCAGGCTTTTGTTTTTGGAACTTTTTCCTTTTTCTTTTTTTTTTTTAAATGGAGTCTAGCTCCACGCCTACTTTGTATTACTGCTTGAAAAGAAACGTAATGTAATACAGCATTAAATCAACACAGAAGCTGAAGTACACAAGCTGCAGATGCAGGCAGATCCTCTCCGTGGGTAATGTCTCTGGCAGGAGCACCCTTTATGCACAGAAAGTTGTTAATTTCTCCTGCTGTGCTCTGGGCTTCCACAGGTAATACTGTAATGCCGATGTTTCTTCTGGAACAGCATCTCTTACAATGCAATTATAGATATATTCTGTTTTCCATATGAAATAGGGAAAAAGGTGGTCATTTAACTGATAAAACATTGTATATAACCATAAGCTGTGTGAATAGAGTTACTTCTTTCTTATCTTCTATATTAAGTCTTTGAAAAAATGTCAAAGGCATGGGATATATAGTAAAGTTCCAGCTCATAGAAATTAGCACAATAACACAAGGCATTTCTATCCACATTTGTACATCCACTATATATGCATAAGACTATATATTTGTTCCTTATATTTTTATTAGATTAAATCCACATTAGCTATATAAGCATGTCTTTGTTTTAACCAAAGATTTATGGTAATATTAAACAAGAAAGGAAAAAAAAAATAATAAAAAGACCAGACCATTTCAGCATGACCAGATTTCAAAGTACGAATCTGAAATGAGTTAACTGTACCTTGAGTCACCTGTTGGATGGCTAGCATCATCCCAGAAACTGTATCGGGAATCAAATTTTCCTTCCAATTGTAGACGGGCACCCATTTCAAGATGGGCAGCCTTCTCATACACCAGACTTTGATATCTTCAAAGCGAACAGCCTGGATCTTCCTCCAGACTGCACTTCTTTTCCTTTTTGCTCCTGTCATCATTCCCACTCCCCCAAAAGCAGTTCCTCTTCCACAAGAGCGCACAGTTGAGGAATCACCCTGATCTGTGTCAGTCTACAGTTTTCTTCTGAGATTTTGCAGTTCCAAAACTACAGAGAAAAAAAAAAATAACAGAAGCACTTGAGATTTCTGCAGCTGCTTTCTAACTATACTCAATAAAAACACTTATTAAACAATTCAATCGTATAAACAACTACATGAAATTCAAGAATCTTTTCTAGCAAAGATCATATTTTCTGCTCTTTGCAAAAAATTTAGTCTAGTCTCACATTAGTTTGTGATTCTTTCCAGTAACCTCCTGCTTTATATTCCCTGTAATGCTTGTGTTTTGGCCTCAGTCCAGTGGCAAAATGAGGTATTAGTGGGTGTGTGTGCGATATAGGCTGGGCTATGCTAATACAAGCGGGAAGTGCCCAGCAGAGCAGGCATGTCTCTGCCAAGCCTAGGAGAGCAGCCTTGCCTCTCCTGGGGGGAGCTTTTCTGGCTGCAGTCAAAGGGCATGAAGTCCTCAGTAACCCTGGTGCTAGCAAATTTGTTTTACTCCATCAATGTTTTGTCTTCTAAATGACAGTAAAAAGCTTGTTTATGTAGAAAATGCAGAACACCAGGTAGCAGTAAGTCCTGCTGCAAACATTCACAGATTCCCTCTGTAAACTGAAGACTCAGTCTTAATATAACAAGCTCAAAGTGCAGTGACGGACTGCAAGCTATCAGCTCCACGTGGGAAGTGCCAAAAATCCTTGTGATGACCATTCTTCAAAGCTATTCCTTTCTCCTCTTGCTAGTCCACCCAGCAAAGTGTCTCTCAACGAAGGCATTTCACCAAGTAACTTTTGATCTTGTAATCACGTCATGCACCTTGTGTACGATACAAAGTGCTCAGACACAAAGTGATAAGAGCATGGAAGAGCTTTAAACATGAAGACATTTAAATGTCATCTGATATGAAGCAAGGAGGTAGTGGCTTTCCTTTAAGTTTTTTGTATCTCTGGATGGCAAAGAAATTTAAGTTAAAATATAAGATCCATCATATGGGTGAAGTGTCTTCCCAATCACTATTCTACAGTAGGCAATAAAAATAAGAATATTTTTTAAATATTTCCATTTTATTTATATATTTATCTAGATTAACAATACTGAAACATTGTCCATCCAAAACAACTTTAGAAAAATAAGACTTTGTTTCCAAATGCAATAGGGAGAAAAGCGCAAGGGCAGATGTACCACTGTTCATTCTACTGGGTGGTATCAACTGTTGTGTCCCTTAGAAGTGCAAAGAGAAAAAAAAAAAAAAAAGAGCAGGAAAAGATTGCTTAAGACAGACCTTCACTTTTAACGGCAGCAGGCATACTTACTCTTTGCCCTGCCCATCCTTTAATCATGTACACTTTTCAAAAAACAGAAGAAACACAAGATGGGTTTATCTTACTTCTGTACACTGGAATAAACCTCTAAGCATTGATTTCTTATTTTTTTTTTTTTAATGTGAATTTTGTGTTTTGTGTGTGTTCATGCTTTTAGCTTGAAAGTGCTGTTCAAGGACTTCATAATCAAGGCTTTTATGGATGCCAAATGTTTCACAACATAGACCTTTCCCTACTTTCAGTGATTACAAGTAGACAGGAATCCTTCTACTCAGTTACTCAGCTATCAGGGGCTGCTTAGTTTTGATACAGTGTTCAGTACCTCTAGCTGTAATAGCATTTATTGGGAAAAAAAAAATCAGAATACATATCTACACATAAGTTATGTGTGTACAAAAATATACCCAAATATGGGTACTTGTGTAAAGGAGATTAGTTCCATTAAAAAAAAAATTAAAAAAAAATCATGGTGCACTAGAAGCTCTGAATATGCTAAACAGTCAAAAAAAACCCTATTATGAAACCAAAGAACCACCACTGAACACACAAGAACATACACTCCATTCTTCAAACTTCTCACATCAAAATGCTGAAGCTGTTTGAAAAAGTCTGTAATTGAGACTTTCCCACCTCATATTTGCAGAGTCATTAAATCTGGACAGTTTTCGTCGATCCCAGATTTGTATGTGAACTCCTAGGATTAGATATATCAACAGACTTCTGTTCCTCACCAATAACAAAGGATGGTTTCTCTCTATGGGTGTGTGCATGCATAAGTGCAAACATCTTACAACTAATACTTGAAAATAAGCCCTGTTAGATGCAGACAGAACTGCACATGCAAAGTCTTTGGGATTTCCATGCTGATGTAGAATTTGTGCAGGAATTTTGTTTTACTCCAACAATTACTTTGATGAGTGAAAAATTGTATTGTCATTAAATCTGGAGTTGATAACATTGTCACTAGTCTTGAAAAACATTGTTCCTTGTTGTAATTTTTAAATTAATAAAGTACTCCTAGTTAGCAAGGACACAAAGCAACATATCATTTACAACCGCCCAAATAAATCAAAATTTTTAAGGGAAAACAGATGTACAGGTATGCATAACAGCCAGTCCATACTTCACCACACAGTAATCTAACATTTGAATCTTAAACATCAAAACCTACTTTCCTAAAACACAGCAATATCCTAACTGAAACACATACTGTATCACACACACATGATATTTAAACATTTTTCCATCAGGTGGCTTTCATTAACCTATAATCTATAAACTCGTAGACTATGCAAATTTGTCATACTTCCAACTGCATCATGACATACCTGAACTATCAGGACTGAGACCCTCTCCTTTCCTGAAACAGGCATATAAAACTTAGTTTTCTGGAACACCAGAGGATAAGCATGAGGAACCTTTGGTTTTATACATTTAAGTCAGTGTGTTCACATACACACTGCTGTAAGGTTAGATTTTTTGCACTTAGCAATCTTATATAAGTAAAGCCTATTTTTCAAGTTTTTTCTGGGAAATACACAAAAGTATGATTCTAGTAGTGTACATATATGCAATGCTAAAAAGAAAACTACCATGTTAAAATTTAGAATACAGGTAGTATATAAAAGGAAATAATTATTGTATCATAGATCAGATCTGGTGGGCTTTTCAAACCTGATTTATAGTAAATTCCATAAAAATGGGGTAACCTCTGTGGGGACAGTCTGTATTTTCATCAGCTCCTCTGACATTTACATACATTGGCTATTTAAATACATGGTGGATACTTAGAGGTAGGAGGTTTGATTCTCTAGCTCTGGCCCCAAAGTATATAAAAAAAATCTAACACCTTACTCCAACCTAGACCTCAAAAAGAAAAATTTCTGACAATCTCTGAGACAGAAGCCCTAATCCCCCCTTCATATGGAAGCAGCTTTTGTAGGGAATCACTGGACTCTTGCATGAGAACTGCTTTTAGTCCTCACATAAACTGACAGGAATGTTCAAGAACTATACTTATGTTTACATATGCTCACAGAAGTTAAATGAACTTATTCATACCTTAGGCAGGCATAGATGCCATGACGGAAATAATGTGACTTGCTCTTTGTAAATTTTCTCAGGAAGACAGATCACTTACTAAATATCTGCAAACATCCAATATTAAACCAATGTGGACTAACTAAACCTGTATTCCTGCTGATGTACATCATTTGCTCCCCAAGAACATTCAGTGCATCCAAGTCATTTCCCCATGTTCTCTCATCTACCCGCTCTGGGCAAGGGAAAGTACATGCTATCATTAATCCAAAGACACATGTACCTTTCTGGCTGGCTGGCCACTGCCAGAATATATGTATGATTGAGCTTCCCCCACCTCTTCTTCAGTGGGGAAACAAATTTCCATTCATCCTTGTCCCCTATCCTGACCAACAATTTCTATGAACTCAGTTTTGATACTGCTATCTTTCTGTCAAATACAGATAACAGTGGCTAAAGGATTAAGAGGATACCTAGATGAAAGACTTAAGAAAAATAGACAGGCAAAAATCTTGGTCACATGAAGCTTGTGTCTTTAGGAAAAGACAAGGAAAAGAAGAAAAAACCTTTTCGAAGAAAAAACCTTTTCCAAGAAAAAACCTATTAAGAATTCCAAGTATGTTTGACAAAGCACAGCTGGATGGGAATGGAAGTCAGATTTAAAATAAGGGGTGATAGGTACTAGTTCAAAGAGACCAAACTGTGCAGTTTGTACATCACAGAACAAGCACATGAGATACAAGCTACTGGAATGATAAGAGAGTGCTGACAAATGGAACAACATAAAACCAGTGACAAGAATCCTTCAAAAAAGCATTCCTGAATTTTGAGAATTTGTAAAAAAAATAGGTTATCAATCACATTTATTACATAAAATATTAAACTAAGCCACAGAAGAAGCACACATTTAAGTATGCAAATTATTTACTACTGAAATTTAAGGAACTTCCCCCTCTGAAATTCTGTTGCATCAAAACCAAACATAATTCACAAACTCCAAAGCTTGCCAATATATCTTCCACAGTTGGATGCAATGCACTTATTTTCAGTAATACCTAACGTTAAAAGTACTCCTGACTTCAATGTTCAATACTTAAATGTGGACCTAAATTGAAAAATATATTATTCTTGCCCTTTGCAAAACAGATTAAGTCAAAATCTCCATCCCTCATCATACAGGACATTTAGGAGCCATCACAGTGACATTAATAGCCCCTTTGCCACAGAGTAATCAGAATTATCACAATATAAAGGTGAGCATCCAGGCAACACAGAAGTCAGGCCAGCCTCAAATGGCTTGGGCTCGACTTTAACATCTTCTCTGTAAATGGGCTTTTCAGCACCGTTAATGATGCTGCGCTGCCCAAAACTGTGTGAAGCAACACTGACATCGAGTGGCTTCGTTTGGTATTTTTCTTCGGTTATTGCAGGGTCCAAGAGCACTGTCTACATCTGATACTGCCTCATGACATGATGGGTTTTGAACTGGATAATATTAACTACATAGTTTAATAACACAGTATGTTAAAAATCAAAGATCTGCATCAATAAAAGGTTTACTTACTACATTTCAAATTTATTTACTGGTCAGAAATTTAAGACAGGAGGTCAACTGACAGAGATTAGCAAGGTACTGAACCACAGGAGTTCCTAATGCTCAGGTACAGTCTGCTCTCAGCTCATCTAATGAATGAGAAATGCAAGTGCAGAACAGACCAAAAAAAAAAAAAAAAAATCTGATAATGCAACCATGCAACCATCTTCTTAAGCTCCGTTCCTGTTGAGATAATTATAGCTGTCTGCTGATAAATTGCTACACAGGTGTTAATGAAGAAAAAATATTTAAAATTATTGGGAAGTTATATTAAATAATTTTAGCACATCCAAAATGAGCATAAGAAACCCAGTTGTGTCCATCTCTTAGGGAAAACGTCTGTAAAAAAAAAAATCTCTTTTTTTCATTCTCTTTTAAGGTTGTGTCTAGCAGCTGTTTGAAGGTTACCTTCAAATTAGTAAAAAAAGCTTAAATTTTTCTTTTTAAACTGTAATAAATGTCACAGAATGGACTGGAAACTGAGGTTTACAAACTCATACACTTGAGAACACATCTTTATAGCCAAAGTACATAAATATGCATACACATACACTGACATTAAACAGAAATATTTTGTGGTAAACCTTAGCCTTGACACAGACTCATCTGTGCAAGAGAGATGCTGTTTAAGGTCTCAACATGCAAAAATGCATGTTGAAAAAATGTTTAAATCACAAGCATCAGTTTCTTCGTATTATTTCACTTATCCAAATGTTAAGACAGAGTGCATAAACCAGATATTCTGATTACTGAGTGCACAAACCAGCCTATAAGCCACACAATGGAAGGAGATAATTTTAACTTTGGAAACCAACAGATCCAAACTCAAGTGACCTCCTTCCCTTGTGTACCTTATGGGCTGGCAGGGGCTCAGCAGCCTGTGGAATGGAGCAACCACACCGCAGAAGCAGCTCTTCACTGGTTTCAATTCTAGCCTTGACCGCCAGAGAATGATGTTCAAAACCTCTGCTCATGCCAGATCTCCTTTCATTTCGGTGGGTACTGAGCATTTAAACACATCTTTAAGAAGTATCCATCTCTGTGTCTGCAACCCAATCTGTAACCAACGGTGCTGAGAGTTGGCCCACCGAAGGCTGCAGGACACTGAGGCGCTGATGCAGCTGAGTAAGACCAAACCTGACTTCCCGTGACGGGGCTCCATTCTTCCTGGAATTCAGGTGCAAGAGCCTTGCGAGTTAGACAAACAGCAGATAGGTCTAAAATGTCACTATGTTCAAAAAGCACAACTCACTGTTCCCAAGCCACCGAAGGGTTCACACATCAAGTTACTTTTTACCTGAGTGAATATAACGTTCTCGTCAACCAGAGGACATTTAGGTGCTCAGTGATTATGGTTTGTCTCATGACAGAATTATTTGGCAACAACTATCATGAAGCAAGCATTCCAGAAGAACTTTATCTCCAGATATCCTTAGAATCATAAAATGATTTGAGAGAAAAGGGACCTCTGTAGGTCATCTCCTCCAAACACTTCCTCAAAGAAGAGATAACTTCAAAGCCAGACCAAGTTGCTCAGGACCTTGTTCAGAAGCGTTCTGCAAATGTCCAAGTATGGAGATTCTACAAGCCCTGGGGACAAACTATTCATGTGCTTAAACCCCCTTGCTGCATTCCCTGCCCCCTCCCTCCCCGCGCCGCCCCCCCACCATGTATTCAAACAGAATTTCCCTTGCTACTGCTTGTGAGCATTGCCTCTTGTCTTTCGGCTATTCAACTCTGACAACAGGCTGGTCTGTTTTCTCTATTACTTTCCTTTGCTTGTTCCTCAGACATGAGAGTCCCCTGTTTCAGTTAACTTCACTTTCACATGAACTCAAAAAATAAGGCAGTCTTATTAGAAAAATAACCACACATGAAGTTAATCAAAATAATTGCCTTTTATATCAATAGGCAACATAAGTTGATTCCAAGCCTTCAGATGCAAAAAGTGTATTAAAGGCAAGTGCAACAAACTTCACTTTATTGAAGCAGTAGCAATGTGTGACTAAGAAGAAAGACACCCCTGTGCCTGTAACTCTACTGCCTGTGAGTACATTGAAAACAAGAAAACCTGAGCTACCATCAGGGTCGTGAAAAAGAATAATTTTAATAGTCATATAATAGATCAATAAAACAAATTTCAAGTAGGAGGAAAAGAACACTGAAATGTGATATCACTGTCTTTTGCTTCAAAAGTGGTGCAGAAAGAGTCGCTTTCCTGTAGCGTCTCCTGGGTTACCATTTCTTCCCCAAAACATACACTACATTAAAAACTGAGCAATGTAGGAAGTTTTTCACATTGTCTCTCTTGAATGCTACATCATCTTATGGCAGAGGAATGGATACGAAATCAAAGATTATCCTAATTTACGTAGCCTCCTTCCATAGTAAATTTTTGTTCTGATACCCTTACAGAGAGAAGACACCACTATCTGATTAATCAGCAATACCTTGCCCTCCAGACCCTTCAGTGGATAAAATCCCTTCTCTTGCATCCCATGATAATCTTATCACACCCTTTTCCTCTGTGTGAAGGTTTCTAAATGCCTGTGCTGCTGCAAAGTATTTTACAGAGACACATCATTCAGTACAAGCGGTAGTTAGAAAAACCCACAATTTTAGAGTGTCCGTGTACTTTACTCATTGGCTTAATTTCAGCCAGCTGAAATGGATACTTAATCACCTCACTGAGGAAACTAAATTAACAGTGTATTTATAAGGCAGCATATTAATCCAGATCTGTAGGCTGTCATAATATAAATCACAGTGGTAATAGATTTTACAACATACGACAGAAAACATGGCCATTCAAAAAGGAAAGCCTATGAAGTGTAATAATTAAAATTTAGTATTTAAATAGTGAGTATCTTGTTGCCCTCAGAGATGGCAAACCGCTGGAATTCCAGGGCCACAGCCAAGTGAATTTCATGAAGCCTGTGGGACAGCTAAAATATCTTGAAAAACCCGATCTAAACGCATTAACAAATTCACATAGTCCTTTGTTTCCTCGTTTTAATTTAAAATATCTGAAAAGGCATTTTATGAGACTACTAACCTGTAGTCTGCATACTTTACAGAAAGTTTCACATGAAGAATGCAGTGTGTACTACATAAAAAAGGGGTTACTTTTCAAACACAAGCCAAAAAAGACTTAAACGCTTTCCCTCCCCAAAATTGGTGTTTGCTAAACTGACTTAATAATCATCAGCAAGTACACATGAAAATCCAATGTATTTTACACAATGCTAACTTCATGGATAAGAAGTTAGAGAGAAGACAAAAACATCTATGCTAGTAATAATCTGAATTGTAACATCAACTTTTACTGGTTCCAGAAATAAGCCGTAAAGATATATCGAGGCATAAGAACATTTTTCTAAATAACTTTACTACTAAAAAGGTTAGTGACCTCAGAAAATTCACACAACAAACAGTTGTACTGAATATCTTGCTTACTTCAATAAAAAGTCTCATCCTTGCTTGGCACTTAGTGAACATGACACACACAAAATACTTAAATTTGAAAGAAAGTATTTTAAACCATCCCATACATGCATGCACAGATTATTAAAAAAAAAAAAAAAAAAGTAATTCCAAATTCCAACAGTTTAGAAATAAGTCAAACTAAATCCCCTGGTATACTTGCCAAGTGCTCTGAAATCAGGAAGCTTGTTGCTACTTCTCCAGCACTTTCTGCTGAAGTGTCAGGAACAAAAACAAACCAAACTGTGTACAGTAACCCAGAACACTGTGAGTCACATGCCAAACCCTTAAGAAGCCATGAAAATATATATAAAAAAAGAGATTTCTCATTCAAAGATGCCATCCAGATGAGTCCATATATTTTATTCAAAGTTCCCGCTACACAGATCGATACTCCCTGATTCCTAAGCCCAGTCCATTTTAATTTGCATAAAAATACAGAATAATTGAGATGACAACCCAACAAAATGCAGCTACTTGCACATTTTATGCAACCATGTACATTTTATACAACTGATTATGTAAGAAAGTAATTCTATGTACGATCAGACTTGCATGACCTGGACTCTAACATTTGGACATTTTCGCCCTAATTGTTACTGGTCTGTAATTACTGCAGAAAAAGCTCTTCTAGATCTTGTGCAATGCATTCTGTCTTTATACCCCTGCTTCACATGCTGATTAAGATATACTCCTCTTCTGATGTGATTGCTAATGACCTCATTGATGAAGAAAAGGATGTCGTTTTCCTGCTTGCTTTAAGCATCAGCTGTTACTCAGATTAGACAATTTAATATTAGATAGTAGTAAATTAGTTAGTCCCAGTAAAGGCCTCATGGCTTTGAAACATGATCCATTTCCTGGAGTTCTAGGAAAATTATCTACATCTCACAACACAGTATGTCTCATTTTTCCTAGGAATATGAAAATAGCACCAACTAGAGAGTGGCGAACAGCTGATAAAGATGAGACGATGCACTTGGTGAGGCTTTGGTGTACACCGTTCCATCCTGCTTGACGGAGTGGGGAGAAAGGGTAAGACCTTTGGCCATGATCTGCTAAAAAGAAATGGTTAATTCCTTGTTGTGACTGAATTGTGCACACTTTAATTAAATCACGCTTTTAAGATGTTTGAAAAGTTTGTTTCAAACATGCTCATCAGGGCAAGAGAAATACACCACTGCTACTGGACATCTGTTGCAGAACGGCAATTGTTTTCCAAAATAGTAAAGACCTGCCCTAGACAGGTCCAAATCTTATGAAATTGCCACACTCCCTTGTCATGGTCAGGGAGCACAGACAACTGAGATCATTCCATGACAGTGCTCTCTCCTAAATACTTTAGAACCTGCATTTTTAAGATGCATTGCCAAAGATTATATGTAAATTTTTCAAATACATTTTGGAAAGTAATCAGGAAGACTGTACTTTTCATTGTACATGCACTTAAAATTTCACATATAAACTTTTAAAAACTTTTTTTATCATTTTCTCAGCCTCACTTTCTGTAATCCCATAAACAATGGGAACACAAAATGTATGTATTACTGAATTGAAAAAAAAAAATAATGTCTAAGAGATTAAACTAATTCTTACAGCAGTTATGGAAAGATTTCTCCTGATCCCAGTGATTGCTTAACTGACTGTGGAGTGCTTTGTTAAATAAAAATGCACTTGACATATGGCTGGATAGTTTGCTGATTCAGGTGCTTAGCAGGTGTTTTTGTTTAGTTTCTTTCTTTTGCAATTGGCACAAACCATTTTTTTTCAGCTTTTCCACTCACAGTTCCTTTTCTATTGCTATTTTTTAAATTTAGACTTTTTAGCTCTTGGTTGATTCTGTCTTCCAATGGTTTACAACTCATTTTTCTCCTCTTATGCAGATTTCTATGTTCTGACTATCATACTCCACACAGGCATTTCCCTTCCACCCCATTAAAACCTGTCCCATGTGCTCAAATGCGCTGATGCAATTATTTACTGATTTTTTTCTCTCACAGATGTTTTGCACTCTCCCAGTTTAGAATTACTTCCCTCAAAAGAATCTTTCATTGAGAAATTTGCGATATTTGTAAGTTAGACATTAGGCAGAACAGTGCATAAAATAAGCATGTAAGTGCATAAAATAATATATAGCACAGATTTGTTGTTTCAAACTGTAATTACTTTGAGTTAATTTTACCAAAGCTGAAATTGTAATAGGATTTTACTGGAGTGAGGGGAAGCTTTCTCCAAGATGCAATAATTAAAAAAAAAAAAAAAAAAATGCTTTAATACACACCTCGGGACAATGTCTACAGAAAACATAGTTACCAGAAAGACAGGGAGAAACTTAGATTAATTCAGAGTGCCTTTTCAGATTTCAAAGAAAGCTGGTGTGCTTACTTATACATTTTGAGTGAGAAATAAGTCTAATTTCACCTACATGTGCTGATACCAATTTGTCATGTTTAGCTACCATTTCAGCCTCCATGGGCAGAAGAGTTCTGTGCATGCTCCTCTCTTATATTTCAGATGCTCTCTGGCCATCCATAAAGGGAAGGAGGAAATGTTACAGAGAAGTTCATGAGAAGGTAAAGCAGTGAGATGCCTGATGACGCTCCTTTACACAGACTGTAAAGAACTAAAAAGGTGTAAAGGGAACCTACACTGGAAGACCAAAGGTTTGGGCAGCTGTTAGAGCCAGTACCCACTTTGCTGCACCATGACTTCATTTTCCAATTCTTCTTTTACCTCCTGCTGCCTCAAGGCATCTTGGAGCCCAGCGTCTGATGAGGGCCCTGTCCCCATCAGAGACTTATTTTATCTGCATGTGTAATTAATATCTACTGCTTTGATGTTGCCTTATTTATTTGTAAAGTGTGTTCTTTAAAGAATCAACAACTTAAAACAATGTCAATATAACATCAAACAGGAAACACTGTGAAACTTGATGCTGTAATGAAGCTGCTTTTGGAAAGGAAAATGGCACAAACATTTCAGTGTGAATTAGAATATCTACATTTAACAATGAAACCGGTATTGGACAGGAATTATTTTTTGTATATAAATTACAAAGAAATTTTAAAGTTCTACAAAATTATTTATGTATACATCTTTTCCTGAGGTTTCTAAATGATAAACCTCTATGTGTGGATGTCTTCCTACACACAGACAAAGTTTGTACAAGTGCCCACAAGGACATTTGCTCTGTGACAGCATTTCTGTAAACTTCAGTAATATATTTTTCTCCTCATCATAAATGGATTTTAATTTATGCCCTACCCAAAGAAAAAGCACTATATACATTACGTGAATGAGTTAAATGTAAAAAATAAAATCTGCATACGTTCTCTTTAAATTTTTGAAATAATTGGCTTTTATATCATGCATAATGTTGTATCTTAGACTAGGCAGCTACGAAAATAGTCTGACTTTCATCTTCTTGTATTTGGAAATACAATCTGATTGCACATAAAACCTTGCTTTCTAAAGACCTTAAAGGGAAAACACAACTAAGGTCCCCTGACCAGCTCTTGTTTTGTCACTCCCATACATTTGGGCACCTCCCATAGCCTTCTTAACATCCTCTTACTGTGATAAGGATATGAATTTAATATGCTGTGTTTACATTTTTATTCTACCTCAAAATCAGAAAAGAACTCACAGAATCACAGAATCATCTAGGTTGGAAAAGACCCTGAAGATCACCTAGTCCAACCATTAACCTAACACGGACCGTACTCAACTACACCACATCCCTAAGCACTATGTCAACCCAATTAAGTTGCTTTTAAACTACTTTCTTGCAGAAATGTTCAGATTCAGGAAGGTGTCAGAATATTTGGAGCATTACCGAGATACCCCTCACAGTTTGCACAACAGTATAAAAGAAGTTTATCGTCTCTCAGCCATTCTCATTGTTCAAAGTGAAAAGGCCATGCCAGAATTCTCCATTGGCTCCATCATGGAGCCAAAAGTCTCCAGAATTGTTTGCATTCCAGTGATCCTTTATTCTAAACAGAAAACCTATAGAAAAAAAAATCTGCACCTGTTTATGGAACTTCTATTTATTTATTCTTAAGCCTTTACAAGTATCTAGTAGAGGAGTAGTAGATTTAGTAGAATTATTTCAAAATAAGTAACTTTGAACCACTTGAAGAAGTTTACTAAGCACATCCTTAAATTCAAGCACATTGAAAATCCCACTGAAATTACTAATTCTATACTTACATTTAGGAATATGTTTCCTGGATCAGCTTTGTCTTTGTAACATCATGATAATTTCAAAAGGATGAGAAATAACAAACAACTGTAATTTCAGGGGTGAGAAAAATGACATAAATAATCAGTTTCTTAGCATAAAAGAAAGTAACAATAATCTTGCTTCCACATGAAATTGTCCATAGGAATAAGAAAAACCAACAGAGTATAAATACAGAATTTCCAAAGATAAAGTAATTCATGCTTTCTCAATGTTTTCTATGAGGTGTAAGATCCTCTTTATATTTAAAGTTGTTCCAGAAAAAAACAAAAACCTCCAAACATTTCAAACCTGATCTTTTTTCTTCATTTTTAAGAATGTATCTGTTTCTATATTAAGACATCTATACACCAAGTTTTAAAAGCCAATTAAAAGAAGTGGGACTTATAATGAAAATGCTGAAACATATTAGAAGTAACACTTTATGCACATCCAAACATTTTGTGCAACTTTAAAATTTTAACTCAGAATCTCTAAATGAAAAAATGTTAATCACAGTATCAAATTACAACACATGGAATAAGCCAGTCAAAAAGCAATCATATATCAGTTGTTTATGATTTACCCAATAAAACTCTAAATAACGTTTAAGCAATGTCATCTGCTTGATCTCTCTGTTGCTGGAGTTTAAAGACACCACCACCATTACAGTTGCAAGGAATAATTATGTATATGAATAGATTATCACTTTGGAATTAATTTTCTCTCCATCTGGTGTACATTTTATTTTGACCACAAATGAGGTACTATCCTAGGAAACTAATTCATAATTATTGTAAACAATACCAAAGAGAGCAATCCGATTGATCTACTGAGTGCATTCCTTGCTTGTTCTATGGCACAGAAACAGCAATCAGTCCATGACCAAGCTGGGTGGGAGCACAGTACCATCCCTATAGGTAGCAGATGTACATTTCAGCTTATTTTAATTTTCTTCTGAAAAGAAGAGACACTGTACGTACTTTCTGAAAAAAAGCTGTAACACCAATATTTCAAAATCACTTTCCACAAATCTGTACTACAAATAACTGCGGAATTCTTATTCTGTCAAACATCCTGTAAAATGTTAGGTTTTTGCAAATGGTTTAGAAGGCACAAAGGCTTCCAAGTGCACAATTTAAACTCAGATTTTGTCTTCAAGACTAATATTTAAATGTAAAGATCCTTAGGATAGGGGCCACTGTTATCTGCTGTGTCATATGCAACAATGAGAGTGGAGCAGACAGTAATGCTGCTGCAGAAAACAGAAGTTTTCCGAGACCACAAAAGCAACTTAGATTATTTTTAATTTAGGAAGAAGGAATTAATTTATTATTTGTACTGCAGTACAGTACTAACTGGGATTGGACTTCATGGAAAACATCCACACCGATCAGTAACTGAGGGCCAGAAAATTAACTTACGCATTGGATCCTTTGGTGTCCACGCTGCTTCATTTTTTGCTCATCCCCTGGACCTTTTGGGCTGCTCCAGGTAACAGAAAAGTTTGGAAGACATTTCACTTCACATCAGTTCTGTCTTTTTCTGCATACCCAATCCTTCAGTGCTACATCTCAGAAGTTTTTCCATCCCCACAAACCCCTAAAAATCCTCATGCTGCACTCTAAAACATGCACACATACCTTCACTTCTATCCTATAAAAACATTGCCCTGGTGAGCTGGACAAACAGCCCTCAATTTATTTCAGAAACTTTTAAATGAGAGGAGAGCACAAAGAATAGGCTGTTTCTTAGAGCCATGGATACACCATGCAGGGTCCAGCAGAGAGCCAAAGCCTACTGCTGTGCCACACAGCACTGAACAGGCTGCTGCGAAGAGCAACACAGACACCAGCAAGCCTGTGTCACTTGGCTTCATGGCTTGGGACTGACTACCCATATAACTAGAGGGGGTTTTGATCCTGGACAGCCTAAGGCTAAAGAGACAGGACAGACAGACAGACAGAGTGGCAACAGAGGAAGACCACCCTGAGTCCTGGCAGTGGGCTGTGGCAGCCATCTGTCCTGCCTTCCCTGTCAAGGTACAGCTGTGAGATGCATCCAGCAGGTTAGTAACTGCTCACTTCAAAAATCAAGATACTGTTAATGTAACTCTCTATTCAACATTCAGTTTAACATCTTTAAAAACCTAACACCATTTCTATCCTTAGCTAACATACCAAGAGATTTCAATTGCCTGAGCAGGTGGTTACACTAGATGATCTCAGGAGATCCCTTCCAACCGAGACGATTCTGTAATTCTGCAGGCTCCATGAAATGGATGACTTGCCGGTAATAACAAGGTAAGCACTATACAGATGCCATAAACAGATCCTCAGGTTTACCATTCTTTTTTTATAATGTTAACTGTGTCTAGAGAAATGGGAACAGAATCAACATCCAGCTGGGAAGTTGTTTAGGCTGTTGTGAAATCCAGCTATTACTGTTGGTTGGGAGCAGTTCCACTTTCAAATGACTCTTAAGAGATTTGGTTTTCCAAGGTGCTGACCACCTTCAACCTTCATTTCCATCACCTACATTGGAACCCAAAATGCATTCACATTTGATGTCTTAAAAATGCCTTACAAACCTATAAATTACAAAACAGAGTAAGGCCTTTGATTGGACAGCTGTATAAGAAACCAACCAAATATTAAGTCCTTCAATGAAAAGTACTCTAAGCCCTCTTGTCTAGGATCATCCAGAACTAGCAAAACAACAGAGTTTTAAAATCCAAATACTGTGGCCACTTTAAAATTCATTTACTTCCATAGAAATGTATGCTCATACTGAAGTACACATGCTTCCTAGAGATTTTCAATTCCATCTCAATTTCTCATCCCACATCCACGTGTAACCCAATTATCTTTCCTGTTGTACAATTCATCGTGTTACAAACCATTTAACCTCTATGACCTTACCTACCATAGCAAATCAGTGGCCTATATAACGAGCACAAAGATGCACCTGACAGCATTGAAGGAGCAACCATTCATTCACAGCAACTCACAAAAATTAGGCTTGCATAAGAACACATCATTTACAACTCTGATAACAAAAACTAAGACTAACTGCAAACAGGTTATCAAATCAGGCCTTTGCTTTGAAGAGATTTGTCTTTTACTATATTGACTGGCATACAGAATGTAAGTGCTAGCACACTTAAGTGACTGTGTAGCTGTTTGAAACCATAGACTAAGATATTGCTACAAGTTATTACAGAATGTCAAACAACGACAAAAAAAATGTAAAAACATATGGAACTTCTTTCCTCCAAATTTTAGGTCTGAATTACTGCTGATATTATTTTAATGAAATTGCTTATCTGATTTCCGTTATGGAATGCTTAAAAAAATTAGCAAACTAATAAGCCCAGCTAGCACAATGATGCTACAAAAACTGTCCTGAAGGCCAAACTGAAAAGAAAGATATTGTCAGCTGATGAAATATAATTATCTCATTTTATGCTAAAGTACTTGAAAACATTCTGATAAGTATAAATGCTGTACATTTGATCTAAATAATAATCTTCAAATGGAAAAGGTAGATGAATACACAATTTGATTTCTCAAGACTTCCAGTTCCTGTCACCACCACACTGACTTCCCTCAGATGAAAAGAGAGCAAGAAAAACACCTACACAAAAAAGTCCTCGCCCAAGCAGTACAGACAGAAACATTTTAAAAAAAAAAAAAAAAAAAGAAAAACAAAAAACAAGAAATAGTGAAGTGCTCTTGTCTGTTGCTTTGCTTCCATGAGTTATCAAAGAATTTCAAGGCTGGAGGTATTTCTTAACCTAAAATCTTACCAGATTCCAATGCAGCCCTCCAAATGAAATAAAGTTCTGTGTATTTACAGTTATGAAATATCTATTTTGTTTGAACTCATCCACAGCAGGACCAATCAGAGCTACAAGAAAGGAATTTCATGTTGTCTTTTAGTACTTAAATAAATTACAAAAAGATATATTAAGCAGTAAAAAAAATCTACTTGCCACTTTGTCTAGCTTGAATTATCAAGTTTAGCTGCTTTTCACTGACTTCATTCTATCTAACCTGGTGAGGTAACTTTAGCTTGCATGGTATAAATCATTGGCAAGATTAACAATAAATATTAAGATGATGTATGTTTTATTGCTGCTCAGCTAAACATGTCAGCTAAAGTAATTATGGCTATGAAGCTGCATTTATTTTTCCATAATGGGATCCTTTAAGTCACACACATTTGGAATGAGGCGTATCCACTTCAGACTCTTTCAAGAGCAGTTCTTTAACTGCATTACATCATTTAATATGGGGTTGAAAGTTCATTATGCAACACACAAATCATTTACTCCCAAAACTCTGTAACTTTAAGAGGATCTAGGGAAAAGCTAGGATTATCAGTGCTACAGAAAGTAAATATATATGAAAGTGTGTCTCGAGGACTGGGTGGCTGAGGGAGATGGCAATGGAATTTAGGACCTTCCATTTCCAAGTCCTTCTTTTCATTATGTACTTTATGAGTAACAATCAAGAGTTGTTACTACAAACTAGTTGATATTAGCTCCCTGGCCTGAGTCCAGATACTCATGGATGAAGTCCAGATTTTGAAAAAAATCATCATATGGTTGGGACTCTTACTGGCAGTCACAGCAGAGGCAGTAAGAAATGCACGTGCAGAGAAATCATTACCTACTCCGAGATGGAAAAATCTTTTCAAAAGTGCTGAAAGGCTTATGAAATGAGTGATTTCTGTGTAATAATTGGTGTAGTTTATGTCCAACTAACAAAGTATTTGATGCCACATATAAAGTCTGCCAGAAACACTCCATACTTGTTGGTACTGGTGCTCCATGACGTAGATAGACTCAGTTGTGAATTACAAAAGGACATGGCATCCACCGAGTGAGACAGCTAATGCTGTGTGACAAAGTCTTATATAACCTTCATTTAATGAGGTGCAAGAAGTAGAAAATGCTTTAATGAGATGCGTAGCAGCTGTTAAATTGGACGGATGTGCAGTCATAAAAAGATCATTGGAAATACAAATTAAAATTAACAAACTGAAATTCAAGTGGAAAATGAAGGGTGCTCACTGTCTGCCCAAATGTGGTAAGACGACCTCTTTGCATGGGATGTGTTCACAACCACCACGGTATACAGGTTGGAGCTCTGGAAGTCTCAAGCAAGGACTGAGGTCAAACGGGTGTAACTCTTCAATAACAACATCAACAGTCCCCAGCCCCAGCAGAGATTATAGCCCCATCATTGCAATGGTTCAGCTATTTTCCAATAAGACTATTTATCTGAAAAAGCCCGAAGTATGATAGCTCATATGAGAAATGCATGGCTAAGGATAAGAATGGAATAGACTTGTCTAAAGGAATAAGCAACAGGTGAGTTAATCCTATTGAATGTAACACACCAGCATTGTAAATAGGCTGAATAACCAGAAATACCTTTAAAGCTGTTCTAGTCTGTCAGCTGGCTCTATCAATCAAAGACCAAGTGAGCAAAAAACCCCAAACAAATGTCTCCCTCGCCTTGGAGGCTGAACCTGAAGAAGCTGTAAAATTCACCTCTAACTGAGGAAATCCTCAGCTAAATAATTTCTGAGAAATGTGGTCCATTTGACTAGCATGGCCACAGGAACAAGGGACCTGCAGCCTGAAGCAAACACACAGAACAAGCATTTTCAGTAGCCTTTCCTCCCCTTTTCCACATACAGAAGGAGAGCGCCCATAAAGTGAAAGACAGAATAAGCTGATCTATCTGAAGTTAGTGCTGCTCTGAGCTGGATGTCAGTCTGGAGGACCACCAGAGATCCCTTCAAAACTAAAATATTATACAAAAATTGTGCTTCATACTTACTCATCTGTTTTGTACTGCATTTTGGAAAAGCATGATCAAAATTTGACATTTTGTAAACCAACTCTTGGAAGGTACTTGCTGGGTATATAACAACGTATGCTATTGAGGTCACTGATAACCTTGTCAAGAATTTTTTTGCCCAACTTTGAGACCCATATTCCAACCCCATGTTCCATCACCTTGGGCTTTGATTTACGCTATTTTAAAAACAGATTATTATACTTAAGAGATAAAAAGTAAAGGATATTTAATACCTATCTCTACTCTTGGTGTACAGACCTTCAAATACTTGGTTAAACTATCCTTGAAGCCATTAATGGAATGAACAGAATGTCATGTGCTTTGTGTGCCAGTAATACATTCAGCACTGACTCCAGAAATTCGCTTAACTATTGTTGTAATTTAGAAAATAAACTGGAAAAAAAAAAGAAGTACCAAATATGTGGAATAGATTTTTTTTAAGAATATGTCTATTTATTTTTATATGTCCATGGGCAGATAAGTGACATGCAGAATCATAGTTTCATAATTTAATATATAATTTGAGTTACTTGGTATAGTCATGTGTTATCTCTTCCCAGGCTTCTATATTTCAAAAGCAAATGTTTGTGAGATGTACTAAATGCAAAATAAGAAGTGAGGTTGCTTCTATAATTTTTAAGGCTCTTCAGTTAAGATTTACTGACAATACGTAATTAATTTGTACAGTGCTTTAATAAATAGTCAACTTTAATTTGAAAAATTGGACGCAAGACATGTTTCACTGCTGAGACAGTCTGCTATTAAAACTGCTCTGTGATTTGCACTGAAACACACAGATAACAAAATTAATGAACATCTAAAATCAGTCAAATAGAAGACATTTTTATGTGTTAATCTCAGATATTCTGATTGTCTTTTGGGTTTTAAATGGGCTGAACTTGACAACTTCTAGCTCTCCAGTAAACTGTCACTCAAGTGGCAAGATTAATCTAGTAGAGCAAATGAGGATTAGCTGTCTGATGAAAATATGAGAATTATTTATTGGAAGCATGAAAGGACTATGTGCTCCTAAATTTTTGCAAAGGTAGATGAGCTTTAACTTTGCATACTGCATGGAACATCTGTCTTTATTTCTTTGTCCTTAAATAGGTTTTTAATTTGTAGAACAGTTGATGTAAACTGAAGCAGCAAAACTGCTTAGTTATTAACTGCTGCAAACTTTGCTGTTGAAATAAAGGGAGGATGTTAGGTGAAGGGAATTACACTGTAAGAATAATGCACTGCTTTAGAAACAACCTATCAGTAGCATTTTGAAATAAATTGGTCTCCTGAAGACTAGTAATGAGATAATTCAGATATTCCATTTGCTACAACTGAAGTCGTTCAAACCCAACTATTTAAAAGAATTCTTCAATAATACAGAGCATTTCAAGAAACTTCAGATTATCTTTTTTATTCGTGTACTTCTGTGATATTTTTTGATGATGTTCCCTCACCTGATTAGTAGGAGAATAGAGCAAACATGCGGAGACAACTGAATGGAGGTTCATTTTTTCATAATCCTAAAGGTGCATTTTGCATCATTTTTAATGTACTGTTGTCAGTTACAGACTTTTTTTTTAAACCTATTGGTGTAAATGAAATAAAAAAATCTTGTGTCAGTGCTTTATAAGAAACAAAGAATAAGTTCTGACAGATGGGCAAATGGCTTTAGAGATCTTCACCAAGTTCTTTTAAAATTTAATTATAGAAACTTCAGGAATTACTTTTCTATTTAATATTGTATCTTAATTATGCCTTCCTGTTTAAGGTGATGGTTTTAATTAGCTAAAATAACTTTTAACCTACAAAATTTACTTTGTTTATGCATCTTATGAATAATTATGCATAAGAAAGTATGCTAAAAAAATTAAGCTTACACGTTTACCAGATATCCTCTTTATTCTGTTCTTGTTTACTTGGCTTCTATTATAATGGCAGTCAGCAGTTCTCATCTCTTTTCACAGTGCACAGTACAGGGTTGTATTTTTTCCCCTTACTAAAATGCTTATTTGATTACAGTCCTTTAAATTATCTTTTATAAGTGCTCTGATCTGGAAAATGTTGCATAACAATGCAATTGAAATTTATAAAGACTGTTTCAAGACTCTTAAAACATGTTATGTTTGTTACCAATTTTGGAAAGCCCACTCTTTGAAGGTAATACCTTAGTTTGTGCATCTGACAAACTCTGATGTTACATGCATCACTGTACCATACATTGTGTGAGAATACAAGAAAGCCTCTACTGAGACATGGTTTCACCTGTTGTACAAATAGGCTATCTTGTGTGTTCTTCTTAAAATACATAAATAAAACTTGCAGGGAAAAGACACTGAGTTTCATACAGAGGACTTATTAGAGACTTCATAAACATCAAATGTATTTACTAAGCAGTAGTTTTCAAATTTAGCCTGCTTTGTCTTATTTTTAGATTAAGGCACTGGAGTTGTCCAGGGAACTCAAACTGTGCAAAAAAACCCCATTGTTAGTAAAATTAGTAAAAAATATGTTGATTGATGTGTAGCAGGCACCCACTACAACATGCCCCACGTAGGCCACCCCTCTGATCCTGACCCATAAGCTATGAACAGACCTGTCACCCGTCCCACAGCCGAGCACTAAGTTAAACCACTTCTCCTCACCTTCCCAGCCCGTCCTTCCTAAAGAGCCTGTACCCATCCAATGCCCAGCTCCACTCATGCAAGCTATTCCACATTTCCTTTTATCCCCAGTGATGGCCTAAATCTGCAACAGTACACAGACTTCCAATTCCAGTGCCAAAACTCTAGCTAAGAAGTTTTTTCCAAAGGGGTTATCATGTGGGACAAGTCAACACATATCCTACAATATAGAATACATATTGGTATACAGATTTTACATATACAGTTTTCTCAATACACCCACACAGTGCCCAAATGTCTCAGTTCAATTATTGCCTAATTCAGGAAAGCAATCTGTGTCCTCCCTGTGCCCCCTCAAGACCCACACAATTAAATACACTTTTTTAAATTAAAAAAAACTGAACAACTTACTCCTACACACAGCATCAAGGATATTTCATTAAAAATGTTAGAAGCTTAAAACAGTCTAAACTAGAAAAAGACCCTTATCATAATGTCCTTCCACTAGAGGGGGAATATCACTTGTTAGGTCAGGGAAAGCTACCATTGTTTTAGAAATAATGGAATCTGCAAAATCTGAGTACACTATCAGAGTGCGACACCCGTTTTCTTCTCTATTAAAAACAAACTTTTACTTGATTGTCACAACTAAAACATAAAAATTAGTATGTAAAGGTTTGGAATATCAGCAGGGTTCTTTTCCTTAAGAATCTTTTCATTATTGTTTTTACCAATGAGCAGAGTTTTTTTGAGTTGGATTTAAAGCATTCTTTCATTACATTCTCCAGCTTCTTGTCCCATGTAGGATTTCTCAAAGATCTCCATGTCAGCTCAGTCTGCAGTTGTCTGCAAAAATTGTAAAAAAAAATGTTCTGAAGCGGATGGATAATGTATTCAAGCAGCAGATCAAGCAGACAGCAAATACTACATCAGTGACATAAAGCATGGTATGCCAAATACTGATAAATATGTTACCAGAGATTAAAATAAGTTAAATTTTTTAAAACCCATTGAAGTAATCCACAGTTCTACCAACCAGTGAAGAAGGTGCAATGAAGTCTGCCAGTGAAACTACAAAACAGCTCTCTGTTTTGGGGAGCTCATCAAATCCTGAATGTTTGAGGCTGCTGGTTATACAGTGCAATTGTTCAGAAGCACATGACGTGTAAATACACACACAAGTAAGACCTGTACAAAGATGTATATTGATATTTTCCCTATTACTAAGTTATGAGCTAGAAAAAGCAGTAAAAGCTACAAACACCTACCTTCCTTTCTGTTCCCCTTTAGAAAAATTTTTTAGCACAGGAAGAGATCCTGTGGGTAACACACAACCCACCTGCGCAGCTCATGTTTCATTTCTGGAAAACAGGCTACTAGTTTAATTTGCCATCTCTCTGCTTGGCTAGTCCCGTAGCTGTTCTAGCTCTCACATTCGTATTCTCTCTTGCCTCACTGTTCTTAAACTGGATAATTTTGTACATTTCATTCAGGTATCCCCAGTTCGCAACAACTTTTCCTATTCTGCTTTTGGCTTTTTGTGTTCCAACATTCTGCATACAGCTAAGAAAAAAATTGTTCTTCAGGAGATATGCTTTCATCCCTTGCTCTTTCACAAGTCAATGAAGCCTTACTGGGAAGTAACAACAAACTACTGCCCATTTATACTGCTGAGGTTTCATTCATATTTTGAGTTTTATAGGATACATATGTATATAAGGAAAAATTATTAATGTAAGATCTCCACATCCTTAGCTTACTCAAATTCAAATACAATTCAGAATGTAATTATTAAGTACATTTTCATGACCTATGTAATCATTTCCAAAAAACATATATTGCTCAAGAGTTTTCATAAGACATTTTTCCCCAAAAGGAAAAAAAAAAAGCTTTAAAAAAAGATAAACCAGCATTAAACCAGCATTACTCATACCTGGAAAGTCTTTTAAGTTTGTTTCTGGACAACAGAGCATCTTCAGACTCTTCATGTATCTAATCTCTTCAGATATCATGACAAAACATTTGCAGGACTGATGAAGTTCAGGGAGCTTTTCCAGAAAATGTAGCTCCCTAGGAATATTTTTTTATCTTGTTACTATTTAAGCTTATGCACACCAATTTTTCTAGTTTGTAAAGATGATAAAGCTTTTCAATCAACACCTTGATGTATTTATTTAATTGGGAACATAGAGATTACATTAGCTTATTTGGAAAGTTAATGAAAAATTTTTATGTGTGAACAATTCTTTTTATTATACACCTGTTTATAACATACAGAGACAATTGCTAAGCATTTTAGTTGTATTCAGAAATACATATACCATATGCCTCTAATGATTAATGATAACCCATCTGCTCCTTTTATTAGTCTCTCAAAACAAAGGAATTGGTGGGTTAGCGTTCTTACTGGAGCCAAGAAAAGCCCACAAAATGCATTCCATGTTTCAGATCCTATTTTTAACTCTGCTCAGTTACTTAAACAGATTAAGTAATGAACACAGGATACTTGTCATGGACTGAAGTCTTGTAGACTACCCAGGCAATGCAGATGGCATATTTGGATGTCCACTCTCACCACAGCCTTCAGGTTATCTCTGGGGCATTCAGCATTCACTCCTCTGGCAGGAAGGCTGCTGCACTCCTGAAGATACCACTTATCCAGCACACCTATGCACTATGTCTGATCAGGACCTCCCTATGTACATTTGATACACCACAGCTTGTCTGCACTGCAACCACCCATGTCACCTAGGAAAGAAACGCTGCCTAGCTCCGCTTACTCAGCTGTCACATCAGTGACTTCATAAACTGCAAGGCAACCAGCACTGGTGGAGAAGGAAGGCTGGAAAGTTGGGCAAAACCCATAGCCCCAGTAGCAACCACAACAGGCAGTGCCCCTACCCCATCTGCTGCTAGAGCATTTAGCTATGATGATTCTCACTTCTGTAATTCATAACAGTATTACACTCAAGCATAGCACACCAGAGGGGGGGCACACCATCCCACAGCATCGATCTGCCCAGTCACCCCGCTGCCAGCACCTTTTCTCCTTGAGACAGAGTAGGAGCTAAGGCCATGTGCTCTGCATAGACCCAATTTCAGCCTTGTTTTTATCCTGGGGCCTGTCACAGCTCCCGTTGAGCTGCCTGTTAAAAAGAGGAGAGGGAAGGACAGAGCATGGACAGGAGACAAAAAGTGTCTCTAGTGACAATTATGCCTGGAGGCAAGTGCTTGTGAAACAAATTCCCTTCATGGTGTTTTAGCTTTGGTGTAATATTTTAATACATGCAAACACAACACGTTATGAGAATTGTACACATGCACACAAGAAACAATCGCTGCTTCATTGCATTTTATATTGCATCTCTTAAAAAAAAAAAAAAAAAATCCTTAAAGTCGTGGAATATTTAAATAATTTAGGACAGGCCTGTGCTCCCTCCCGCTGCCACCCACCTCCCACCCACTTTCTGGCGCTGGCCGCAGCCCACCCTACGGGGACGCGGGGCAGAGCAGAGGCCAGGAGCAGACCAAGTGAAGGGGACGGACAGTAAAGGCCGGCGTGGCTGCGAGGCGAGGCCAGGCCGGCCGCCCCAGCACCCCGACCCGCCGCGCCCAGCCCAGGCCCGGCCCAGGCCGGCGGCTGCCGCTCAGGCTCCGCCGGCGCCGCCGCCGCTTGTTACCGTGGCAACAGCTGAGCGCCCCCTGACCCCGCCTCCAGGAGTTCAGGGCCTGCCTCTGTACCCGTGATTCCAACAGAACACCCTTCTTCCCTTTAAGAATATCGTACACCATTTATTGCAGACCACCAGAGAGCTTCCCTCCCTTTCGCATGAGTGTTCCTACGGGAAACTAACCTCAATTAATCATGCAAAAGACCTACCTAACAGCCCTTAAAAGAGCGAGGCTCTAAAGAAACTGATGTCAGTGCATTGCAGCTATAAGCAGAAGCAGCTACTTAAATACATAAACCAGTGCTATTTTGCAAAGAAAATGTCATCTGACAAAGAAACCTCTCAGTTCCACCTGATCATTCTTACGATCATTCTTTCAAATACAGCTTTTCAGAACAGTTCAATTTAACCACTAGTATGCTGAGGATAAAAATTCATTTAGAAACAACCTTCATTTCATAAAGATTAAAGCCTTGACTGCTTGCATAGGAACAGTCGGTCATTGGAGCATTCATACTACAGCAGGACCTTAAAAAGTCATAAAAATGAAATGAGTAAACTTACTAGGAATTAAGAAGTGAACAAAATTAAAAGTGACCACAACAAAATTTGCCACAAATAAACCAATTTATTACTTTTTGGCAAGTTCCTTACAGCATGAGCAATGATCTTTCACTCACAAAACATTATTTCACTTTATATAAATTGTAAACATCTTCAACAGGACAAACTGTTGGTACAGGCATTCCACCATTCTGGCATCTTTTTTCTGTCAGTTAATCAGACAAGAATGAAAACCCAGTAAACCAAAGAGCTTTTTTCACAGGGTATCTACAAAAAGCAACATGTGCATTTCATATCACACCAATTCTAAGCAATATGGAGTTTTTCTGGTTATTATTTTTAGTGAAATTCAGTGGTATTATGAATAGAGATACTTTTCCCATACCATTGTATCTGATTTTTGGTTTGAAATTAAAAACATCATTTTATACAATCAAGGTAGTAAACCAAATTCTACAGTAAACCAGTTGCTATAAGAACAGCTATATTTGCTATACTGTATCAGATAAATAAGGACGTAAAAACTCCTGGTCTGGTTAATACTTTGTTTTCCTGGCAGGCACCAGTCTAAAGAAGTCATAATTTAAGTTCTGCTTGTCCAAAACCCCCTGCTATGATTGACTGATTTTTTCCCCCCTCCCTCTCTCTCTCCAAGTGCTTTAAATCAGACATAATCTGATCCATAAAGTGAGCCTATCTCCTTTTTAAGTAAGTCTCTCTCATTTGTAAGTCTCAGGAACATGAATCCGCTGACTAGCTTTACTGAAGGACTACAAGATGTGCACTTGTTAGCTCATAATCCTCAAATCAGGGCAAAGGTGTTTAAATTTTCTCCAAGCCAACTCATCAGCACTAAAATACAAACAATTATCATGTTATTGACTGAGGCTTAAAAAAAAAATAATCACTTCTACTGTTAAAAACCAATTGCATTACAACTTTGGTTTCAGTATGCTGCTAATTTTGGAGTCGCATTCACAGTGACTTAAAGACAAAAATCTACATTTCTAATGTAAAAAGTCAAGCCATTTTGAAAAACCCACTTTTCAAGTCTCTGTGCATCATAAGGAGCAATTAAAAGAAACTTAACTCTTACTGCAGATCACCTCTGAAGTTACTGACAAAACCCAAAGTGGTTATTCTTACATCTGTATGCAACCAGCTGTTTTAAGCATTATAAAACATCACACTTTAGATCACTAAGTTCTTAGATCAGCAGATCCGGAAACTATGAGTCCAGACGAGTTTCACTACATGAAGTGAGAACACTGAGGAACTTTCTTTGTAAGATTATTGTATCATCAAAATACACAGATGAGAGACTACAAAGGATGAACAGCACAGTTAACTTGCATCAATGTTATGATGTATAGTCATAAACAACAATACTCTTCTTACAGATTCAGTACTAGGAACAGCATCAAGTGTTCAGTTCCTACTGTCAACTTAAAAAAAAAAAAGTAGTGAAGTCCTCAAACTTTGGTAAAATCTTAGATGAAAGTCTTTAAAATAAAAAGACTGTGCAATTCCTTCAGTCAAGCAGGATATTCTACTACTAGATTTGCCTCCAGCTCTTCTCTGCCCAAATAAAGAATGGGATCCCTACTACAGCATTAAAGCTAGATCCTGATAGAACTAAAGAAACACTGTGGAGCATATTCCATCAATCAAAATAAAATCAACTCTTCTAAATGCCTTAACTCTTCCATGATCATCAAAATATGCCAGAAATAACGTAACAGGAACCTTCAGGTAACCTTAATTCTTCAGCAGAGATGCAGATTAACAAAACATTTACTACTCAGTATTTTCACTGCAGCATGGGATGAAGCTCTATTTAAAAAAAAAAATCTGATCTACACAACCACCATTTTAGAGAAGATCTTCTAAACATGATTCATATCCAGTTCAAAATACCGTTGTGTGGTTTTGGTTTGGTTTTAAATCAAGAGCTATTTCTGATTTCTGTTCAAAGCTCATATGTCTTTTTCTTTTTTTTTTTTTTCATTTTTAGTCCATTCCATTTAGTCTTACTTTCCAATCTTTCTGGGAATTGTCTAGAGCCCAACATATCACAATGCAACTATTACCCATGTGGATTTATGACTTTTGTGTGCTAGCTGCTGTTTTCTGTAGCAGTGTCTGTTAGAAGTTTTACAGAATTGTAATGTTCTCCTAATCCATAAGCATGTCTCATATACCTAAAAAGAAAAAAAGAGATACAGAATTAGTGTTCAGTTTAACGTAAAGTATGTGTCATGCCAAACATTAACAGCACTGGAAAAGAGCTTAAATAAATGCAAGTTTTAGCACAGATAATATATAGGATCATTAAACAGCGGAGTATTAATAAAGACAGTTTTTAATTCTGGTGACTTCCAGGCACAGATTGACATAAACTTTGAAGAGAAAAAAGTCTCCTGCTGCATCTTAGATAATTACAAAATAATAGTGAAATTGATATAACAGGTAAAACGACCTTGTAGCATTCTATAAAGCAGTGACTGAATCACACTTCAGATTGATTGTTAACTCTGATTACAATATCTTTAAACTAAGTGTGTCAATCACAAACATCATTTCTGACCTGCAAGATCATTATTCAAGCAGTGTTTCATCATCAGATACATAACGGAAAATAAAAGAGCAGGCAAGCCCTCTGCTATAGAAATAAGTGCACTAATTTTAAGAAGGGATAAAATTACATACTTACACAAGTATTATTGGTTTGCCTGAATATTCTTCACCAACAATAATAGGAGGGGAATCCATTTGCACTACTTCAATAGGTGTTTGCAAAATGTGCGACAAAGCCCTTAGCTTTAAGGCATAAAACCAATTCAATAATAGGATTAAATCCAATGTAGGGAGGAAAGAGTAAGACATGTCATTTAGTTTTAGCAGACATGAGTTCAGGCATAACATTTCAAATATTGTTAGAAAACAAACTTTATTAAAATAAGCAAAATTATTTTAACTTTTTAAACTTTAATTGAAAACAGGTGGCTTTAAATTAAGCATTGTTTGGATGACACAACACAGGTAACATTGAGCTAGCTTCAGTAATTTGGTAACTACTCTTTCATAAAACAATAAATAAGACTAAAATAAATATGTATTTTATCAAGCTCAGATTCTGGTTTACGTTACAAAAATCTAACATTGCTCCACTCTAGTCAGCTCTGCTACAAGGTAAATCTGCATAATAAAATGCTTTCTCCTTAGAAAAATCTTCCCTCACTCATACTGTCACTCTTTCTAATGATATTTAGAACTACTGAATTCATTAACTTGAATATCATCAAATACATGAGAACAGCAGCACACAATCAGAAAAGCTGCTAATTTGGGAAAACAATTTATAAGCACAGGAGAAAGTTCTTGATAAACTATTTATAACTATGTATGCCTTCAGACAGTCTTTCTTAAGAGGCTCTTTTCTGAAGGCATATTCACCCACTTCAGAATTTCACAAATAAAAATTATCAGTACAATACTTACTTCCAGCTGACCACCCCATGCAGCTGTATTTGCTATATCATCACAGTATTTTTCAAATTCCTCTGCAGGGAAAGAAAAGACAACTTTTAGTACTTCTCTTATTTGAGAACAAGCAACTGAGGAAAAATACTGATTGTAAAATGAAGAACTAGAACCTGAAAAGTCTAAACACATTATACAGGAAAATATGGATGCTCACTGAAGAGAAGGAAAGGAAAACACCAGAGGCCCCAAAAAAACCCCGTAACTGTTTTAGAAAGAAAAATTAAGACTGAAGAAAGCAATAAAACCAAGTTTGCAATAAAAAGAAGTACAGGTTTATATTTTAAACATTTTATGTAGAGAACCGTTAACAACAAGTATGAAATTGCAGAGTTTTCTTCCTGTTAAGTTTCAGAGGGTGTTGTTTTGAGACTCTAGAAAATAATGCAAGAGCAAATAGTGTGCTTACTTCTTAGGTTAGTTAGGTGTCAGATATGTTTTTAAAGTCTTGTAACTTTATGTGGTTCAACTGTTGTTCGCGTTTTTATTTATTTACAAATTACCTGTCTTGTTTTTAACCTCTGAAGTATTTATTCCCAACAGTTCCTTTAATAGCTAAATAAACCTTTTGCAGATCATATTCTACAGAAACCAAGCTTTCAAATACATAAATTACAACCTTTCAGCCTTCTGAACCTCATGAATAGCTTCTGATAAAGAAAGAACATATTTTCTGAAGACTGCTCAGAATTGTTTTTCATACATTTGCCTTATAGCAGATTTAAGGGACATAAGAAAACCACAACTCCCTGCTGCTCTGCAGAACTTCATTCAGTCTTCTCTTGGGGCACATTTATCCTGTGACAATTATCTCAGTCAACAAGGGAAAGATGCCTCCTACTTCACAACAGCTTCCAGTGACCAAATGAAATCCACAGCAATAACTATTAAATGAATGTAACAGTAAGTTAAAAAAAAAAATGTATAAAGCCATTTCCATGGTGTTCCAGACACACAGTAAGAAATTAATAAACCATGTATTGCTTAAATAAGAAGTACATAAATTCCATTTAACTGCATTTACTCAGCCTACACCATTGCTCCACACTAAATGCCTTTATATTTTTTTAATCTGTTTATAAGAAAGGGCTCCAAAAGACCTAGCATAAACAGTGAAAATAAATTGCAGAATAAGAAGAAGCATCTATGCATACCATTATAAAATAATTTGCATGAATTTCACACTCATTTTTAACAGCTTTCCTATGTAAATTGAAAACACCAACATAAAGGTGACAAAAAATCATCCCTAACCTGGTAGACAATCTGTTTATAATACAATTTAAATCACATCCCAGAACATTCTTACCATCTAGTAACCAGCAAGTTCTGATTTTTTTTTTAAATGGGGAATAATGTTTCCTAGATTATTTAAAAAAAGAAAAATATTTAAAAAAAGATAAATTACAAAGATTTAGGTGTACCAAGTTTCACAGCAGATCATAATTCTGTGTTCCACAGAACACAGCCAAACCAACAAAGTAATAGAGTTCAGGAACAAACACCATAACGGATTAGTCCCAATTCAGCTGTACCTGAGATTGATAATTATCAGAAATAGTTATAACACTTTTTAAAATCTCTTATGCCACAAGTCTTACCTTTGCTATACATGTCTCCAGTACTAGGGTTTGTAAGAAATGGCAGGAAGTCATCAAAGTGACTTTGCATATACTTTGCTGTTTGGTTCCTCAGAGTTGCAACAGTCCAGGAGTTTTGTCGATCCTTGAGCTGATCTTCAATAGCTCTGTACATGCAATGTCCATCTGAAGGGATCTGTTTAATCTCTAAGTGCCTTGCTGCCAAGACGGAGGCAAGTTTCTGACTTTCAAGATGTCTAGCACCCGTTAGATTTTCTATCTCAGCTTCAGCTATCCTTTCTTCTCTTTCCTTCTCCAAGGCAGCTTTTTTTTCCTTAGATTAAAACCACATCAAAAGTACATCAAATGTTAAAATTTAGAAGATGCCTGTACAGTTCTTGGCTTAGTGCTTGCTTCTAACTCTTCAAATGTTTTCTTCTGTTGTTACATTCGTATCTGTGGAATGTTCTCCAGAATCAGTACTACTGAATCTTAGAGACCTCCTAAACACAAACTTTAGCAAATGTAAGTGACCAATATATCTTAACTGCCTCTGACACCACACACGAAATTAAGTGACAGAAGAAATCTTAATTCTACCAACATGCAAAATAACACTTTACAACACATGTACAAAGGCTATTAATAGTAGTGGTTTCTTCAAGATCACCTATTTCACCACTGGCAAACAACTCAAGTATGGGAATTCTAATTAAACAGAAAATACTGCTCTTTCATAATAAGTGTGGGATCTACCACTTACGCATATGATTGCATAATGGCACTCATGTCATGAAACTAGGTACTATACATCATAAAAGACTGCTCCTAACCTAAAGAACAGATAAGAATGCATACAGAGGGAACTACAGGGGATTTAATAATACATAACTTAAAAATTACTTTCATAGACTGCTTTGTAAGTTTACGCTTAAGTTAATAAGGGAGTAAGAGTCAAAGTAAATGAGGAAATATAAAAGGAAGCAGTACAGAGAATGATCTTTTCACTTTCACACTTAGAATTCACCACAAATCAAGACCAGACTGGTTTAGGTGACCACAATATAGGAAAACTAGACTACACAGTTTCTAGTGTACCTAGACATGGTGCCATGAATTAAGAACATCCTTTTATCATGTTTGTTACAAGGCAGCTCTGCAATAACGATCATGTAACAGGGGATGGACTCTGCAATAAAGCACCGCTCCTCTGGCCCTGAACCAACATTCATGCAGGTACAATGTTAATCCATCGCAGTCTGAAGCTTAACAAGACTTAAGCAGAAGCTTAGCAACCCTAATGGCCGGGACACCAGGTAGTGTTTCTTAACAACTCGAAAATTTACAAGAATTTCAGTATTAATGTTCTTTTGTTAAATGTGTACAGTTCTACTACCAGCATATTTTCCATGTAATATTTTACATTATTTTAATTCAATTACTTCTTTATTAATGTTTTTAGTGAAGTTCTTTTAAAATAATTTGCTTTATATAATTTTTCTTCTGGCTCCCATCTCCTGACCTATTCTGATTTCCCAGCTCATGGCTGAGGGTAAAAACAAACAGCTATTTAGAGAATGCTTACATATCTCTAGGTAGCAGCTTTACAGATTTTCAAGGCACCCAGTAGGTACAGCATCAATACTGAATTAGCCAGGTAATGTCCCCTGCAAAATTGTTTAACTTTGATTATTACAGTTAAGTTTAACTGAATATAACTTCAATCAAATATCTGTAAAATTTTTAAATGTTAAGTCATACCCGCCTCTTCTGTGCTTTTGATATTCGAGGATGCTGAATCTGTTGCTCTGCTCCTTCAAGCTCTAAATTTGCAACTCCATCAGCTATAGAATCTGTCTAAAAAGAAAAAAAAAAGTTAAGTCTTCTTATTAGTATAATGGTAACTGAGATGTACATCTCCTGAAACAGTTTTAAGTTCTGTTCCTAGGTAATTCCAGGGTATATTTATGAAGTTTAATCACAAAGACCTGTGCAGAGCACAGAACCCATCAAAGCCAAAAGTAAAGCATGTTGCATCTCAAGCCACTGTCATGCATTTTATTACTTTTTCTGTAGTCTCAATAAAGAGACAGTTATGAATTGCACATCTCAAATTTAATCTCTTACAAGCTTCCACACTGAACTGTGAACACTGCTTACTGGCTGAAAGGGAAAGTTTTCCTTATCACATCGATCGACTGAAATACCCAAACAGCAATTACCAAGTTCTGTGCCAATTAATGCAGGAGAAGACTCCACCTTCCACACCAAAGCACAACACAGCAGTTGGAAAAGAGGGGGAGCTGACGTTTTCCAAGAAAAATGACAAAGCTAACCCTGTAACAGTATGAACTGGATGTCACCCTTTGGAAGCATGGACATGTTTCAATACGAATAAAAAGGTTGAAAAGTGAAAGAAACCATACATCTCAGAACAAAATCCTCTCAGGCAAACTATGTCCAGGGCAAGGATTTTAGCTTGAAAGGTCCTCTATGGTAATGTTTTCACAGCTCATTTAGCAAAATAAAACAAACTCTTTAAACTAATCTAAGATACAGGTAAACAGAAGCATTATGTTTAATGTTTATGCATCTACTTAATCATCTGATCAAAAACTACTCCAGGTTGTTATAGGGTCATAACTTTCACAATGGGAAAAAACATTTTTTCACAAGGATTCTCAGCAGATACTTCTCAATCAAGTCTGTTTCCCTAAAAGTCATTCAGAACTGTTTGCACTCTCATTTTCAAACAAAAGTACATTCTGCTTAACTCTTTGTTAGGTCACTAATCAGAAAACACCTAGTCCAGAAAGCATCAGGCAGACAGCTTTTTGTTTGTTTCTTTACAAGACTTAAACAGCCAAAAGACACACACTGTCAGGGAAACACTTAAGGAGATGTATGAGCATGAAGCATTAGCATCATTCACAGATAACTGTATTGCACCAATTTAGCCACAAGCTCTATTTCCATATATGAACAGGTCTACTTGCACAAATGGTCCTTAAACTCAGGCACATGATACAAATAGAGTTCTTCTCAGTACTGGATATACAGAATTAAGTCCACAGGTTGTAAATTCACTATGAGAGGAGTTTCCACCACTCTACTTATTAACAAAGTGCTAAAACATAGGTGAATTTTTCTATGTCAGTCAAGTATTTACTTAGGTGGTCATATTTCCTGCAGCTAAATTTGAATAATGCTAAGCCTCTGTTAAAAACTAAGTGGTTTGCCATCAAACAGCAAACTGGAAGCATTTAAGTATGTAGCTGTGTTGCCAACATGGCAGAACAGCAGCACTTAAGAAGACAATTATCATCATCACAGAAAGTGTCTTCTTACAAAAAGGTCAGTTACATTGTTGATAGACTTGCAAGACAAAACACACTGCATCAGACAAATGCCTGTTGAAGGCCAACAATACTCTGGTAGTCTACATAAGTTGATAATTAGAGTGACAATGTAACAGGAACTTGAAAAAACACCCCATAAGATGACTGAGACTTAAGAGCAAAACCAAATACTGCTCAACAACAACAACAAACCCCACTGTTAAATGCCCCTTCTGGCAATGCCCACCCACCATAATAGCTGAATCTTTCAAAAAATGGAAAGAGTTACTAATACTACAAGGAAAAGGAGAAATACTTTAAAGTGTTACTTCATTATAATTTTTAAAAGTTAAAGAAGCCCTAACACAAATCATATCTGTACGACTTCAGCTAAAGTTAAGGCACCTACCTTATTCTGCTCAGGTGAAGCTTCCTTCATCTCCTTTAATTCCTCTTTGTGCTTCTGTTCAAGTTCTGCCTCTAGTTTGGCAACTTCATCAGCCAGCTGTTTTCGTCTCTTTTTATCATTCTTGGGAACAGCATTTTTCATGCCTTGAATTTTTGCTGTTAGAGAAGTAGTGAAATAAAACATTACCTCTAAATATACATACTCCACAGACATTGCAGAAGAGAACTGCAAGTCATACAGGAAAAGAAAACTACAAATATCAGCATATTAGTATGCTTTAACAGTTTAGCTATGAGACTGCCTGTTACGATCAACACATTTTAAAGCAGCAATATTCTTCTTAAAAGATGAAAACATTATATCTGAAGATAAAAACTTGTGCCCGGTTACTATTATAAATACTTTTGAACTTCATCAACACAGCAGACCTCAGCCTGTTACCTACAAAAAGATTATGTGGGCACTGAGATCTCAAATCCTGTCACAGGAAAGGTGTGTAAATTTTTGATCACACAAGCAGCAAATTAAAGTAAAAACAGAGTTTACCTGTCCTTAAAATAAAGTTTCTAAAAGCAAAATGGGTATTCATGAAAGAAAAAAATCTTCAACTTGCTTAAGTTCCATAAATACTTTTAGGCTCTGTTTCTCAAATCATAAATAGTTTGGTGAGAAAGGATGTTCAGAGGTCATCTAGTTCAACCTCCTCCTCTAAGTGGAGCTGAAATTCAAAGTTACATCAGCTTACACTAATTCACATTGATCTGGAATTCATTTCGATGACTGTGCAAAGTCTCCAGGGATGGACATTCTGCAACATTTCTGCGCAGGTTTTTTCCAATGTTTAACCATTCTTGTTATGAAAATATTTTCCCTTTTTCTTCCCATGAGGATTTTTCGTGTTACCACTTTCAATCATTTTCTCTAGTCCATTCTCTACACTTTACTTTGAAGAGTCTGGCTCCATCCATCACACAGTGGAAACTACAACCAGATCTCCCACAGTATTCTCTTCTTGTCCAGGCTGAACAAACATAGCTTTCACAGCCTGTGCTCTACATGAACAGTCCTTGCTAGATCTCATCACTTCTGTATTCACTGTTTTAGAGTTACAGCACCAATTATTTAACACCCTGCCTGCTATTCATCGCCTGTACATTCCCCTGTCCTTCATCCTTGACTGACACAATTGAGCTGAAGATAATGGCTATGATAATGAAACTTTTCAAGAGGAGGCAGGCAAGAACGCTCACACTGAAAGATTTATGTTAAGCATTCAGCCTCACAGATGAATCAGCCAAGTTTGACAGACAAAAAAGCTCTTCACAAAAATTAACGTAATGGGAGAGAAGAAAATCCAGGACCTAAGATGCACATGCAAGTGTACAAGGAGAGTATATGGGAGGTGGTGGAGACAAAGACCATCAACTGGAGGAGATGCTGGATTTTCAGAGGCTGAGACACACTTTGTGTTAATTTTTACAAACAACTGTTTTGCTATCTGTCACACAGTTAGTCATTGCACTTATCAGGAATGTATTTTTCAAGTAGGAAAATGTGTGCCTACACATCACCTGACTCTCCTAACTGGAAAGACTGGGGCTCTCTCTTCTGTATACCCCTCCCACCTTTAGGTAGTGGAGGACTGCAATTAGATACCCTCTTATCACCTTCTCTAGGTGGAAGAACCCTCTGTTCCTCAGCCTCTCTCAATCAATGTGCCATGTGCTCCAGCCACCTAACCACAACGCTTGATTCCTACCCCTCTTTTCAATTTCAACCAAATTTGAGGGAGGAAAAGGCATCTCAAAAGAGTAAATTCCTATAGATTTAATGGCAGCATGCAGCCCAACAGTGTCTGCCCTCTTCTTTAACCCTCTAACTGATAAAAGGCTGCAGATGGGCCTATTTCTTTACATACCAAAAAAGTCAAACAAGAAAAAGGCCGTATCAATACACCAGCAATGAGAAAGGCTTAACAAAAAGGTTATAATCAACTATCAAACTCAACAGAATCCAGCTAACAGAACTACTTAATGATATTAATCTACTGTAATAGGATAGGTAAAATGTGGCTCATGATCAGTTCAAATGTAGCACTGTAAGACCACAGAGCTCTTCTACTACAGATACCTGACTGTGGCTGGGCAGAACGTTAAAGTTCCAAATCAACTGCACTTTGGACGAAGCAAGGACCCTAATGCAGGCTCTTCAATCTAAAATGCCTTACAAAAACACACCTCCTTCAACTTAAAAGCACGGTAGAAAAACGTTGACATAATGTTAACGGTCTAGCACTACGTTACAGCTCTCAAGCATTGTTAGGCTCCCACGATGACAGCCAGGCGAACTCAGAGGACCGCCTGCATGACAAGAACCACGCCTAGCAGCGAAGCATGGCTTTGACACCTCTGCCAAGGCGCAACGTCTTCACTGCCGACGTCCTCTCCCCCTTGCGCAGGCGGTGCAAGGGCTGCTCCCTCCTTTTCCACAGCCCTGCCGTGGTGAACGCGTCCGCCCGCTCCGAGCTTCCCCCGCTGCCGCCTGGGGCTTCCAGCTTCGCTTCCGCGGAGCGTCCCGCTGAGGCGGGCTGCGAGCGGGACGCCGAGCCCGCCCCACGCCTCCCCGCCACCTTCCCCCGGCGAGGCGGGGGGAGTCGCTCCCCCCGCGCCGCTCCCGAGCCTTCTCCCCCGCCCGCCCTTCGCCGGCCGCGGCGCCCCTCACCCTGGAGCTCCCGCTTCTCCTTGCGCTGACGCTTCACCAGCTGCTGCAGCGGCCCGCCGGCCCCCGCCTCCTCGTCGCCGGAGCCCTCCATGGGCCCGGAGGCCCGCGCCCGCGGGACGCCCTCACCCCGCGGCAGCGCCGCGCGTGACCCCCGACCCCGGCGCGAGGCGGGAGCTCGCCGCGCTTCCGGCAGCGCCGCCCCGCCCGCCGGGCCCCGCCCGCCGCCCGCCGGCGCTCGGCAGCCGCCCCGGCCGGGAAGGGGCCTGGCCTGGCCCGGCCCTCCCGCGCCGTCTGGGGCTTCCCCTCGCCATGGGGCCGCTCCGTGCGCTGCCTGCCTCTCTCAGGGAGCGGTTGGTCTCCGTGTAGCCTGTTCTCCCGGGGCCGCTCCTGTGCGCCCCGCCGGCGGGAAAGGCGGGCTCTGACCGCGCTCCTGAGCCTGCACGTTACGGGCCGGGAGCTCGGGTGGAAGCAGGAAAGGGAAGCGTTCTGTTCTTACCGGGTTGTGGGAGCACGAGAACAGCGCGGGGGGAAAGGCCGGTTTTGGGGGGAAAGCGACACCGCTCCCCCTCATTTGTGACAAAAATAACTGCGGAGCTACTTGCTCGGTCTGCCCAAATAAAGGACTTCCATGGACGTGTCTTCCCTAAAAAATGGCTCGTTTAGCTCAACTAGAGGTAAATCCTATTAAAAGAGGAAGGCTAGAGGTGAGATGGGAATTGGTTAGGGGTTTTATGTGATTTATCTCGTTAAGGAAAAAAAATTAACCTGTTCACTTTTGTGCAGAATACACAGTGAGGGCGCTCTGTGCAAGTTTTTATCTTAAGTTACTTAAAGCTAAAAATTACCCAGAAAGAGTCCTGATTTTCCAAGTTGTGATGTTCCTCATTTATGTCTCTTCACAATTGTGAAATTATGTCTCATAGAGTGTTACATTTTTATTACAGTAAAATCCAGACTTCCTGGTTGAGGTCAAATACCTGCCTCAAAGTGGGAATTACAAATTCTTGCTGGGTGCTGGTGTGGAGTGAGATGCCTTTCTGTTAAGTCACCAACATTATTTTGTGGAACATTCAGTTCATCTGGGCAAAACAGAATTTATAAACTTTAATTTAATTGGGTTTAAAATTATTCAAATTGAGTAAAAACTCTGGCAATGGAAACAGTAAGTTTGTGCTTAACTGTTTCGGCATTGCTCTTAACTCGTTTACATTTTTATCAACAGAACCTCTACAAGAATACCTACCTGGAGCTATTTAAAAGACATGTAGATATGGCACTTAGGGACTAGGTTTAGTGGTGGACTTTGCAGTGTTAGGTTAACAGCTGGACTCGATGATCTTCAAGGTCTTTTCCAACCTAAATGATTCTATGAAGTACACTGTCAAGTGCAAAGAAAGGAAACTGATCTAAAACAGCATCGTAAGATGATGAATCGAACTCTTGATGTATAGAACTTCCCAGGTTTTAGATCTCCTTTAGAGTTCTGTTGAAATGTTAATAATTTTCAGATTTGTATATCAATACCTGTAAATGTATTTTTCCTTTACCTCCACCTGCTTTTTCCAGCCTGTTAGAATAAAACAGATCACAGATGAGCTAGGAAAAAAACAGTCTCATCCAAAAAGAATGAAAGGGGTACCGTTGGCTTTTAGCTAGGAAAATAGGTTAGCACTGGAAAATACTAGGGTGACTATAAATATTTCTGTATACTAGAGGCAAATCCAAAATAAGGACAAATCCAGGTTAGATTTGCCTTGACTAACATGTATATGTGCTCTGTATCAGTTTGTCAATGACATGTGTTTGTCCACACATGTATGACCATATGAATATGCTGACATTTAATACATGTTCTTTAAAATGCTGTATATTTTAAAATAATAAATACCGGTTTATAGCTTCTGCATTTTAATTTCTTTTAGAACATTATAAAATTACAGCAAAGAAAAAAACATTATCTTTTTACCATAACAAGACACTGATTAGATATTCAAACATGACCCAATCCATCCTTCAAGCAGGCTAAATTCTCCAGTGTTTTGGGGGTCTACAGGCTGAAATCTTTCAGAAAAAAAGGTAGCAAAGACTCCTTCCCTCCAGCACAACTATCCTTAGTCAGAGGAGATACATCCAGTGAGGTCTGCAGTGACTACTGGTTTTAGTCCAGACTTCTGCCATACCTTTAGCAGTAATCCAAAAGAATATAGTATACCAGCAACCAAATAAATAAATACCTCAGGGGACCAAATGTGAAGTGTTAAGTGATGATGAAAGTAGGTTGATTAAAATGATCTTACGGTACACTAGCCTCATGTGAACAACACATATCTTAATACAGTTGAACTCAAAGTTACGCAGGAACAGAGATTTTAGGGCACACTAAGTATGAGTACATTTTAGAGAATAACGATATGATAAATGCTGGGGAGGTCACACTGCACAGCCAGCTAAAGATGAGTTTCCTCTGCTGCTGTGAAACGCCGAGCAAATGAAAGCTACTAAGAAGAGACTACCCTTGCTAGCAGCAGGCCGCAGGCTCAGTGCCAACTTCACAAGGCCCCAGTCCTGGCCTGTGGGGCCTGTTACTGACCTGTGGTGAGAACCTACCCTGTGAACTGGAGCTTTGTGCCAGACAGCTATTATAAACTGGAGCTTAACATGGGATAAGAGCAAAGGCCTTGAAAATGTCATTGAAAACAGAGTACCCAACATTATAAACAACTGATGGCCAATTACTGGTTGAAAAAAACACAACATAGCAAGTTATGAAGACGGCTGCTTTGAGCATACCAAAGGAAAGAGGCAGCTGAGCTAGAGAAAAACAACCAAGCAACAGGAGGAGCCATTTGCTGAGACCTGAGAAAGTAGTGCTCTCCAGTATTACAAGGTGTGCCTATGGCACACAAGGTGTGCGTACGGTGGAGACCAAAGGCTTCTGGCTGTTCAGAAATCCGCTTATAAAAGGAAAAAGTTCTGAATCTGGGGAAACTGTCATCATGGGGACCAGCAGTCATGACATCTGTGCAGGATTAACAGGTCTGCAAGCGTGCCACCCGCTCTCCCTGCCTGCACCAAGGGCCCTGATTCTCCCTCCTGCATTACCTGTTCCAGGGGCCCTGCCTCTTCCTGCCTGCTTGCCCCAGGATCCCTGGCTCCTCAGGGACCTCGTGAGCTGCCAGTTCATCAGGACCATGTACATCAGGATCGTGTACCTGCATTTTTTCCCCCCCAAATTCTGTGTGTTTTTTCTCTCTGAAAACAAACCACTTAAATAAAACCTTCCTGCATGTAAGCTCAGCTTGGCTAATTATGATTCCTGCGTGGAAAGGGTGGTTTAACAGATAAGGTCATAATGGAATATAATGGTTAGAAGATGAAATGAAAAAAAAAAAAAAAAGAGAACTGAAATCTGAGGTAACTATCTGTGAAGCACTTTATATAGGATGTGATAGGTTCACTGTCACACAAGTCTTTAAATCAAGACTGAAAGCCCTCCTATGGATATGCATTAGCTCAGCTGTAAGTTATAGGCTCCATGCAAGCAACATTTACTGACATTCTCTCAGAATTCAAAGAAGTCTGACTGGATTACCATAATGGCCCTTTCTGGTATTAAAATTCGTGACTTCATTAATCTGTTTTGTAGGAACTTGAACCTCCCATTGAAATCAGTGATAACTGTAAGATGCTCTGTATTAAACACAGTCTGTGTCTTACACACTGCAAAATTGAAATTTTCAGAATTACAGGGTATTTTTGAAATGTGACTGAGTATGGTTGCATTAATCACTGAAGTCAGTGACTAAGGGTTACCTTTGATAACAGCTGACTTGGATGTTGAATTAACCAGCTGTGGTGTTCTTGTTTCATATTTATTTTCTGAGGAGGAAAACATCAGTGGCTATTTAAAGTATTATACTTCAACATCCTTTCTAGTATCTTTCTCCCAGCTGTTTCACAGTGCTTTAGTAAGCATGCTGGAAATCAGAAAGACCATTTGTTCATTGGTATTTTATAAGTAAGTGAAGGTGGGACCCCTGGTACTTCTGCCGTTCTCCAAAAATACTGATTTTTTTTTTTCAATTGCAAAACCCATAAGCTAATGCTGTGTAGCAGACAGTTTTCATGACAGCAGTAAAGAATATCCAGATCTTACTCAGCTAAATGATATAAAACATTGGTCAAGCAAACAAGCGGTCTTACTGCTTTTAGGTCAGCATGTATCTCATTCTGCTCCATTATCTCCAAGGTCTTTCTTGCTGAGCATTAAAGTGAATTATAGACTGGTTGTAGCTATACACAAAACTCTTTTAAAGTGGCTCTGTTGTTTCACTGAGGTTTTGTTGAGAGTTTTCTGATTTATGTACTATATAACTAGTCAATCTGGGTCACTTGATCCCAGATATTGAAGCAAAAGTAGCTAAACTTTAGTCTATGCCATAAAATTGGCTGGTAGTAAGATTTGCAATTACTCTACATGAATTAAGGAGTATACGTGACCTTGCAATGAAGCCTCCGCAGAACATGAAGATCAATATGGCACATTCTATTAGGCTCCTAAAATCTCCGAGTGTGGTATATGTGCTATATATTGTTGTCTGAAAGTTCACTTATATCGGTAAATGACTTAGCTGAGATTTTCCTGTTGTTCGTTTATGTTTGCTGGAAACAGTGCTAACAGATTTTCGCAGTAGGACATCTGCAGCTAAGATATCTCAGCTGTAAAACTGTTTTCTAATAATTTTTCAATGCAAATCTAACAAGCATCAGGACCTAATGCTAATCCAATCACTTAATAAAATCTGCAATGAGTCATATTTATCAGTTAAACAAAATAGTGAGGTTTATTTCTGGATTTGACATTTTGGAGCTCACAAAGACCCGTGTATTTACCTTTTCTGTTTGTAGCACTAGTAGGTGTAAAAAGAATTTCAGGTCTCTGTTAATGCAAACAGATTCAGGATCACTCATTATTTGCAGTTATCTTACAAATGCTGGGATGAACTGTGACTGTTACCTGGAGACGTCCTTGATTTCTATGAAGACTGCTATTGGGAAATGTGTGTGTCAGTGCTAGCACAATTTTGCCAACTTCTGCAAATGTATTGAGCTTTCCAGTGTTTTCCTTTCTTAAATCTCAGGACCTGAAATGGTGAGATTTCATGAAAAGCCAGGAGTCTGGATTTTTAAGCAGTTTTCTTGGCTATATGACTGAGAGATGTGACCTACATTTTTCAAGAGGTGACTCGAATGCATCCTAAATGCTCAGAAACAATAAGCAAAAAGAAAAAGCCCAGCTCCAGCTCTTCACACTGCTTTCAGTAGAAAAAATTTTAAAAATTGGACACTTGGGATTTCCAGTCATTTAATGCATTCAGCAGACTGTCAATCAGGTTTCACAGGGTTAGCATGAATGTCATCACATTTTGCTGGTGCAGTCTTGGCAAGAATCTTGGCCAATAATCCACTCTCTGCTAAAACTCTTGAAGCTGCTGTCATTTCACTAAGTTCTTTATTTACTTTCTAGACTGTGGAGTTGCCAATTATAGTTTGTCTTAATGCTATAAAACAATGAAAGAGAGTGTCGCATGTTAAGCAGACATTTTTTTTGAGATCTTCCCAGATGTCATGATAATGAAAAAGAAGAAAAGAGGGACTCTAGGTACTCCTTAAACCGCTAAAAAGTATAACTGGACAGTTACTATAATCTCTGAGACTCTCGAAGTAGCATTCAATAGTAAGCATTCCAGCTAAAATTGCATTTTACTTGTACATAGACTTCAAGACAAAGAAACGACTAAATATTTGTCCTGTCATTCATGCAATATAATTCTTGCATCAATAAAATATAATTACACTTTAGTCCAGACCATTGGTCTCCAGCACACACACCACTGGTTAATTCTCTCCATCATTGTCACAACTCAACCAAAAATATTTGTCCATGTCAGACAAACTGCTGATGTACTTGAGCAGAGAACCTACACGTGCAGGCATACTCAACAGTAATTGGGGGGGGGGGGGGCATAGGGGGGTTCAAGAGTAAACCTGCTGGTTGACAATCCTAAATGCTGCTTGTTTGTGAATAGTTTCAAATCCCACACAGTGTACAGCTCCACTGTGAATAGATCTGTAAGTAGGACCTTCATCTACAATGCAATGCAAAGAACTCATAGCTAGGAATAAGATTTTGCCCTACTAATTTAAATTGTGAGCACAAAATGAGGAAGCCACCAAAACAAATCCTTTATTAGCTATGATATCAGAAACATGTTTAGTATGAATATGGCAGATAGTACGATTACCAGAAAATTTTTATTCTCAGATTTATTTTTTTCCAAGTTGTTTGTCAGCATGCTAGATTGCATCAGCTGCCCTGGCGCTGCTCCACCTGGATGTGACTGGTCCCACAGGCTGGTGGAGCACAGTCTGGCCAGACATAAAGCACTAAACTAGACTCATCCTTTAATCCCAACGCTGGGCTGCAGTTCCCTCCACAGGGCTGAGTACTGGAGCCCACCTCTTATGCTCTCATCTGCTGGGTACCTGGGGAGGGAAGAAAGGAATCTGCCTAACTTAAATACCCTAAGGACAAGTCAAAAATAAGCAGAAGATTCAGAAAAGCAGTCTGGAGACCCAGACACAGGGAAGGGAAAGGGAAAACTCTGGCTGAGAGCTGTGAAAGGAACATTGGGCTAGAGAGGTGATGGTTGGAGAGAGAGATCATGGCTGTGACAAGAGGAAGGAAGGTCTGGAGCTAGTACAGAAAATGGAAGAGGGAATTGGAGAAGGCTTGTTTGACAAAGGGAGGGAAATTTGGGGGACAGACTTTGTAATAGGGCCTGTAGCAATAGGACAAGGGATAGTGGTTTTAAACTAGAAGAGGGTAGATTCAGACTAGATGTAAGGAAGACATTTTTTACTGTGAGGGTGGTAAAACACTGGAACAGGTTGCCCAGAGAGGTGGTAGATGCCCCATCCCTGGAAACATTCAAGGTCAGGTTGGAGAGGGCTCTGAGCAGCCTAATCTACTTGAAGATGTCCCTGCTCACTGCACGGGGGTTGGACTAGATGACCTTTAAAGGTCCCTTCCAACTCAACCCATTCTATGATTCTATGAATTTTACAATAGGGGATGAACAATGGGACTAGGACTATTCAGAGAAAGAGACAGAGAATCACTGATCCCTATCACAGAGAAGTGGAGTTGGGAGATAACTCTGTTAAAAAGCAAGGCTGCAAGAGAAAATTGGGATAAGCTGAGTGAGAAGCCAGAGAGAATCAAGGAATTGTGCAGATGGAGGACAGAAGCAAGAGGTAAAACAGGATAAGGACCTGGAGTGGAAAAAACATGAGTAAAGGGCAAGGAAATGGTTAAAAGAGATTAACAAAACAGATGGGCAAATTCCAAAACTCTGCAGTGCAATCCCAAAGCGAGTGGGCCGCACAAATATTCTGATTGACATGCAGAGACATTGCTGCACACACTCCAAAGAAAACTATCACACTACCTTCAACATTTACAAACAAAGAGTTGATGAGTTTGGCAACAAGACTTTTGTTTGCTCTTGCAGCATGTTGGAGTGAACACCCTCTACATGGAATGATTTATGACTAAATTGTGGAGAGGGATGAGATGGAGTAAGACCACAAATGATTAGACAACAACCACAATTGAATTATTTGAAAAGGTGCAGAACATATGGAAGATACAGCACTTGGTAAATGAAGAGAATAGGTCACAGGACTCATAAAGCTGTACTTTATAACTATGGGGTTTGTAAGTACAAAAACACTACTTCAAATGTTTCAAACCAGTGTCAGTACTTAACATTCTTTCAATCTTTCTCTCAAACTGCTTCATTAATTTTTATCTCTAGATTTATAGAAGCTATTAATAAGCACCTGTCAGAGCTCTCTATACTTTTGCAGTGTATCATGCAGGAGAAAAAAGAAAATCCAGCAGTTTCTCCAAAACCAAAGCAATAAATAAACAAAGCTGATGTGTATTTCCATTCATTTTATTAAACATTTCACAAAAATCCTTTTCCATACTTACAAGAAAGTGATGCTTACAAAAACAAATTACATTATTCCTTCTGTTTTGGGTTTGGGGGTTTTTTTTTGGGGGGGGGGGGGGGGTGTTGGTTTTTTGTGTTTTTTTTTTCCCGAGGAGGAAAGCTGCTTTTAGGGCTTGAATCTGTGGCAGAACTGAATTTTTCATTTCCTTGGAAATCTTAAATCAGTGCCTTTGAACTCCAAACTCCTCAACTTCCAATAGCATGCTCCAGAAAGTGAGTTGGAGAATTGTATTCATTCTTGCTTTGTCATCTGTTCTAGTAATGTGCCCAGAGATGATGCCATGTCTGATCACTGTTAGATGCTAAGGACATATCAGGGAACATAGATAGATATTATAAATTTCTTACAGAAGGTTGTTGGGGTTTTTTGTGATCTATAATAGCATACTAGAGACCTCAAATCATATAGCAAGTCATCTGGGAGGGATCGTGGAAGGCAGAGCTGGGATTGTAATAGCTGCCTGCAGGAGATAAGGGAAGTGGAAGCTATCCATGCTGCTATATGCACATTAAATAGAAGCACAATGCAAGGTCTTCCAGCTCTACAGGGAGAGAGCAAAATATTATAACTTAAGGGAGTAACCTGATAGCAAGATCACAAGAAAATCATGTCATTGTCTCCCAGAGCTGATGCACATCAAAATAGCTTTTGCAGAGATACACTGGAGCAACTAAGTCTCTTTTTTTTTTCCCCCAGATAAAAAGATCACAAGAATCATGTTTCATGCATTATGTGCTAAGTAACAACGTGCAAAGACTCCATATTTATTAGCTGTTCATTAGGAGAACTGCTTATAAAAATGCTGCAATGGCGTTAAGTACACTCATTTCATTGTACCTTTTTCAATTGTATGGATCTTGAAACTTGTTTGTAGTACCAGTAAAGGGATTTTTCTATTCAGTTGTTACCTTAATTGCACCATTTTGCATTCTTTCTCCTTGTTATACATGCTGCATCTTTTCCTGATAATCTTAAGATTGGTCAACTGATAAGGATAAGTAGCTCCTGGCTCTGTTTTGACTTTTCCCAGGAGGATATTGGATTTTGTGTCAAAAAGCTGTAAATTGTTCTTCTGCTGAAGATCACGATGCTATGGGCGTGCTTCTCACATCTTTTCCATCAATGAGAGAATAATGTATGTTTCCACTTTCCATTTTCAATCTGTACTGATAAGATCTAGATACAGACAAAACAAAATATTTCTGTTATTTTTATTCTTGTAGCAGGAAATTCAGCTTTCTAGTAGCTGGAGTCCCTCCAGGCTTCTAATTTGTCTGGTTTCTCATTGCTACTATGTTTTGCAGTTAAGTACAATTTCCTCTTTATTGGTGGCTGTGATTAGACTAGCTGTTGCCACCCTTGCATCCCATGCTGACACACACAATAGGACTCCATATCTGTAAAACTAAATCATTTCTTTATGAAAAATATCAATTAAAGAGGTTCTGCAGGTGCAGCCAATATTTAGATACAAACATGCAAACAGCCTAATTTCTGTGTATCTACAGTAAACTCATCCCCCTTCAACATCTTTTCTTTCCCATCCAGTTATGTGGAGGTTTCCTAACTCACAGAAGTCTTGCAGAACCCCAAGCCATAGCGGAACCAAGCTTGAGGCACCTGATGCTCTTTAAGAATTTCATTCAGTTGGATTTCCAACATCTGCACGTTCCTTCTGCAGCAACATCTCTTTTGGCAGCGCTCAGTAGTAAAGCTTATCTTGGAGACAGTCCATCACCAGCATTTTCACTCCCCCAGTCTGATTTCAGATGTTTACTTCCAAAGTACTGGTGATTCAAAGATCACCAGTTCAATATGACTAGACTTGATCACATTTGAGCACTATGTTAACAAACGCAGGTAAATTTAAAAAGTGGCACCATGCCACTTCAATCCACAAGGCCCATATGTATGTGTAACAGTCTTTGCAATACTATTTGCAATGTTTTCATGAATCTACTAAGCATTAGATTATCAGCAAGGCTGCTACTTACCTGAAATAGAGATTGATGCTCACATAAAAATAGCTAGAGTAACAGGCCTTGTTACTCTTTTTTATGCTCCTGAACAAAATCATGAACATTATGTTAATCTCTTCATCCATTCCTGAAACGGAGCAACTCTTTAATGAACATGTTGCATGAAACAAGTTCTGGTTGAAAGTGAAAAAGGCTGATCATTGAGACTGAAATGGCAAAGGGAATTCAAGTCAGATGATTAATTATCCACACTGGAGTTTGACCAAGATGCTGCTATTCTTGAGATGTGTGTCATGGGATAGCTCATGATCAAAAGCTGTTGTAACCTTGACTTCAATTTTAAGCTTCCTTCTTTATATTTAGTCTCCACCTGGTACCAGGAGGGCACAGCAACTCTGTTCCTTCTCAGAGCAAAGGGTGCCATCTACTGAAGCACCAGAAGTAACTTTAGATGTTTACCTATTTTTCTTGGATGTATCTTACCTAGGTATTGACTAAGCTTGATATTGCTTGGTTTCATGACCAAAGACACAAAGGTGTTTCTGGCTAAACTGTAACTCAAATCAAAATGGAAAAAAATGCTTGAATAAAAGTGTAAGACAACTTTTTTCCTGTTGTTCCCCCCAAATCTCCACCCTCAGAACTAAAAATCAGAGATCAGATTAAAATCATGCATGATGCCAACACTTAGAAGTCTCTACAAATTTAGAAGTATCTAATTATCTCTGTAATATTCATCCATTCAAGAATAGAAAAGAAAGTAGAAAAAAGGAATTAAAATGTTATTCAAAAGCTACTAGTACAATACCATTTGACTGACGTTAGTAAACAAATGGAATGATTTTACAGAAGGAAAGGATCTAGATACAGGTATTTATTGAGTAGCAACCTCTGACAAATAATAAAGGGAAGAATCTTGAGTATATGTAATGTGATTAGGAGGAGATGAATATATTAAATTAAGATTTTTGAATGCAGCTGATGTCTTCAAGATGACCAAGAAAGTGCTTAGCAGTTATGGTAATACACTGATACGGAGCTGGGATGGAAAGGAATTTAAAACCCATAAACAATTTTCCTGCCAATCAAGATTACATTTTCCAGTGTGAACTGCTTCTGAATTGAGACTGAAAATTCCTCTATTATTCTAAAAATAAGGTTAACTAGAAATAGCACCAAGACTGTAAAAGAAGTGACAGATGTGCAATCAGGAAAAGATGATAACAAGAATAATCTTTACAAAAATTGTAATTCCAGTTAGGAATAACAGAAGAGGTCTCCCTTTGTGTAAATGAAGACATCTTTATCATGATAATTTCTGTCTGTCAGACTCTACTGTAGAAAAATTAATACACTCCAGTAAATTGCATCTTTGTAACTGCAGCTTCCACATATACATTTGCATGAGTGCTCTGCAGTGACAGGAATAGAATATACAGGATGAAAAGTTACCAAAAATAGACTTGTCTAGTCACTGTCCAAATGCTACCCATCGCTTTTGGGAACAGAGGGTGGCGACAAGCAGAGGCTGTCAGTGCAGCGAGCATGCCCCTTCCCGCTGCTTTGGTGTGCTGCTCTCCTGCCTTCGTAGCCCTGCAGGTGAGAAGGAGTAGGTTGGAACAACCACTTTCTGCAACATTAGCTGCTGTCAACTTCCTAAATTATCATTGAATAACATAATGTTCTTTGTCTGCGTTTTGCCAGTGGGAGGGTGACTTACCACACAACCGTAATGGGATGAGCAGTGTTGATGGGACTGGAGATAAAATTCTTCTGCACATAAGAGTTCTTATTTAATTCTTGTGCTCTGTAGACCTACTATCTAATTTCTGCTCTGCAGAAAGGAATCAACCCTTTCCCAAGTACAGATAAATGTGGAATTGTATGACATTCCCATTTTCATGGTGCTTGTATGCTTTTGCATGTGAATAAATTACAGACACACACATTAAAAGAAAAAAAAATTAAACATCTCAACATACTAACAGTTTCAGAGGTTATCACACAGTTGTGCATATCAATGCCAAGTTACAATCTTACCTCAAGCCAGAAGTCTGGGCTAGGTTGTGGTATGGCACAAAGGACAGAAGTGAGAAATGTTTTCAAAAGACTTGTCCATCCATCAAAATATGCTTTCAAATACTATCCTGGATACAGTATCATAGTTATTATATTAGATTATGTTGCATTACCTTACCTGAAACCACATATGCAAACCTGTAGTTAGTTATTTTTGTAACTGGTGCTAATTATTATATCCTGCATTTCATACTATACACTGTAATGTAATTACATTTATCAGACTGTACAGTATAAAATTTTATCTTGTCATAGACTTGATCTTGCAGCACAGGATACCTCTGCAAATGAACATCATGAGAGGATTTTGTGTACACTGCATATGCTCCTCCTATGCACCTCTCTGTACTACATTTTTTAAAAATAAGCCAGGTATTATCTTAGTGTGCCTCTTTCTAATGTAGCAGATCTGGGAAAATGTAAGAATAAGCACTTTTCCTTCCATTTTTATTCAATATACTCACCAAGTAGCAGAAGATAAATTAATGTATTTCAGTAACATAGGAAAAGAGACATTAATACAAAGGCACAGAAAACAATCTCAGAAAGCTTTAGTCACAATTTATCTTCTCCTTTCCAGCATCGCCATATTCAATGTACAGAAATTCAGTTATTTTACCAGTTAGCCAGATCCTTCAAAAATTATTTGAAGTCACAAAAATTCTGCAAACTTGTTAAAGCTTCATATTGTTCTCTTTTACTGTCTTATTCAGTATCAAAACTGGCAGTAGATGGGCTTTTCATTGTTTTCAGGCATTCTCAAGTAAGATTTTATCATCCAAAGGTTTAGATATATAATACAACTTTATTTCTGTTTCCTTAGATTGTTATACTCTTTGCATACTGCACTCAGTCCATGGTGGGGTGTGGAGTTGGGCCATGTGCGAAACAAATGATCCCAGGCTTTTCTTTGCTCTTCCTTCAGCCATTAGGAAGAAACTTAGTTTAGCAAACAGTCCTTTGACTGGACTTGAGAAAAACTGTATTCCATTTCTGATGCTACAGTTGAGATGTTACGTGAATTTACATGACCTGTATTATGCCTGAATTTTAATTTTTTAATTTTTTATATTTTAAATGGTCAGGGTATTTCTCTGTGTCTTTGAACAGCTTCTATCACAATGGATTTAGGCTTGCAGTCTCTAAGCATTATTATGAAAATAAAAATAATAGACATATAAAAGATCATGATTGGAGGTTATTTGTTCTTAAATATAACACATACATTTACAAGGTTACCTGAAAAAAGCCTGCACAACATAAACAGACTCCCTCAGATATTTTTTGCACTTACTACTTATTAAAGAGGCAAGATTAACAAAAAGTTGTAGTTGTTGATAGTATTGATACACAAATACTTTTGCACTTGACAATGAGCTTCAACATTTGCAGTAGTTTGTCTCATACTAAACTAATTTGATTTACCTAGAGAAAATAACAATAAAATAACCAATGAGAATGATATTTTCCAAATGAAGAAAAACAAAACTTGAGCATTACAAAGCTTTTCAAAAGATCACACTAAGCATGGGAAATTAATAAAAATAGTAGAAGAAATTATGTTATACCCTGTTCATTTTATGTCTCTACTTAATATAAGCCTTGTTAGTAACTGATGTGCTGTCTTGCTCAACCCTCATTTATTTGGTACAGAAGTTTATGTGAAACAACTCAACTTTGGGGCAGGACGGAGAGGTACATGTGTGATTCAATTCTGTGACACAGATGAAGACACCTTGAGAAACCTCTTGTTCTTGGTGGTATAGTTTGTTCATTTGCCTGTGCCATTTTCAAAGCTGTGTAGTAGCATGTTTTCAGTTTACCTGCACTTATGGAGGCATTTTCCATAGAGGCATGTGGTTAGATCCATAGTCTGTATCATTCAGCCTTATTGGCAGCATAAACAGGTACCGCAGTACCAGAGTGAGGCGTACACACGCTGTGACTCGCCGTTTGAAGGAAGGAGCCTAGGGGCACAGAGGCCAAGTGCAGAAAACCACGGTGATGTGCCATGCACCATGGCTTGTGCTGTGGCACTCAACTCAAGTAGTGACATATCTTCGGGGTAGTTCAGTCACAAGCATGGCTTCTCTGGGCAGAGCATCCTACCCACCGGACATGGCAGGATTTTCATAGAAGGAAAACTGCACAGCAGTGTAATTAAACAAGTATCGTAAGGCATTTGTGTTCAGAGGAAGACGAGTAGCAAGAAAGCAGCAAGGTCTTTCTGCCTAAGTTGTCTTCAGCCTGGCATTATCTGATAATTGAATTCTTCCCTTTACAGCCTGAGTAACATCCACAGGAGGTTTGTTACCAGCCGAGTGCATTGCCTTGTTTCCCGGTACACCTTTTGGTACCCTCTGTTGTTACTAGCTGGGTCCATCCAACTTCACATGGATACTGCAGACGACGCTAGCAGATCTACATGTCAGGCTGTAACATTTGAGTTGGAAACTCCTTGTACACCTTTGGCTACCTTAAACTCATGGACTCAAAATAGTGAAAAACAGAGGCAGATGAGTGAACTATTACCTAATTTCTGCTATTTAGACTGTTTAGCAGCTCAGGTGGCTAGGATTTAAGGGACTCTGACAAGTCAAGTCACAGGGGCTGGAGGAATGCATTTTTTTTTTATCCCAAATGGGTACTTATTTAGATGACAATCATATTTCTAAGAATAGATCAGCATGCTGGGATGCTTAATAACAATAATTCTCAGCTGTATGTGCAGGCTTGAGCTGTCAGACTGAGTTGTGACATAGCTTTCCCTGCGGGCCCCTGGGGGTGATCCTAAGATTTTCGGTCTTCTTCTGAGGCACAGAACAGCAGTTCAGTGGGGAAGGAGGTCCCACACAGACAATTTGCTGTAATTGCAGTGGGATGGACCGGGCATTGTAAAACTCAGTGCTGCCTAGTTGGCAGTTTAACAAGATATAAATCTTTTTCCGTCTTTCCCCAAACGAGAAAAATGGTAAAGAATCCTGGTTGGTAATGCCAGTTCCTGCATTAGGACTCCAAAAGAAAGCCTATGGTTCTGTACTCATTGAAAACAGGGCATGTGATAGCAAGATCATTGGCTGAAGATGTGCTGAAGATATGTCCTAACTAGTAATATTAATGATCTGCTTTTGATCTGACAAGGTCAGTGTCACAGTACCTCATCAAGATGAAGGATTTGGGGGCACAAAACACCTTGAGCCCTAAAAATCCTCACCAAAAAAACTTTTAAGTATTGATTTGAGCTTGAGAGTTCTTTTTAAGCTGACTGAAAACTGAAACCTCAATCTAATTTATACCGAAAAAGCATCTTTCAAGTTAGTTACCACATTTTCCAAGGGAAGAGCAGTTTGACATGGCATGACTGCATGATGAAGACAGTTGGCATAACACAACCAGCTGCCTTGTAGCATATTACTCCTTATGTGGTAACATCAGAGCTCAAATTCTAAGTTTATTTCTGCAGGAAATAACAATGTTCAAAACCACAATTTTGTCCCAAATGAGAAAGAATGAACTATATTTCAAAATTTGCTTCAAAATAAAAACTTTTTTTTTAAAACATTAATCTATGAAAACATTGTGTTTTGCCATCACAATATTACCATAGCTTATTAATTCCATATTATAAAGTAAAAATGAATCATTTAAATATTACAGAAATAAAATACATCAGCCTCCATTTAATTTAATGTTTTGATTATTTCTCGTAGACTCTCAAGTACATCAGTCCATTTTTGTAGAACGGTTTGATTTCCTAGATTAAAAATGTTTTGGTGGAAAACAGCTGCAGCAGAAGATTTTCAACATGATACAAGAAATACTTTATCTTATAAAATGTATTATTAAAGGAGTATGACCAGCTCGTGACCTCTGAGGCCACCATCCCACCATTACCCTGTTCTTAGGAAAACATCTGCACGCCTTCCACATAACGCGTTCCGAGAAGTAGCTTGGTTCTGGGTAACCAGGCCACGGGGATGTCGGGTGGCACTTGGCAGTCACATCTGCTTGTGTACAAAGTAACTGCTGATCTGTATTACCACAGCCTGGCAATCTTTGACCTACGGACAATGAAAGGACACAACACACGGGTGACAAACATCTGTCTTATCTCAATATGGGCTGAAAAACTCATCAGGGAAGGCTATTTGCCTCTTTGCCAGAGACTTCCAGATGGTGCCCGAGTGGGCCGTCTAGGAAATTAAGTCTTTACGTTCTCAGAGAGCTCAGTGACAGTAGGGGAGAGACTTCTCGGTTGAGCCGCAGATTTGATAACGTGATTTATCTCGTCACGTTAGAGCGCCCTGGCGGGTTACCACCATTTTCACACCTCAGTGGGCACCACCCAGTCGAGTCCCTCACTGCCGGTCTGCATCCTCAAGCTCCTGGGAAAGGCGACTGCTAGCAGTTCAATCAACTATAGCACTTCCCCAGTATTGATAGGTATAACCACAGCGTTTCAGGAAAAAAAAATCAGACGCACTTTTTTTTGAAAAATTTATTAAAAAGAAGGTTGTTACGTTTCTCCTCCAGACACCTCCCTGCAGAACCCGCCCTCGATTTACCGCTCCGGGCCACGGCCACCACCGACGGGCTGAGGGTCTTCCTCCCTCGGGGCTCGCCGGAGGAGGAAGGAGCCCGCGGGCCCCGCTCCAGCAGCGCTGCGGCTGCCGGCGGGCCGCAGGGAGGCTCCCCGCCCCGGGAGGCCCCGGGAGGCCCCGGCCCGGCCCGGCCCGCCGCAGCGGCACTGCCCGGCCCGCCCCGGCCTGCCCCGCTCATTAGCCCGTGACGGGAGGAGGGGGAGAAGGAGGGAGGTCCGGCTAGCCCAGCCCAGCCCCCGCCCCTCCTCCCCGCCCCGGTCCCATTCATTCCCAGCCCCTTCCTCTGCGCTCCTTCCCCTTTCCCGGCGCTGCCGGCCCGGCCGCCTCCCCGCCCTCCCCGAGAGCCCGGCAGCGGGAAGGGCCCTTCGCGCCGCAGCCATGGCTGCCGAGGGGGTGGACGAACGCTCCCCGCTGCTCTCCGCGCCCGGCTCCGGCAATGTCACCCCGACCGCGCCGCCCTATTTACCGGACAGCAGCCCCCGAGGTAAGGCGGCCGCCGCCGCCCCGGAGCCGGCGCGGGCAGGGGGGCTGCTGCCGGCCCGGGGGGCTGCTGCCGGCCTGGGCACCGCGGGGCTGGCGGCGGGGCGGGGCGGACAGGCCCTGAGGGGCCCGGCGCGGCCCTCGGGGTGGGGGGGGGTGGGGGGGTCGGGCCCCGGCGCCCGCGGCGGGGACGCGGCGTCTCCGCCCGGTTGCGGCGGCGCGGGGGCTCCCTCCGCCTTTGTTGGCGGGCGAAGTTACCCGCTGCGGCGGGGCCGGGCCGGGGGCAGCGGCGGGGGGGGGCCCTCGCCCTGCCCCGGCGACGGAGGACGAACAACAGGTAACGCCGCACAGGGCCGGGTAGGCCGTGCTCCGCGCTGTTCTCCGCGCTCCGGAGTGAAGTCGTCAAAAGGGAAGAAAAAATAAAATTAAAATAATGGTTTGCAGTGGCAGAACAAGCCCGAACCAGTCTGCTTATTATAACTCGCTCGCATGTCGGAGCTTGCAGGGTAATTGTTGGACTTCGGTTCCCCCATTAATTAGGAGCAGGCTTAAGTAAAAGATCCTTGTCTACGAACGACTGAACTCGGTGCAGCGAGACGCAGGGTGGCAGCTAGTAGAGGTGTAACGCAGAAGCGACACAAAGTACGCAGAGCCCTGTTTCATCCCCGGTGACCATCGAGGTGCGTTAACCCGGAGGAGATGCCAGCCGAGCGGCTCCTGGGCTGGCCGTCAAAGTTAAATAACGAAGGGGCTCTGTGCAGTGCGGTAGTTGAAGTCCAAAACCACTAGGATGTCCTTGCAAACACACTTCAAGGCCATAGCTGGTTTTGGCTTTTTTTTAAAGACAAGTCAGATACTGTGGTTACAAATCTGGAATCGTGGCTTAACAATATGGTATTAACTTTCTCGCACAGACTTAGGAAAATAATCTGAATATTTAGTAGGTAGATGAAAAAATTTTACATAGAAAATATTAATCAGGATGTTTACAAAATACATTAATAGATTTTTTTTTTTTCCCAGTTAAACAGTTTAGAGCAGAAATCAAGGGGGGGGAGAAAGCTGAAGGAATCAAGACTAAATAAGATTAGTGTAGCTTTGCTAGCCATAACCTTTAAAATGTAAGATTACAGTCCTGAGCTCACTGCCTCCAGTGTGTTGGCCCTTTCTAAAGGATTTTTATGTAATTGTATAGATTTATGACATGTATGTAATTAGAATACTATGAGTGAACATCTCTCTGTTTTGAGTAATATTTAAATTTGTGGAAAACTAGTCCTCTTTGCCTTGATATGAAAATGTATTTCAGCTAGTGCTGTAGCTGGTGTTGACTGTTTACTTTCATTTTAATTGCACAAATTAGTATCAGCCTGAAAAATGGCACAGGGTTGTTTGGGGTTTTTTAAATCAAATTGTGTAGGATTGACATAATCCCTTAAATTTTGTAATTAAAACAATCCAGAAATCCACCTAAATTTAAATTCAGTTATTCAGTGGTTTTATTTTTAGTAGTCCTTATCCTGTAACTATTACTTTTGCATACAGTTCAATCTGTTTTTATAAAGGTCTTTATGGATTTAAAAAGTAATGAAAATGCATTAGATGGGTGACTTGTTTGAACCCAGGCTAAAACTCATGACCTGGAAACAAGCTGGACCCCAAACGCTCATTTTGGTTGGTAGCCATGTCCTGCAGTGCCTTCAGTCCGTGTCTGTAACTCATGTTAAGTAGCTTGGTACCAGTGGTAGGGTGTGGCGCTTAAAATAAGTGGCTTGTTCCCAAAAGTGAGGAGGAACCATAGAGCTTTCTTAAATGTCTAGTCTCTTGCATGAGTTGAGGATCTCTTGTTTGATCAGTCCATGAGCAAGCATGCTAGGTAGCACTTCAAAACTGCTCTACAAAACTTACAAAAAGAGATACGCAGAATAAAATTTTGCAGAGCTGTGACATAGACCCGGTAGTTCTAATTTCCTTGCTCTGTCAGTTATCCTTGGTGAAAGGATCCATGCAAGATAAACCACCTTTTTAGCTAATGGGCAGTCTTTCTCCCTAGCACAAATCTAGACAGAGAGAGAAGCAGCATTCTTGTGGGGAGATGGGGTTTTCTTCCAGCTCTCTTTCTGCAGAGCTTCCTTGCTTACCATCACCTGACCGGTGTGGAGCTGCAGAGGAAGGAGGTAGCCGCCCTTTGCCCTCCAAACTACTACCTGAATGTACGTCAATAGATTTATCCCTGTAATTATATACTGTGCCCAATATGTCATCCTGAGCTTCAAATTAGAGAGGCCGTGGTTTGAAAGTCTTCCCTTGTTGGGCTTCAGCTGAGACCCAGCTGACCCTTTTCAGTGTAAAGTGGTGGATGGTTGAATCCTGGTAATGGCTCAGTGTTTGTTTCTAAGGGTGGAAGCAAGCAAGAAACATCTTTTCAGTGTGGATGCAGGGCACAGTATTTAAGAAACTTCACGTAGACAAAGGGTGGAACCAACAGCTTTGCTCCTTTATTCAGGCGGTTATTCAGTGCTTTTCCCTTTATTTTTTTTAGGGTTTTTCTTGAGGCTTACTCAGTTCTTAACTACCTGTCTCTAACATAGATCACTCTTTTTCCCTCACCCACCCCCTCCCAGGTCAGCATAAAGAATATTTTCTTTTTTTTTTTTTTTAAATGAAATAAACAAAACAAACCCCAAAACAAACTCGTTTCTATTTGACCCAGGTAAGCTGCAAGTGGTTCCCTGTGGTTTCTGTCCTTTGAATACCAAGGGAGGAAAGTGCACGAGCACCACAAGGAATTTCTAAGGTTGAATATGTGATATCTTCTACTGCATCTGTATCCTGTGGGGCTGAGGAAGGAATCATAGATGTACTGCATGGTAGGGCACTCTGCTAATCTTGCTGAACTAACAACTGTTGGATTTTATTTTTTTTTTAAAGAAAAAACTGATAATATAGCTGTAAACTGGTATGTCAGCAGCAGGAAGTTAAGTATCTCATTAAATGTGTCCTGAAACCTCTGGTGTGCATGTGAAACTTGCCTACCATCCAGTCACATCCAATATGACGGACCTTTATGAATTGGTTTTAGATGTTACAGTTAGCCTGAAATTTGAGCTGTCCAAAAAAAAAAAAAAGTCATACCAAAGTATGTTAATGTGCTTTTAAACCTTTTTTATTAAGGGCTAATGAGCAGACAACTCCAAGACAACGCCTTTATTTTCCTTTTCAGGTATATTTCCCAACATACTTTTCTTTAAACTTAATTTTGGTGGCTTTTGCTGGTTTTGTTTTTTAGAGCTCTTCCAAATGCACTTTTTCTTTAAGGATGAAAGTTGTAGTGCCAAGATACTTCTGGCTTTCTGCTCCATAGCAAATGTTATTTGCTGCAGCACCACTCTGAAAAGCAGCCATTATTTGCTTGCTATCTGAAATTTGCTGAGCCAGCAGGACAGGAACAGCGAGGATGCTTACCTGGAAGCTGAGCAGCTCCAGCATGAGGCTGGAGAAGTCGCTGGAGGTGTCCATACGTGCTCACACACCTCATTTAACCAATTTTCAAAATCCTACGAGTTGTCACTTACAAGTAGGATATAGAATATTATAAATGTCTAGAAGGGTATATAGTTGCCAATTCTTAAAGTATTGCAGGATTGTTGAAAGCTGAAAGGCTGGGGGGGATGTGTGTCTCCTTACTTCCTAGTACCCTTCAAGATACTGTTTGCTTTTCCTTAGTACAGCCACCCTGTGCCCAACTGATAGAGTTGAGAAGTCCCATTGTAAATTCAGAGGACAAAGCAAAGTTCTGTAACATGATTGTTGCTTTTCAGAAAAGCAACCTCAAAGCTGGGATTGAACTCTAGGGTTGTCTTAATGCAGAGTTTGGTATTCAGTCTACTGGACGTGCCTTTTGTTTTAAGGCTACCTGTGCTCCTAGCCAGGATGTGCATCAGCTGCTCACTGCAGGAGCAGGTAAGCAGCCTGCTTACAGCCAAAACCCCCTTGCAGCAGCCTTGACTCTGCCACTCAAAGCTGACACTGCTGTTCCCATCATCCAAATCTCAAACCTGGTTTCTGCAGTGATCTAGTAGGCTTGAGATTGCTTCCCATTGCCAAAGTGTGTGGGGACTGGGGTTTTGTCGTGTGTGTGTGTGTGTTAATATCTTGCAATATCTCCTCTCTTGTGTGTGGCAGCCTTATACTGAAAATAGGGTATCACAATGTGCAAAATATTGTTGTCTTAAAAATTTTTGGCTGGATGCTGTGTTTTCCCAGAATGTAATTCCTCAGAAACAGAAAAAATCAGAACAGCACTCTAAGTTACCTGGTATTTCTTAAGGATGTTAGTTTCTGCAACCAGTATATGAATGCTGAAGGTGTAAAGTTCACTTGCATCAGTTTCTATGATGCCTTTGGAATTGCACTGCTGGTTATAAGTTAATTTTGTTTCTTGGATGCAATTCAGAGACCCTGAAGGTGTCCACACTCCTTCTGCTGCCTTTGTGAGTTAAAATCAAGTACAGGTCTGGATTGTTTGTAGGCCAAGTAGCAAAGAGAGCACTGAACAGCAATGCTGCTTCAAAGGTTTGTGATGACTTTTGGATCTGAAGGGCAAGCAGGGTTTCTTATATCCCTCCAGCTTATGACAGTCACTTTAAAACAGTGAAGGAGTGATGAGTGCTTTCTTACAGGCTTAACTTTAATAATTGGGCTTGTCAGCTTTGATAGCAGCCTGTGCTTTTCCTTGCCACCCCCCTAGCAGATACTGCTCTGTTCAGTGCTGTTTGTAAACTGAAAGTAGGCTGATCTCTCATTGCTTCTCTGAAGATTTTATTGGCTGCTTGGATGTAATTGTGAAATAATCATTTATTGAAGTCTAAGGCTAATAATTTTGAATTATTAGTATTAAAAATGTTAACTATGAACTACTAAATATACCCATTCCTTATTTGCTTACCTGAAGAGCCCTGAACTTCTTGATGAAATAAAAGCTGGTGCTATTACATGCCAAGTAATTGTGGCATGTGCTATGTTGAATTATTTTCATTCCATGGGTTTCTAAACCAAGAAGTATCTTGATTGTTTCCTCACTGGTTTGTCGTGTGCTCAGGACTGGCAAGGCTGCAGTCTGCTCTTCTGTGGGGCCCTGAGGCCAGTATGTTCTTCCTTGTGTTAGCGTGTCCTAAGTGACTTAGACCTCCTTGTCCATCTGTGCTGTGGCTCTTAGACAATAAAAATATCTGGAACCTCTAAAAGCAGAAGCTCTGAGGGTTCAGTTCATCTTTTTTTCTTCAAGATATTTGCACTCAAAAAAAAGAAGCACTTCATGACACTTTCCGTCCAAGACCTGTTTCCACAACAGGACTCTTCTGTATTTTTACCTGTAGTATTTGTTACTATATGATAAACATTTTTTTATGTTTCAGTCTCTCCAGATGTTTGTAAATGCTGGTTATGGCTCTTCTGCCTACCTGTGTCTTGTTTTATCTTCTGTTTTTTTCTTCAGAAGCCAGTCTGCGTTTGCTACTAATCTGGTGGATTTGGGGTTTGTTTGGGGTTTTTCCCCCCCTTTTCTAAAGACTGTGAAAAGTTGGTTTGAAAATCAGGTTGCATGGTTGAGCCTTTTGTCTGATCCACTCTTTGGAGGTGATTTACAGTGTGTGTTGCTGGTATGCATTATGTACAACTACAGTTGATGTTCAGGTACACAGAAGTTGTGGGGAAGGGTAAAGCAAACATAAGTTTGTCTTATGTTTATACTAACTACTAACTTTGATTTATTTTTTAAATATTTTTCTCTTTTTTGGGACTGTGACTATTAGAGACTATCTTTGCTGATGGTGTTTCAGGATCCCATTTGGTTTTTCAACTGAGATTTCCTGGTCTCTTGCAGCAGAGCTTCCTCCTCCATATACTGCCATTGCAAGTCCAGATGCTAGCGGTGTTCCTGTAATAAACTGCCGCGTGTGCCAGTCGCTAATCAATTTGGATGGCAAGCTACACCAACATGTTGTTAAGTGCACAGTTTGCAATGAAGCTACGGTAAAATGGATTTTTAACATTTTCTTTTTGCTGAGGGAACTGGGTGGAGGTTGAAATATGTTGTTGGTAGAATTCATGTCCTTGCCTGCAAAGGGTGAGTCTGTTCCTGCCATCCCTGCAGAGGACCTGTTGGCGCAGCTGACCGCTAGCTTAGCTATCACACAGGCTCAAGGGTTGTTGCCACAAGGATGGTCATAAGCAGTTAGAATAAATCTTTGTGTAGTTGCGCTGGCTGCGCAGGATGTTCCCTTCTGAGGAGGACAAAAAGGAAAGATGTCGTCTAAGTAATCACTCTTGTGTAAAAAGGGTAAAACTGGTTTTGGTGGGATGAAGAGAAATGAAGAATTCAAGTATTTTAAGAGTGGAAGAAACAAAGTAACTAACCCATAACTGTCCTGGATGTATACTTTCCTCCTGCAATACTATTCAGTCAATTTGTTATCTTGCTAAGAAACAAAAACACAACAATTTGAAATGCATAAGTTGTACGTTCTTTTCCAGTGATCACAGCCCTTTTTGCTTCTCCTCCCGTTTTCTTAATTCAAGTCTTGGCCTCCTGCTTCTATTTTTTTTCCTTCTTGCCAGTTTTGGAATCTGATACTGCAACACTCCACAGCTTCTGGGGGCAGTTGCATGAAAAACACTGGATTGGATTTATTTTATTAAAAGAACTTTAAATTATGTCCAGAAAGCAGGTGACTTTAAAACTGTAGGAAAGCATATATTTTTTTCATTTAGAGAGTAGAGAACCTGCCATTAATACTCACTTTCCCTGCCAATATATAATGTTTCAGGCCACACAAAGTGTCTTGTAGCTTTTGATTTGCTGTAGGAAAGGAACCCAGAAACTTGACTCCCTGGTTGGAGAAAGATAATTTCATTACAGTGAACTGTAATCTTATTTTGAACTGTACTATATCTGCATATTCTCATAGTGGCTGAGAACCAGACTGTGATCCTTTCACTGTTGAATAAAGCCATTGTACCAGGCAAGGAGGCTTTTGTTTGATGTTTTGACTGGGTTTTTTTTAAAAAAAAATACCACTCACATTTAAAAAAACTAAACTGAAGTCTTGAATTCTTCATTGCTAAAATATGATTTTTTTTCTTTTGTTAGTTTGCAGAATCTCTTGTTCTAGTGAGGAAGCTTGCATTTCTTTCTATGGGAAGAGAGAGAAAACTTCTAATTTTGTCTTGACTCTCAAGTCTCCTCTGTAAGAGGAACTGTATTTCTCTCTTCGCAAGAATTTGTCATGGAAGCTGTTCTGCTTTGCCATGCTGTTATAGGAAAAAAAGTGAATTGCTATGACTTCTGATGTGTGTTCTCTGGTGGTTTTTTTTTGTTTAGCCAATCAAAAACCCTCCTTCAGGGAAGAAGTATGTTAGATGTCAATGTAACTGTCTCCTTATCTGTAAGGATACATCTCGGAAAATAGGCTGTCCAAGACCAAACTGGTAAGAATAAAAAACTGTAAGTGCCTTGAGATAGTCTTCTTTAAAGCAGTTCTACTCTTTGTGTTGGACATTTAAAACTAAAAGAGGTGCAAGCCTGGGCCTCTGTATGTGGACATTTAAAGAGCGTTACTGAATTACTGCAGACACAGGTTGTGCTAGTGTCGGTTCTGAATTTATTTTTTTAAGATTAAAGAGGACAAATTATGGGTTTGGTATTTAGCGGTAGTCTCAAATGTGTGTTTCCCATTTTAGCTACTTCATAAGGAACAAGTAGTATAAAGAACAGCGGAGAAGAAAATCACTTCTTGTTTTTGGGACTTGCATAATTTCTTGCAAACTTAATTATTGTAAACACACAGGTTGCTTGCTTTGTCTCAGAGTGGGGACTTCAGAATGAAATGGAAGACAGAGAAGTAGGTTGGCTTCTGTCCTGTCCTCCCTTCTTTGTTATGCTGAGTTTTCAATCTCCTCTCAGCTCTTGATTTTAATTTACACATTTGTTATAAAAGAAACAAGCATGATTGCTATAGTGAGCATTCTTAGTGTTGGGCTTAGAGTGTTAAAAATCCCACTGAGGCAGGAGTAATTTGATTCAGTGGTGCATCTCTAACAAGAGAAATTGAGATGAAGGCCGGGTCTGTGAATTTGTGAATGGGACCTTTACCACACCATAGTCACCAGTCTGTTGGTAGTTCTGGTTTTGAAACATAGTCTGAGACCTGGGGGCATTTTTTTAAATTTTTGGTTTTTCTACTAATGCAGTGTTGAGGAAAACTTCAAAACTTTCCAAATATTTTCTGAGAGTGCAAAAATGTTCGTGGGATACTTCAGTTGTAATACGTCATATGTCTGGTAACCAAGCTGAATCAGAAACTCCCTAATTTTATTAAAATAATCTCAAAGGCATATATATAATTTTTCCTAAAATAGCCTGTGTATTTGTCTTACTAGGGGATACTTTGAAGGAGAGAGTTGGGACTATGCCCTAAATGGAAGGCTCCAGATTGAAGGGAGGTCTTCGAGAATACAGTTTTGGTTGTATATGGAGAGAGAAGCAGTGCAAGTTAAATAATGCTTTAATTTTTCCCTTCACTTTTTTCATGCTAGGAAGTCTGATCCTCATTCTGCTTTGAGTTGGCTAATTTTGGTATTGTCATTTTGGATGGACAAATTGTATCATTAAACTGGAAGCACATTGAACATAAAAGCAAATGTGTGCAAACTGTTTTTTGAAGTAAATTGATTGCATTTAGTCAACCTGGGGTGGTTTTCTTTTTCAGTTCACTCAATTTGAATGAAATTTTTACTGTACAAATGTGGATATGCTGCTTATATTGACATGGTTGTCAGTATTGTGGGAAGGAGGAGTATCTGAGATGGGAAGGAGAACTAGATTCTGGAAGAGTCCTTACTCTTTCTATATGTTTCACATGGGTATGTACATTCCAATTCACAGGCTTGCTCAACCTGGGTATTAAGATTTCATTTTCCTGAGGAGTGTTTCTGCCATATGATGGCAAGTCTTTGATCTCTACAGGGTTCTGGCTTGCATGGCTGATCTTATAGTGAAAGAGAATGTTTTCAAAACTGAAAAGGAAAACATTTTGGAGAGAGACCAAAACTGGGTGCCTCATCTGTTTAAAAAGCAGATTATAGTTTAAAAGTGTAAAGTATTTGGTAGTGATTGAGGTAATTGCTTAAATGCATCATCCTCCTTTTTTGCTAGCTTAATTACATGTACATCTAATGTTCTTAACACAGTAGACGCATCATTACTCTTGGTCCAGTAATGCTGATCCCAGAAGAGCAGCCAGCTCAGCCTGCCTTGCCAGTTCAACCAGACGGAACTAGAGTGGTATGTGGGCACTGTGGAAATACGTTCCTTGTAAGTAAAGCACGAGATTCTCCTCCTCACTTCACCGTGCTATCCCTCAAGCTATTTGTTGTAAGCACTTTTAAGAGCATATTGCCTCACTCTATGGCATCACTGAGGAACTAAAGCTTCTTTTGTGCTCATATTGCTATGGATGTATGGTCTCTATTTGGTTATCTTTACATGTGTTTCAACTTTTAACAGTGTTTCTGTGCATGCATGGACAAAGCCCAAATTACTGCTTAGTGATGTGTGAGTGGACAGTGCTGGAAAAGGAAGTCATGCTTCCAGATTCTGTTTAGGCTTGCGATGATGGTTACGTTCTGCAGTGGCTAAGAGAGCAGTTCTGCCATCGCTGTATGGACCCCAAAAGCTGTTGGTTATAGCAGTTGCTGTTAGCATATCTGTCAGTTGTTACAGAACTGGAGATTGTGGTTTATATGTGAGGTTGACAGTTGATCCTGTTTTTGAAGCGGAGGATGCAAGAATACTCTTTTGCTGTTGAACTGTTTGCAGCCCTTTACATGGATAAGGGGCTGCCATACTTGAGTTTTGATTTAGGAAGAGTCTCTGCAATAAACAAGTAAGTTAGCTTTAGCGTCATCATCTAGCAGTGCTTGAATGTTTGTCCGGTTTGTGAGTTATGGGAAATGGCTAAGATAAGTGGTACAGTTGAAGGACCTGCATAGTCACCAGAGTGGTGTTATGTTCCTGAAACAAAGGCTTGTAAGATACATAAAGGCCAGAGAATACTCTAGTGCATTTTGTGAAAGGAGAAAGGAAGCTTGGGGATGGCACTGCATGTAGCTTGTATCAGCAGTGAGAGAAGGGTTTGCTTGTGATGGGCTCTATAATGGAATAGACTTGTTCCTTCAAATCTTTACTTCAGGTTTATGGATCAGTGAGGTGTACAATAATGGCTTAACTACTATAGTAGATGATGAATGCAGGAACAGGAGATGGCTCTTAGGCTTTTTTTTTTTAAAGGGAAACTAGGGATTTGATTATGAATTTACAAGTAAGGTAGTATCTGAGAAACCATTAGAGAGATGCTTGAGACATCTTCTACCTACTAGTTCTGCCTATATAATAAAAAAAATATATAATTCCTATTATAACCCTTGCTGAAGAACAGTACTTTGTAACTGGAGATAGCTGGAGTGGGTTTTCTGTTTGCCTTTTTTTTTAAATGCAAGTCTATATGTGACCTTAACTAGTAAGAACATTGTATGTGATATAGAATAGTGTTACTGACAGAAAAATACCGGATCTACAGAAGAAAAAGGCAGTCTCAGGTACATGTTCTAAACCAGGAATCTTTTATTAAAGGGTGCCTTTTCTTCTAGCTTTTTAAAAGAAAATATAGTAGCATGTTACAAACCGTTAAGTACCTGCATGAACACTGTAGTTTGATACAGAGTCATAATTGAATTTTGTAATGCAATTAAGTTTTTTCAGCGCAGCTTTAAAACCACCCTGGCAAAATCAGTGCTGTAGAAGAGTTATGACGTTTTAACGTCTCTTAACACAGAAGACCATCTCTACTATGTGATTTAATCTTTTTCTTTTTTATTAGGGAGAGTCAGATTTACGAAGTAAAACTCTCATTGTGAAGTTACTGGCCTATCTGTGGGTGCTTTTGTAAGCATCGGAGTTTTATTCATCTTTATCCCCTATTTACTTTCAATGACTGCAGCCCAAATTAATTTTGTAGTTTACACTATGAACTTCTTTAGGTGAACATAGGGGAAAAAAAACCGACCCCAAACCCATAAAGGCTTATTTTGTCCATAACTACTAGATTATGCCTTAAAATGCTAAGTTTTCTAATTTGAAATTTGTGCATGTGACTTCAAATCTGTTGGTTGCTTTAGGCAACTACATCATTTTGAACTTCGTAGTCCTATCTGCCAGTAAGACCAATTTACCACTTCATGGTACATTGAAAATAAACCCTCAAAATCATTAGAAATTTGAAGATTAAATTCTTTTATGCTGACTTATCAAGAAACAAACCCTTTTTTCTCACTTTATGCAGCTTTCCCACCACTCTTGCTTCTACCTTTTTCTGTTACTAAGTTTCAGATTCTGCAAATTTTTTTAGTTAAGAAAAAAATCAGAAAAATTGCTTGGGTTTGAGTGAGCAGAGAAGCAAAAAATAGAAGTGCTTTAGCCAGCCTGGAGACTCAGCTGCTGCGAGGGTATTTTTGCCCTTTGATATCTCCACATTGTAAAGCAAATATGTAATGCTAGATGCATCTCTCAGCAACTCAGTAAGGTATCTCCTTTACTTTACTTGGCAGTTAAAAAATAAGTAAAACAGACAAGCAAAGCTAGAATCCCTGGGGTGGAAAAGTCAAATTCAGTTGCTTGTTTTGTCTTCTTTTAAGAGTATCAACTTGTTCACCACCTTTCCAAGAATTTTTTTTTTTTCCATATGAAAGCATAAGTGTGTGCTGTGCTTTCCCTGCCTCTACGCATCGGGAGTGTTTTCTATAAATTATTAAAAGCATGCTCCATGCTGTGGAGTGCCTTCAACTTTCTCTGTCTCTGCTGGGAGAATGACTTAGTACTGAAGTGATACTGTAGCTGAACTATCACTAGTTATTCACATTTTGTTCATCAAACTGTTTTTGTTCCTTGGGTAACCTGATAGGGGTCTTTTCTGTGTTAAGGTTTCCACTGTTTCTGGTAGATTTGGAGTTCAGACAAGTGGAAAAAGTGGTAGAATAGAAAAGGAGGTCAGGATGAGAGTTTAACTGTCCTGCTGAATCGCAATATGATCTGGTTTGGGCTTTTTTGAGAGCTGCTGGACTTGGGCTGTGGCTTAGTTTCTGCCCTGCAACCCCTCTCCCAGGGGCCTCTGCCTGTTATGATTTGTGGCTGTTGCAGGCTAAGTTGCCTTTGGAAATGGTGGCAGGAAGGGGAGGGGTGTCCCTGTGTCTCCTTCATCCTCCTGCTACTGTCCTGCTGCCAGAGAGACCCTCAAGAACAAGAAGCCAGGAGCAAGCTATGTAAGCCACAGGCTGTAGACTAAGCAGTGTGGTTTGTCAGTTGTGCTCTGTCAGTTTTATTTTTAAGAAACTAATCAAATGTGAAAAGTATTTAATCTAAAATAATTGAATAGAAAACCCTTTAAATTATTTGGAAAACTAAGAAATGTTTTAATCTGCAGAAGTATTTTGCTTTCCCAAAGGACCTGGGGGGAGCAGAGGGGAAGCTTTTTTTGGCGGAAGCGGCTGTATGTAGGGATGTGTGTGTACATAGGTATATAAATCTTGTTTTTCTCTGTCTTGTATTGAATGCATTGAGAGCTATTTTAGGCTCAGAAGGAAGAAACTTTGACATATTCTTCTAGTGTAAATCCTTTGATGGATGTCTGGTTTTGTCCACAGTTGAAACATTTGAGCTCTCTGAAACCCTCATATGTGTTTCATTACATCTAACCAGGGATTTGGGCTATTGTTTATTGTATTATTCCAGTGGGAAGAATACAGTTTGTATTGTTGGCAGGGAGCTAAATTTCACGTAACTGTAACCTCAAGTTTTCTTAACAACATGAAACAAGATTAGGTTCTTTAAAGCACTCCGGAATATGACTAAAAATACCACCTTTAAGCGTGATTTAAACTACTTGCTAAACCCACCAAAACTCCAAGAATTAGAATTTGCATGAAAATAACCCTTCCCTGTAGTGCTAATGTGACCTGAATTCTTGCAGTTTGAATGTCTTCTTGCCTTCTTGCTTTTTTCTGAAAATATTTCCAATGTGTGCAGAAGACATCCTAACAGTGCTTCTCTTATTTCCAGGTAACTCAAATGAAAACAGATTATCAAGGCCTCTGTTTTTTCCATCAACATTTAGAGCCCTAGTGCATTTGAGTTTGTATCCATTAATAATTAGGGCTAATAACCAGAAATCTTAAAATAAATAAAACCCTAGAAAGATCATTAATTAGTGACTTTGGAAATGGAGTTGCCTACCCTGGAATAGAACTACTGTACAGAAGTGAAGTTGAATTACAAATATGTAAAACATAAATAATGGATTTACTTTGGTTCTGTTTCTAGAATTGCAGTTTAAAAAGCTGAAAGAACAGCTCTGTAGGGGCCTGTCTCCATCCCTGGTACTGCCAACCGCACCTTATCCCACTTTTGCTGTGTAGAACTAAGCGAAACTGAGGAGTTCTTGACAGGGATGCAGGCAAATAGCGAACTTGTACCTCTGACAGGAATGTGGAAGTAGAATTAATGCTCCTAAAAGGCATTGCTCAGGTGGGGAGTATTACAGCACCTTTCATTTTATTAAGGGATAAAATATAACTATGCTAAATCAGTTTGGCCAAGTCTTTGTAAACAAATAGATTTTAAAGAACAGCTATGTAACTAGTACTGTAATTGGATACTTCAGAACCAGGAAAAAAAAGATGTATTTCTTCTTAGTAGAGAATTAGCCCTATTAGAAGTAAATAAAACTGAGGGACACCTTCCAGAGGCAGGAAAATGCACTCTCAATACTACAGATCAGAACCTTGCTCACAGCAAAACCTGCTCATACTGGCAAGGCATTACAAGCCACATCCTCTTCCTTTGCACATAAAATCATAAATTCATTCTCAGTGTTTAAATGGTGCTGTGCTGTAGCTGGGTCCTGTTTTTCATAGAAGGATGGGCTCTGATTTTTGATTTGTCTTTGTAGCAGTTACAATACTATTCGCTTCCGTAGACCGACTTCTGATTTCTCACAGAGATAAGGAGGATCTGAATGGAGGCATCGGTAGTCTGTGCTGTGGCTTCTTCCCCTGCTAGTAATTTGCAGTGTGACTTTTGCATAAATTAAGAGGGGAGGGGAGAAGAGAATTCTATTTAACCAGGAAACTGTGATAACTACCTCCAGAAGAGAACTGCAGTTACAATATAACTGCTTACAGAGCGAAGAACAATAATCTTATCCTTTTGTTCAAGGCAAACATTTAAAATGCTTGTTTAATACTTATATTATCACAGAATGAAATCTAACAAAACCTGCAGTTTTTACATGAGTATACGACTGTATCCTCTGGTTGAGGTAGTTCTAGGCATTACTTTCACTAAGGCTGCTTCCCAGATAGGTTTTAGTCTGTGCATGGAAGGTTATGACCGTACCATGTATGCTTTTACATATCACCTTTTTAAAATGTCCTGTAAGTAGCCAATAGCATTCTCTGTTTTATTGATATAAAACCTATAAAGACATCTAATTTCTAAAATATTCTTTTAGCTAATCTTCCTGTGCACACTTAACTTAGTTTTCACAAATGATGCAAGGGTTGGGGAAAGATGGGAAAATGCATCTATCTGTAATTGTGCCAAAGAAAACACTTTTTTTTTTTATTCAGGGTATATTCATAGTTGTGGAAGTAAGAGGAAAAAAATGTATTAACATTATCATGTTGCTCATACTGCGCATGTGGATGAAACCACATTACGTCAAGCAAATCTTGTAATACTAAGGCAAGTCATGGGAAATGTTCACATGGAAATCCTGATCCTACGTTGCCACTGACAAAAGGGCATCCCATTTACGGAGGAAAGCAAGAAACAAGTCAGAGAAAGCCTGAGAAGCAAAATGTTTTCACAGTAACATTTAGCATGAAGTACAACAAGCTTGTTCTCAGGCCAGTTTTTCAGCCTCTTAATTTTTTTTTCTTTTTACAGTGGATGGAACTGAGGTTTAACACACTAGCAAAATGCCCACACTGCAAAAAAATGTAAGTTCTCTGAAATAAGTTACGTAAATTAACTGTTAAATAAGTTGTCAGTGTGTCTTGGGTAGAAGTATGTGGAGTAAAATGTGTCTGCAGTGCTGGCTATTTTGCCATGCTTATCTGAATCAGTGCTAAAGAGCATGTTATGTGCACACGAATTCTCCACCCTTTATGCACAGATCAGTAACTTTGTCAAACCAACCTGCGTTTATTAAAATGCTCTGAATTGCCAGGGGCAAAAATAAACTGCTAACAATAGACAGGAATGGGTTGCTAAAATTATCAACTTACATCTTTGAAATGTTATCATTTTGTGCAGTTAATCAGATGTCATGTTTAAATGTAGAATTTGAATTGCCTTACTGTAAAAGGAGGAAAGGAAATGATCTTGTCTTAATCTGAAAGAGGTTTTACTGATTTCATAAACCCAACAACTAACTTGTGTTAAGCATCTTAATGCATTAGCTTGTTTAATGTTTATGAATTACTGTGAAATAACTTGTCTACTCATTTGCTATTACTTCAGTAAGAAGGAGAAAAGAATACAAGAGCTGTAAGAGTTTTTTGTGTTTCAGTTTTTTGTTTGGGGCTTTTCGAGTATTTATTTGGCCTTTCTTGTCTGAGGTCAGGAATACTTAGTTTGAATTGTTAAAAGCTATATACTACTAACATACTTTAAATTTGCATGGTATCTCAACCACAGGGTGTGAAATAAGAGTTAAAAATACTATTTCAGAGACTTTCCTGTCCTGATTTATTTAGATATTTGTCTTCATTTGATAGGCAAGTGCAACTTCTCAGTTAAAGAAGCAGGTGTGTTTTCTGCTGGAAATGGAGAACCACAGCTGTACATTTTGTAGAAAAACTGGAAGGTTCCTGAAGAAGTAGAGGCTTAGGATAAGTGTACTGTAGGTGTTGGCATGGCCTGGCCTTCAACAATGATTGAAATCTCTTACTGGAGTATTTGATAGAGAAGTCAGTCTAGTGGTATGTTTAACCTCAGGAGTGGAACCCATTGGATGTGGAGTAGTGGATATGTTCTAGTTTGCTTAGGTCAAATAAACACACGGTCTTGGTGAGAGGTGTTTTGCAGGGGTGTTTTTACTGACTGTAACTGTGTTTGGTCTTTCCAGTCCTGGGGGGGAGGGTTGGTGTTTTGTGGTTTGGTTTGTTTGTTTTTAAACTAATTGCAGTGATGTTTTATATTTTATCATGTCACACTTCATAGCTGACCTCAGCTTTTTTCTTGACCCTCCTTAGGTAAAAATGATTTGCTGTTTAACCTTAAAAAACAAACAAAAAACCCAACCCCAACAATAACAAAAAAACCCCACTCTAAGTAACAGTCAAGAAGTCATACCATGTGATCTTTTGGTCTGTCTTCTGTTGATTTGTGTTGCTTGTATTTTAAACTCCAGCTGGAGTCTAAGGATTTCTTACTATTTGTCTATAAAGTGCAAAGCATGCTCTCTGTAGGTAATAAAACTGGAGCATCTCTGCAGTGCAGCTTGTGAAAATTACAGCTTGCAAGGCAATGGAATTGCAGAATGCAAAACAAATTTTAACAAATAGGAATTCTGTCCTTGGGCTGAGGATGCAAACTATGGAATAGTGTAATTTAGCTTGCAGTGTGTTGCTTGGTGTCTTCCCACATTTGAAATGTGACAGTCAGGAGTTCTGCACTTCTAGAAGCACAAACATTTCTAATGCATGAATTCAGGACACAGCATAGGTGAGGCAGAGCTTTGAGTCATGATGATGGAATAAATAACTGCAGTGACCTGCTCCTTTCTATCAGCCCTTTGTCAGAGGTTGTCTTACCTGTAGCCAAGTAGTCAGAAGGGAATGTGGGGTTCTTTATTTCAGCTTATTAATGCAAAACTTCTTTCATTAGTAGCTGACTAGTCAGATGCAAAACTGTTCATTTCTTCTGTTGACTCAGCTGATGACTGTCACTGAAAAAAGGATAGTGTAGACTGAGTCCAAACGCACCTTGAATCACTGCAACAGTAGGTTTTTTCAAGAAGATATCTTGTGAGACATCTAGATTCTCAAAAAATTTTCATTTTGTTTCAAACATTTTTAAAAGTGCAGCAAATCTGCAAATAGCTTGTTTGTGACCACCTATTTGCTTGATGGAGCCTAGATCTTAAGAATGCCTTGTAAAACTGCAGGGGAAGTTAGGAGCTATTACATGAAAAGGTCAATAACAAAACAGTGATCATGCCTCAGTACATAAACAAAGGAACCTTTCATATCTGGATGTTGGGGGAAACAGGATCTTGGGTTTCTTGTTTGTTTTTTAATCCCATCTACCTGCTACCATTGTGGACACAAATTTATTATTTTGTGACATACTTTTTTTTGTCTGTGTCATTGTCCTGTGTCCCTGCCCCAACCCATCCCCTGCCCTGCCTGTCCGTCCTCCCCCCACCCGATCATTTTTTTTGCAAAATAAGTTGGGAAATATAGAAAATTAGTTGTGATGCAGAGAATAAAATCACTTACTTGGCAAATGAACAAATCTCTTTGGAAACGGACTACAAACCTGGTTATACCAGTATAGGTAAGCTGTTTGCAGAAGCCCTGCTGGTGTGTAGTGATTCTGCCTGACATAGGCTTTACTGCACTGGGACAACAAATGTAGCTAATGAGGAAATTGTTGCAATATAGTTTTATTTTATAGTGAGGATGATGACATCTAGGAATGGGGGAGAAACTGTTTCTTTTTATTGTTTTAGTGTTCTGTGTTTCAAAATACAGAATACTAGATGTTTATCAGCCTGTTTCCCAAAAAAGTGAGAGGTTTAAGGAACACTTCTGGTATTTTTCTCATTTAATGCTGGAGAAAAAGGAGGAACTGGTTTTTGTCTGCTGCTCTCTTTCCCAGGCTGTATATTAAATCATCTAGAAATTCAGGATCATGAATTCAGTTACTAGAAAAAGAATTGAATGGTACAAGTTTTTATTTCAGAATGCCAAATGTCTCTATCTTTTCCTTTAGAACCTACTTATTTTTCTTTTTAAGGCCTGACAAAATGATGAACCCTAATAAATTTATAACACTTTTGCTCCATAATGTCTTCAGGACCTTCAGGAAAGGGAGAGATGTTGGAACCCCATCACTACTGTGGAGGCTAGTTTCAGCAGTGCTGTTCACCTTCAGAATACTGGCATTTTGATTTTCCTCTTAAAAACCCTTCTAAAAGCATGTCTGAAACCCTGGCAGTAATTCCTATTATTTGGAGCACAAGAGACCTTGCATTCTTTCCTGTGCTACTCCTTTAATAGCCTCTGTGCCTTGTGGCAGTTTTCCCCTCTACTAATTATTACCTGATGCTAAAGTGGCTTTGGTGTCTTTTATATCTGCTGCTGCTGCCCAGAGGTCTCGCAGGTGCCTTTGCTTCCTCAGCAGCAGCTCAGAAAGAAAGAAGTGCTGCTTCTGGATATCTTTGTAGTGAGTTCACCCTCATTTAGTCCCACAATAGAAGGAGATGTTTCTGTGACTTAAAAATGTTCTTTTGACCCCAGTTTTAGTATTTCTGAATGTGTCTGTCAGAGTTGCCACAGTTCGTAGGGGTCGGGTTTGAGCTTTCTTTATTGAAAGTTAGTTTTGTTTTTTATGTGTAATTTGGGGTGGGTAGAGGGAAACCTCACTATTTAGTGTCCCAAGTGGCTAATATCACTCTTGGGAGATGAAAAATAAATTATGACTTACTGGGATTGCTAAATATTCCCAGGTCTGTTATGTGACTGTAGAAACAATATATTTATTTCATCTTTCCTTTCGGGGGGGAGCGGGAAGGCAGTTAAAACATTCTTTACATTTCATTTTTGCGGGATTTGAGATAACGGTTTCTCCCCCAGCCTTTTGTACTGGATAGGAGGGGACAGAGCTTGAGAGAAATATGGATGGAAAATACCAGGGTGCCTGCAATATTATGATTACAAAAACAAGATCATAAGTCAAACAGCTCTGAAAGTGAAGGTCTCCTTCCCAAAATGAACTTTGTCTCTGTGTGAAATACACAGTGCAGTAAATATCATGCATCTGTTAGGTGTATTGAACATGACATTTCTATCAGCTTATCTTAAGGTATCCAGCTCTGTAATAGAATTAACTTTCTGAGTACATAGCCAGGAAATCCTGCAAAGGAGGGAACCTAAGGTCAGTTTGGCAAGCTTAGTGCTCATCAGTTCAGCTTTGGAGAAGTCTCCTTCCTGTCCCCTTTTATAAAACTTCAGTTTTGTTTCTTTTTTTCTCATGTAACTTGGAATCAGGTAACATATCCCTCTTCGAGAGTGTCTGTAGAAGTATTTAGGGGTGGCTTTTGGAGAGTGTGTGTGAGAAAGTGATACGATACCATTATTTCCCCAATTGGGAATTCTCCCACCCTTATCACACCTCACACACCCTCCAATCCCATCCCAAATGTGTATGGTGAGGCTTCTGGTAAGAAGTAATTTCCCTTGGGAAATTAATGAGGAGAACAGTTTTGGGACTTTTCTTCTGAAAGCGTGTAACAGATGGCTTGTGAGTGATCACTGTATTCAACCCTTGCCTTGTAAGTATGTTAGCTTGAGGACTGCGGTGGTTTTTTTTCTTGGAGCATTTTAGAAATTCCTTGTAAAGAAGTAATATTGGAGTAAAGCTGCTTAAATCAATCTATTTGAAGGCTTTCTAAGATGAACGCTTAAAAAATTCTAGTCACATGCTAAGCATATGAGGCCTTACTATGTGGTTAATTAACTGGAGCCAGAAATTTGGTTAGTCATATGACAGATGTACTACTTCAGTAGTTCAGCAGGGCTTTCTTCTGTTATATGCATATCTTGCATATGTTGAACTGTCATGAGATGAAAATGACTTCCCCTTGCGTCTTTGAACACAGAGTACAAGCATCCCAGTATTTCCAGAGGCGTGCTGATCTCCCAGAATTGGATGAAGTACTTAACTAATGATAGCATGCTTCAGAACTATCTCTAAGATAGATGGTACATGTTTTATGAAAGCACCTCTGCCTCTCTAGTCCTCTCAATGGACCTACCTGTTCACTGTGTTTCAAAGGAATTAAGTCATGTTCCTATGTGATTGCAAATGTGTGACTTGAGATGTATTTGCTAAACAATGCTGAGCTTCTAGAATAATTTTTCTAATCTGTAGTAAAGAGTGTAGTGTTTTATTTGCATTTTATATTCTGTTTGACTGAAGCACTGTAATAGTTTAATGCAGCAAAGCTGTCTGTCTGGGAGTTCATAGCCTAGATGATGAGTGATAGAACTTCCAGGGGATTTATTTACCTTGGTTGTCAGCCGTGATTTGTGCAGCTCATGTAACTTGTGGTAGAACTGTAAAAGAAAATAGGAAGTAGAAAAACTTGTCATGTTTTTGAAGTTACAAAAACTGACTTAAACATGGCTAAAGAATTTCAGTGTTTAGAAGTGTTGAACATGAAAAATTTTTCATGTTTGACTAAAACAGTTTGGGGTTTTTTATCTTCAAGAAATGGGGTAGAATTTAGCCACTCAACAGTATTTAGTGAACTGTTCCAGAAATGGATAGTGCAGGTTGTTATTGTTAATGACGTTTAGGGGTGGTGGAAGTGATTTCCAGCTGCTTAGATGCATGTGAATGTATTAAAGTCATGTATTAATGTATTAAAAGTCTAAAGGGTGTCTTACAACCTATATAGAAGCTGCAGAGCAAACTTGGGTTTTGCAATCCAGAGGCTATTCAAGATACTTGTCTGGGCACACTGTGGATATAGGAGGCAGACACACTCAAACTGTAGGTGTGGCACCATTCTGTTACAAGCACTTAGATTTTTAGATACTATATTATCTTCACCAATAGTTCTTCTTTAAATCAAATATGTGAACTCTGTCTTTAACTGCTTGATATAATTGTAGACTTTGCTTACAGCTTTATAAACTTATGATGGTGGATGTATATTGCCATTCTTCTCCCCTTCCCCCATTTAGACTGAATAGTTTCTATTTATGTGGTTTGGATTGGGTTTTTTTTAAATTTAAAATACCATTTATTTTCTAACAGTTCTTCTGTTGGAAGTGCACTGCCACGGAGACGCTGCTGTGCATATATTACAATTGGAATGATATGCATCTTCATTGGAGTTGGATTAACTGTGAGTGATGTCCTGTGATACACTTGCAACTGTGTGCAGGGGTGTGCATGTACAAAGGAGCTCCCTTGGTCGACCAGCTTTTCTTTCCTCAGCATTTGAGTAAAACCTCCTAAGTTTATGTGGGTTTTGTCACCTCTATTAAAACCACAGACTTAATCATCTGAGTTAGCCAGAAAAATGAAATGTTCCTAAAAAAGTATCTTCTGGCACTTTGAGACTCTCTTCTTCCTGATGTTAAATTTGACTCTTCATCTCTCTGAGAACTTCAGTTTTATGAAAAATGGTTTTACCTCACTACAGAAATACTGGAACATCTTGCTCTTGCTAGAGCTCTGAAAACTTCCAGGTTTCTAGAAATACATATTGCTGTATAGCCAGGAATGTAAGTTCCACTGCAGTGGAGGGGAGTGGGATTCCAAAAGTTAGAAACATGTATATGCCTTTATAATTTGTACAAGTTATAAAGAGTAAAACCAGATAATAAGCTATTTACAAATTAAAAGGCTCACATTGTTGTTACTCTGTTACTAAGAAAACTATCTGACTTGCTTGGCTCTGAAGTATCTGGTACTGGTTACTAGAGCCAATTTTCTACCTGGCAGTCACAGAAAAGTATGTATGAGGAAATAACTGCAGTTGAATTCATATGTGTGATTTTCACTATACCTCTAACTTGTATTATAACCTGAATAATTTTTTATGTGTGAGCATAAATGAATTATGAAGGATTTTTCCTGTTTCCCTAATAAAAACAGTGACAGCCAGAAATAAAAAACAGCGAAAGACAGATTTCTTTTTATATACATATATATATATATTTTAACAACCTTACTGAGTTTGAAAATAATGAAAATAATTCACCATGAGGTGTGCCCAGAGGCTTGCATAGCCTCCATCCTTGGAGTCTTTTTGGGACCCAGCTGGGTTAAAACCCTGAGCAACTTGGTGTGACCTTAGAGTTGACCCTGCTCTGGAAAGTTGGCACTAGAGACCTCCTGATGTCCCTTCTGAGCTCAATTATCCTACGACTGTGTAAAATTAAGCTAATAAAATATCTGTTTTATCCTTATCAGAGTGAAAAAGGTGCCACAATGCTTCTCCTTAATATAACTTGCTCTTCCCTGAAGAGCAGATAGTGCTGTATGTTTGACACTTGTTTTCTCTTTTTAGGTTGGTACACAGGATTTTGCGAGGCGATTTCACGCAACATATGTTTCTTGGGCTATCGCTTATCTCTTAGGTTTAATCTGCCTCATTCGAGCCTGCTACTGGGGAGCCATTAAAGTCAGTTATCCAGAGCACAGTTTTGCGTAGAGAATTTGTTAGATTATAGCAAGTGAACATCTAGCAATTCTGGATATTGCATCTTGGACACTTTTGAAACCTTTCCTGTAAGGATTCCATTCTGTTCAAAGTAGTTTTAAGACTGGGGGTCTCTTAAGAACAAATGTTCATTGCACTACATAATATGCAAATAGTTTGTTTTGCTGCTAGATTCCCTAGCTCTGAATACTAAAGCTGTGTTTACATGTTCATAACTCTGTCTTTATAGGTGTTGAATTTTATTTCAACAGACAGTATTAAGTTTTACATTTCCTTTGTTATGTTAAAATCCGTCTACCATTTTTCTAAATGATCAGTAAGAATTCAAAAGCAAGAGTGTTTATAAGTGTTTCTACAGTAGCTTCACATTTGTACTTAACATTTTAACTAAAATTATATTAAAGTGGCTTGCTTTAAAACCTAAGCAATAAGCATTTTGCTTGAACAGCTTACTGTATCTTTTGCCTAAGATCATAGTGACCTTATTCAGGAAATGAAAGTTAGGAGTGTACTTTAGAAGACTGACACTGTTGCTAGAGAGACATTTGTAAACACTGTATGCTTTGAGATTTTTCAGGTAGAGAGATGCTATTTTGGTAGTCCAATTAAATTTCCATTTATCCAGGATTGGATTTCAGTTAGGATAAATGCTTTCTTCTCAAGGATCCTGGGATTTAGGTGTTTGGTTTTGGGTTTTTTTAACTGGCAAATCCTAAAAGCCATGCTCGGATGATGGAACTTAACTCCGGTTATTCGTACAAGTTCCTTTACAGGGTCTAAGGGAAGCATTTCATATGACTTGTTTCGTAATACTTTAGTGTCACATAGGTGACAATAAGTTGGTGATGGGTTGCCTCTTACTTTCCTTTGATCATGTCAGATTTTCCCTGTTTGGGAGAGTTATGCACTGGTCACTGCAAAGGGAGACACTGTAAATTCACGTTAACTGCTGTAATAAGAAAATGAATAAACTATTACTTGGACCATTCCATCGAAGTACATCTACTCAATTTAGCACTGACTTGCTAAGAGAATACGGAAACAGAAAGTTTTTTCTAATGATGTATTCACAAAGGATTGAGGGACCAGTTCTTGCACTGCCCATCTTTGTAGTTTTAAACAAGTTTTTGCTAAATTTGGAAGGAATGTCCTGAGTGATTTAGATGACTGTAGTAATTTAGATAATGGGGTCAGATGGGTAAATTAATGTGGATGTTTCAGGGATACATGTAATTTAAATTATCTATGTTCCTGCTAGGACAAAATGATATTCAGATAAGGATTTTGGAGCACAATAAATGTAAATGATCAAACTGTAAATGATCTGTCTTTGTATGATGCTAAATGTATAAAAGCAGTAGCTCAGGATTACAATGTACCTTTTACAAATAAACTAATAAAGAAATAAAGATTATTATTCAAACTTAATATATTTTGTTATTTATATATGAATAAAAATACACAAATGGAAGAATTTCCTAGTATGATACAGGAACAACAAAGGTATTGCCCAGCGGAGGTGTGCTCTGTATATTTGCTAAATGGCAGCTTCAGGAATATCAGAGCAAGAACAAATTGATGTTTTCTTGATATTTTGGGAAGAATGAGGAAGAAAATAAGGGATGGAGACCACTGTTGGGATTATGTCTTCCTTAGTCAATGGCTTATTGAGGGAATATGGTAATATACTCTCTGCTTTTCCTAAGACTACATCCCTTCACTGTAGGGATCTGCTGTGCTCATTTGCATCTTAAACCTTTGAATACTCTTTTCAGCTGTCTTGTATTTCAAAATATTCTGTCTTCCACATCCTGAAATAACGTAGACTGGGGCTGTACAGAAAATCATCCACTGCTTTTGTAATAAAGTGAGGGTGGGAGCCTGGGTATAATGTTATATTAATGAATCAGAGGAATTTATACTTTTCCCCCCATGTTAAGCTGTACTTTATTTCCTATCTTGTGTTTCTCCTTTTTCTTCTCAACCTTTTTGAGCAGAAGGGAAGATACATGGACAAAGTAATTTATTTTTGTCTAGATCAGGATAATAGCATAATATTTGTTACTCCTTCCTTTTGCAAATTGAAACATTGTCGTTATTTCCATAAAATATGAAATGTATTGTGTCATTACATTTCAACCACCTCTGGGTACGTAAGAATCCTATTTTAACTGTGTAAGAAAATTAATGGTAGAATCTGAAGGGCCTCTGCAAGGACTCAAATAGATCTGGCTATTTGTGAGGCGGGCTTGTTTGCAGGTAGTCATGACGTTCTGTGCTGAACTACATCTTAATATATTAAATATCTCTAAGTTTAAAAAAAAAAAAATCATGTCCTGTGCATACTGACCACTAGAAGAACTTTCAGCCTTATTTTATTCTTTATTTTATCTTATTCATTTAATAGTCTTTTTATCAATGGATTATTTTTGTGACAGATGGGAGAAGGAGCTATCTGAATTCACAGTGAAGGGCTTCTCTGCTTTCAGATTTTATCTTCCCCCTTCCCTACTCTCCTTCCCACCAAAGAGTGTTTATACAAACTCAGTGGTGTGGACAAGAAAACATGTAAGACCTTAAACTGTGTTTTATTTTTTAATTGCGATCCCACTGATAAGTGTTTCACTTGTTCTGTTTGTACCCATCATACATGTTCATAGGTCCTCTTTAAAAAAATAAAGACTAGAGGGTAGTGTTTCTGTCCAGGAGATCTTTGTGAGGCGTAGCATGTTTAAAGAAGCTAGAGGTTTCAAATCAGCCTGATAAGAAATTCACCATGAATTGCTTAGAAAAGATGCTGAAGCAACCATGGAGCCATTAGTCGTTATTGCTGAGAAATGGATTATGAGCAATATTTGCTTTTTCCTAGTCTTTACAAACATTGTATGTCTTTACAAACAGAGGGTTAGCCAGGGCAGCATTTTAGTATCAAGTGCTGAAAAATCCCTGTAATTAACTATAAGGAATTGAGTAATAAATAGGTGAGTAACAAAGATGATTTGTCATGTTAGATCAATCTAACTGCCTTTTCTGAGAGGGTAAAAATTCTGCACTGAATGCAATATGCCCTCTAAAATATGTGTGAAATGTTATTTCAGCAAGCCTGAAAAACACATTGCTAAAATTATTCAAAGGTAGTGATTATCAAACTGGGAGGATGTGGCAAATACATGCCAGCTATTTGGAAATATTTAATATTTTTGTAAAGTTGGTGTGTTGTTTACTTCATCTATTTCACTCCTGGCTGGTAGAAACAGAGAGCAAGCTGAATGACTGAATTAAGTTAACCCATCCTGTTTTCCTACTTATTTTCCTTCTTATGTGTGATTCGGATTTACAATTCCAAGGACTGAGCTTTCTCTTTAAAAAAATTTGTTGCAGAGAAAGATCAGTGTTGGAGAAGTGAGTATCACTTAACTACTTGTAATAGAAAATTTTAATCATAACATTTAGTATAACGTGTAATATTTGAAAGCTGGACTCTCAATATATTAAATCCCCCTTCATACCAAAGATTATTTTCTTTATAGTAGAGTTACAAACCACGTTTATCTCGGTAGCCAATGAAACTGTCCCCACTCCTCAGCCTTCCAATTGTGTCCATCTCTATAGCACGTCTCGGCAGCAGAGCTGTACTCCTGGAGGAGAGTGAGCGACCCATCACTGGAGGTGGGGAAAGCCTGCTTGAAAATGGAAGTGCCTCCTTAATTCAGATTTCTTTCAGTGATTTTATTGGTAAATTGATGTGCAGCAGATGACGTGAAGGTGAAGGAACAAAAGGCTGGAGGTCATGAAGGAGAGGGGAGAGAGGAACTTAATCCGATTTAAGTTATTTGCAAGATTTTGTTATGGTTATTTGAGCCAACAAGAAAAGAATATCTAGGCTCAGTTTCCTACAGCTTTAACTGCAAAAGGGCTTTTATTTTAGAACAATAAAGCTACTTGTTAGCCTGATTAGCTAGCGACTCATCATGTTACATTTCACTGGAATCTGGAGAAGTCTACCATGGAGGTATCCCTGTATCACTTTCTCTGCTTTTATATTCATCTGTAGGCATTCACTGTTGGCTGCTTTCGGGGAAAAAAAGAAAATGGGGCTAAACAGATTTTGGATCTGGACCTGTATAGTGGTTTTTATGGTTCCTTTTTAACAGGTTATGAGCAAGAAGTGCGTTCAGCTAAATCTTGTGAACAAAAGTAACAGATATGACAGAGAATGGATTAGAAGTTGCTGATCCAGATGACAAGTTGTATGTCATTGCAATGACTTAGTAAAATTACTATCAAATGGGTTTAAGAACACTTATAAATAATGGCAAAAAGATAAAACTGAATAAGACGTGGGGTCATAAGGACAGTGGCATATTATGGTTTTATCCAAGAACAGTGTATCTTGTAATGGAGAAACAACAATTTATTTCAAAGTAAATTTAAAATGAGCTCTTCTGCGTAGCTTTCTATCAATTTGTAATGACATGGTTATAGTTCCAGCTTACTTAAATTTAAATGTGTTGCTTAGTGTTATAAAAAAACCTGGGGGAGGGACAAAGAGACAGAGGTTAGAAAGCCACCTCTGAGGGCATGCTTATTTTTCTTGCAATATTTCCTAGGGAAAATGATGTGGCTGATGGTATTTCAAGACTGATTTGAGTTAAACTGTGCGAGAAAGAAGTTGCTAGCAGGCTTATAGGTCCAGGCCCAATGGCATACAGCATTATTACCTTCACAGAAAGAACAGACTGAATTTCTAGTGTTTCCAAAGCAACATCTTTAAACTTTCACTGTTATTTAATGAAGTCTCTCACCCATATGTAACACATCTTTTTTGTCATACTTTCAATTCATTTAAAAAATTAGTACAGTTGTCTCTATAGGAAATAGAGAATTTGATTTTTATATTATTTACCTCCAAAATTTTGCCGATGTAGTATTACTAGAGTATTTTGGGTCCTCTTCATTTCTGTAATGTGATTATCATATTTTTGTTTGGATATTTTAAATTTTATATCTGTAACTGTAACTACTGTGTGTAGTATCTGTTGGTTTCTCAAGTTAAACTTTTGAAATACTTTGAATTCTTGCCTATTTAAGGGATGCCTTTGCAACATATTGAACATAACTGCTAACCATTTCAGAGAGATAAAACTTAAAGCAACTTGAAGAAATGAATCTTTAATACAGGATGTCTATTGAACATCAATTTGAAAGGTATAACATACTTCTCAAGAAGCTCTGCAAGCCTGGGTCCTCTCATCCTGAGCAAGGCTGTGTGGGAAGGAACCCCAAACATCCACCAGCTGAGCTAGCAGAGAGCAGGCAGGTTTTCACGAGTTCTCCAGCTCTATTTCATTGAAAATGCAATCACCCTAGGAGTCTTCCCTTCAGAAATCTGAGTTTGGCAAACTGGCATTCTCTGATTATTTTTTTTTTTCCATCAAAAATTATTCAGCTAGGTCTAATCAGTGCTGAAGGGGGCTGAAAGAGCCTACAGTGCTATTTACAGTTTGTGTACCTTTCTTATTCAGGAGTAAGAAAACAGTACTTTACAGTCCTTTTAACATAAATGCACACTATTGTTATTTTGATGTAAATGTCAATGAACTAGAAAGCGAGCTTTAAAAAAGTATTTAATTTGCCTAACGTTTCCATTCTCTGAGCTTTAATTGTCTGTTATTTCTGCTTTGATGCTTATAATGTCAAACATTAACCCTTTAGATCAAAATTTTCCATCCCAGGTGTCTGTATCAGGTGTATTTTCTGTGCAGTTTCAGTTTAAATAAAATTTAGTTTTTCCAGGAATGAGAGCAGGGGCAAAACTGTTTATTTGTTTATGCTTAAATAAAACCACATAGCCAGAAAATTCCAGCTATCCCTGCCCCATGCTTTGGAGCAGTTTGGCAGGATCAGTTGTCATTGTCAGGCATGTTTTCAGCTCTCCTGCAGAAGAATATGGCTGAGTTAGAAAAATTTCACCTGTGTGTTCTCAGTAAACGTTTTTTAGAAGTAGTCAGCTAAAAATCTGTTTTATTCTGGATATCTGTTTCCTCTGAACTGGTCAAATTGGTACCTTCATTCTGGAGGTGCAGGAAATACACATGCCTTTCCCATAACTCCCCCTTCTACTGTACCTGAAAGAAGAACTGCCTCCTCCAGTACTGTGGACTGTTTTGTTGTCAACTGGGCAACATGAAGGAGGAAAAAAAAGTAACAAGGAGGTCAGGATAAAGATAAAGCCTAGAGGAGGATAGTGATTCAAAAACAGAGGCAGAAAACATAGTCTGCAAAAGTCAAGGAGTAGGAACAGAGGAAATCACACTGTGGAAAATGAGGAAGAACCGCCTAATAATTTCGTAACAACATTAAATTCTGCTTAAACAGACTTCTTTTTTTTTTTTTTTTTTTTTTTTTTTTTCTTCCCATGGCCATGCCTTTTGGCATAATATCTAGTCCACAAAGGACTGCAGAGTCCCTGAGAAGATGCTTTTAGTACTCCTGAACATTATTCACCTGACTTCACAGCAAAAGGATAAGGATGGAGAGAATCTGGCCTATGAGCTGGTCTTCTGGGCTTGCTCTTTGAGACCAGCACACTGTCTGCATCAGTCTATCTGGTATCAGGTAATGGGAGCTGGAACACCTGTAGAAGCAAGACCTTCACCTCTTGGATTAAGAGCACACTTGTGATCCCTGCAACTTCCCTCTATCAGCACTGTCCTATGTGACTGAGAGACCCTGGATTTCCTGGCAGAAATGTCCTGAGCTTGACAGCACCCAGGGAGATCCTGCATGTCCCACGAAAAGGGGGAGCTGATATAAACTTCAGAGTTAAATTTACTCCCAAGAGCCAAAACAACTAAGAAACAAGAACTACAAGGGTAATCTTAATTTTTGCATTTTTAAAATTATGAGTAAATGTCACTTACCAAGCTGTTGTATTTAATGTTATATTTAGATTGTCTAAACTGGACACTAGGAAGCTAACGGAGCTAAGCAAAATTGTTAAAAATGCATGCACAGCACAAAACAACAAAAAAATCATAGCCTCTTACGAAATAGCTTCAATTTTCCTCAGAGATCTGGCTCTCACAAAAACCACAGAAGTTTCTCATTGTTATGCATTAATTTCTTTCTAAGCTGGTTTGCAGTCAGTCCTCTTCACCAGCCCTGACAAGGTTCATGAAACAATCACTGTAAGCATCACTGTGTCTTATACAGTACTAACACAGGAGGGTCCCCAAATTCATGAATATTATTCTGATTAGAAAAACACTAAAGTGGTCTCATTTACATACTGCTGAACAGAACAGATGCTGTAGGTTTCCTGAAAAATTGTCAGAATCTGCATTTCTATTCAAAATACTTCCAGTTTTGTTTAAAATGCTCTTTCACCAGTATCAGAGGTGATATGCAACAGACTTAATTGACTGGTAGGCTTGCAGCAAATAAACACCTTTTGTGATTGTTAACATGAAAAGAAGTCATAACCTCACAAATGGGTTTTTCTTTCCAAATTTGGAAAACAACATAGCAGCTATTATTGATAATAAAACCTCATATGTACAAACATACTGTAATTTACTTTGCAAAGGCAGAAATTGCCTAGTCATAAGACACTATATAGTTCTGGTATTACATCTGTGGCAGGAAGCTTAACAAGAATGCTTTTTCCAGATTACCAAAGTAAAAATTAGTGAGAATAAACCTTTTTTCTTCATCTTTGTTTTAAAGTAAAAAGAAGAAAACATAATCTGTTAAATACAGTGATTTTAAACGAATGTCATTAAACCAGAACAAAAACACTCTGCAGCCCTTCTGCTTCAGTTTAGTTTAAAACAAAAAATAAGTGCAATTGGCTTGAAAAAAAACCCCAACTTTTTTTTTTTATTATTTTTAGAAATCTAAATGGAAAGCTTGGGATATATCTCATTTTGGGAGATAGTAAATGGAAGCTTTCCATAGCTTCCTACTTGATGAATTACAGAATGAATATTGTTGCCTCCTCTAATTCAGTCTTTGTCAAACTATTGAATTTTCGTATGCTTTTAGCGTTAAGAAGACAGAGCAGGTCAAGAGTGTGGAAAACTCAATGTCACGCTTCACTGAATGCGGGAAAAGCAATGTTTCTGTCATGCACAGACAGTGTGGCACTGGGTTTGTTGGGTGTGTCACTGACCTTCTCTACACCAGGGGAGTAGCCTGGCTGTAACAGTAGCTGGCCATTAGCACTGTGACGGGAGCAAGAACTAGCACTGACAGAAAAGACAGTATCACCATAGTGCAATTTATAATCTTGTTATGCCCAAAACAGCTCATGTATTTTTAATACAGCATGAAGTGTATTGGGCTGTTGCTAATACTGATTTGATTTCTGAGGGTAGGCAGAGGAAGAAGAAAATGATAACATTTACAATTTAAATGTTTATATTTGTGAAATTTAATTTACTTCCCTACTAGGATTATCTGCTTTTAGTTTCACACTTGTAAGCACACAGGCTGGCTGAGCTAGAAAGCTTGAATGGAATTTTCAAATAACAGCAGATCCTAATCTTGGTTTGAAGGAAAGCCTTGGTGTGAGCTGATTTAATGAGGTATTTATGTGAGCTGACTGAACCCTAAGTTTCCTATTTCATTATTATTTATGGAATCTCTGTTATTCTTCTAAATCTATAATCTTTTCTAGTTGATGAGGAATATATGCTTTAATGAACATAACCATTTCTTTCTCATTGATACTCTGATTAGAGTGATATAACATTCTCTGTTTAGTACAACTATCTATAATATAGTTTCAATGATGGCCGTATTGCTAACTTTTCTTGGATTCAAGACATCAAAAGTTAGGATTTACTTATCCTGCAAAAATGGTATTGCTGGTAAGAGACTGATACCACTGGAGTCCTTGAAAGTCGCTTTCCAGGAGTGAGATCAGACTGAACAACAAATTCCTGACCCACGGCAGCACGTGCTTAATGTTCAGAACGGGATACCGACATCCGTGTTTAACAAACAAATTCCTGACCCAGGGCAGCACGTGCTTAATGTTCAGAACGGGATACCGACATCCGTGTTTAACTTTCAGAATATGCGTATTTGCCCCTGGCTGGGAGGATTGGTGTGGTGGAGAGAGGGTCACAGCAGCTCACAAGCTGTTTCATTTCTCACTGAAACCGATTTCCGAAGAGCAGTAATAGAATGCAAAGAATGGCTGATAAAATGCCCTTCAAAATCTCAACTTCCTAAATACTTAATTAAAAACTCTGGATTAAAAACTAAATAAATCTGAAAACAGGTTATATTTGTTGATTAAACTGCAGTTAATATGTTATTAAAAAGGCTATTCCAGAAAAGTTCAGGTTTCTCAAACCTTAGTTTTACTTGGCAGTGGCAGTTAAAAGACAGCACGAAAATTGAAATACTTGCCTAAAAATCTTTTTTATATTTACAACTTCTCAGGAAAAATATAATTTTTTTGCTACATCTTATATAAACAGACATTTTTTTTTCAAATTTCTTTCACTACACTTGTATGATAAACATTATCTTCTGGATTAAAGCTCTTCATAAAATTATTTATCCCAAAATACTTAAAAACTAATAATATAAGTTGTGGTAGAAAAATATTAAATAGAGAGATATGATGTACTGGTATAAATTTGTTCCAGACCAAGGCATAGTATTACTGTAATACTTTTAAAGCCATAGAAAATAAGATTTCTAAATTAAAATGAAGGAATACCTGTAACTACCTTGTGGGGCCAAATGTCTCTGTAAGCATATGCTCAGAAAAGGGACTGATTAACGACCAGTATTTCCTACATAGAAATAAGAACTTTATCTAATTTTTTTGTTTGTTTGTTTCCCTTTTATTTTTAGTTAGATGAGTCTAAAATCCTTTTGTTTTTGCCAGGTAGGGGGCCACATTTTGTGCTTATTCTCAATAACGTCAAAGACTTCAACTGTTCATTTTGCAGACGGTGAATATCTTTTTCCAATTCATACATTGAAAGAGACTTTTGTTTATTCAAAAAACAATTTAATTTTGATTCCTGTAGTGATTGTATGGCTTCAGTTACAGAATAGGGTTTTTAGGCACTATTTTTGCTTATTTGTGGTTTTTTTTCATTAATCCTATCTTTGGTTAATGACAGCAACAATTCTTTTGTTTATGGCCTGCTCTTGTTCGTTTTTCTCATTTGCTGTTTGGTGACCTTTAAGTTTTCCCTACCTTTGTCAGCGTTTAAGAGGCACACAGTAAATTACAGGATAAGATCCAGAGCATCTGGGTGAGAAAAAGTACCTTCTCGGCCAGAATCACCTGCTGACCTGAGTTACACAAACAGCTGAAATTTGATGAGTCCATTGCTACAATGAAGCGGCAAGCTTAGATAACTGAGAGTAAGTAAACGATGAGTGTATTGGAGCATAAACCGTACAGTTTCTGGCTTGTATTAGCAGGGTAATCCCCAATAGGCAATGCCAAGACAAGCCCCACAATGCATTAATCTTCCCTTGGTGCACCCCAGTGCAAGTCTTCACTTGCCAGAGCCTTCCTGCTTCTGGCAAGTAGTTTCTATTGCAAGGGAGTCCCTGCCCAGGCAGGTGTTATTTCACTAACTCTATCGAACTGCTGTTTCTGGCAGAGGAAAGGCAGTCACTAAGTGGATAGACTAAACTTCCAGTGCTAGACCTTCTTCTATATTCCTCTTAACTGCTGTTTCTCAGATCACTTCAATGCACTATCTTGGTTCTCTCATGCTAGTTTTCAAGGCAAGAGATGGCAGTTCCCCACAGTGAAGCAGACAGTGATATCCTGACATTTTCACTGTCTTCAACAACAGCAGCCAGGGTGCTGCTGTAGGTAGGTGTATGCTCCAGAGTGTTTTAAGGCAAGACTAGGGCTCTTCCCCTGCCTCTTCCTTGTCCTGCTTCCAGAGGGAACTGGGAGTGTGGACTGCAAAGAAGCTGCAGTAGTTCTCCCTGTCCTTTTCCATGATTACAACATCTGCTGGCCATTACATGAAGCATTATCTGTCCTGCAGTATAGATACATGTGCAAAGACAGAAAGAGCTGGAAAGCACATTTGCTGTACAAAGCTTTCAAAACCCTGATAAACATGCACACAGAAGAACACAGAAAGGGAGACGATACATTACATAAGGCAGAAAGATCAATCCATGTGAAGTTATACTGACTGCTGTCTTGATCGTTCATTGTTACAAGTTATACACCACCACCTTGAAGAACACTGAACTGGCATAAGGTGGATACTAACTTAAAAGCTATAGAAATATTAATCTCCTTCTCTTGTAAGAAACTTTATTCTGATTCCTTATAAATCAGCAATACCTTGCATCTAGAAAAACCTGAACAAGGCCAGAATTATTCCATTCCAATATGTGGTAATTTGCATTTAGAAATTTTACAATAATATATTTCAAGCTGACAAAGCAAGTCTGATTTCCCAGGGTGCATGACAATGGATTAATTTACAAAGGATTAATTTTCACTTAGGTCATTCTTACCCTCATATGTATATACACACATCTGAACACATAAGAGTTTTATTATCTTGAAATCATATTTCCTATTTGGCATGTAAACTAAAATTGTCAACAATTTTGATAACCATTTTTTCTCACAGCTGTGACATAAACAGATTATTATCTCAATCCAGAGAAACATGAGTGCATAGTTTTAATGTGTGTGATTTCTATAACCACTACTCTTTTGCACAGTTAATACATGTTTCCTTGGGTCACATACCAAATTTTGGTCTTTTTTTTTCCTGTTATATTCTTGGTCCTGAATCTTCTATTCCCATTTTACTGTATCTTTATTTATCACTACAGGTTTTGGTGGCATTTGCTGAATCATGCTGATTTAGTCTGAATCTAAAGGTACCAATGTCTTAGTCATAAGACACTATATATACTCCTGGTATTAAAAGCTATGACAACAATCTCAATCCGCATAAGAACTAAACCTAATTCCCATGACTGGAATACTGGAAAGCAAAATTCTGCATTCTATTGGAGCATGGGCTGGTCTCTCTTGAAGTTTCTTTTCAGACTCAGAGACTAACTCCAGCATATATAAAGATTTTTAGGTCTTGTAATTCAGCTATGATAGATATATCAGATGTAAGAATGCAGAGTAAAGGAATCTATACAAATAACAGGGGAAATTCTGGCCCAAACTCAGGAAAAAAATGCAAAACTTGTACTAAATTCATTAAGCCACAATTTCAGAATTCCAGTCTCCCAAAGCAAATTGAGCTCTTCCAGGATATTATTATCAACTATTAAATGCATGAGTCTCTTTCCCTGTGCATATATAAAAACACACAAGAAAAATATATGTGGATTTTTTTTTAAATCTGTCTACTACTAAAGGTATGTGTTCATAGATTATAAAACTTTGTTGTTCTAGATAATGATAGATGTGGATGAATTTTTACTGACTGATTGATGTAGGACCACAAATCTTTCCTAACGTCTTTCTTTTATGCTTTTGTTAATACAAAAAAACCCCACAAACAGCAGACATCTTGATACTTTCTGATATCCTCCTTCATATACAAAGTTAGTTCATCAAGCTGTTAGTTGTAGCCTAGCATCTTTCCTTCTCTAGAGATCAACTGTCCCATGGCACCTTCTTCCACTATCCAATGCACTCAGCGAAATAAAGATCTGCATATGAGATGTGGCCTCCCTGTGCCAGTTCCTTCAACAGAGGCACAGTTTTGTGTATCAAAACCAAAAGGGCAACTCTGAGAAATGTGCAGTGCCTGTGCTGGTCCAGGCAGTAAGAGCAGACCCTGCTATCCAGGTAAAACCCTGGTGACATAACAGACCATAGAGGTTCCTTGGCTGTTTCTGCCTGTTAATCCTCCTGCCAGCAGCTTCTGGGATCCCCCTCGAGAAGCAGGACATGCAGGTGGTTTTTCAGAGCCTACAGAGTAAGGTCAGTTGAAATTCTGATGTTCAGTGCCTGCAGTTATTGGGAATATTCAGTTCATACGTCCTGAATGCACTGTTCAGTTTAGGTGCGGAAACCAACCTCAGCAATTCAGTACTGCCATCTCCAGTGATGAGAGATGATCAAAGCAGTCTTCCTCCAAAATGATGAATGTTTAATTTTGATGTCTTTTAGATATTTATTTATAGAATTCATTTTATTTCCGTTTGGGGATTTTTTGGTCCTTGTATGATGCCTTTGATCCATGTTGTCAAGATTTTTCGTCACATTCACAGAAATCAGAAATTTTGAAGAAAGATGTTGAGAATCTGTTATAATTAACGATCTCAGAAGAATAATTTTAAAGAAAAATACAAAATCGTAATCCAAGAGAAGCATGACAGTTGACAGAAGTGAAAGTTACGTATGTGAAGGAAATATATTTGCATATATTAAGGTATAATATGCTGATCAGGAACATTCAAACCTCTTTTTAGTTACACGTCGTAAGCACTAAATACAGCAATAGCTTCCCACTTTTAATTCAACAGTTTCTCTAGTAAAAAAGAACAAGATTAATACTTATAGTTAATACTCTGAATTCTCAAATCTATTGAAAGAACAGCATCAATATAGTAAATAGTTCAACTTCAGGAACAGGCAGGGGCTAAAAAAGCTTTTGCATTCTTTCCCTGTGCTGCCGCCACAGGACAAGTCACTAGTGTAGCTGAAGCAGTCACGTCACAAACATACAATTAAAATACTCTGTGTGCACATATAGACATTTACATGTACATTCTTGTCAGTGTTTGTTCTGCTGACTGACTAATAAAGCATATAACATTGGAAATAATGATTTTTTTTGCCTGGTGATGAAATTACTTTCAAAGTGACTATTGTCTCCCAAAAAAGTACTGCTAAATAAATCACAATTATGTGTGCAAATAGGCTGATTACATTTGGCTGTACGACTGAATGACAAATTACACTGAAATGGCTTTTTAAACTTGCAACTACAAGCCTGCCCCCAGGCTGACCCAAGAGTCCTTTCACTTCAGCTCAAAGCCATTACTTTGCTATTAACTGCCATCCATTACAAAACTAGAATCATGCGCAATTACAATTACACGCTCATTTAGATGTGCAATTGTTGATTTTACATGTGCGATATTAATATTGTCTTGCATAAATATTTTATGCTTTCCTGAACCATATCTAGTAAAGGGAGTAAGTGTGACTCTCTGGCTTTCTGCAATCTACAGCCTTTAGGTGCACAAGCAATATGTGAAAAAAAAAAAAGGCAAATAATCTCTTTGATTGGTTTGCCAAGTAGGAAAAAACAGTTGGTTTTGGGGTGGTTTTTTTCTACATATATGCATTTTGTTCACACCACAATAAAACCTTTAATATTTATATTTTGCTATATATAATAAATCTCTCTTGGCTAGACCTGTCATTGGCTCTCTAAATTAATTATTATATATATCAGGTATTTGAGAGAACATGTAATGTAACAACAATACCAAATGAAGTAGAAATTTCCAGTAGGGTAGCTACCAGCACCAGGCTGGTAAACTGATAAAGCAAAAAAAAAATGTTAGCTTATGTTTTCATTTCCCACAGTCAGAAGCAGGATTCTCTCTAGGCATAGGCGAAAGTTGCTTGAGACAGCAGGTTGGTGGGATCTGCAAAATGGCTGCGGTCCAGTGCTCCCTCTGCCTACGCCAGAATGCTGGAAAGCTGGCCTCGCTGCTACTGCTGGTATTGCCAACTCATGGGTGGCAGTGTGTGAGGTGATAACTATTCTTGCTGGGACAGTCAGTGCCTCAAAAAACAGCCATTACCAGCCCTAATATTACCATCTTCCCAGCAGGCCCTGGAGCAACAAGCTTTCAAAATATCTGGCACACTCCATTTCTTTCCTCTTGCCCTATTTTTGCTCCTGCCCCTTGTCTTTCCCTTTCATATTAAAAGCAGCAGCCGAGTCTGCAGCCCCTATGAAATACACGAGTGAAGTTTTTTACTGTTTAATTAATCCTTAGCATATTTAAATCTGCAAAAATACTGGAAGGATATGTAATTCTACATCACTGTACATGATACCATTTCGATATGGCAACCACAAAAAGGGTTGTGTCGATCCTGTGCAAATCTGGTTCGCAGCACCTGCACACTTCTTTCAAAAACCACAACAGTCCCATGAAAATCTGTACCTTTATCTTGGTTGCCCCATTGACTTTTCTGTCAGTAACTGTTCTGGAGTAGCAGCAGACATTTAATATTTATGTGCACTTACATATTAATAATTGATAATTAGTTCTGATTTAGCCAAGGGAAATGCTTGACATGAATAGGGGAGTAATTGTTTTACATGATAATCTTGTGAGAATTGATGATGGATCAGAAGAAACATGGTATGTCTGAGTATAAACAAACTCACTTGGGAGAAATCACTTCAAACCAAGCATCAGTGTCTGCAAAAAGAATGTGACGGCGCACCACGCGCAAACAGTTCAGGAAACTAACTGGAAGATGGTGTGTTATGAGAGAAGACTATAGGAGCATGACATCTATATATTAGCCTCTATTTCAGGGACAGTATTCAACTCTCCATACCTAACTTAAGAAAAATAAAATTCAGAGATTGCAGTAAAGACGAACCAAGATGCTTGGTGGAGCAGAAAAAGTCTTTATACGTAACAAACCAGGACTGTAAATCTTAACATTGGATATTAATAATTAAATACCTATTATTTAAGTACTTCCTATTTATATAATTAAGTTACATACTTGATGACACCTACCTATTCTGAACCTCTGGACTCAGAGTTAGTAGATGCTATGAAATATTATAAAAAGACCAAAAAATTTAACAAAAAAGTTAAGGACTTTTCATTAACTGTGTTACTGACGTAATGTGTACTGATGTAATGTAAGTAAGATGACTACCTGGAATCTAGCAAATTAACAATCAGTGAATTTTAGTCTGCCCCTTTGGGATAATTGGGATAATTGGGCGTATCCATTATTGTTGATTACATGTTGTGAGAAAAAAATACATTTTAATTTCCAAAACATGCAGGGTGCCATGACTTACATAAATGAAAAGCCGGTGGCCGTTCTCTGGTCCCTCATACCTGTGTAACTGGTTGGTGCAATTGGGCAGGTTGGCTGATTCACAAACCTGACAGCTTTCCCAAGCCTCTGGATTTTCCTTTTCTTTCTGCATGAGTCTAGTTGTGGAGGCCTCACAGCTGTGTTTGAAAGTCACTTATTTTCTCCTAATTTCCTCTGTAATGACCTGATGAAGCATGACAACACTTTGTATGACATAAGGACAAACAGATCTAATTTTTGAAAGAACCTGGAAATCTCATTAACTACCAACAAAGGTAGGGAGGAAGAATATGGGGAGAAGTGCTTTCTGTTGAGCCAGAAAATCACCCAGACACAAGCTGACTCCTAATCTGCACATTTTATGGACATTGTAGTGATTGAGATCAGAAATCACCCTCAGAGGTGCCCGAGAGTAGAGGCCTGAGAGTGAAAGCACAGGCCGTACCACCCCTTCCTCATACAGACCCCGGGCTTCTCCCTCACGCTGGAGGAAAGGGCTCTGCCCCTGACTTGCAGCAAGGGGGGTTGCATTCACGAGCTGCTATAAGGTAACATACACTGTAATTATTTAAAAAAACAAAACCAAAAAAAAACCCAACCCAAACCTTCGCAACAACAAAGCACTCAGCAGCCTGCAATGGCAAAACTTCGAAGGCAAGCAGAAAAACAATCAGCTAAAGCTTTCTGTACAAACGACACCACCTTCATTTCCAGACTCTCTCAGTCCCCACACAAGACGGAGTTGGGGGCAGCACCTCCTCTTGCCTTTCCTGCTCATTGGCAGGGCCGGCAAAACCCGCCGACCCCCGTACGGCACCCTTCAAGTCTGCATCCCCTCCCTAAATCGCAGCAGGTAGCGGGAAGAAGCCACGGCGGCCCCGCTGAGGGACGGCGCCACCCGCCACCGCCGCACCCCCCCGCTGGCGCCGCGGCCGTTCAAGGCCCGGGCGCGGCCCGCACGCGGGGTGGCCAGCGCTGCCCCGCGAAGGCCGGTGCGCCCGGCGCTGAGGGAGAGCGGCGCCGGGAAGCCGTGCGGGGAGCGGGGCGGAGGCGCTGCCTGCGGCTGGGGGAGCTGCTGGGGAGGCGGTTGGAGGTGGGCCGGGGCAGTTCTTGGCATCCCTCGGCCCAGAGCGGGGCGGGAGCGGCTGGCGAGCGGCGGGGAGGGCCGCCGCGGGCTGCTTAGGTGCCGCGCTGCGGGGAGGCGGCTTCTGTCAGGCTGGTGGGGAGCGGCTTTGTTCTCCTGTGGGTTGTGGCAGGCGTTCGGAGGCTCTGAGACAAACCATGCTGTGCCCCTTTGGGCATGGGGAGGCGGTCGGTGTCTGGTTACTCGTGGGCCTGCTGGGCTCTGGGGATTTTTCACCAAAATTGTGTTAATTCCTTTCCACATGTGCAGGAAAGTCTTCCAAAGAGCATTTCTGATGGGCCCTCATAACCTTTGAATGTCCAACTAATTGTTAAGATGCTCAAAAAAAAGGTCATACAAAGGCCCCTGCTGGGCCTGCTTGCTACTGCAGAAGGCTTCCTTTCTGGTGGGCAAGTCACCAGTTGGAGTAACTACTGAGAAGCAGTAGGGCCTTTGTAAGGGGGAAGTCACTTTTCTTGATACTAGTCAGATAGAACACTGTATTATTCCAGAAGGCTGGACTAGGTAACTTGTTGAGATCTTTTCTAGCCTCTTCCTTCTGCTTACAGGAGGAAATAGAGATGTTAGAACACTGTACTTGATTTCACCCCTTACCAAACTCCATCTTTCTCATACTCTTTTCTGTTCTTGCTTTGGGAGTATGTGGTTTCTTTTGACATCCTTCTCATGGAAATTCAGGGGCACGGGAGGGGGGAGGGGCAAAATGTGTTGGTTTTCTGTCAGCAGAAGTCATCTTGTTCTCGTTATCAGGAGGACACTTTAAAAAATACAGGTGTGCTACATTCTAGAAGCTACCCAGCCTCTTAAACATTTTTTCCTGTTTTAAAAAGTATGCATATCATTTGCAATCAGGGTATGGAGGAAAACTTGCTTTTTTTTTAATCTTCTGATGCAAATATTATTACTGCATTGCTTTATGCAGAAATTTAGTATAAATGCAGTTTAAACAAGCATTCCTCATCTGTATAAAATGAAATACATCTTTCATGTCAGTAGTCTCAGTTCATTCACCTGTAGGAATTGTTATGTTGCTTTTGACTACAGCTTTCAAGTCTTTATTTTTTAAGATGAGAAGGTAGGAAAACAAGGAGGATCTACCCAGAGCTTTTTTCCTAGGTTCAGCACAACTGTTCCAATTCAGACAGTAGCCATTTAACAGTTGGTTTCTAGACTAGAATGGGTTCAAACTGGCCTTGATGGAAAATTGTTACTTGAATATAGTAAAAGTGTTTAAAGGATTACAATATAGTAACTGGTCAGATGCCTTTGCATTATAGAAAAAAACCCCAACAATTCAAGTGGGGAGTGATACTGGATCATATTTTAAATAACCTAACTTCTCTTTTCCTGTTCCATACTGGAATTGGATAGTAATCTCTACAGTTTTAACTGCTGAAGTCATGATATTTTCCTTTGAATCGTTTTTGTTACAATTATTCCCTTGTCCTATAAAGTCTCTTAGAGAAGACACAATTTCAGTACCATTATGATTGTGTTTTCATTTCTACTATTATTTTGCTCTAAAAGGAGCCGAAGTTCCTTCAAATCATGAAATCTCTCAGTTGACAAAGGAGATGGAGGTGGGAAGGAGAAGAATTAATATAGAGATATTAGAAATTAAGATTTTACAACTGACAGTTTACTTACAGTGGGAGATTTATCAGCCCAGCACCACCTTAGCAGTTTTAGGTGCTTCTATCAGCTAAACTGAGTGAAAAGATGCAAAAGTGTATTAATTTAACTAAAGTAGGTATTAAAGAGCAATTATGCAAGTTTATGTAGAGATATATATGTAAGGAATTCCTGTGCAGCCAGCAGACTGTAAAGGGTACACTGATGTTAATTAATTAAAATCCCATTGAATGAAATTGTTAGAAGATACTGTCATTTCCATCACGTGTCCCCATCGCCTTTCTCCACGCACACAAGCGTGTACAGGAAAAATCTTCTTTTTGAGAAGAACCTAGAGTAGCTCAGTTGGAAGGAAAAATGAGAGAGATGTCTGATTCTGTCTTTATGCAAATGTTATCCAGCATATTCTGTCATCTAAGAAAACTTCTGTGTTAGGCTTTTCTTCTTTTTCCTGCCCAGATGCTAAAATATCGTATATCCTCTTGTCAAATGCAGCTAACAAGTGGTAGATGTTCTCACTTAACATCCGTATGTGAAACTGAATACTCTGTATTGATTTCTGCTGCTTTTTTAAAGTGTGATCCTTCAAAATGTTAAAGGAAACTAAAAAGTTTATTGGTAAATCCCTTCAGCCAGCACAACCAGTGCATCATCTAGCTTCTAAACAAGGTGAGTAGCATGGCTAAGATACAGTTCACTTTACCAAAGCTTCAGTTGCTTTTAAGGAAATAGCAAGGATATGTAAGGTGACTTGTATTTTTTTTTTCAATGACTTTGTTCGTACTACAGTGGTGTATAAATACCTTGTTGTGAGTTGATCTTACTACATCATCTCTGATGAAATCTGAATTTAAGCTACATTAGGTTTAGGCAAAATTCTTTTTGGTGATGGTGTTCTAGCTTGGCATCTGAGCTTCTGTCTTCAGAAAGCTAGATCAGGCTTCTCTATTAAATTTGGATTTCTTGGGTTAGTTGGCTCCTGCTATCGAAAACGTAAAATACACATAGTTTAGCAAAAAGTTTTATTGTTTAAGTTTTATTGCAAGTACAATATACTGCACCATACTGTTCTTATCTAGCCTTCATACAAGTTTAAAGCAAACAAAAAAAGCGTAAGAAAAAAATCATGCCATATTTATGTCAGGTGTATCTGTTTTCTTTTTTTTTATTTTTAAATCTCTGTATGTCTCAGATATTGCAGTATTATAGCTATTATTGTTAAGTTAGAAATGTTTGGTAGCCAGACAAACAGTGACAGAAATGATGTGGACAGGAGCTAAGTGGCATGATAAATTTTTATCTTGTTTAAAATTCGTGGAAGAAATGGAAGAATGGTGCTATGGTGATTTAGAGCTTTTAAGTTGTGAGTAAATGCCTATATAATTCAGTTTGATTGCCGTACTGTTCTCATGGCAAGTACCACAAAATAAAAATGTGGAGTCTATCTAAAATATTTTTTCTTAATGTTTTCTCATATCTTCACTGGCATCAGTCATTGCATTAAACTTGCAGACTGAATTATCCAGCAACACTGAAGTATGTTTGCAGAGTAAGGTTGACTGGGTGAGTATGGAGTAAATAGTAGGTGACAAAGTTGATGGAGTGTGTTCTAGAGTGTTATAAATTGGAGGTCAGCTGATCCTGTGTTACCAAATGAAAAGTAAACTCTATTTCCAGCTAGGAGTGTCCTTGAATCCGTATGTTATAAGCCAGCAGTGTTAGAAGTGTTAAAAAGAAGTATGGGTTTCAGGAATGCCTTTCCCTGATATTTGCCTGCACTAGTAGCTGAAAAATACATCTTATGAGTTACATAAGAGTCTTATGAAAGTCTGTGTGGTGTTTCTTTTGTCTTCACTGAATTTAAGATAGCTAATTTAAACTTAAAGTACACATATTCAGTCTTTGCTTATTATGTGTAAAGAATAACATTAGAAATTTTTTTTTTTTAATTTTTAGTTTTGTTAGCACATGCACCAATCCATTTGAGGCAGCCAACTTCACAGAACTAGATAATTAAACAGTTGTAGTGTGTTCTGTAGTTCTGTTTCATTGACTCTGCTGGACTGGGCAGTTAAGGGGCTTTAGCATTCAAAAAACCAGAAGCACTCTAGTGCTTTATTGCCAGAAATATTTGGGTTTAGATGTGGTACAATGTGTCCTTCAAACTTGAAATTGTAGCTGTTTGCTGCAAAATGAAGTTTGTAGTGTTACAGCTGGAATGCTTATGTTTCATAGTCTGAATTTGATTTTTGTTGATACTGATTTGAATGTTCTTCAGAGTGTGTTGAAAGATTTAATTTTTTTTTGTTGTTGTTAGACCAAGTGTCTGTTCCTTCATTTTTTTTTATTTTAGAAGAGGCCTAATAATCCCGTAGTCCTTCCTTTATTGTATGAAGCTTCTGGAAGCTACCTTTGACTTAATTTTTAAAAAAAGTCATGGTGTTGGGAGCCTATCCTTGATCACACATAGGGAAATTAACAGTTATAGTTGTCTCTTGAGCAATATGTATTTAGGAGAACAAACTATTTCCTTTTATAACAGCCTGTGGTCAGCAATGTTGTAGTACTCAGTTTCATCAATATTTGGCTACGTGTAGCTACATGCTACATTTCTTTGATGTTAGTACAGATGTGTTTTTTAAAAAACTTTTTTTTTAGCATAGGATGTTGAAAAGGCTTTTTAATACTTTTGACTGTCAGCTGTTTCATGGGTACCTCCAAATACCAGCTAATTAGTACCTGATGAACCCCTACTTGATGGGCAGCATTGGCCTGGAGGCTGGCATAGCAGCTTCACAGAATATTTTTCTAAGCAGGAACATTCAGTATCTAGTTCTGAAGATCTTGGGACCTGAATCTGATGATAGAGAGTTGTGTATTACCACTCTTTAATGAGTCCTGCTGAACATTCTCTGTGTTTCTAAAAGCGTCAGTGATGATCTGAGAAAGCTGTACATTGCTATCTATTTGCTCTTTGGCTCCTGAGAAGATGAAATAATGTCCTCATTCCTAGAATAATATATATATTTCACTTCAAGAACTTGTTCTTCAAAGTTGTAATTGTATTTCAGGTACTTTGAATCTTATTGCCTTTTTGGCAAGACAGTAATAGTGCTCTGTATCTGCAATCATAAAACTTCCATTATCCTCATCCCTTTTCCTTCCTCCTCCAATATATTTTCTTTTACAGAAGATAAATGAACACAACTCTAAATACACTGTAAGGGGGAAAACAAGAACAACTGTTGACATAACACTTAGTATTGCTAAAAGAAAACAAACTTGTTACAACTTATTATACCAGTCATAGTCTTACATAGCGATGATCTATTCAAGAGAGAGTAAATATTCAAGTTGATATAGGTTAGGAAATGCAGGTTACTTTTTGGAAAGCGTGGTGAACAGTGAAGATTTTAAAAAGTAAAGCAGATTATATTTGCCACTAACTTATAAATAGATTTTTAAAAATAAAAGACGCTTTAGAAACAAAAAAAAAGCCAATTCTGACAAACCAGGTTCTTAAAGCAGTGAAAGAACTGAATAAGAATCTGGGAACTGAATTCTCTAAACTGTTTTACTCTGGGATATTTAGTATGCACACTTAAAGCTGCTTAGACTTCTGTCAGGAAAGAAGAATCAGCATATGGCACATCGGGAGTTCTGGTCAGTGTTAGATTCAACTCCGAGAATAAAGAACAGTGATTTATAGAATTAAAACTACTATCTGAGGAATTTACAGTCTGAAACTTCTAGTCTTAAGCCTTAGAGGAAGTGGAGAAGAGCTACTGTTAATAGTAAGCACAGTGATGGTGCATGTATCTATGATGTTAGCCTTGATTGTGGGGAATTTCCACCGAACTGGTGTTCAGAGTAAGAGTGCCTGGATAGTCAGTGTGCCCTAACTGGATAATTTAAAGCAAAGAATAATTTTTGTTCCTTCATGGTATGCAAAGAATTTTCAGAAGAACCTGGAGAGTGTTGAGTCCGCTACCTCAGAGTGAGAGGCTTGAAGTCTCCCATCAGTCAGTATCAATTTTAATGTACTACTTCTTAACTACCATTTAAAAATTATGTTGAGCTTCAGAAATACTTGCCCTGCTCTAGGGATATTCCTCATAGATGGATTCCATTCTTTGTAGATGGATTTCAGATAAAAACATGTATGAGTATTGTTGTGAGTGGTGATACTCAAATGTTAAATTTTGGACTGAAAATGAAGCATAATAGAATTCTTGATACTATAAACCAGTTGGCAGGATGATGTGATGGTGCAGGAAGAAATTTAAAAATGTTGTAACGTTGGCACATTGCTGTAAGTTCTGCTTTATCATGTATGTCTTTTTCTTGTGGATTTGAGAATGTGTTAAATCCTTGTCTGTACTTGGAAAGACCCTTTGAATAGCTAAGACTTGCGAAGACTAGTTGAACATCACAAAGCAGTTAGAATTAGCAGTACAGCTGTTAACTTCATTCTCTAAAATCCCTAGATTTTTCAGATATTTTCCCCCCAGAAGCTTTAGACACATCAGGAAAAGATAACCAAATTTCAACCACAGAAAATGGAAGTGTGAGTAGGGTGGATAATAAACTAGAAATATTTTGCCTTTTCACAATTTGTAGCCTTAGCGCACCATGAAAGCTGTTGGTGCAGTTACAGTACAAAGTGTTTAGTGCATCTCTGTCCAGAAAATAGGATCTCTTCCGCTTTTGACAAATGCTTCCGAAAATTTTCAGGACTTTTCAGGTCTTCCTGCCCTTAACACCACACCCCCCTCACCCCACCCCCATCTGTCTCAGAATGAGATTAAAATTCCTCAGCCAAACCTGTGGAGCCTTTTGGGAGCCAAGACAAACTGTTGAGGGTAAACTGCTTTTGTACATTCCAAAACACTCACTTCAAGGTTTTGGCAGCCGGAAGGAATGCAGCATTATACTGTAGATGTTGGATCTTGATGCTTTTGAAACCTTTTGCTAAGTGAGAGAATCCAAGTCTCTCTTTTGGTTTTAAGGAAAGTCCTTCCTGCTTTTTTTATTCCCTAGTGTAGCAGTTTCTGGCTGTCTTCTGGGTGAGATGAGAGAACAGGAGGAGATAATTGTGTTCTTTTGAAAAACTAGCAATAGTGCTAAAGTTCTCTCTAAAAGATTGCTGTCTCAAATGTGTTTACCTATACTGCTTTGTACGTCATTGAACTATTCCTTTATTATATGTAATCAAGAGTAACAAATGTTCTACAGGTTCAAATTAAATTTCTCAGTGGTTTTACATTACCATTATTCCTATTGACAACTTTCTGCAGTTATTTTGCAGGACCCTTGTCTTTCAAGTTAGAGATGCATCAATTGTTATAAATAGCTGCAGTTCTGACTACAGTTTAATTTGTGCAAGACTTGTTTCTTTTCAGACTGTTTTTATACTGAAAAGCAGACCGTGATTCAATTGCAAGGAGTAGAAAAATTTAACAGAATCCAGTTTTCTTTGTGCACAAAAAGTATTAATTGTCCAAAACCTTGGTGACTGATGACAGCAAAATTTATTACTGAAACTGTGCTACAACTGTTATTTTTTAACTAAGAAACTCAGAAACATACATTCTTGTTTTAATATGCTTAAAGGAAACTTAATTTTGTGAAATATATTGAAAAATGTTTAACTCTTTCCTCCCTATTTTAGTTACCTGAAATGACTGAAGTGAAGGTCTTAAGTCAACCTATGATGTCCTGTCAACCAAAAGAGCATGAATCAGAAGGAAAAAAGGGTAAAATATTTCTGTGTCAGAATTGTGTTTTTTGGATGGAAGACAGCTGAACTTTGAAGAGATGTGAGCTGCATATTATTTCTTCCGATTAGCCAGTGCTTTGAGTATTTGGCTTCCTTTTGTACCAAGAGAGCAGTATGAAACCTTTTCGTTTTCACATAACACTGTAGAGAAAGTGTAAAACTTGGCCATAACTGAGGTGGGAAACCTCCACTGGTAGACTTGCTTGCATATAAGGGTGTACCTGTCTTTTTTTAAACCAAAACCAGCAAAGAAAACCAAGAAAAAAGCCCCCATGAGCTTAAAAAGATTTCTTCACACAAAATCCTGGTTTTGTGTAAATTGCTTCTGTGTGTAGAAGTGCAGATTTGAGTTGCATCCTTTAGCCTGTTGCAGGGATCAGTCAGACTATTGCATGCAACTAATTTAAGAATTTAGTACTTTGGTTTCCTTTTCCTACTCTTACTACAGTGCTTCTGAAATACTAATTTTCTGATGGTTAGAAATCAGTTAATTTCTTCTATGATTAGAAGTGACTTCTGGACAGTTTGTTCTTGTGTCAACGCTGTCGTTAAGGTTTGCTCCTTATGCTTTTCTTTCTGTACTGCCTGTCACTCAGTACTCATAAAGCATAGTAGTGTTTTTGTCATGGTTTGGTAGTTTAAACAAGCCAAACTTTTGCTCTGTTTTTCATTAAGGAATACTTTCAGATTCCAAATGTATTCTCACAGTCCTCCTCTGCACTGCTTCCTGCCTAATTCTTCGTTCTTAAACATGTCACAGGAACTGTGACAGTGAGCCAGGTTAGGTCATCAGTTCATTGAGACAATTTTTTCTGTTAATGTCTTCCTGTAATCGGGCATCTCAAATCCCCCATCTACAATCTCCAATCTTTAAGTAACCTCTGGAGACTTGGTTTGTTCTGTTGCTCTTAGTACTCAAGAATTGAAAGAATTCTATTAAGTTTTTTTGAACCTTTCCTATTTTTCCTCAGTCTGAGGTTACCATCACCCAGGTTCTTGAGTAATTCTACAGTAATTCTACACTGTTGTGTGCTGCTGACTTCAAAGTAGCTCTTCCATGTATCCCCTTTGAGGCTCAGGTTTGTTTCTTCTATTCTTGATCTTGGTAAATAGAATAATGTTCTGTTCTTTGGATCTAGTTTGGTGTCAGGCTTGTCAAGTTCTAACTGCTGGTGGCAGCTTTCTGGTCCTTTCTCAGTGATTCTGCTTGTGGTATGTAGAGACGGTTGTATTCTACAAGATCTTAAATGACTTCTCATCAGATCCTGGTCTTTTGTATAGACCATCACTTTGGATCTTTTTTAGTGGTTAATTGCTCTGTGATGCCTTCCTGAGTCTATTCCACATTTGTCCATAATGTCAAACTTTTTCCAACACTTGTTTTCAGAGGGCTTTTCTTTGTTTGCTGATTGTTGTAATCCTTTCCTTCAGAGTAACACAACTTTGATTCTGTTGTTCAGCTACTGCCTACAAAGAAGTCTTTTTTTTTTTTCTCTTTTTTCTTCCTCTCTTCCATCGCACTGTGAAATTTCCACTGAAACTCCATTTTTATCCCCAGTTGTACCTTAAGTTGTAGATAATAGTTTCTATTTGATATCTGTTCAGTGGTGGTATGCCTTCAATTATCTGTCTCTACAGTTCTTAAGTGCTTTTTATTGCTATCTCAGTCACTTCCTTGCTTTCCCTTAGAATCATAGAATTGTTTGGGTTGGAAGGGATCTTTAAAGGTGATCTAGTCCAACCCCCCTGCAGTGAGCAGGGACATCTTCAACTAGATTGGGTTGCTCAGAGCCCTCTCCAACCTGACCTTGAATGTTTCCAGGGATGGGGCATCTACCACCTCTCTGGGCAACCTGTTCCAGTGTTTTACCACCCTCAGAGTAAAAAAGGTCTTCCTTACATCTAGTCTGAATCTACTCTCTCTCAGTTTAAAACCATTACCCCTTGTCCTACCACAACAGGCGCTGCTAAAAAGTCTGTCCTCATCTTTGTTATAACCTCCCTTTAAGTATTGAAAGGCTGCTATAAGGTCTCCCTGGAGCCTTCTCTTCTCCAGGTTAAATAACCCCAACTCTTTCAGCCTTTCTTCATAGGAGAGGTGTTCCATCCCTCTGATCATTTTTGTGGCTCTCCTCTGGACCTGCTCCATCAGGTCCATGTCTTTTTTTATGCTGGGGACCCCAGAGCTGGACACAGTGCTCCAGGTGGGGTCTCATGAGAGCTGAGTGGAGGGGCAGAATCATATCCCTTGACCTGCTGGACACACTTCTCTTGATGCAGCGCAGGATATGGTAGGCTTTCTGGGGCTGCAGGTGCACGTTGCTGGCTCATGTTCAGCTTTTCATCCCCCCCGTATCCCCAAGTCCTTCTCCACAAGGCTGCTCTCAATCCTTTTTTCCCCCAGCCTCTATTGATACCAAGGATTATGCTGACCCAGGTGCAGGACCTTGCACTTGGCCTTGTTGAACCTCACGAAGTTCATGTGGGCCCACTTCTTGAGCTTGTCCAAGTTCCTCTGGGCAGTATCCCATCCCTCAGGTGTGTCAACCACACCACTCAGCTTGATGTCATCTGCAAACTTGCTGAGGGTGCAATCGATCCCACTGTGTTGTGTGGCTGATGAAGATATTAAACAGTACCGGTCCCACTATGGACCCCCGAGGGACACCACTTGACACCGATCTCCATCCAGACATTGAGCTGTTGACCACTACGCTCTGGATGCAACCATCCAACCAGTTCCTTATCTATTGAAGAGTCCAGCTGTCAAATCCTTATCTCTCCAATTTAGAGAGAAGGATGTTATGGGGGACTGTGTCAAAGGCCTTACAGAAGTTGTCATTTTCATATGTTTTTAAACAAGGGGAAAAAATGCCATCCGTGTATGCTCATGTTCTTTAAACTATTCTTTTAAAAGTTGTCCTCATGCCCTCGCATATGTTCAGCAGTTATTACAGTCATTTGTGGTCAAAGGCAGGAAAAAATCCCATTCATAGTTGACTTTGTGGCCTCTCTTGTCAACAGCCTACAGCCTGAGAAGCAAAAGCTGTAGTCAGTCAAGTGACTGGTAACAGTCTTGCAGGAGGCCTGTTATTCCTAAAGGAATAAACTTCTTTGTCACCAAGGACTAGAAATAAAGTTTGACCCTTAGCCTAATTTTGTTTCTGCTCTTGTTTAAGAATATCAGCTTAAAATATGGATGTAGGTAGAGACAGTGGTACAAACTCAAATGATAACATGCACATGTTAAACAAAGCAACAAAGCCCCTGACTTGTTGATTCAGTGTAAACCCCTCAAAACTATTTCATTGGTATTAATCTGTTTGCCAGTTTACATGCAGCAGATCTCATGATTACTTTTAGCTGTTGAAAGACATCAACTTAATAGCTTCAAGAAGAAAGACACTCAGGTTTTGATATCTGACTCATAGAAACATGTGCCACTTTGCTGTGAGTTATAAACAGATTTTCTTCTAGGGTTTCAGTTTGTGGTGTTTCTGTTAATTAGTACAAGATATAGGAAGTCTGTCTGTAGTGTAAGGTTGGATTCACCTTTTTCTGTTCTTTTGTATTAAAACAACAAACCCTTATTAGCTTGGAATAGTCCTCCATATTTACTAAGTCAATTTGATAGATTTAAAGTGAAATTCTCTGTAATTTACTATAGATTGGCCTGATGCAAGGTCAGACTTAAATTACTGCTGGTTTTAATACTGATTTTTATATTCCACATGCAGCATTTCCACCCTTCTATAAGAAACCAAATCAGTTCTCTGAATTCCCAACCTTAATGCCTTAAAAACCAGTGTTGAACTTAGTAATTTTGTATATTCACAGAAAGGATCAAATACAGCAGAGATTTCCTCCTGAAACTTTCAAGTGTTTCTCTCTCTCAGAAGAAGCCAGAATTTCTTCCTGATCATCCAATTGTACTTGAAAAGCCAGTAAGTGCATTTTTCATATTAAGTGAAGTTATAAAAATAGTCATGACAACCCATTTGATCGGAGACATTTTTCTCCAGACTAGCCTGCCAAATTGATAAAATGTTCAAAAGTCAGATTGTGCAATTCAGCTCTGTTAAGTTTGTACATAACTTCCCCGGTCAGTATGTGGCATCTTACCATGACAACTACCATACAAAGGAAATGGGGTTTTTCTTTGTTTTCAGGAAAAAGATCAGGTATGTTTCCAAATTTAAAGCCAGTATGAAATCATATTAAAGCTTTCTACTATGAAATAACAGTATGTAGCTTTGGTATTCTCTGTGAATTCCATCTCTGTCTTTTCAAAATAAAATAGAGCAATCTTGATAAATTTCTGGCTTGGTGGAAGTCTGATTCCTGTGTTTAAGTTGTCCATGCATCAGTGTCCACTACAAAACGGTTAATGAGCTTAATGCAGTTTGTGTGTTACCGTTATCTCTGGTCTGTGCTGTTGGGGAGAAATGAATAGAAATGAATGTGAAGGATATCCAGGAGAGCCACCTTACCTTTGAGATGAAATAATCCTCAAATACTTCATATGCTAAGGGAAAAAAATCTAATGGTTTGCATTCCACACACCAAATGTGGGAAAATGTTCTTGAGTATAAGCATTATAATATCAATTTGGGCTACATAACAGGCTGCTTTTGAGGTGATTGGCGTGTAGTTCTTCTAGAAATAAGATTCCTGGAGAAGTATGTCCAGATGACTACTGTGTTGGCTGCAATTTGAGGCAGTTTTAAAATTCTAAAATTTCTATTTGGAAAAATAAAGTTAAACTAATATATGACAGTACTTCGCCTTCCATGATCTTACTTTTTGCATCTTTCTGTTACATTTGTCCTTAAGATGAAGGCTTTACTTGTTTGAAAACCTGCCTGTGGATAGGGAATTTTCAACTCCTGAATTTTCTGACTTTTTTTTTTCCCCCTCTTCCTGTTGCTTGAGTTTCTGGGGGGGGGCGGAAATTTTGATAATATATACACTTTCACATGGTTATGTTCACAGGTAAAGGAGGACTCTTGCAGAAATGGTATCAGTGGACAAAATAATTCTTAAATTGCTCATGACATGGCTAAATTGCAAATAATTTGGGTAGAGGGAAAGGATAGTAAAAACTCATGCAAGCCAAGATGGGTTGCATGTGTTTTAAGATACTGTTTTGGAGCTGGAGGATCTATGACTGTAGCATGATATCTTACATGTATCCAGTTGTATATAGTCTTGTCTTTAGAAATAAGAGTATCTCACTGTTTGTGAGGCCTGCTCTTAAAAGTCTTTGCTCTGCTTTGTGTTAGTGATATGCATGTAAGCACCCACCTGCATATGCTGGCTTCTCACAGAGATAAAAAAGCAGTGAGTTTTCTGATTCTTTTCATCTGCAAAAGGGGGTGGGTAAATTAGAAACCCTTATTAGTTAGGATGTTGTGTTAGAATAACATAAAGTGTATCACTTAGCTATTATTATTGGTGTCTCAAGCACAAAGTATGGATGGTGAGTAGGAAGCTAAAGGAGACTAATCCTGTTCTCATTAAAAGAAAGCAAAAGCTGGTGAATTTGGAGTGTGATCTTGGACACAGTGTTGAAAAGGGTACTGCAAGTATGCTGGTTTCATTAGTATATAAAGGTGATATTATTAGCTTGCCAATCATACTTCAGAAGTTAGTTCCACATGAGAAGTATGAAACTTGGTCGGTGATAGTCTTATTTTTTTTCTGAATTGACTAGAATGTTTTGCTGTAATACAGGATAAAACTATCCACTGTTGTATTCTAGTGTTGATTTTTAGTGTAGATATTGAATTTTTAGTAATTTGGGAGTTTGTTTGGAGGCATGTTAACATGAATTAAATATATAAGTTCTTTGGATGTGGTCTGTCTTGAGATGTATTCTGTATGTCTGCATGGATATACCAGCTTGCTTTTCATTAAGCAGTTTCCTTATTGGCAAGGAAGAGGAAAAAATTACCATTGTTTCCAAGAACATTGTAAGATCTCAGTTAAAGTATAAGAACATTGTTAGAAATCTCATTGCCATATACTGAAATAAAAATTTTATTTGTGGGACACATGAACCCTACCCAGCTAGTCACTTTCTATAAAAAGATTGAAGCTCTTGGAGATGTTAAGTTTTTCTGTATAGGACTCTAAATATCAGAACATGTGTATAGAATAGAAGCTGAATCTTACCCAGGAATGCCTTAGACTTGACTTGGCCTGTCAACTAACAACAGGTCTTACTTTCAGGTCTTGTATATTAGTGTGAAAAGATACATACTGAATTTCAAGAATGAGGAGTGATAAAACGCATTTCAAAATTAGAAGAAAAAACCCCAATAACTACAACATTTTATGGGACAAAATATGCATTATTTCATCTTCTGAGTTAGCTTCATCTCTTGGAGAACATTACTAGTGAGACTTCCATGAAATACAGGACTGATTAGTCAACATGGAAATAGGAGAGGCCTCTGTCTGTTCAGAATGTGGGCCTTGTTGGTGTAGAGCTCCTCTTAAAACAGTGACACTGAATAAGCAATTCTTCTTTCCAGGAGAGGGTTTGTCTCAAATGAGAATAATCTGAGCCCAGTATCCCGTAAAAGGATATTCGTCTGTTAAGAATTTTTCTTTATACTTCTTATAGGATGTAGATTGGAAGAAAACCATTCAATAGTTCTTGACCATGTAATCTGGTTTTTTTTGCTTGTTTGTTTTTCTTTTCTAAGCATGTTTTTGGTAGCTTTTAATGAATTTTACCAGAATCATTTAGTTTGGAAGGGACGTCTTGAGATCACCTAGTCCAAGGCCTCTGCTTAGGCAGAGTCAGCTAGAGCAGGTTGCCCAGGATCATGTCCAGTCAGGTTTTGAGTATGTCCACACACACAGACTTCACAACCTCTCTGTGGAGAGATTGCACAACCTGTTCAAGTGCTTGGTCACCCTCATGGTGAAAAAACAGTTGGTTTGGGGAAGCTGTGAAAGCTGTGTCTCTTCCATTGGATCTTACTGGATGTTCCCATTAGTTAAAAAGAAAAAATAAATCAAAATTCTTCCTCATAGTGTTTGTGCTTTCTAGAAGGGTGGGAGAGATACAGTCTTAATTTTAAGAACATTCTGTAGCAGAGCTGACATGATAGTGAGAAATTACCTAAATGTTGCTGTTCCTGAGATCTCGAAGGTAAGCGCTGAGGTGGATTTCTGTGCAGTTTTGCTTGTGGCATCCCGACAACAAGTTATCTAAAGATAGTGTTCTGTTGGTAGAGCAGTACCAGAAATGGTAGTAGAATGTTTGTATCCTGATGGTATCATTATTCTGGATTTGTTTTCAGTGGAGTGTGCATAACCACTTAATTTACTTATACTGAACAGTTAAGTGGTGTTCAATTGTCCCATTAGTTTCCTTAGTGCAGCAGATTCTCTGGTTACATGGGAGAGTGCCAGTGTGTTGACTGATCCCATGTCACCCATTTTTCTGCACAGAAACAAGAGGGATCGATGAGATGCATGTGTAAATTAAATGAATAACGCTTAAAAGGGGCAGAAGGAGGCCTTGTCATTTCTAATGACAGACAATCCTGTGTGTCAGTGATTTTGTATTTAGGAGCAGGTGGGTGTCAGTAGTTGGCTGCTGAACTGAATATTCAGGCAGTGCTTGCCCATCTTAAGACTTCCCTAGTTCTGAAGTTTTGAAGTCACTGCTGAAGTACATGCCCATCTATGAATGAAAGCCATATTTCAGATGGAGAAAGCTTCCTAGAGTGACTTGTACAAGGGAGATGCTTTTGTTACAGTTAGTGGGCTGTGGGTTGCATTTGTCCCAAAAGACACGGAGGCTTTTTGAGATGTGGCGATCAGGCCTACCTGTACATAGCTCAGTGTTTGAACTGAACTGATGCTACTGTGTTGACAAAGACTTCCAGGAAGATTTCAGATTAAATCTCTATGATTAATGAAAGTAGAACTGTTTGCATTAATCAAAAAAGACCAAATTGTTAAATGTACATGGAATAGAAAAGGGTTATAAGCAGACTCCTGAAAACTTGATTTAAATGACCTCTTATAACTGAAGTAATTTGAGGGCTTGTTTGTCTTACAGGAAAAGAGCAGCCCTTTTATTGATATATGCAAGAAGTGACAAGTTGTTTGGAAGATGAGAAATCCATCAATGAAGGAGCTACATATGATTTAAGATTTTTGACGGTACTTGGGTACTTACAGATGAAAGTAGGACCCTATGAAACCTGCAAAAATGCCTGTTTCTTTCTGTAATTGCCTGAATGCTTTAAAAGTCAAACCTTTAATTTGTAATGCCTGAGGTGGTAATACAATTAGAGTGAAAATAAATAATTTTACATTTTGCTGTGACAGAATTTTGTCCTTGAATTGTCTGTGTTACATAACCATATAGTTTGTCTGACCATAAATTCTAAACCAATACTTGACTGGGGCTTTTTGCTTGCTCCCACCTCCCTTCCTTAGCAGTAATAATGGAAAAACAAATGCTGGCTGTGTCAAATCACAGATGTCTTAGAGTACGTACTCCTCTAGCTTTTTTTTTTTTTTTTTCCCCTCCAAATCTTCACTTCCTTTCTTTCTTATTTTGAAATCTCCATCTTCACACAAGAGATTCCTTAATATGTTGTGGATGCATACGTTCTTTCAAGGTACAAAGTCTCTTCTCTTGTTACTAACAGTTTCACTAAAATGAGAAATCTTCTCTCATTGTGGATCAGAACAAGAGAACTGCCTACACATTGCATTCCTTGAAGTTCTTTGTAAATAATTATCCAGTGTTTTTGACTTTGAAAAGTGGAAGTAATGGGCAAAATTGAGAAACAAGACATTTTATTCACATCTTATATGGGTATACCAATGCATAGTTAATTCTATAACTTTTTTTCTTAAATTAGTATAGTGTTTAATAGTGAAGTGGAAAGCAGTAGTTTGAGTGTTGTCAGAAAACATCCTTTAGTTGACAAGCATCAATAATAGCTGTTTTGTATGAATATAATTACCTTCAAAACCTGTATTCAGACCTACAATAACATCATTTGGGCACTGAAGGCAATTTTTTAACCTCCATCATAAATTGTAATGGAAGATAAATGAAAATGTGTCACAATAGTGCAGAAAACTTTCAAGTTGTATTGGATAGACACTAAGATTCTTTCCCTTAACTATGCAAATAAACTTGTTTGAATTCAGTTTCTTTTATGTTTAGCAGCAGTTAGTCAATTAAAATAAGCTTGCAAGTATATTGTGTTTGTATGTTGTTTAGAAGTAATGTTACAAAGAATTGAATTTTTTTTTTTTGGTCTGGTTTTTAATCACTGAGAGTGTTTTTAGAGTAAGTGCTATGGATCTTTTTCGCCAGTTGAAGGCAATTTCTGTGTGTAGCTCTTAAAACTGAAGTGAAACTTCTCAAACTTGTTCTGTACGATTCATCAAAGCATTTGTTTACTAGTAAATATACAAAGGAGAGTAACTGTTAGAAGGACATATGACCTTCTAGAACATTTTCCCCCCTCCAGCACCTAATTGACATGAAGTTCTAAAGCAGGTTATTTTAAGAATAATTTTAATATAGTTTTTCCAGTGGAAAGGAAAAATGTTATGAACCTCAGTGTAGTTGTGTCAGTTTCCACTTAAGAATTTACCCTGTGGCAGTGTCACTGTATTTCCTTTGTTGGTAGATCAGTAGTGACAAAAGAAAACATGCCGTACGCTATACTGACATCTTGGCATAGGAAGAAAGCCAGCCAGATCTTCAGGAGTATGAGTAGTTTTACTTTTATTTTGATAAGACAAGAAACCTTTAAACTTTCACTGATATGTCATATGTGAGTGTAATACGGCTATTGGGTGCCTTTTTAAGGATGAACAGATCTGTAGTTGGATTCTGTCAATATGGGAAAGCTTTGGACTTCAGTATTAAAAGCATTCACTTTTGCTGAGTTACTGTAAGATTTAAAGGTGAATTTTGTCTCTAACATGGGCACCTAAATTTAGTTTTTGATATCCAAATTTGCATAGAGAACCTAGGCTTCATTGACTTTATTGGCAAAAGGTTTGACTCAGTTGCCTAAAGGTAGGCATCTGGTGTCATCTGAGATATGTAGGGTATCTGAAGCAGCTGCATGGGGCTGGCATAAAGGACACACAACCTATAGGTAACTCTTGTCCTTCTCAGCTGGGAGCTGGAGACCAGTTGGGATACCTTAGAGCATCTCACATGTACTAGATGCCTTTGTTTAGGCAACTAATTTGCCTCAGAACTCCATTCATACAATAGGACCCAAGATGCTTGGTCACATGCAGGTACCTAAATGTGACACCTTTCTTAATCTTGAATACAATCCCGGTCGTGGTTTCTGGAACACAGAATCTTACTGCAATGAAGATTGCTTGTTTGTAGTCTAAATTCCCCACTTTTAATTACATATGGTAATGTATCGGTTGAGTTGAAATAAAAATAGGTAAGTTGAGAAGATATTTTATTGACTATGACTGTTACTTTTTGAGTACTGTTTGTAACCTTGGACCGCTAGACAAGTGGAGAGAGTGGTCATTTAGTGTGTAGAGCCTGTCAACCTGTCGTGGAGGTGTGAGGTTACAATAGTCACCTTTCATTCTTGGCCTGAAGGACACACGTACTGCTCAGATGCAGGGGACAACAGCAAGACTTCTTGGGGGAATAAAGTATTTCTACTTGCAGGTTTATGGATATTTATGCTTTAACAGCAGTTTCTCTGATGACTTCTCAGTGAGCTGCTGGTGATCTAATGGAAATATTTTGTGAGTGGTCAGGACATAGGGTTTAAAGCAAATTGGTTGTGAAATGTTAAGTCTGTGGATCCATAGTGGCTTGACATACAGTCAGATATGTTTCCTCTTGCGAGGGCAGGGGCTAAAGGCTGTGAAGAGGGCAGAAATTATCCTGTATGAAGTTCTGTATTAACATAAAAAGTCTCTATATTTATTCTCCTAATTAATGACTTGCAGATTTTCTGAAGCATAAGACACTTAGGAAAATGTGTGTTCATGTTCATACCTGTTTCTTCTATAAAAGCAGAAAACGGCAGCATTAAGTAACAGTTGTTTATTAATGTAAGACTAAAACTTTTCACAAACATTTAGTCATAATACCAGTCAAGACACACTTTTCTGTGACAGTTTGGACTGAATATACACAATAAACAATTTACCATAGTTGCGTTACTTCAGCTTTTAGAATGCATCATTTCACTGAACTAGTCACGAGAAGAGAAGGTAATAAATGTGCAGTTTTCTGTATTTTAAAGTGGAAAAGATCACATCCATAATAAACAGTATCACATCATAAATTCATAACCCTGCACACCTGTACACTGCTCTATGAATGTTACTGTAATGAAAAACAATGCAACATTAACGTTACTTGGAACCACAGCTTCTAGTTGTTATTGAGGACCCACCACGATGCTGAAAGAGAGAATTTATTTATTCGTTAACATAAACAGTATTTCTTTTTCTACCTCTTGTAAAAATCCTAAATAAAATAGCTATAACATATATAAAGAAACATTAATTTATATATGCAGTTAATACTACTTTATTTGAAAACTGTATACTTTCAAGGACAAAACCTCTCCAGACAGGGGAAGAATACTTCAGATACTAGGAAAGCTGAATTTAACTGGTTGGGGGATGGCTTTAGCACAAGAATTTATATCTCCTTTTGATAACATCCAAAGAAGCATTAACATGTCAACTGAGCAGTGTGTCCCCTGGGTGGTTGTGCTGCCTTTAATGACTTTCTTTCCTGGTGACATTACTCAAACCTGGTGTTCTTTTTACACGACTCTAGGAACTAAGAGTGTTTTGACCCAAAAGTAAGAGAATTGATGGACTTGTAAAATGTCATTGGCATAAAAGATCTGTAATCACCAGATTATAGACAGGGCTGGAGTGCAACACATACGTACTTCTTCCCCTCAGTCCTTACTCTTTGTCCTTTCGAAATTGAACCTTATGCAGAGAGGAATCACAAGATTTATGGGGAGAGACAGGAAGGAAGGAAGGAAGGAAGGAAGGAAAGGAATTGTGACTGAGATGCCACGTCCCCTTAGCATGTCCTAGGCTCAGTAGGTTTTGCACTACACAGTTTGGAGATTAAATTTATTAACACAACCTGTTTCTGTGAATGTGTCCATAAATCCTTCAATTTATGCCATTTTTATGAAAAATGTTATTCTTGAAGAAGAAGATACTTAAGAATCTTACCGGAACTGGGGCTATGAAAGCCTGGTAGTCTCTGACACATCAGTGGATTAATGAATTTTGGCCAAAAAAATGCCAATTTAACAGTTTGTTTCATGGCTTGTAGCATCATAAATGTTCAAAAGTTTTCCCCTAGCTTTTGTTTTCTTCACCAGAAGGTTCTCTAGTGTCCTCAAGTCCAGATCTTATATAAAAATGAGACATTCACTGAAGATGAACTGAGTGATTCATGCCACCCTGGTAGATTGGCCTGAAGCAACTTGGTCAGTTAACAGGTGTGCAAGTGATTATAATAGGTTGTGATTCCTATTAACTGATGGTAAATGAATTTGCTTTAGGATAATACTAGATCTAACAGTCTTGAAAATCCTAGTCTTCCTGAATCATTTTTGGCCACAGAAGTTGTATCATTATTAATTTTAATTAATTGGTGGAGTAAAGACTTTTGGGTTGTAATCTTTGATTGAATCAGATTTAGAATTGTTTCAGTGCTTAGTTAACCAGATGTCTAAAAAGGTGTGGATGTCTCTGAGCTAGGGTAAATTTGTTTTTAAAATAGAGCCTATCTATGTGCTAGCTGCAGACAAGTTTTTTTCCTGATTTTACAGTGGTATCATTTTACAGTGTCTAAAATTCTTTCATAAAGTACACTGGTAGGATTGCAGCCATCATTTTTTTACTTCAAGAATGTTTTCTGTCTTTCAAATACAAATACAGTTGGTATAGATCAAACATGGGAAGTACTTTCTGTGAAACAAAAGTTCAAATCTCTGCACATATTTTAAAATTATAGATAATCTATAAAATTGTAAAAATAACTGTGAGTGCATTTCTTCCTGTTGCCCCCCCCCCTCCCCATCAAGGAGTTCACACTGAGAAATGCTGTTTCTATGGCAACTGTCTGCCAGGATAGTGCTGCAGACTGAAATCCTCCTTAGCAGGCGGAGTCGATGCTTTAACGAGCATTTTGAATACAATTTCAGACACTTTTATACTTAGGTATTTAAAAATTATGTTTACATTTTATTTTATGTTGATCATACTTAAGATGTGTGTAAACCACCCCTGGAACGTTCCTGGGACATATGCAGTCTAGCTCTCGGACACAAAGTTTTGGAAAAGGCCACATTGTTTCCTACAGCCAAGTTTGTCTTAAATCCAGAAGTTTCCCAGTAAGAAACAAGATTTGAAGGGATTCTTGATTCATTAAGTGCAATCTTCTGATACTGCAGGAATCCCTGGCATATAATTGTGTGTCCAGATCAGGCTCATGAGGTCTGAAAATGTCTTGTCTGGTTTCTTTTAAGGAGAACCCCCAGGTACAGGATTATATATATATTTTTTTCCTACTAGGTGGGGTTTTATTATTTCAAATTTAGTCTGTACTCAGACGTAGGGGAGATTAGGGTTTCACTGTAACAGATTTGCGTTCCCTAAGATAAAAAATCTGCTGTCCTCCCTCTGGTAAAGATGAGACTGATGCTTGCTTTGTTTCATCCTGCACTGTCTCTTTGAACTACCGTTTCTAGGAGAAAAAAGATGTTGCATACTCATTGGTTTGCATTAGAAATAATAATTCGGACTCTTTAACACCTTGCTTTTTCAAAGTAGGGTTTTTTTTTCTTTTTTAACATAGCAGGAAGTATGTACAATAAATTGGTTAGTAAATATCGATTATTAGTAATTAAGGCTGCCTTCAGTCAATGTAGGTATTATTAAGTTGAAGTCTTCATCAGAAATCATTTTTTTGCCTGAAAATCTTGAACAGGTTCTATTTTACTATTCACAAATAGTATTGTTTATTCTAGCTATTTTCTAAAATAGTATATGCTAGCCTAACTTTGCACTATATAAAATAAAGCATTGTGGGTCTTATGCTTGCTGATGCATTTTACATTTCTGTGCTTAAAAAAAACCACTTGGGAGTCCCTTTCTTCTCCATACTTTACCAAAGAAGATATGACTAAGGGGGATATTATGCAGTGGTCCTGCATATAGAACACACTAATACAGCAGAACTCTTCACATGGAACAAGCAAAATAATGTGAAAAATTGATACTTACCAGGGACTAGCATTGTTGTGATGAGCTCTGGAGTTTCCAAGAAGTCCACGTTACTTCTTTGAAATGTCTTGCTGTAATTCATTTGAAGGTGGCTAAATAATTGTAAAAAATAAGAAGATATCAAGTATTTTAAAGGGGCTAATTTTTTTTTAATGAGAATTAGCAATTTTACAATTAATGCTGTAACAAAGATTTTGTGTTTCAAAATGTAGGCAATGATGGTAGTGGGAGAGGAGACCAGAGAAGCTGTGAATTGTTTGCATGTTATATTAAACTCAGATTTTCTTCTGTACGTTGAGTTACTGTAAGATTTAAAGGTGAATTTTGTCTCTAACATGGGCACCTAAATTTAGTTTTTGATATCCAAATTTGCATAGAGAACCTAGGCTTCATTGACTTTATTGGCAAAAGGTTTGACTCAGTTGCCTAAAGGTAGGCATCTGGTGTCATCTGAGATATGTAGGGTATCTGAAGCAGCTGCATGGGGCTGGCATAAAGGACACACAACCTATAGGTAACTCTTGTCCTTCTCAGCTGGGAGCTGGAGACCAGTTGGGATACCTTAGAGCATCTCACATCTGATGCTCATCTCTTAGTTGTGACCCAGTATAGTGTTGATGTGCATTACTAGTGTTCTTGAGTCTTTTTGAAAGTAAATTTTGAACTGGGGTTTTGTTCAAAAGGAAAGCAACTAAGAGCGACTTCATCTTCCTTCAGAATGGGTTCTGTCTACACATTTAGGACCATAGCGTTTGATTGGTTTTTTAATAGTAAATGCAGTTAAGGAAAATCTTTTTGTCTCTACTCAATTTCTTAGCTGTCTGCCTGCTACAGGCTAGAACTTGGCTGGTAGGACTTTTAATCACTATAATTTCTGTTCTGGGCCCAAAATAGACACTGTCAGATAGGTTTTTGTGATGTGGATTTGGAAAGCTTTGGGAGAGCTCCCATGACTGCTTGCATGCTTAAGTGTATTGCTGGATGGCACACCTCCTGTCTCACTCATTGGCGCCTTTTGTTTCTAACATTATTAAACTGTGGCAATATTGCTGTTTCCCTATTCTTTTGTCTCTGATGAACTAACATCCATCTGATGCCATACATTTATCTATTGGCTTTCAGAGTTTTTATGTTCTATTTGAGTTAGCTTTGTCGTTCTGACATTTTTACTTATATGTTTCAGTATATTTTAGTCTTTAGCAATTGAAGTATTGTTCTGAAGTATTAATTGTGATATACTTAGCAAGAGATTGATTAGCAGTATTTGATTTGTATTCAGTCTTTCTACACAATTACTTTCTAACCTTCAAAACTTTCTGTATTACAAAAACAAACCCAAAAACCTGAAACTTACCTATTCCAGACATTGCTGTTCTCCCAGAACTCATAAACAATGAAGCGGGAATCACTTGGAAGCTTCTGTATGGAAATGCTAAGAATTGTAGGACAGAACTAATTTAGTAAAACATGACCAAGTTATCAGACATACTAATCTTATTCCAAACTACTTGTGAGTAGGATCAAATGCAGTGATTTTTGAAAAAAACCCAAACCCCAAACCAAGTTAAGTAATAAATTGAACAAATAAGTGATCACATACTGCAAATTATCTGAGCTTTTTTTTAAAAAAACCCTGATTCTTGGAGTATTTTCATGGCTTTTTATTTACTAATATTTTATATTACTACATTTATGATGGACTTATGAAACTCATTTTTCATATTGCTCCAACAGTGTAATTTATCTAAAGAAATGCTAATCGGTAATACAGAAAATTAAACAACTGCGGTTCAGTGAAAATCAGCTAATCCAACATATTGCACATAGAGAACAGTTCAAGTAAATTTTATAGAATAACTTGTGCTGTTTCATTGAAGAATTACACTGTGAGAAGTCATCCTTTTGTATGAGAGATCATCAAAGTGGCGTAGAGTTTAGGTGCTCTGAAATCAAATATATAATGGAGTATAAAGCCAGATAGGCTGATGTTTCCTGCAGATACACTTTTTAAGTAATACTTTTGGGTATTCTTATGCTATCCAGCATGGGTGGAAAATGACCCACAGAATATCTGCTGATCCCGTACAAAGAATCGTCCCACTTATCCTGAGCATAAAATCTTTATAGCACGTAGGGTACTTATACATTTGGGTACTCACATACTTCTCTGAGTGCCCAAGTGTGAGATTGCTGATCTTACTACTGATGGGCTTGAAAACTGGTCTCAGATTGTATTTGATACTGTAATAAGCAATAAGTTATATGATTTATTTGTTTTCTCCTGCTGTATGGGAAAGTACATTGTGAAATAGCAAAAATATCAAGAACTGTTGGAAGAAATGCCAAATAGCTACAGTAAAAACCAAACAGTAGGTGGCATTACAGACTTACCAAATGCCTGTAAACTTGGGAAAGAACAACGTTTTGCCATCGTTTGTTAAGTTGCATTCCAAAGTCACGTAAGCTCTCTCCCCTGACGAGTTTGCAGTCACTACAGTGTTTTGCTGGATGTTCGTTTCTGGAAGGGGGATGGAGTTCTCTTCTTTGTTTTTTTCAGCTCTTGGCCCACAAGAGAATTTTATTTTCCTCATCAGTCTGCCTTTACAAGTGACTCACTGCAAAAAGGTCACTATTTTCTTCTTCCAGCTTAACTTACTTTTTCTGGTTTGTGTGAAAGCTACTGATAAGAATCCTAAGTGTGACAATCTCATAGCAACAAGACTCATAAATTAGGGATGTGATAGCCTTTGAAGCCTTTAAATATAGAGGAAGATCCTGCATTGTGTACACATTATAAATATTTATTTCATAATGGTCTGTAGTGTGTATGGTAGTAGGTTTCTCAAGTATGTAAATTAAGAAATACAGTACAGTGGTGAGTTACTAAAATTTATTCTTAACCCAGTTCTAATGTTTTATTTAATTCTAAAAGGAGCAAAGCAGAAATACACTATTTTATTGAAAATTTTGCCTTCTAATTTTTCCCACTGTTTATTATGAATGAAAATTTTCAAATGACAGCCTAAAGGCAAGATTTTGAAAGCTTCCAAACAGAGAACTGTCAAACAAGTTGATAAGTTGCTTGCTTGCCAGATGAGCACAAATGAAGGATGGCAAATGAGTTTTCCAATAAAAAGGGTCAGCCTCAAGCTTCCACAAGCCATGGATTGATGACCTGCAGAGCTGAGAAGTCTTTCAAAAGATTGTTTAGCATCTTTGGGATAGCCTGTATTGTCAGTTTGTGATACTACTTAAAGTCTGCACAAATACTTTGACATCTCTTTCTGGTTTTAGTTGCCTTTGAAAAGCTCTTACACATGCATAATCAGCCAGGAAAATGATTTTACAGGTTCCCTCTTCATTAATAATTCAGTTCCACTTAGAGGTTATTCAGGAAATCAGATTACATCCTTTTCTGCAGCCCAGGGACAATAACATTGTACTTACTGCAAGCAGCCACCCTGAGTAGAAGCAGATTCCACATACTGCCTCAGAGCAAGCCGGAATTCCTTGATTTCTTCTTCTATCACAGACATTTGACGTTGAACTATCATTATGTGCTGATACAAAAATATGACAATATTACTGCCACATCATCCTCTGAATTCCATGTACTTTAAACTCAGAAAAGTCTATCATAAAACAATAAAAAACAGAATCATCAAAGAAAACCCACAAAAGTTCCTTTGAAGTTTGCAGTCCCTGTTTTAGTGCTCTGGAGTGGAGAAGTAGAAGTGCTTGAGTGTGGCTTTTATGTCTAGGCAGGCTGCAGCACAGAATGGAAACACCCAAAATGAGTGTCCACCTTAGAGATAGTGAGAGTTGTCCAAACCCTGGATGAGAAAGTCTTTTTGGAAGAGTGTGAAGCAAATGTTGATCTTTGAAATGCTCAGTAATAAAGTCAGCATGCTTCCTTGGATGAATCTCTATGTGAGTGTGAGGTTTGAGGTAAGAGCATATTCCCTCAGTCTGCGCTGGATGCAGTGTTATTTTCACTGAGGTGCTGGTCTTATAGAGCTGTGACTCACACCTGAATGAGATGCCTAAGGTAGCCCATGTTAAATGATGAACAAAGAGGGGTATTTTTCCTCTGCCGTTCTGCAAAAATGAACAATCTTTACAAGCAGGACTATGGAAACACTCAGCAGTACAGAAGACATATTTATCCTGAATTATTATGATTATCATTTAGCTATTTTAAGTAGTTTACATATTGAGTCATCTACTGAAGGTTGTCAGTTTTACTAATGCAATATTTAAATAAACACCATGTGCTTCTTAATTAATACAACTTAACCTCTTGTACAGGTTTTTGACTCATTTCTGCCTTCATTATTGATACTGTTATCTCATCCCTCTGTCATAAGCATCCTGTCTAGCAATATTGTATGATCCCATTTTAAAAAAGAAAAAATCTAATGCAACTCCTGAGATGAAATAAGGAATTTGATGGATCATCTGTTTTGGTTATTTTTTCACGTGTATTTGATTTGCATTTTGTTAGGCTCAAAGTCCTGAATTTAGGAATGCCAGTCTATTTGAAAAATTTGGCTTAATCTTGGGACATAAGCTTACTTAACAGTAAGTTTATTTCTGGTCATGATTTTGGTTTTGTAAATTGTAATATTGATTATTGCTTATAAGATTTCCTATAGCAGTTTTGGAGGGAGGGAGGCTGTACAACTATGATTTAAAGCATGCATGCAGCATTAGGTGACTGGGACCAGAGAAACCATCATGCCATAAACACTGCTGCCAAGTTTGTTAAATCTTATTAATGACACCTTTTCCTCCTTATGTGAGTTGAGGTTTTGGCTCACTGTGTCCTTTGAAAGCAATGCAAAAATTAATATAAAAGTTTTGCCCACATATTCTAAGTTTTGTTTTGTTGCCTCTTGCACAATGTATTCTGCTAACTAAAATGGATTCTTACCACTGGAAAAAGTGAGGATGGTGGGTTTTTTAAAATTATTTTGTAACAAAAGAGATCAAGTGAGATTGTTGTCTCAATACCTAGCATTCAAAATCAAATATCAAAATCATTATCTTGAAAAGCACTTACAGATCTTGCATTTTCTTCCAAAACTTCCTCTTCAAATGGCTCAAGCTTTAGGTCCTTTGAGGCAGTTGAAAAGAAAATAGAAATATAAGAGGCAATACTACAGCTGTATTCTGCTCTTACCTTTTAAACAAACTATTCTAATAGCTGGATTCTGTTTTATCTCCCGAAGTTATAATTAAATACCTTCTTTATTAAGACTCCTGTAAGTCAAACATAAGCATTGTTTGCAGAATCTTGCACACTTCAGTGGTTAAATCCAACCCACATTGTTCTGTAAATTTTTATTTATAATGATGAGCCGGTGATCTTTCATTTGTAACAAATCCGCTTGTTCACAAATATATGTTGGACTTGAGAAAAGCCAAATGCCTTCTCACATTGTCACGTGGACTACGGAGATGAGCAACGATGGTGATTTGAAATGAAATATCAGCCACTACCATGCAATCATAAAGCTTTACACAGAAGAAACTTCTCTATAGGGGGTTTATGGTGGCAAGGGACTGTTTTCTAGCATTGAAAAAGATGTGCATGAGGCTCCAAGTCAGGTTTCTGAACTGCTGCACCTGCTTCTGAGGACAGGCTGGGCAGCAGCAAAGAGATGCATCTGTGAGGCAGCAGTATGCTCGCTTGGTATGCAAACTGGATGCGCACTTCGTGAATCAGTGATTCATGCAAACACCATTTAGTAACACACACAAAATTTTCATTTACATGCTAGGCACATGCAGTACCTCTAACCTAGTGTCATGTGGATATTTTGAAAAACATCCATATGCCTGAAAACAAGGAGATGGATTTGCAATAGGCAGCTGCAGCAAAATGCACTCATTGTTAGTGGTGCTTCGCTTCTTATTGCACACAATTCTTGTGTAACAAAGATAAAAAATTTTCTTCTGCTTCCAGCTGGGTGAAGATTGATTAAGCTCAGGTAGCAGGCGTTTTGCCAGCACAGATACTGTACTTGCTGCAAAGCCGACAAGGGGTGTGCAGGTAGAATTCAAATGAACAGGGGACATGCACCAGCAGCAGGTGGCAGAACAAGACAGGAGCAAAGTAGCAGGCACACTAACTGCTGTGTAGCTGTACCTCTCCTGCAGAACGTGCATAGAATGGCATGAAATGTGTGTGTGGAGGAAAAAACACCTGGCTTTAAAAGCTCATTTGTCAGTGCAGATACTTCAGATAAAAACCTTGAGGGAAAATGCATATTCCTGTGGTTCTTCTATACTTTCAGTGCATTTTTTTTCTAGGGAAATGTATCGAAAAAGAGAGGAAAGGAATGACTCAAGTTGTACTGCAAACTTTCTCTTAAGGTAGCAAGAAAAGAATCCCATTTTTTCCAGTATATATAAATTTTGAACTTGAGGGAAAAAAAGATGATTTACAACACTGATTCATTGGTTAAATTCACCTTTAACAGAAGACAGCAGAAGAGTTAGACAACACTAAATCAACCCTTCACCAGGTAGTTTTCCAGTAGGAACCACTGATGAACCACTTGTTGGCCCCCTCAAGAAGTTAAAAATAATCTATAGCAATTCTTAGTAATGCTATGTCATTAGACAGGGCGTGACTACCCAGGTAGGTTAAGTCTACACAGCCAGCCTGCTGTGACCTCAGAGCATGTGAGCACTGGCACAGAGTCCTCATCTGTGTGGAAAGAGTGCTCATGCACTGGCTGACTCGACGCTGAGCATGAGTGAAGTAGCCCAATGTGGAGAACAGAGGTCCTGCCAGCTGATGCAGCTCAGAGCTGGGGCTTTAAAATGCCTCTGCAGTCCTACCTCACCTCAGCTGAGAAGAGGTAGCTTCTGAAATTGCCTTTTAGCATGACTGCGTGATGTTTTCTAATCTGTTTTGGGGCAAAGTCAAAAAGAGGAGCTTTAGTAGCTGCTGAAAGATCGCTGATAACACCTCTCACAGTTAGATCTGCCCATGAGATACAAAGTCAAGCAGCAGCTAAGTTAGGCAAAGGTGGATATCGGCTGTCTACTTGCAAAATTAGGTTTTTCTAATTGCTATGTTTTATTAATCAAATTTTATATTGACAAGTTGATAATTATGGAAGGTCTATGCTCTGCCACTGTTCACCTTTGGCACTGAGCTCCTTTTCAGACTGAGGTTCTCTGTCATTTATCTGTAGCAGCTTTGATGATTGTATAGCATCCTTGTAAGTTCATTTACTACTAAATGGTTGGCTGCTTTCTGTAATGTTTGCATTGCATTATTGCTGTATGCCAGGTTTCTTTTTTTCAGTAACATTCTTTTGAATGTTAAGTTTCCTTACACTCCTTTTGGCATCACTCTGTGTTGGCAGGCAGCTGTGGCAGGGCAGCGAGCTGCTGTTTCCAAAGCAGAGCTGGGAGTAAAGCTGGACCAAAAGTGAGAGTTACATTTCATGATGGACTTTGACATTTCAAAATCCAATTTTTATCTGCTCAGAAAAAAATCAAGTTGCTACTAAAATGTCATTAACGTGGCAACTGCTGTGTAATTGCTTTTCTCATACAGAAATGACCTCTGGGAAGAAGCTGTTGAGTGCAGGTGAATAGATTATGCCCTGGCCAGAGGCTCGGTGGACTGAGCAGACCATGAGGAGCTGCTGAGCATAGCAAGGAGCAGAGTGAGAAGCTGACAGAAGTTACAGACAGTGCCACAAGGAATGGCCGAATTTCACAGCTGGCTAAGGAGAAGCTATGCGAGAGATGGTCAGACCTCAGGGACAACCGAAGGGAGTACTGGGCTCCTTTTGGAGAGCAGAGTCTTGCAAGGCCAGCAGTGCCGGGGATGACTGTATCAGTAATGCAGCTCATCAGTAATAAGGCTGAGATAACATAAATACCAAATTTTGGTCCCAAACTGGGACCAAAGGGGAAAAGTAATTTGTTCATTTGGGAGGGAGCAATGGCAGAGAAAGGTCAGTATTCTGTCTTCTTGTTAAATCCCTTACTTAACTGTTTTCTGTGTGTATAATTTGCTACTGAATTCGAGTGGGACTAGTGGGTGAGTAGGAGGAGACACTTGTCTGCCAGGACCCAAGGTCTGAGCCAGTACCTGGGTAAGGGGCATGGGTCCAGCCACAAATACTAGGAAGACTTAAAGCTCGTGGTAATGTTCACGGGGGAACATCCACCCTGATCAGCTGGAAAGAAGGATCAGGATCAGGCTGTTGCACGTTCATGTTTCTGCGTGTGCTACCTGTCTGTCTGCAGTGCTGCTGAAGGCACCCATGCCGGTGTGTGTGTGGACCCATGACTTTGGAGAACATGCGCAGCCTTACCGCTGGTGAGCACTGACCTGCAGGGAGGAGCAGCATCAGCTGCACTGGAACTGGAGCAACTTCTGGGTCTGAGAGCACTTCAACCTAAAATCTCACCTCTAGTAGACCAGGAGAAAGCAATCCCCTGGGTCCCCAAATCCACTGAATTCAGCCATTCCCTTAGCACCTATCTAAAATTGTCTGTCTGTCCTTCAATAGGGACATGTCATGTAGAGAACAACACAGGAATTTATAACCTTACTTTTTCCTCTGCTCTTCCTTCTTCTCAAAAAAAAAAAAGTCATTACACACAGACATAACCCAACTTTCAAAACCTAGGCTAGCAATCAATCTGATTAAAAAAAAAAAAGAAATAGATCTGTACAGGCACATGTTATTCAGGTTTTTGCAAGCCCTGGGAAGCCTTGGTATCATTGAATCAGAGGGGTCATTTGTCAGATTCCTGGAGGGCTCTGCTTTGGCGTGGGAACGACATACAGTCTCAGGGCTCCAGGGGCTGGTGCAGCTGTCTCCCAGGCAGGATGGTGGGATCTGCATCACCTTTTGGTTGAAATGTACTTATTAGGGAAGTGTTTAAATCTTTATAAATTAGTATTCTCTGATGGGAGAGTTTGGAGAGGAAGAGAAAAATATCAGATCCTAAAAAGAGTGGCTTGTCCTGTGTTCCCCAAAACAAGTATAACTAAATGCAATAACATCCTCCAGTCATAGACTAATGTGTCTTTTCAGATATTTATGAAAAGTTGGATCTGTAGTGATGGGAAGGGGAAAGAGGAGTGTGGAAAAACCATGTCATGATTTCGTGAAATAGGAAAGAAGGTGGAAGGAAAATGTAGGCATTTAATGAGGTGATGTTGAAATTTCACTCATTATTGTTTGGAAAGACTGACTGGGACATTGAAAGCATTTGTGGTTTAAGGATTGCTTAACCAAAAGGGAGAGAACAAACAGGTGAAAAGAAACACACACCTTCTTTTCCAGCCTGTCAATCAGTTTTTGGAGTCTGTTTATCTGGGTCATCCACTGGCTGTCTTCCTCAATCCAACCTTTGGAAAATATAAATAATGAACATTTGTAAAGCGTTACTAAATGCTAGAACATAGTGTATTCATTTATTTTATAAAAAAAGTTTAGCTTAGCTTAAAATTTATTTTGCTTCTTGAAGATTGTGCTGCAACTAGTTCAGCGTTCATTTAGGTATAACAAGGATATCATGATTTTGACTATATGAATTATTTTCTTTCTTTTTAAGATACAATAAAAATCCAATGCAGAATGAAAACTACATTCTAGATTAATGCCAGTGCTTTTGAAATCACGCTGATACCTTAAGAAAGGAACGCTCTTCTCTGCAGATGGAACTAGCTCATAACCTGAGCACCTTCTGCTCAAAATGCAAAATCATCTTGGGGGGGTGCTTTCTCTTGTTTTAATCTTTTTTGTAGTTTGCCATTTCTTAGTCTTCTTTGTGTGAAAGTTTCTATAAGAGTAAGAGTCAACTCTTCTGCATAGCAAGCCTGTCTTTGGGATTCCATTCAAATACATCCCATTTGCTGTGTCATGCCTGCAGTTCCTCTTTCCCCTGAGAGTACTCACTGATGAAGGTGAAAGAACGACAGACAAGACTGTCTTAAATATCCTGGCATGGCCCATACAGCTTAGGTGATAGGATCTTACTTCCTCCTGCAGAGAGACAGCAGACCTGCTGTAGGACCCCACTGCAAGAACATTGCCATGGTCAGCCTGTTGCTGTTCTTAGCATCCTGACATGGTGCTTCCAGCAGAATTCCAGGATTATTTGAAGGTTAAGAGTATGTATGTTCCTTTCCCATAAAAAAACCCACCAACATTCTTATAAACAGCAGAAAAGAATTAACTGGGTGTACCTGTGCAGCTAAATGGTCTAGGTTTCTGGCATGGCTTGTTGAGGAATCCTGATATCGAGGGATTCCTGAAGAAGCCTCCTAACATAATCGTAGAATGCCTCGTATGCATTGGGAATAAGGGGCTTTCTCTTTGTTCAGAAAATGTTCATTTAGCTGCAACAACTGTTTTTATACTTAAACTCTGAGGGTTTTTCAGCTTTGTTACAGTCATCTGCAATATTCTGTCTTAGGGGTTTTCATGTATTCATCCACTAATTACGGATATAATCTTGCAGTGAACTCTACATCTGATTTAATAACATTAACTGTACATCCCTTGCAGCTAATGATCCTTCTTTATCTTTCCAACCAAACGGCATGCCTAGGTGCTTGATGAATTGCAGCAATATGATTATTAGGATTGATCCTTCCTACACTGTTTTTTTTGAGAATGAGATTTTGGTTTTGAGATATGTAATTTACACCTGTGGTGACTGCAAATTTTGACCAACACAAGATTAAGTTTCATCATAATAACTTTCCTATGTTTATTTTTCTCCCAAGTCATGGAATTCAGCAGCAGAAGAAAGACTAAAGACACTGTGTCTTGTCTCTCTATATGGATAGGACATGCCCCTTTCAGAAGACGCTTTAACTCTCCATCTCTACTGCAGTCAATGACCTGATGTCACATAGTAAAGGTGAAGCTAGAAGAGGTTCTACAAAGGCACAAGCATCTATGAACCTCTCTAAAGTATGTGGAAAATGTTGCTTTGCTTAAGTCTCAAGAAAATTGTCTGTCAAATGGAAAGGATAATACTCAAGGAAACAGGTATGTGCATTATGACAGCAGTTCCTGGCATCACCCACAGTGTGAATGTGTATATAAGTGATTCATCTAAGGAGAGAGGAAGGTTATTTATCAGAAACTAAAGATTTTTCAAGGCATGCTCTTGACATGTGCATTCATTAACCTGCTTATTTTCCAGCTGAGAGTTCTTGTGGCACTAGGACTATGTTTTGACCAAACAAAGAAATCCTAATGCTGGGGACGTACCACAGGTGCGATATGTAGATGAGGCAGAGTGTGGCTTTACCTGAACAAATACAAAGGCTAAAGAAAATGCTGGCTTGAGTGTTGAGTGCATATACACACCTACAGTGTTACTGTACATGTGGGCAGCAGGCAGTAGGAGGAAGACCAAGTGCCAAGACAAACACAAATCTTGTCTGGGAGAGTAGACAGATGTTAGACAGCTATTATAATAGCTGTGGAGAAAGATGTTAGCTCTTTAAAATTACATTAAGTGGCTTTGGTACAGCTTGCATAGTTTTGGGTTCCTTCTGAACTCTGAATTAGAAGTGCAGCAACAAGGCTATGTGACCTTCCTTGTTACGAACATCAGCAACTCAGAGGAAGGGACCAAACATCATCCTGCGTCATTGCACTGAATGAGCAGCAGCATTTGGTGAGTGGCAGAAGGGTCTTCAAAAGAGGGTTAAAAAGGAAAAAGTAAGCACATGACTGCAAGCAGTGAGATCTGTATGACTGGTCAAGAAGTGGGCTTGACCCATCATGTACTTTGGTGCTTCAGTTGTCTTCATGCCTTGATTCTGGGAGACATCACTAAGCCTGGAGATGCCTTCACTGCAGCTTCATGATTAATGTCACTGTTTCCAAAGAATCCCGTTTACCAAAGTACCCTCTCATGTTTTCCAAAGCAGAAATGCTGTTTCAGATTTTTTTTGTATCATCTTAAATGAAGTCTTTTTTTCTTACAGGTTTTATATTTTCCCTGTTTCTTGTTTGTTCCCCTCAGCTGGGATGTAAGTCATGACAGAGAACTTAGTTCTGTATAAGTCACAGCCTTCACCTTTTCATTCTTATCTGCAGGCTACAAATATTACCTAAGAAATACAGCCCCAAAACAATACCACACTTTGGCCCATAATTATGTATTTATTTTTTATCAGTTCAGATCTATGGGTACATATTTATTTTCCTTACAGTTTGAGCTAATACCTTCTGTATTAAACTGAAGATTGATTTCTGCCAGTAGAGTATCTGAGTTAGTTACCATGTCTAAATTAAATTTTTGAAAGGAAGATACATCTATATTTTTCTGTATATGTGTGTGTATGTGTGTGATTTAAATATCTTTAAAATGTGAAATACCATACCTGTGCTAAAATGAGGGCTATTTGGTGACAGGCTGTTGTTCCTTTGAAGCCTTCGAGCTGAGCGTTTTCCTGGCCATTGAATTGAGGGCGTTTCTGGTTTTGCTGGATCTTGTCTGCACAGAAACACAGAAGACTTCATAAGGTAAAACGTGGGAGAGCTCTCCTCCCTCTGTTCTCAAAAAATGTGCTTATATGTTCCCTTTTGAATTATAAAAGGAGAAATACCTATTGAGACCACTGAATTATTTTCCAGATTTTCACTATTACTAATCAGTTGTTTATTTAGGTTGCTAGTTATTAGAGAAGTTAAAAATAAAGGAGGGTTAAACTGGCATAAACATATCTTTTAGGGAGAGAAAGCTTGAGGTCAGTGTCTGTCCATGATGTGGTTCTGACCTGACCTAAGGAACCATTCATACCATTTCTTCATGCACAGGAGTTTCATAGCATCTCTGCAGAGGAACTGGGGTCACAAGAACAGCTAAAAGTGAGAGATGAACTTTAAACATTGACCCCTTCAGCTTAAAGATTTACAAGATAAACAGCAATATGTATCTGTTAATAAGGAAGGAAAACTGATGAGAATTAGCTAATATTGGATGAAGGATAGATACATTTCTGGGACCAGTATTGAAACAAAGCAGATACAGAATGACTTATGTTTGTACTGCAATGACAGAGTCATTGAACCTTGAGAGTTTGTGTGAGGACTGAAGGCTGTCTCTATGTGATTCTTCATCATCCAGCTGGAGAGCAATGAAGGACCAGGACTATGGTTAGTTTTGAACAGTTAGTTGGATGAGTGATTGCAAAGAATGCTAGACAGTAGCCTAAACAGTTCAGTAAATAATTCCCAGGTCACTGCTTTGGAAAGTTCTCTGGTCTCCTGAAGCGCAGAATGAAGTCTCACCAAAAGCTCACACACTATGTTAAGGAGATGTTTTAGGATGGTATTTTCTGCAGCGTAAAATCTCCTCACAGTAAACCAAATTATGGCAGTTCCCCACTCTGAGCACTCTTAAATTAGTTTAAGAGTGTCTTAATGGGATTTTGATTCAGACAATTTGCCCCTGAGTTAAGTTAAATATAATTGGACATGATTTCACACAGCAACCGGGGCACCTCCACTAGGAGCTAACTCACTTTATCCAAAATAGCTGTAGTTAAAGTGCTGAGTTTACCTGGCTTTTCCATTGCTACCTCAGAAAATGGGGAAGATGGTATTTGGCTTAACAGCGTCAAACCTCTTTCTCATTTTCTTTGCCATAAACCAAATTCACCATCCAAGAGGATATCTCTGAATAACTGCACTGATAAAAACTGGAGAAAGAAGTCTCCCAAATGCCCTACCGGACAGTCAATGCAGATGAGAAAGCTGGCAGCAAAAGGGATGTTCATATCTCCCTATTCTACGCACCCAAGTGAGTAGTTTGAGTTACTCAGATGGTCTTTCTAGACTGTAATTTTAGAGAGGTTGTCCTAAAAGGCAAGTGAGAGAAGATGTCAGTGATTACTCCAGAGGATGTTAAGAGCATCTAAGTTAGGCTCCAGCTCTGAACTGGCATTCAAGACTTCTTTCTCTCCTATCAGTTGTGTGGGGAGCCTGAAAGGATGTATGCATGAATGGAGGGGTATATATAGAGTGCACACCTGGCACACCCTCCGCCTTTCAAAATCTGCTTGATTCCTGTGGTCAAGCTGCTGGCACAAAACCCCAGTGTATTATTCATGTACTTCAGAGATCTCAAAACCAACAGCAAAACAAACAAGAAAATGACATTTCCAAAAGAAAGAATGAAAAATCAATGCATTTTATGCATTATGCAACATATGAAGTGTTTAGATCTTCTTTGTCCATGAAACACAACAGCTTGTATTTTGCTTTCCCTATCATTTTTAACAATAGCTTACTGAGGAAAACAAATCCATAAAGCCAAGTACATTTTCAAAAATGTTTTGATCCTTGATCCTACAAAACTTCATAGAGGTCATAGTATTAAATTCAGCTAAACCCCTTGGACGGATATAAGCTACCCAGGTAACCGAGAGTTTATATGGGATCACTCTACAACCAGGAATGAAAAAAAATTGTAAAGCTGGAAGAAACAAAGAGACAGTCAACAGTCTTAGTAATTTCAGAACTCTTCACATTGCAGTGGTCTGGTTTCTGCATTTGATATTAAATAGTCAATGGATTTAAAAAGAAGCCAAAGGAGCAGAGCCATGTAACAAAATGGTCCTCCTACATGCAACCCACCACAGGATCAGATTGGAACGTGCTTGTATTCAATTTCAGGAAAACTCCTATTAGTGAGTTCCTATACGGAATAAAAAGTGTATCCTTATTTCTCCTGTTATTCCCTACATCAGGTTGCTGAGTGAAATGTAAAATGGTCTTGGAGGTTCACAGTGACCCCACTCCTCACCTCCTTCACTGCAGCTGGGCAGAAGGTTTGCTCACCTCTCCTGCCGAGTCTGCTCCTCTGTGGTTTCCATGGCACACTCCAGGCTGCTCTGGAGGGACTGAAGCTGGTTCAATGTTTCCTTCAAAAGAAAGCGAGTCACAAACTGCTCCAAATTAGAAGCTTCCTGATAGTCCTAAAAATTACATGGGAAAAAAAAAAGGTAAGGATTTGCCTGCTAGGTTAGAAATATGTGAGGGAAGATTCAGACTTAATTCAGAAAGGAAGCAGCTTGGACGTTTTTGTGCTTATATATGCAAAACACATAAGCAACCTTTATGTTTCTGGACAAAAAGACTTTTGAATTTCCAGGTATAGACACTGATCCCACCCAAGCTGAGAGAGGCCCAGGTACATGGTGGCACAACATAGTTTCTACTAAAAAAAGAGCCTTTTCCTTACATTTCTTAACTCCAGTTGATGGCAATACCACATTACTTCTTAAGTATGGAAAAGCCAAGATATGATTGACAACTGCAGAAGTGAATTTAAAGTTTTTATTCAGATCCACTCTTGTGAAAAGATGTTTATCTAGCCCACTGGCCTGTCTCTGACAGTGATTATGGGAATAGTCTTTGAGCAAGGCACGCGCTTAGTGATACTCCCCTGGAAAACTCCACCAGCAGTTTGGCTGAAGGACTGCCTGTGCCAGAGAGATTGCCTTCTGAATTTAACAGTCCTTGACTGATTTTTGTTCCTTTAATTTGTTTATTTATTTTTGAAAAAATATCTGTATATTTCACTATTACATGAAATGCATCTAAATGTTCTTTGAGTTGGAGCTTGGTTATTAGCAAAGCTTGCACCTATATTTAGCAGTCTGTAATGGTTCTTTGTGTAATGACATTTCCAATATATTTGATGTGTTCAAATTATTTATGCCTATTTTGTGTAGATAATTTCAGAAATAAATTCTTACACCTGCTCTCTCTGTGGCCCAATGAATCATATTTCCATGGATGGGGTCAACTTTAACATTTCTGGCAAGCCTAGATTTGCAAAACCCAGTTCTGCAGTGACATACAGGTGATGCTGTGTGAGGGGGTTTCTTATGCCCTAAGTCTGCTTATGTGTGCAGAAAACCCACTCAGCTCATATTGAAAGCCTTTGGGTACAATTTCATCTAAAATAGTTTCATAAAACATTGAATGAAAGATTTCTCTAGTCACCACATCTGAAGATAGATGATGGTCTGTTATCTTCAAGCTTTAAAGAAAACTTGTCATTTGAATGGTGTTGCCTCCTACTCTAGCTGAGAACCCATTTGAGTCTTTTTGGCAATGCATATGGGTATTTTTAAGCTCTTTGCTGTTCTTCCCAATGTGAATTACAGCTGAAATGCCTTTTTGACTTTTAGACTTCTCTTAGAATTTTTGCATGTATGTGTTTGCAATCAGAACACAAATACAGGATGTTCTGAAATGTAAATGTAAACTAAAAGATTGTAAGATAACAGCTTTAAAAGAATTTTGCTCTTAAATGAGAGCAATCTATTCACAATACATGTTGTTAAGTTAGTTCCTGATGGAAGACTTCTGCTACAGAAATCTCAGATGTTAAACCACCCATGAATTATCAGAAGTTTCATCGTCTTCTAAATTTATTTCTGTCTTCAGATTAATCAGGTGTGCCACTCCCCAATAAATAAGTTCTTATTTATACATTTTTAAAATAGCTACTCATGGGAGATTGTCTGCCTCCCTTTTGAGTGAATATCTGAGACTCACACCAGTCCTATAAATAACGTTATGGCAACCTTTATGATTACTAAATCTTATGCAATAAGAAAGCTGATTTTTTTTTTCTTCTTCTAAATTGTCTCCATTGTAACTGATTTAAAACTTTGGTGCACCTGACAGAGATCATTTGCTTTCCAAAAATTGTGATTCTCTGTGGCATGTTAGAACAATGTGTGCAAATCTGTGTAGCATGAACAGCTAAATAAAACCCTGCAATATAAATCCAATTTTTCAGCTTTTGACAGTGCTCCTGGAAATAAGTGAACAAAAACTAACAGAACTGACTATCACTGACAATTTCTTGTAAGTTTTCAAATACCAAAGCCATCTCACAAGAGGAGGATAATCAAAGTGTTTTAAAATTCTGGGCATCCAAAAAGTAAATGCTACAGATACCTCCAGAGAGCTTCCTGCTAATAGTCATGGTAAATCTGATACGAGCATGCTGAATTACAACTTAAAATGTAGATCAATACTGTTTCATTTACATCAATACTGTTTCATTTTGCAAACTGTTCAGGTGGGCCCTTGCTGATGAGGGGATCATATAAACATTAGCTGTGTAATACTTGCTACCGTCTGAGGCTGGCTGCTTTTTGACTCCTTCAGAAATACTTTCCTGCATATGAAAGTTATTAAGATTTTTTTCATCAGAACTACTCCAGGTCTGTGCATTGCACCAGGATTTAGTCTTTCTTCTTCCTGTTCTGTTGTCCCATAAGTTCTATATTTAAAGGCTTCCCTATGGAAAAGGTCCTTGTGATCTTTAAATATGGCTTAGAGTTACCTGATTGGGTACACAGAGCTTTTTTGTAAAGATGGGCTAGGCAGGCTAGCATTATCAAAGACTCTTTCCTTATGTATATTTTACCCAAATATTGGTGTTTACAACTCTTCTGTGCGGAATTACATAACTCTCTTAATGCACCCAGTTGAGCAAATGGCTACTCAGTATTTTCTTTAACGTCTCTGAGACCAGCAATTCTGAGCTCACAGCAATGTTGGGCAACTTTGACTCCTGCCCACTGAAAGATGACTACTCCTACCTGTTCTAAAGTTCTTCGAAGATCCTGGAAGAAGGTATTCAGCATATATAAATTGTCATCATTATTATAATTGAAGTCATGGAGGGAAAAAGAATGTCCATTACAATTCAACTTAAACCTCAACTCCAGCTCTCAGCAATGAAGAATTACCAGCCATGCTTCGTTATCGTTTCACCACTCTACTGCCTAAAGAAAAGTGTCTTCATTTGCATTTTACTAAAGGCACACTGGTACAAGACTTCAATAGAAGAAAGAAAATGTTAATTCTGAATTAAGAAAAATATGTATCAATTTACTAAGCATATATTATGGTAGAATCAGCTTAACTGGCATCCCCAGCATTTGTATTGTCAGTATAGTGTGCCAGAAATTAATAATGGGACCCACTGATGGTGTCTGTATGTAAAATAGAAAAATAGCCTGTTTCTTGAATTTCATTAGCTGTAAATTACTGTTAATTAGCATATACATTATACTGCACAGCAGTTTGGGCAGTCCAGATGAAATAAACCTGTGTGAACTCATCGTTCTGCTTGTTAGTTTTACTGATTGTGAGTGAGGGTAATTTTCCACATCTTCTTCATCAAGAGACAACTGTGACCTTTTCAAGCAGCTAAGATTTGACTTTCCATTAATGCAACTGAAAATACACATAATTAGTAATTTCCCTGTGGAAAAGGTCACAGCGGTCTTTAAAACTGGCTTATGGCTATCTTAAAAGGTGCAAAAGAGGTTCTTTTATAAAGGTGGAGGAGGCAGGGCTTAGGTATCTCTTACGGGAGTCCACATCTCAGGATTACTACAGGTTCAGTGGCTCTCTTGATCCTCTTGAGCCCTGGTGCCAGCCCTGATCCTCTGCCCTTGTGTGACCTGACATGACGCTGATCCACTTATCAGAAGAACAGCTTCTTGAGATGGGGAAGGAGGGAGATACCTGCGCTCACTTACTTGGGGCAAGCAAATTAAACTTGGTTGGGACAAAAAATAACTCTGAAATCTCTCAGAAGGGGTGAGAGTTTAGGCAAGAGCTCCACAAACTTAGAGTGGGAAAGGATGTCTGGCTGCCATTTACTCCAACCCCCTGTTCAGAGCAGGGCCAAATTCAAAGCTAGTTCAGGCCACCTGGGGCCATGTCCAGCTGAGTTTGGAATATCTCCAAGGACGGAGATTACACCATCTCTCTGGGTAACCTGGTCCAGTGTTGCACCACCCCCACTGTGCAAAGTATTCTCCATTTGCCTGGTCAGCATTTTCCCTCTGCAAGCTGTAGCAGTTGCCTCCTATGTTTTTGCTATGCGCCCCTGAAAAAGATAATGTTCTTTTGTCTTCTCTATAACCCTCCTTTGGATAGTAGAATTACATTGTCCCAGAGCCTCTTCTCCAGGCTGACCAAACCTAGTCCCTTTGGCCTCTCCTTCCTATATTGATATATGGCAGTTTATGCTATGTAACACTTTGTAACATATTTGTACTTTATTTTATTTGTAACATTACTTATAATAGTTATTTATTACTTTTATATTACTCTGCAATTTTCTGTTCCCTATTTTGTATGTCATATCAAAATAATTTCATAAAAATTATTTACGCTTATCTTTACAAAAAATATCCCCAAGGCAACTGAAAAGTAGTTATCATTGAGCAAAACTCAGTAAGGAACAATCTATTTAATTTTCCCTTGATCATGAAATGTTTCCTGTCCTGTATGTTTAGACCCTATATTAGTGGGACAATGCCCTGGGTTACAACTTTAAATTGAAGATATAAAATTAGTCAGAATAACTGTACTAAAATGAAAAAGAATTTACACCTTTTTCATTTCAATCACTAAGATCTAATTCTTCAGACTGTTGGATGGAATCAGAACAGTCAGAGTAAAATTGTAATTTCAACAGAAGCCAGATCCAGAGATGCTTACTGTGTTGACTTCACACAGATGCAACTTTTACAGAATCCTCACTGTAAGAGTGAGCAAAGGCATAACATGCCAAACTATTAAATAGATTCAACTTCAATTTTAGAATGCAGCACAAACTTTACAAGTTTATTGAAGTGTTACATTTGGAATAAATTACATGTTTAAATTTTGTCTAGAGAACTGGAACAGTGACAACCTCTGCTAAGCGCTTGCAGTGCTGTCATAAAAGCAATGAAATAAAATAAGCAGCCGTGGGTGATTATAGGAGAATATTGAGACACATTTGTAATAGCATCCACCAGAACAGCACAAAAGAATTCATGCATGGATAAAAACTCCTATTTAAATGCTCTTAAGTGCACCACATAGCTTAGAGACAAGAAACTGTGTTTTGGCTGTGTTTTATGTCAGCAGGTGGCAGGGATATGTGTAATACCATTGCTTCTGGGAGAAGGTTGTAAGAATACAAGGAAAACATCAAAGCTGTTGGTGGTTTTCATAAGTATCGACAGGAGAATAGCTAGCTTAAAGGTTTCGTTTTCTGCTGTGAAGTTATTTCTATACACTTTTATGTTTAAAGGTATGGATATTAACTTAATTAAGGGGGGGGGGGGGGCTTTTTGTTATTTGGTTTTGTTTGGTTTTTTTTAGTTCTGACTACCAGCTGCTACCAGCAAAAATTTGAGTGTTGTTTCTTTCTGCCCCAGTAGATATAAGACTTCCACAAAAAAGATCAAAGAAATTCCCAAGAGTTTTCATTACTCCGATAAGGAGCTCCAAGGAAAGGGGTGAATCTCTGGAATATTCTTGCACAACTGCTCAGAATTCATCGCTTGCAGCTTTTTGAATTTATCTGCGTTTGACTTGACTTGCACTAGTAGTCATGATCTTAAATAAATTTTATAGTTAGAAAATTCTATGAAATTAAATTCCAAAACCTCATTTAATGATGTCCCTAGATAAAAATAGCTCTTTATTCATAGGGTCCTCTGTGCCTTGCAGTAGGGTGCAACTGGTGATATATTTAGCACTACCACCAGCATTCCTCTCTTCATCTGAGTTTACAGACAAACACCTGAATACATGAATTTATGCAAAAAGTATCCAGACTCCAGTTCTAACCGCTGACAAGACTGTCTCATCAGAAATTAGGGAATGATAAAAAAACAACTCAAGGAATTTAGGTCAGGTCATCCATGGTCAAAAGAAAAAATGTTCCATATGGTTCTTTTTAGGAATTTACAGACTGCAGTTAATCCGTTTTATAGCTATTTTAGCTAGGAAAAGCAGAATATGAGAAACAACTATGCCTGCAAATAGGAACAGTTCTTAAAAGCCTAGTGCAGCTGGAGCTTAGTAACAAGTTCATTTATTGCTCTCATATTTTGATGTTACTACTTTTTATCCCCTTGTTGAGTTCTGATTACTCAAAAAGGACTGGTGGAAAAATTCCCACCAAAATTGTAACTTGATAAAGTTTTGAAACTTAAGCAGCACAAAAAAGCATTGAAGGCATCTGCTTTACTCCACTTTTTTTCCATTTTTTACTGAAAAACCTTTGCCAATTATTCAGAGTTCAGTCAAGAAAGTCTGGTCTTTAGGACTTTCTTCAACAACTGCTTTAGAATCCTCTCATTTCATAGATCTAATGTTGAACACTGTTAATATTGTAGAGGGGCATGTTTGGTCTGATATTAGAGCTGAATTAAATGCCTGTGAGAAATGGAGGTGGGAGCAGCACCATACCTGTCATTTCTTTGAATGAACAGTATGTATGAAATCTTGAAATTACTGCTTTTTTTTTTTTTTTAGAATGAAAAATTGAACTATTTTTTACTAGAAGAATCTTCTTTTGACCCAACAATTCATGCATTTTTTTGCTGCAACATAGTCAACATCTGTCCAGAGGGTAGGATGTTTTTTTTTTCCTCCATTCAATTTTATATTCTTGAGGCTGGGCACTGGCAGTGCAGGGCACCTAATACCTAATCTGTGGGCAGCCACATCTTTTATTGGTTTTCTAGCTCTGTCTTTCCTTCTGTCTCCTCTGTGAAAAGCATGAATTTACAGGAGATCTTTCAATCCTCATTCCCCTCCATGGTATTAATTTATGACATCCATGCAAGTGGTGCCAAGCCACTGAAGGTACCTGAAGATACCTAATAGGATGTGAAAACACACCATTAATGCGAGAAGGACAAATCCTGAGTGCAGTTTGTTTGACTAGCTGGATGATAAATATTCTGGGGATGTTTTCTGATGTGGAATTCAGAAAGTACTCACTCTTTGTGAAACTCTTCTTCATCTATGATCTTTTAATCAATATCTTACTACCTCTAAAAATTATGAGAATCAAAACCCCTACTCACTGTAATGGAAGGAGATACAATATATGTCCAATTTAGTGCAATAAAGATAACTGTCATTAGAAGACAGCCTAAAACAATCAAATATACAGGAAGAATTAACTGTGTGCAGTTAAGAAATACATTACATTGCAGTATTTTTGTCAGTTGGCTTACAGTATTAAGTATTAATCATTGTATGCTGCAGTATATACCACTGCTGCTCCTTGTCTCTTGAACTTCATCTGTCTGCCTTCAGTGTCTTGTGTAATCTTCATCTTAAACAGATTTCTATTTCTTTGTAAGGAATAATAAAATTAATAACTCCTTTTTGTTCTGGCATTTCATTTCCAGTGGAATCTGGTTATTTTGTCCATCTTAAAACATTAAGATGGGAGAGGACTATGGTATTTTAGACTGATGCTGAGCTGAAAAAACTTAGTGATGAATGCAAGGAACAAATTAACTGGATTCAAAGCCAATGCATGAAAATGAATAATCAGGATAAACTGAGTGATACCTGCCTTAAGTTATTCTTTGGCAGCAGCTATTCATTACATTCATTCTGCTAAAGGCGCATTTGTAAAAAGTGCAATTGCAAAGATAACAAGACTAGATTATGTGGAAACTGTTAATAAATTCTAATCATGTGCAAAAAGTGGTTCCAGCCAATTTAACACAAATTTTGAGAGAACAAACAAACAAAATTTAAAACTTCATTTTTGCTCAAACAGAATGTTAGTTGTGGAGCTCTATTGTTGACGTATGCTTGTCTAGCTTTTTTTTCAGTTATTTTGTTTTGTGATATAATTTACATAATCACTACTGTTACTATTACTCAAATAGGCAATAAAAAAATCTAGGTATTCTAGTCTTTAATGAGTATCAACCCTCCAGAGTGCAGTGATTTACATAATTACTATAAATGCAGCATCAGTAACTAAATTGCATGTCCCTGTGTTACTCTTTCAGGTCCTATAATCTTCTCTGACTGGCTCCTATTTTTAGACTATTCAAGAAGTTTTCCAGTAATAACAAGTCTTCATTGACTTCACTTAGCTTTGGGGTTTTTTTGAGCAAAGCAGAAAACTGAATGATTTCACAGGAGCAAAGAATTAGACATGCAGTGTCAGTCACTGAACACAGCATCTGGCTGTTGCACACCATGCACTCCCCCTTCTATGTTTTTGCAAGCAACATGTAAAAAGCAGTTAGGTTTTTTTGCTCCCAAATGCTTGGAAGGCTATTCCAGAATTTGACTGCTCTATTGAATAAGAATTATCTTTCATTTCCATACTGAACTGAATATGTTTATGTTTTGCATATTTAAATGCTGGGTATAAACCAGTCATAGTTACTGCTGCTTAAGTGGTGTTTGTTTGCTAGCTAACCAAGTCTGGTCCCCAGCCATCACAGACAAATCTTTTTGTGTCATTCATAAAACAGTTGCAAAGGAGGGAAGAAAGCCCCTCCAAAGCAAAGAACATGAGACTTTAGAGTCTTAAAAGTAGAAAATTTGCAGTGTCCCATCCCTCATTTCCTAAGTTGTCTGCCATTCCTTTCCATGGAAGTCTGCAGTGCTATTGCCTCCAAAAGAAGAACTGTACCTCTGTATTTACAGGAGGAGTGTGCACTCAGAGGTCATCGTTCTCTTGATTCCATTTTGAAAAACTGTATGATAACTAGTCTAGCCAAAGCACCTTCTGGCTAGAAAGATTTTGCTGTACTTTTGAAGAAGAAAAGAGATGTAAAGAAATAGAACAATGAAATAAGGATGATGAAAATATGACACAAGAACAGATTAAGAGGGAATCTTCAATATTTGTTTAAACAATTTCCTACTGTTCTTGGTTATTTTGATGTTCCCTTCAGATTTGAATTTCTCATTTTGCTGTTCATAAACGTTTTCTATTGGCTGTACAAAAGTTCTGCCCAAGTCCATCCAGGAGGTTGCTGTTGCATTATAGTTGTTGGATTTGCGCTTCACACATAAAGTTATAGAGGGTCAAGCTCCACTCTTACTCACTGGATCAAAGTTTCATCTTATAAGCACTAACTCTAAAAGTCAGTTTCAGTTTACTTAAAAAAAATAATCTATTGCACTATTTCCTTTTGAAATATATGATCTAATAAATATAACCAATATAATCTAAGAAACAGCTTAGATAAAAAGCTTTTTGTTGCTGGAGGTTGGGTCACTTTTACAACAGGTATGGTGGTCTTATGTCACTTTTGAGACAGCTCACAGCATGGCCCCCATGAGTACTACACAGACTCTGCATCTGCAAGGAAAAAAACCCAACTTGGTGCCACTCTCCCGAGGAAGCAGCCTTCACTGTGTGGGTGCCAGTGGGAACACCCATCCCGGCTGGAAAATGACCCCATGTGGTTGGCAAAAGGGAAGGCAGGAGGCAGGAGGAGAGGGGAATGCTCTTCAGCTGGTGAAAAAAAGTGAACTTTAAACGGGCACTGTCAGATCAGTGTAAACCATTACCAGCTCTTCCTCTGTAAGACAGTTCCTCTGGGAAAATCCCTTCAGAGACCTCAGAGCTATTGAAGTACCTAGAGTCTGGTGCCCTACAGAGACCCACCTGGTTTCCAGCTGCTGCCCCAGAAGGGGGACTCATCCTGCCCTGGGTCTCCTACAGGTCCTGTGTGCTATTTGTCAGGCCTGTGCAGATATCTTGGACGTCCCTGAATACCTTAGGTTTTCTAAAATACCACTAGATGTCTGGATGTCTGTTTAAACCCCTGAACACTTATATATTGTTGACTTAATTTCATATGAAAATGACATTTTTGGTGCTTAAATGAGCTGTTGCTAGTTTACTGAGTACAGAATACTTTACCACTACCAGCAGGTTGCATTTGCAATAAACTATAGCAATACCAGAAATAAAAATGATAGAGCAAAACTTGTTCTTACTGAATAGCAACAATTTTATGGCTTGATAACTTAAGGAAGACATGTTCTTTAGTCTGTAAATTCTGATTTTCAGTATTCACAGGTCAATAGAACCAAGATGACAAGCATTTTAAAAAACCTGGTCTATTTGAGCCTATCTACATCATTACTCAGTGACAGGTTTTATTTTCTGTGCTTCAGGTTGCAATGTTTCTCTTCATTGTGTTTATATGTGACTGCAAGCTATGGAATGTAATAAAAATGCAGTTTGTTGAAAATTTTATGTTTATTTGGATAATAAAAAAGTTAAGATTAAATATTTTAATTAAGTATGCTTCTGTGTTTTGTTATAAAAGATGTCAGAAAAAAAAGGTTTAAAGAAACAAGCCTTCAAATGCATTTGTGGTTTTGTTGAGTCTTTAATTTTTAATGCTTCTTATATATAAGATGAAGAAGAAATGAGATAAACAGAACTATCCCAGCTTGTACTTTGATCAGGAGAATATCAACCTGGCAGGTACAAGAAAAACAACTGACACCAATGATTAATCTGTCCTCATCACTCCTGTAAAAGCATCTCATGCAGACGACTCTCCATCCTAAGGAGAGAAGTTATCAAATATCAAATGCCACAAGTCCCTCTAAAAGTCCTGATATGTGTTTCTCTTCCTTGTGTAAGGATAAAACACAAGAGACCAGCAGCAAAACAGAAGGGCTGTAGCTTCCCCAGCATCCTTTGGTAAGCTGTCTTGTAAAGTTAAAAGTATGTTGCTTGCAAACACAACTCAGTTTTCCCTGCTGAAAGATGGTCTTTCTATATCTATTTCTCTGCATTTTTAGCTTAGCACCTTCCCTTCAAGCAACAGAGCATGGACCACTCCTACATCACCAAGGGCCTTCTCTCTTCCCAGGTGCTATTTAGTTTGGTTAGGCTGGAGGGATCTGGCCCCAGAATGGTGAAAATAAAGCTGGTTTCAAAGTTTCTTGAACCTGCCAACACAATGGAACATTTTTTTCCACAGATGACTCAATATTTTCACTTTCAGATAGTACAGGACTGGAAGACTGGAGAAAAACTCTGTTCAAGAAAGCTGTGCTGGCAACCCTTTCAAACCACAGATGGCAATGAAGTACACAGAAATTATGCTGCAATTACCTTGCAGGAGTCAGTTATCTGCTAATCTGTTGGGTTAAAGATATCTACACATGGAAATAATTCGAGTGATGGGGACAATTTGGTTGATCTTGAGTCAAATCCAGAAGTCTGTAGGCAAGCCAAACTCCAGTTGCTCTTGGTGGAGGATCTTTCCAACTAAAGGCTGAACAGGTTGGGAATATTTGTAAACAAAACCCAAGGTATCTATTCATTAATGTATGTGATTTTCAAAAGTGAACGTGAATTAAAAAACCAAGACAACGTGAAAAATCTACTTGGTGCACACTTGTACTTTGTGAGTCAAGTTTCTGGTTGTGAGTCAAATAATTTCTGGATTTCTGGTTGTGAGTCAAATAATGCTACACACTTTGGTGTTATCAAACTTAGATTAGCATATGCCAAAAAGTAAAGAAAAGTCTATTAAACTACATATATTAGGGGGTTTTAATTTCTAGTTCTGTCTTTATCTGGAATAAGGAGGGTTTATAGATTAGGTTTTTAGATTTTTCAGACATGCTGATCCCCTGTTCAGTTTTTCATTGAAGACTGACACATCCACCTTCTCCAGGGTTTCCTTGGAAACTGAAGCTGAACAATTTTTCTAGGGCTCCAATTCCACAGCTGCCTCTCGTGCAAAGTACCTACTGAGTATGGGCAACTTGAATTGGTAGGAAAGCAGGGATTTTCTATAGGAAGGACTGAGTGGTGATTGCTTATCTGACTCTAAACTGGATAAATAAAATGAATGAAGTACCAAGTTGCTCCTTTTTCCCCCCAAATATTTAAGACTGAATGAGCTGCCTACCTGAAGTGGCATGCACTCTGGGAAAGTTTAGCACAGACTGATAGAGGTGCTGAGCCTTCTCCAATCCACAAAAAGTCAGAGGGGATGGAAAGCTCACAGCAACCCTGAGAACTAGGTCCGTCATCAGCCCCATGCTCTGCAGAGTGGAGTTCAGGTTCAATGTCAACAGTTTTTACTTTTGGATTTTAATAGGAAAATTTGGTCTTGGTCACTGGGAACTGACCTAGCCACTGTAGATACACTATGTCTTTATAGCTCTCAAGGTGCAGGTCTTCAATTCTGGGTTTTTTTCCTATATATGAATTTTCCAACTAGATGGTGGCTTAGAAGATAGTAATAAATGCTCCCATTACTCAGTGACTATTCAAAGGATTAGGTGGCTACAATGGCAGAGCAGTGACAAAGTTTTGTTTTGCACTAGGAGAGGAAACCCAAGCCTTGTTCTGGATACATGCCAATGGCCATTCATAACCAAACTACCCATTTCTGAGCACCTGCTTGCCTGAGCTGGGGAGTCAACTTGAGCTAGGAGCTACATCACATCTTGCGTGTCACTGGTGAGGAACATAATTTATCCATGCTATCTCAATATGCTAACTAGTTTTTGCTGCACCCCCAGCTCTGATTTTAGATGGGTATATTCCAGATTTTAAACCATAAACTTCAATAAAAGGTTGGACTATTTAAGACGGAAATTTTAATTTTTGCACTCCAATGATTTATCAGGTAGTGAGGTCATATAACCTATCTGTTTCCTGAGAACTGATTTCCTGTTGCGAATAATCCCGATTTTGAATTGGGAATTTAATTTCCATGCAAAGCTGTAGCTGCTGGGCATATCCTTGGCAGAAAGCTCTATTTTAGAATATTTGAGGACACATTTGCTCTTTGACTGTGTTCACACACTGTTTCTACTAACTGGAATTAAAAGTGTTTTTCCACTGTTAGCCTTGCTCTAGTTCTGCCACCTCTAATGAATAGTCAGTTGGAATATTCCTGAAAGACAGAAAACTCATTAAGCTTGAATCTCCACTCAGGAAAATAAAATTCAGAGAAACTGTGGTTTGGTTATTTTTTAAATGGGTTCTTCAAGCAGACAAATGAAACACTCATTAATATTCCAGATTTTCTTATCCATTTTTCTAGTCAGGCCAATGATTACTTCTTAAAACTCTGATTAGTCTACCAGGACTCCTCCCTGTAATTAACTTCTGAATTCTTAAATGCCATCTTCTATTTACTTCCAGTAGTTATCAGATGACATATTCTGCCCTTTAGCAGTAGTTTATACACAGGGCTAATTTTTTTAAAAATATGCATATCTACAATAAACTGATCTGTTGCTTTTTAGTGTCCAGCTCAATGAGGCAGTGCGTTAGCACACATTCACTTCATTAGGAGTGGAAGATGCACAGCATGAACGGAGACACATTCAGCTTACTGTCTCAAACTCTAAATAAATAAGCTGCACTTTCAGGTTTTTATTTTGGCAGTTCATGTAAAATGTATGAGTACTGCACTCCTGCAAACACCCGAATGCCACAGATAACAGCTTCTCTAGAGAAGCACAGCTTTCTCCCCATTGATCTCTCCATTGATTGACTGAAAACTACAGGTTTTTCACCCCCATGGGATCTCACTGAATGCTTTTGGCTGAAATTTCTGTTCTTGATGCCTTCCAGTGAATAACCTTGTGGTGCAGGTCTGGGGACAGGTTTGGAGGATCTAGGTTCACTTCCTTCCCTGGTTTGTGCTTTCCCTCACCCTTTGAAGCTGTTCCACCTGGCACATAATATTTAGCTGTTTAGCCGGGGAAAAGAAGTGATTACCCAATGTCTTGATGCACTTCTGATCAGACATCTAGCTGGGATGTCTGAATGAATGAGCAGGTCTGAACAGACGAGTAGGTATGACTGTAATGCATCGAGTGCCAAGTGGATCAGCCATCTAGCATATCCTGCAGCATGGCTACATCCCCCATCAGACAGATGGACAGAGAAACAGCTTCTCCTGAGAAACATCTCTTCCCTCCGGGGTGAATGTCCCCTTGCTGCGCTGGTGGGCAACAGCCCTAACACCTCCTCTTTGCAGACTCTGAACACTGCTTTTGTTTAAAATGCCTGAAATGGAAATGAAATCTTGTTCTTGGTCAGGAGGTTTCACTCAACCCAAATTTCTACGTCTTCTGTTTTTACTATCAGAAATACTTTCAAGTGTTTTACATTGGCCAGTTATGTTTTGGGACTAAGTAGTTGGGATGCACAGCCGCTGCCTAAAGGATAGTTTTATAATCATGAGAGTACTGGGATTCAGCTTCAGGGAACATGGGGAGAGATATTACAACCTTTTTTAATCTTTTTAAACTATCCTGGAATCTACATTTAATACAATTTAATACGAGTCCCCAGTATGTCTCCAATGATTCTTGCCTACCTAATTTAATGGTTGTCATTAATATAGTTTAAATCATTAGCATCTTATACTAACATGTTTTCTACTTCAAAAACTTGGATTATTTTTTCAAATTCAGACTATTTTCAAATGTTGATATACTGATAATACTTACCCACATTTGGCATGGGAAATGGAACCCTCTCTTGGTATGATGATATGAAGAACATTCTTCAGATCATTCTCAAAGACAATTTTGCTTATATCCAAACTGTGATTCTTTGCAGAAAGAACTTTACATCTTTGATACTCAACCATTTTGACAAGCCTTTTCCTACTGGACTTTTGCTACAAACATGTATATGTGGAAGAACTTAAATATGAATTAGTAACTTTATCTAGATTTAAAAAAATACTGGATATATGCTCAAATAAACAAAATGTACAATGTAAATAAAATTTCACAATTTTTACTTACTTTCTTTGTTTTGTCCATTGCCCTCAGTACAGTTATGTTTAAGTCTTCCAAGACAGATAGGACATTTTTATACTCTCCTAAGTGCTGGGAAAAATATTCTAGAAGAAGAAAAAAACCCATGTCACCTATAAATGACCTGAAAAATCAATATTTCAGTAAATATCAATTTTATCAAGTTGGAATTCTGTTATGGTGTTATTAACTATCTAAATATATAAAATCAACAAGAGTTACAATGAAAAGGATTATTTTATTTTAATTTTTTTTATTATTTCCCCTCAAAATCATTCCTGGAGTACTTCAAAATACTGAATCAGTGTTTCAAAACATTTTCTTTCAATAAATGAGGTGCCAAATTGACAAAAATTTAAAGTATCTGTTTGACAGCTGAAACAGATATTTTAAAAATATCTACATTTTCTTTCTAAATTGGATTTTCAGTTAAATAGTCTACAGTTTCTGTCAAGAAATGAAGTTTTCATGTGTATCTACTAAATCTGATTATATTGATACAAAAATAAATAATTCTGGTAAAGCCCTTAAAGGAGTAAGATCAAGTAGGGGCTGTTGTCAGTTGGGGTCAGCTGAGGCTAGTTGTTTCTTTCTGAGAAACAAAGACACCATGAGTTGGCCAGATAAGCTTCTAGTCCCAGGTACTGTAATTATATTTTCAACAAATAGGATCCATGCAGAATCCTTTTAACAAAAATCATGGGAATAACATAAATTGCAGGATGACCTTGTGTAGCTGCTCAAAGCAAAGGACGTTTTAACAGAAAGAGCTGATGTAAAATCAGGGGGCATAACTCAGAGAGATACAGCAACAGGAGGAGGCAAACCTGGGAAATCACAACCTGAGTTCCCATTTGGTCGATGTGGCAAAATACACTAGAGGGAGGTACAGAAAGGAAAAAATGTGAAAAAGAAAGGAAGAAATTTATGTTAAAGGTAGAGACTGTGTTAGACAAGGCATTCAGACATCAGATACCTGGAAGAGCATGAAAAACAACAACTAAATGACAGACAGGAAGAACAAGATTAGATAGGAGCTATTTGAAATAATAAATAGCAATACTTTGAAGCTTTTAAGAGGTCAGCATGAGCTTCTCAGGGGAGTCATGAAAGCATAAGGCTTCAGGAACATTGCAACATAACCTCGTATTGCTGAGAGGTTGAATGAAATGATTTAGAATGAAAATGTACTGTGAATTAGTATCCTGGAAATGAAGCTTCATATCTGAGGAGAACTAAGATAACTCAGGAAGAGCTGTCTAATCACTAGCTTAAACATGTATTGCGTAAACTCAGTACCAGAGTCACAGATCAGAAACACCATAGGGGCAAACAATGAAAAATTTAAAGGACAGCTGAAAAAGCCCATATTTAACCAAAACAGACTGAAAACAGAGCCAGTGCCAGGCTGACACCCTCCTCAGCCCTCTGGCCAGTCTGAGGTAGCTAGTGAGGTCAGGTGCTGAGTAAACCTGTAAGTCTCCAGTGCAGCAGCAGTGAACCCTTGTGGAACAAAACCACCTGTCTTCCTTGTCCAGCTTTACGTAATTTTGGCCAGATGCTCAACCAGCAGAACTTGTCACAGCCCAATTCACTTCAGCTGAGGCTCTTGTCATATATTTATAAGCCACAGGCTGAGGTGCCTTTTAGTGGGTTCTCGGCTATGGGTAGGGTTGTTCTGTGGGTAAGTGAACTAGCATTTAATTTGACAGCATTTTCAGCTTTTATAGGTCTTCGATATTGTTGACCATTGGAAATTTTATCAGGCTACCATATTTCTCTCAGAAATAGGCTAGTTTTGACAAGTATAACTGTGGGGTTTTTTTTAATTTAGTTGGAGGACTTGCAGAAATTTTCTGTGAATTGTTTTCTGCTGCAAGGAGCACTCCTAAATCAGGTGCTGTAAGATCAGCTGGAGAACAAACAGGATTTTGGTGAAATGACTCACAGCCCAGAATAGGGTACAGAAACGGATAACAGAGCAAAATTCCAGGCCTTGCAGGAGTCTTCTGTGATGAAGGACAGTAGAACTTGTCAAACTGCTGTTCTTACTGCTTCAAGTTGGAGGAAAGTAATAAATTTTCCTCTAGTGGGGTACTAATAGGACAATCTCAAAATTGCTAAAGCACTCATACCTCTGAAAGTGATAAGCTAAATATAAAAAATATCTCACATGAAAGGGAAATAAAAGTTATCTATCTTTTAATTGGAACAGATCTTCAAGCTCAGAGAATGTGAACTATTGATTAGGAAAAATATTTTCAAAGTAATTTCTGTGTGTAATGGATGACAAGAGTCTGAAAGATTATAAGCCATCTGCATTTTCCCAGGAGTTCTTTCAATGGAAATTATTTTTATTTGAGCTACAAACATTAAACAGAAAAAAAAATCATATCACACGGTATGTTCACTTGCACAGGGCTGCTGCAGGCATAGATTATGTTCTTGCCCAAAAAGGAACTTACCGCAGAGTTCTTCTGTGTCAAGATTGCTGGGAAGATAAAAGAATAGACAGTTAGTGCGTTTAGTAATTTTTTTTTTTTTTGGTTTGGTAAATAGTAGGACTCAAAGATTAGCCTGACTGGGATATGAAGCCTCCCTACCTGGGCTCTAGGAGGAGATGTGAGTGCCTGGCCCTTGCTGGCCTTGCTCTGCTGCCTTAGGGAGGCTTGTTCCAAGCCAAAGGCTGTAGCTGTGCTGCAGCATCCCTGAAGCTGTCTGCAGGTACAGCCCTGCTTCCCAATTGTGTTCCCACTGTCACCTTCCTACTCACCAACAACCCTCTTTGAAGTTCCTCGCCCAGCCTTTGTGCGTCATGGTGCAGTCATTGCTCCTCAAGCTTTATGCATTTGTTCCCAGTGCTGGCAGAAATCCATCTGAACACCAGAAATAGTTTTTTTCCCCACCTTTCTGCCTGTACTTCTCTTCTGTGACTGTCATGCTGGACAGCATGGCTCAGAAAGCTCGACCCTTCGTGCTAAATGAGGGAAAACCCAATAACTTTCTCCAGGTTGTAATCCTCACTGCTCCATGGGAGAGACAGTACAGTAGGAAGATAGAATCTGACATAGCCCATCAGCACACATAATTTCTAAGACTTCCTGGCCATAAACCTGCCGTTCACCAGTACTAACTTCAGCAAAATTAGTGATATGAAAAGTATAGCTGTATTGCCATATTCCCATGCCAACATTATACAAATACATGCAAGTATTCTATACCGTTCAAAACTGTTCACTTGAAACAGATTTCATCTTGCTCAACTCTTAAGCGATATTTTCTCTCTTAAGCAATATTTCCTCTCTGAGACTTTAATAGTCAAAAGACAAAACATTTGACCTACAGCTCAATTCTGAAAGTAAGCATATTGACTTTCTTCCAAGGAGGAGAAGAAACTGGTTATTAAAGAAACTTAATAAGCATGAATGTCCTTTTTTGAATCTTGCTGAGGGGTGAATATTGAATGGCTGATTGCACTTAGGATTTTTTCACTTATCTTTTTAATGGGATTTTTTTATTGACCTTTTAATAAAATGATGACACGGTATTATCTTAAAAGTCCCTTTCATCAATGCTAACTTCCATACATCTGGCTTTTATTTCATGAAGGAGAGAAACAGACAGAAATTGCAGGATCCTGGGTTGTCACAAACTTGCATACTCAGGGCTATAAAAACTTCTGAACACTTTTAATTGCTGTTGTAAATGAGATTTTCTCACAACTTTATTAATGGAGGTGACCTTATCTGCATTTGAACAGGCCAAGTTGGATGGCTGCAAATGAGTCTTGTGTCTGATTTTTCCAATGACCTTGCTGGCAGGTATAATGAAATTCATAGTCTGTAAGAATTGGTGCTGAAGCTGAGAAACTTAATTCTTAGGTCAACAGACTGTGTGATGCGAAAAAGTGTCTGTGACTCCTTAAGGCTGTTTACCACAGATCGCTGTGGCATCAATGATCAAATGTGTCTGATCAACCACTTCTGCAGTTCAACAGTAATTTTTTGAATGGTCCAGGTGTTCATTCCTTGAATGCAAACTGAAACCCTAAAAGCCGGAAAATTGCCTGAGTCAAAAAGCAGTGACCGAATATGATGATGTTAAATGTCAGGAGTTGGCTGTTATGATGCCTAGTCTTTGTTCACTGTCCCTGCATTTTCTGCCCCTTCACATCACCTGCCTTAATGCCTCCTCTTTGTAAAAGTCATTTCTGCATTTCTTAATGTACAGCTTGATGACTGTGTTTAAAAGAGCTTTTCACATTGTTAGCCAGTCAAATTCACGCTGTCTTTTCAAATTCATATTAAAATCCATTCTGGTCCTTGTTCTTCTGCAGTATCCTCAACATCATGGTAGTGGAGGCTTTTAGTGTTGCTGTCAGCAGAACATCGCTGTTAGTCCTATTGACAGAAGCTACACAGCTGCAAAAGAACTACAAATAAAAATGGAAAAGTAGTTAGGTGCTGAATACATTTTCAGTTAGAATTGGGCACCTGAATAATGAGAAAATTATTGTCCAAAGTGATTTGTGCAGCAGCTTTTAGGAAGCATGACAGAACACAGAAATGACGTAAAGAGCATGGATTTTGGTCTAGCATACTCATAGTATTTCTTTCTCTATTATAACTACCCTCTGAGGCTCCACTGTTCTTGGCATCCTATTTGAAGGGGATGCTGTTCTAGGCAGGGAAATTAATTTTGTGTCACTGATTATTTCATTCTCTCAGATATAATAACATGCTGCTTCAAACAGTCATGAACAAACCTAGAAATTCTTTTCCTGTATACAATTTTAAGCTCCCTGAAGGATGCTACAGAAACAATTAAACAAGTTTGGAATATATTGAATAGTACAGGAGTGAGGTGCATACCAGAGGGCTGTTTCTGCAACTCAATCCTCAGGTTTATAATGGGCACCTGTTCATCATTTCAGTGGGTACGTATGCCAAGGATGCTTCTGCTTAGACCTATAATCTGGAAATGCTGAACATGTTATTTGCAATATTTGCTGGATGACTCACAGCCAGGCGCCAGCACTCCACTCATGATAAACACCCAAAGCATAGGGTGTAGCCAAATGCATTCATGGCATGTCAGCACAATCATTTTTTAAACTTCTGCTCTCAATTTGCTTTCTGACTACTAAATGCAGTCCTTTCACATGTCTGACTTCGTGTCTAAAATGTTCTCTACCTATTAACATGAGCTATTTTTAAAGGACTATTACAACTATTCCACTGAGCAGTCCTGATCATTACAAAGTCCATCATACCTGTTGCTCAGCGACAGAAACATAAGCAAATTCACTTGAATGAACTATGGCAAAAGTGCCTATTTGTGGTACCTCTGGAAATGGCCCAAAATGTAGGAGTGCAAAGCAGCTGTGATTACACTCTTGTTCTGCCCACCACAGTCAGCTGTGGACTGGGGCCAGCCAGGGAGGAGGGAAGGTCAAAGCTATTCCACCCATCCACTGGTGTGAATCCACCGATCCACAGCCCCATCCACTGACCTGACACATACAAAAGGCACCTCTAGGCAGAGGTACCAGCAGAAAATCTGCATATTTTCCCTGGGCCACAATAAGAGGCAATGACATCTCTTCAGTACAGGAATTATATATAAAGTATGGACTCTGGCATCTAAAGCATTTATTTTATTGAAGAATACAATACTACGAAAGACTTTATGAACTAGCAATTTAGGAAATTCATTGCCATGACTATCATAGCTGAAGAAAGATAATACTTTCTTCTTCAGATCTCTCTTCATTCTCAGATATGAGAAGGATTTATTTCAGAGGCTTGAATCAACTCTTTTTTGGGTCCCATTTGCACATCTCTTTGCTAAATTTGGCTTTAGGGAGGAAAGTTTGAGGCTGGTATCTCCTATTGTTAAACAGAAGCATATAATTTATGACTGAAAGGATTTAAGTGTTACTTAGCCTGTGCAAGGGCAACTGAATAACCATCCATGGACAATCTCAGCCAAAAAGCTGTAAGCTCTTTGCAACAAGAAAGCCTGCATACCATCCCACTTCAAGTCAGCAAAATGAGGTAAGTGCTGCAACACTACAGAGGGTGTTTGCAAAGGAGTCTTATGCGTGCGCTTCCATTTTAAGAATGTTCTGCTTCACAGCTCCTTTGCAATAGCAAAGACATTATTGTTCAGGTTTGCTCAAGGTTTCTTATCAGTGGAGGCAAAACTGCCTTTTGCCAGTAGGATGCGGTGTGGGGACAAGCCGAGGCATTGGCCTCTTGCCACAGAAAAAGGAGAGTGTGAAGAAGGAGCAAAAGTGGGACTGAGATCCCGGGGCTGGTCCCTGGGGAGCCAAACTTCCTGCTGCCCTGAGGACACTGCTGCTCTTCAACCCCAGGGCTAGCTGGACTGTGCACCCTCTGGCCTTTCAAAGGCAGCAGCCAGCTTGGCTTTCTGGTCTTTGACACAGGCAGTGGGATCACAGCTGTTTTAATGTCCCACATTTTGCTGCATTAAATAATTTCCTAGTTTGCTTATGCTTAGCTCCAGCCCAAGTGATAACTTCAGAATCATCACTTACTGCTATGTCTGTGGCAGGACTACAGGAGTGAATACAGGTTTTTTTCCTGACTATTAACTTGTCTGAAAAATAAACCCCCTAGCTCTTTGCATTAGGCAATGATTCACAATGATGCAATGACTACATAGCTGGCTGGCCACCTTAACCATGCCAGCTGTAACAGTCTCTGTGTTGCTAAAAACACCTTAATACTATTAAAAGTCGCAGTGCATGCTAAAATCTGTAGAGAACTGTACTTAGGGCTGCAGAGCTATGTTTTTTTAGCAGAGTCTGAATAACACCAACCTAAATGAGGAGATGAGAGGCAACATCATGGTGGCTCTTTTGCCACAAAGAGCAAATTTCAGTTTTTACCTTGTAGAAGATGATAATGTTTCAACTCCTGGTTTTGTCCGAAAATTATTTTTTTAAAAAACCTGAGATTAAATTATCTATTCTTACACATAATAAAATGTTTATTTTGGTCTATTAAACTCCTTGGAAATGCATATGTTGATAGAGATACTACAACTGCTGTGATTATTTGGGAAACCCAGATCATGGAAGGGACTAGGCCCCCAAACTACACCTACCATTAAGCAATGAGCTCACTGCTAGGAAGCCAATGTTATCTTCTGAAGAACTGAACTGAAATGAAACATTCTAGGTCAGCTCCATTCAGGTCAATGCAGTTGAAACTACTCATTACCATTTGATATTCCCAGTGTGAATAATTGTCATTTTTTCTGCAGAGAGCTGAATTTCCCATTAAAAATAACCATTCATATGGAAAATTTCCAAGCAACTCTATTTGCAGCTTGTCTGTCTGACCAGAGGGTCTGTTAGCATCAGGACTGTGTAAATCATTCTCAGTGAACTTGTTTTATTCAGCCATGAAATACTAAACTGTATAATCAGCTCATTCTGACCAGTATCTTTCCTTTTTCTCTGTACTTCATTTCCAAACTGATTTCTGTAGTTATTGTCTTGAAATGTCTGAGAGTTAAGACCAATAGCTGCAATTATGTCACTTAAATAGCAAACACACCTTTCCGATGTCAGTGCTGCACCATGTGCCTGAAGTTCTTATTTAATCTCAAAGATCTAGTTTAAAAAAAATGGTCAAAATCCAATGTATTATTTTCCTCCTGCAATTTTTTGCATTCAATAATTCCTTTTTAGAAAAAACACTTTTCACTTATCTGCAGTCCATCTAATTAAAGAGTCTGTCTGTCTCCTGCTGTCTTTAATAAATCTTTTTTTTTCCTCATTGTACTTAAAAGTTCATTATTTTTTTCTGTGTACTTGTATTGAACCATGATAAACCAGTATGAGACTAAAATATGCCTCCCAACTGAAACAAAAGAAAACCATCCAAGGCACAGATAATTACTATCCTTAGATTCCTGTTAAGCTATGGAGGATTTGTCATTATTATCTTTACAACCAGAGTCTTGAAGGAAGCACTGTGGTCCCATATAACATGCATTTCATTTTAGTTTCAGTGCACAGTACTGAGCTGCAGGTAATGCAGTCGGATGGGTTCCTTCGATTGCAAGGATAATGCTAACCAACTTCTTGCTCTCAGACATCAAATTGATACCCTTTTGGACTTTGCTAGCCAGGCAGATGATCTCAGCATTTCTCTTTTGACCCAAGGGCAGAACTTGCATCTAATGAAGATCTGGGCAGGTGAGAGGAAAGTGGATTAATTTTGGGGCTGAGTCCTCAACGTAGACGACCATATGTGCACTGGGTGTCCAACCTCCCCTGTCAGGCAAAGGAGCCCCAGTGTATTCAATGGAGTTGGGGATTTTTCAGTAGACCAGCTAGCAGAAGCCTGAGTAATTGGATATAACATAGGCATCTAGTCTTACAGATGCTCGAGCATTTCTCCTACCACCCATGTCCCAGCTGCTTCTCCTGTGTCATCCCATCCACCTTGGGCTGCTGTCTCAGGTGGGAGCGTTTTAAATGCCTTATGCCTGGACAATACTGCTGAAACCTGTGATGTGAGCAGAATTACTTCTTAGGTGCCAGTGACTTCAGTGACCATGAGGGAGCCTTAAGACACCCTGCTGACACATATACATGCAAGTGTAGATGTGTCTCCATAGTGCCAAGTCCCATCCCTACAAGTGCAGTACATGCAGCATGACAGACTCTCCCAAATGCCCAGCATGCACTCGGCACTGCAGGTGGCCAAGGCTCTCAGGTCCTCACCAAACTCATCTCTGGCTTGTGCATAGTTTGTTTACCTTTAACTTGTGCCACACACAAAGGCTTAATGGGACCTCCCTATCTTTGGGAGGTTGCCTGTGCCCCAGGTCTGCCTCAATAGCTCTAGCATCCCTCCTACCTTGTAACTAATGTCCTGGCTGAGGACTTCATTTTACCAATGAAAAAAGTGAGAAAACCAAGTCTGATTCCCCACTGAGTCATATGAGTCAGTAGCCAGTGAAGCATTTATCACACTATCTCTCTGGCAGTGCTGCAGACTGAATCCCCTTGGGATCCTCTGCATATCTTAGTTTGTAACTTTGCCAAATCTTCTCATTATCTTCTGACACCTTTTCCCTGAGGATGCCATTATGCAAAAACAATTTCCATGAAAGTTATGAGTGAGGGGAAGGAACGGAGAAGGATAAGAGTAAAAGGGAGGCTTGCACTTGCAATGACTGCTAAAACCTATTCACTAAACCATTAACCATGCCAAGGATTCTTGCTCTGCTGAAACATGGGCTTGTCACAGTTGACATCAAAATTAAGCAGGGGCAGATTTACCAAGGAAATCAGCTTTAAAAGCATTCCCCCCATAAGCCACAAATTTCAAATTTTTCCTGCATAATTCTCTGCATTTATAAAAAGACCTGTGCTGCTGATACTTTTCTCTGCTTTCAGTACAGTTATTCAGGAAATAACACATGTAAGCAAAACAGCTATATTTCTGAAGAACTACCTCCTCTGAAGCTGAACTGTGCTTGTAAGACTGTCTTGCATGCCAGCTCTTTAGCATTCAGTAAAGGCAAATGTGAAGTCCAGGTAATACAATCAATTAATTGTTTAGAGCATGCTAATCCCACAAGTTAGGGTTTCCTGAGTTGGGATAACTGGGAGTTTAAATAGCTTCTTCAGCAATATTACAACCCCCAGGCATTTGCACTGAACATATGCACACATTGGATTTAGAAACCAGATGAGAGCTCATAGAACTGTTAAGATACAAACTACGTAGTAGGAATGATGCACACTTTATTAAAGTACTTAAAATAACAAGTTTACAATAAAAATATGACTTTTATTCCTGATTAGATGCAAATATGAGAGGAAGAAGATCTTCAGATTTGGATTTGGTGTATACATTATGATTTAGTGATTCAAAAGGGCCAAGAAAAGAAATAGCAATGGAAATAACACCAAAAAATTCTTTGACATTTTTCAAGTGGAAAGTCAGCAAGGCCAGTGACATTCCATGATTCTGCTTTCCATTCAATCTGTAAAATATCCTTCTGCTCCAATATGCTCCTAAAAATAGTGCTTAGGAGAATATGTTAAGAAACACAGTGCCTAAGGTTCCAAGACAACTCCACTCTTCTCTCCTCAGTCTTAAACTTCTCATATATTGCCTTGTAAAAGTCTGCAAATTTTGAAAATATAAAACTTTTCTTGTGGTTAACATCATCAGCTCACCTCTATCTTCAGGTGGCTTTGAGCATCTGTCCCCGATAGCCTTTTCCTTGAGCTGTGTGTATTGATTTACACTCGTGCCATGGTAGCACAAATTGCTATGCAACAAAAATGAGTGTTTCACGTTCACTTGATAGAAGAGTTAATAATCAGGATGCTCCGAGACAGCAGAGCATGTGGATCTTCAGCTTCAACATTACTTCAGCTATGACCTGCAGACCATGTCCTCCATGAGCTATATGCTGTCACCCTTCTTGTCAGCCCCGGGAAAGAGATCTGGTGCCTTTGCAGCTCCTGCGTTTGCCTCCTACACCCTTCCCATTTCTCCCATCAGCCCTGCAGAGCCTTGCTGAGCACTGTGTAGCTTAGAGCTGAGGTCGTAAGGGGAGAGAGGGGTGAGGGACCACACTGAGTTTCCTTCACTCTCACAAAACTCCTCTGAAAAGGTTAACTCAGCTTTCAAGCAGAGTGCATTGAGGTTTTCTGAGGTCTCAGGACAAGCACTGATAAGGTCCCAACTGTGACACTGCAGATGTATAACACAGATGTCATGTCAAATATGTGTCAAATCAGTAGGCAAAGATAAGTTCTTCCTCTTGCTCCTTCCCTTCTCACAGTCATGTCCTCATGTTTGTCTAACCTGTACTGTGGGGGCGTGGCTCCTACTCAACACACTGTGGGGATCTACCTTGGCCTCCTGATACCTTCAACAGAGCTTAAGATGTTGCCCAGATGCTTATAGTGTGCTTATTTCTGGGCTATCTGCAAAACACTTAAACCATTATGAATACGGGGAGAAGGATCATTGTACAACTCTAGGTTGAAGCTTAAGGCTTTAATAATCGTTGCTCTTGATTTCTTGCCTATACTTTCTTTTTTTTTTTTAAGGGTCTTTAAATAAAAGACACTGCTTTGCAGTAGATGCAAGTGCTAAGTGCATGCTAGGAAACGAGAACCTGGAGACCTGGCTTTAAGAGCCCAGACCTAATCACTGCTGCATCAACGCAAAGCCTTTTCTTACACTGACAGAGTGAGGGCATCTGAGTGGGGACCCTCCGTAACAGCTTCTTTATAGTATCTAATGGTATGTGATTGAATAGGGATTGCCCAAAGGTTTCATGAGATCCTGGAAAGAACAAATAGAAGTGACTTTCAGTGGAAGTCAAACACCTAATTGGCTTTCAGCTTCAACCTGAAGTAATGACAATACTGGAAACTGCATTTAAGGAATAGTTAACTGCTACCCCCCTAAAGCAGTCACCTTGTGCTAATTACACATCAGGAATGCTAGTTGTATGGCCTAATCAAAGCATTCTACTGTCTCTTTATGTAGCTTTTGAAGCACAGTATCTCTGAATATTCAGAAGTTGCTTGTTTTACTGAAGAATGTTAAAATTAATTTAATGTATGAATTAATTCTTGGTATTACCTCCCTGCCTGCATTAACAAACAGGAGACTGGCATTCACTGGGTCACCACAGTGACCCACTAGTCCAGTGTTCTCTTGTTTCTTTGTGGTCATAGGAGGCTTTTAAAAAACCCACAACTTATGTTAAGACCTTGTGAACACATATGAGGTATTCTGCCCATGGGGGTAATTTCTGTGTAACTCTGTGTATCTAGTAGTGTGCCTATAAACTAATTATTATACTGGTTTATGGTTCAGTAGACAGAAGACCCTGCCACAAATTTGTTTACAATTTATATTTTTGATTGCCAGTTCTTACAAATACAATTCTTGTATTAAAACACCTTCAAGAAAGGCAAAATATTGTAGCAGTACTAAAATATGTGAAAAAATAAGTTCCTTTTTTTATGGACACACTACTTCACCTAATTTGGTTGTCTAGATAGTGATAGCATCATTATTAATCTATGTTGTACTTGGTATATATTAATTTATACATTTGTTTCTGGCTGTATCAAAAGAAAAAAGGAATGGAAGTTAAAAAAATCACGCAATCAATTTGTATGGTGTCTTTGTTAGTATTTATTTAATATTTAAAAAGTTATAAAAAGGTAATGTAGATTTAATGAAATAAAAAAAATAGCCTGTCTACACATAAGTACATTCATAAATTGCAAAATATATTTCAAAATGATGTACTGATGTAAAAGTAATGATTTGCCCTGAATGAATAACCTGTACTTTAGGGTCTAGACAAATTGTAAATATAAATTCATCCTGGCATAATGAACTCCTATTCAACCTATCTCTTGGAAACTTTATGCAGTGCTAACTAATTTCTACTCATCTTTTTTTCCTGGTGATTATTGTCACTGCAGTACCAACTGACTCTTTTTTTACTCTGTAAAAAGTTAACACCTGTCTGCACCAAATAGCAAGGTGCAGAGTCCATAGTCAGTTAGGCAGACACAACCTTAATTTGCTGGGAAGTTAAACCTCCTATTATTTGCTCTGCTATCAGATTGCAAATGGTAATTGCTCATTTTAGCCATCTTCCATAGCCTATCTGCTTTGCAACAGGTATGTTACATTAGGTTGGCTTGGTCTTTTTAAAAGTTAATAAGCTTCTAAATCTCTCTTCAACAAGACTGACATTAGGATCCATGTAACAAGGGTTTTAATACCTGGTTAATTTAGTTCCCTTAAAAGTGTTAAGCCAATGTAAGTCTTTTATGCTTTGAATATTTTTTTGAAAGATTGCTGCAGCAGAGCTGAAAAGGGAATTCAGATTTCCTAAGCTTGTGGCCCATAGATAATCACCTCAAGGCCACCTCTCCTTTTTTATCTTCAGGCTTTGAAGTACAAAGACTCATGCACACAGACAGTGAGGTTTTGAACCCTGGCAGAGCTAAAAGATGTAATGCAGGTGGAAACAACCAAAGTCTGCTCTTGTGACAAGCTGGGTATGAAATCCTGAGATACTACAAGAAATGATCTAGCAAACCATGACATGCTTCCCTAGTCATCTGTCTTAGGTATTTACGTGTAGTGTAAATCACTGCATTGCCTGAGGAAATGAAAATGTTACATTTACTGATTTCTTCTGTACACAGTACCTATTTATTTAGCAGTATTTCTGCAACCTTCTTCTTTGAATTTATAGCACACAAGTGCTTTTGACAAATTAGGGAAATAAGGGAAATTAGGGAAATAATGACAGCCTTCTTTTCTTATGATACAAGATAACCTGTTTATATTGCTGCTTCTCCTGTATTGTCTGTTAAGGAGAATGATACATCTGGGAAACCTGTTTGTCTCTGTTGCACCCTAGTACCAAGTGTCTCCAACACAGGATGGTTTACTGGATGCTTTAGGATGGCCTTGGGATTAAGAGTCCAATTTCATACTTCCATTTTGTGCTGGCTTAAATTTAATGATTCTAGGAAGGTTATGCTTGATTTACAGAAACATAAGTGAGATCAGAGCTAAAAACCAAATCTACAGAGCTATTTAGGCATTTACTCCTAGGGGATATATTGCTCTGTTTATATGAATTAGGTGCCTATGTGAATGATTTTAGGACTGCAGAGAACAGATCTAAAAGAGGATTCTTATCTGTAGGCATTTCATGGCTCTATATAATCACACAGACAATACTGCTCATGAACAGTATGTTTATGAAAAAAATGTTTATAAAGAAGCAACCAAGCTCTTAAGACAGCAAAGAAATGTGGTTCTGCATATAGACTGCATATTTAAATGGCTGAATTAAGCAATGCTTTGAATAGTGAATATCTGAATTAATTTAACTATTGTTCTTTTACAAAAAAGATTTGTATATTGGCTAAGGAAAACCTAGAAACTTTTTTAAAATTTTGATGTTTATCTTCCTGGAAGTTGTTCATAAAAGATCATAAACTGAGATACATATTCCCTAGCACACACTTGTATAATATTGATCAGATTTCAGACTTCAATTACTTTCTTTCTTCATACTTTCTGGAAAGGTAAAGTGGTTTAATAATTCCATCTAGGCTGGAGGGAGGCAAAATTGGTAAAGAGAGAGAACATATTCCTTAGATTAGCTCATAATGGTGGAAAACATGGACAAGCTTCCTAGTACATAAGGCCTTCAGTGATGGTTCTTCAGAAGAATGAGTTTTGAGATGGTTCCCGAAAAAGATGATCTGGGAAATTACAGGCCTGTCAGCTTGACTTCGGTACCCGGGAAGCTGATGGAGCAGCTCATCCTGAGTACCATCACACAACACGTGCGGGACAACCAGATGATTAGGCCCAGTCAGCATGGGTTTATGAAAGGCAGGTCATGCTTGACAAACCTGATCTCCTTCTACGACAGGGCGACCTGCTTATTGGATGAGGGAAAGGCTGCAGATGTAGTTTACCTTGACTTCAGTAAGGCCTTTGACACCGTTTCCCACAGCAATCTCCCAGCGAAACTGGCTGCTCGCAGCTTGGATGGGCACACGCTTTGCTGGGTAAAAAACTGGCTGGATGGCCGGGCCCAAAGAGTTGTGGTGGATGGAGTTAAATCCAGTTGGTGGCCGGTCACGAGTGGTGTCCCCCAGGGCCCGGTTTTGGGGCCACTCCTGTTATAACATCTTTATTGATGATCTGGACGAGGGGATTGAGTGCACCCTCAGTAAGTTTGCAGATGACACCAAGTTGGGTGGGAGTGTTGATCTGCTCGAGGGTAGGGAGGCTCTGCAGAGAGATCTGGACAGGCTGGAGAGATGGGCTAAGGCCAACTATAGGAGTTTCAGTAAGGCCAAATGCCGGGTGCTGCACTTCGGCCACAACAACCCCCAGCAGTGCTACAGGCTTGGGGAGGAGTGGCTGGAGAGCTGCCAGTCAGAGAGGGACCTGGGGGTGTTGACTGACAGCCAACTGAACATGAGCCAGCAGTGTGCCCAGGTGGCCAAGAAGGCCAATGGCATCCTGGCTTGTATCAGAAATAGCGTGGCCAGCAGGGACAGGGAAGTGATCTTACCCCTGTACTCGGCACTGGTGAGGCCGCACCTCAATTACTGTGTTCAGTTTTGGGCCCCTCACTACAAAAAGGACATTGAATTACTCGAGCATGTCCAAAGAAGGGCAACGAAGCTGGTGAAGGGTCTGGAGCACATGTCGTACGAGGAGCGGCTGAGGGAACTGGGGGTGTTTAGTCTGGAGAAGAGGAGACTGAGGGGAGACCTCATCACCCTCTACAACTACCTGAAAGGAGGTTACAGAGAGATGGGGATAAGTCTCTTTAACCAAGTAACAAGGGATAGGCAAAGAAGGAATGGCCTCAAGTTGCACCAGGGAAGGTTTAGGCTAGATATTAGGAAGCATTTCTTCACAGAACGGGTAGTTAGGCGTTGGAATGGGCTGCCCAGGGAGGTGGTGGAGTCCCCATCCCTGGAGGTGTTTAAGAGGCGGGCTGACATGGCGCTTGGGCATATGGTGTAGTTGGGAACTGTCAGTGCTAGGTTAACGGTTGGACTAGATGATCTTCAAGGTCCCTTCCAACCTAGATGATTCTGTGATTCTGTGAAGAGTAGGGTTGACATAGCGCTTAGGGATATGGTGTAGTTGAGAACTGTCAGTGTTAGGTTAATGGTTGGACTGGATGATCTTCAAGGTCTTTTCCAACCTAGATGATTCTGTGGTTCTGTGAAAGTCCTTGGCTGGAATTCCAGGCCTTCTGCTGCAAGGTTAGTTGTCATATCAATGGCCAGCATCACGCCTGGTCATTGACAGGCCACCAGGGTGATGGGCCTGGGCTCGCGTTGGCATTTGGGGCTAGTGATACACAACACATGGCAATTGGGTGTCTGCAGAGGAGGACTGGCAGAGCTGAGAGAGAGGGGAACAAGGAGGGGCATGATGCTGTGACACAGACATCCAAAGAAGAAAAAACCACACTAGAGCCACTGTGAGGAAGAACTGGCCAAGGGAAAAGGCCTGTCCAGGGCTACCTGGGGTAATGTGCAAGTCCTAAACTATTAAGGTGATTGCCAAATTCATGTGTCTGAGGAACAAAGCTACTAATATCTCACTGTGAGTTAGTGTCTGGATGTTTATATGAAGTACATGAATCACAAAAATCACAGCCTGTTGGTTTATTTTTTTCCCTGTGGAAGGTAAAAAACCCAGAGACACAACAGAGTTTGACATTGGCTGAGGTAAGGTCCTGTTACACTGCTCCTACCTTTTCTTACAGTAAACATAGGAAGCAGGACTGTGATAGCATCTTAATACTTGCTCCACTGTAGGCAGCTGAGAAAAGCAATACTGACTTACTGTTACTCTCTCTTTGTAACTGGAACCACAAACCATGCCATGATTACTACACAATGTCTTTATAACCTCTTAGCAAAAGTAGTAAACAGCCTCTCCTCGGGGCCTTCTCTACCAGAGGAATAGTCTGATTTAAAAAACACTAGCTTAGTAACACACTCTTAATTAATAGCAAATGGGAGACCTGCTGTGAATAATTGCTGATGGCCAGAAAGCAAATAAAAAGGAAATTAATTCTCTTCTTCAGTCATAAAATCATAGGATGGATAAGTTTGGAAGGGACCTCTGGAGGTCATCTGGTCCAGTCCCCCTGTTCAAGCTAGGCTACCTACAGCCAGTTGCCCAAGATGATGTCCAGATGGCTTCTGAATATCTCCAAGGACAGAGACTCCACAGCGTCTCTGGGCAATGTGGGCCAGTGGTTGGTCACCCTCACAGTAAAAAAGGTGTTCAGAGGGAAGCTCCTGTGTTTGAGTTTGTACCCATTGACTCTGGTCCTGCCATTAAAAAGAGCCTGGCTCCTTCCTCTTTGCTCCATCTCTTGAGGTATTTATATACATTGATGAGGTTCCCCCCCTGAACCTTCTCTTCTCCAGGCTAAACAGTCCCAGCTCTCTCAGCCTTTCCTCATATGTGAGGTGCACCAGTCCCTTAATCAACTTTGTGGCCCTTTGTTGGACTCTCTCCAGTATGTCATGCCTCTCTTGTACTGGGGAGCCCAGAACTGGACACAGCACTCCAGGTGTGGCCTGAATAGAAGGGAAAGATCACCTCCATTGACCTGCTGGCAATACTTTGTCTAATGCAGCCCAGAATATCATTTGCCTTCTTTGCTGAAAGGGCATATTGTTAGCTCATGTCCAACTTGGTGTCCACTTCATGTCCTTTTCTGCCAAGCTGCTTTCTAGCTGGGTGGCCCCCAGCATATATTGGTGCATGGGGCTGTTCCTCCCCAGGTGCAGGACTGTGCACTTCACCTTGTTGAACTTCATGAAGTTCCTGTCAGCTCATTTCTCTGTGGCCTTGTTAAGCCCAGCGATAATTGGGATATCCAAACAGCCTAAGTGATAACACCAACACAATTGCCAGCACCAGACAGGATGGCTTTTTCTGCTCTTTACTATATATGATTGCTTAATTTATTTTTTTCCCTGCTCAACATCTAGTCCAAGTATTCATCTCATGTATTAATTCAATAAGCATAGTAAGATCAAGAATTGAGGAACTCATATTTAAGCCTCAAGGAGGCCACAGCCCCTTTTCCTTACTATCATGGGTGGGGAACACAGATGGTATTCAGTTTCCACCCTGTGTTCTCAGTACTCAAATCACATTTATTGGAACATGCAGGTATTTCTACAAGGTTTAGAAACACTTCACTTTGTACATTTTAGAGCCATATGACACAGCCTAGCTTCCCTGAAGCAGCTTTCTTCTTAAGAAAGAAAGTTCTCTAAAATCAGCCAGATGTCTTTTTTCCATTCTCAGGTACAGCGAATAGCACTGTAATTGCAAGAAGGGGGCACTTACTCAGTATTGTGTGTATCAATGGTGTGAAAAAGTTCATGCAGTTCTTCTCCACTCAGAACTCCGTCAGCAAAATAAGCTTTGAATTCATCAAAGGACAGTTTTCCATCATCTGAAACAATGAAGAAATGGAAAGTGCCTTAGTTCCGTTATGGTTTTGCTTGTTTACTTCATGCAGTTGAAGAGGAAACTATTAAAAACCTCCAGATCTTCAGATTAAATGTAGAAACTTTACATATTTAATCAAGACACATAAAGAACATTATGCTATATGCATTGGCTGTTGTATCAGAGTTCTCAGTTTTCTTGGTAGCTCTGTTACTGTTCCACTTTCTTATCTTTCAAGCAAAGATAGTTTGGTTTTGGTAAGTCTCTACTGACAAACACATCACTACAGTCCTGTCTTTGCCCTGATCTCATTCACTGTGGTTTCTCCCTGTCCTGCTGCACGCTTCTCCTACTTGGTCCCTGGCCGTGTCCTCGCCTCTGCATGGAAGATCAGTGACCTCCTGAGACTGAGTGGGACAGAGAAAAACCAGGAAAATGCAAAAGCAAACATTTATTGAAGGAACATATTAGTTCAATGAAAATTTCTTCAGCTATCTAGAGCTATTAATTTCCCTCTCATTTTCGTCCTCTTTCTTTCCTCTGCTCTCTGCCTCCCATATGGGAGACTGAGACTCAAGTGCCCCATTCAATAGTAGCAGGGATCTGACCCTGGCTCTCCTCTCTGCCTAATCAATACACTGCACTGGTTTGCAGCATTTTGATACTCTTCATAAAATACATATTTCTCAAAAAGTTCTATGCTTGGTGTGTAATTAACAAAATAAATTTTTGAAAAGTTAGATTTTCATGGAACAGGAAGCAAGCTTTGTGTCCTCTTCCACTGGAAAGAATTGCAGCTCATTTTCTTGGTCAGCATAGAAAATAGTAAATTTCTATTTGCCAGCATGCAATTCACCTGGAGATTACATAAAAATACAGGAATGAGAAAACTGGTTTGGACATATATCAGAGGTCAGTGAAAATCTTCAGATGGATTTTCAGATGGAGTTTGAATTGGCCATTTAATATACAGTGAAGACCAAATATGAAGAAGTTGGCTTTATTTTCTAAGTATCTGCTGTTCTCATTTGTTTGGGACAAAACCAATCATCAGCACACGGGTCCTGATTATCATCAATAACATGTTGTCTGCAGTGACTGGAAGTGTCTGCAGGACTAATGAGACTCAGAGGGAGGGGCAGTACCATATGATAACATCTAGAAGAACAGTAATGGGATGTACATTAAGTCAAGAGGAGAAAGTTCATATTACAATCTCTACTACATTATTTAGTGGAGTCTGTTTCATCTATTTCTTAAGTTATCTGTAATTATAGCAAGACCTTAACTACATGAGGCAAAATCCTTGAGATGAGATGTGTTAAGCAGATTAATTCATCTGGTATTTTCAGGATGTTACCACTTCAGACTGAGGCTCTACCCTCCTTCTGTCAGATCAAACTGCACAACCATCAATGGTTTCTAAAGGGTATTCCAATAACTACTACAACATTCATTAAAGAAGGGATCACTGTATTTCACCTCACTTACACATGTCTGATAATCCCAAAGAAGTTCCTATACTTCAGATTTTCCATGTTCTGTTTTTTTGTTTTGGTTTTTTTTTTTTTAATTAGTGATGTCAAAAATGGATAAAATGTGCCACAATTTGGAAAGCCTGTCCCACTCACAGGGTGGCCGTGGCTGCAGTGACAGAAGTGGCAGACTTAGGCTATTGTCTGTTCTGGAAAGTAGGACTCTGGGGTGCAGGGACCATTAGACTTTGTTAACTCCAGCCTCTAATCATATCATAATGACTATGTAAACAATATATGACAGTCAGCACAATTAATTTTTTCCTAAGTATATGATTCAAGGCTGAGGAGAAGGTGATGTGAGAAACCAACCAATGCCTGTCAGCAAGATGTTAAAAAATTTAAAAAAGAAGTTTACAAATGGAAAACTGACCCCACAGAAGTCCACGAGATTTCATTGGGGATCCCTCAGCAACAGCTGACATTTGCTTCTGTCCTGAAGAACAGCTGTCCCTTTTCTTTGTTGTACAGGCATGACTTCAGAATTGCATGGGATGAGGCAAATCCATAACTTTATTAAAACAGTTAGGACAAGTGATTCCTCATTGACTAGTGTAGTGAGTTTTAAATGCAAGACTGATAATCAGCAAACAAAAGCCAAAGAAAGAAGATTCATCTTTTGCTTTTATTTACAGAATCACAGAATCACAGAATCAACTAGGTTGGAAAGGACCTTGAAGATCATCTAGTCCAACCATTAACCTAACACTGCCAGTTCCCATCTACACCACATCTCTCAGCGCTATGTCGACCCTACTCTTAAACACCTCCAGGGATGGGGACTCCACCACCTCCCTGGGCAATCCATTCCACTGCCTAATAACCCGTTCTGTAAAGAAATACTTCCTGACATCTAGTCTAAACCTTCCCTGATGCAGCTTGAGGCCATTCCCTCTTGTCCTATCGCTTGTTACTTCATTAAAGAGACTCATCCCCAGCTCTCTGCAACCTCCTTTCAGGTAGTTGTAGAGGGCGATGAGGTCTCCCCTCAGCCTCCTCTTCTCCAGACTAAACAACCCCAGTTCCCTCAGCCACTCCTCGTACGACATGTGCTCCAGACCCTTCACCAGCTTCGTTGCCCTTCTCTGGACACGCTCAAGTAATTCAATGTCCTTTTTGTAGTGAGGGGCCCAAAACTGAACACAGTCATTGAGGTGCGGCCTCACCAGTGCTGAGTACAGGGGCAAGATCACTTCCCTGTCCCTGCTGGCCACGCTATTTCTGATACAAGCCAGGATGCCATTGGCCTTCTTGGCCACCTGGGCACACTGCTGGCTCATGTTCAGCTGGATGTCAATCAACACCCCCAGGTCCCTCTCTGACTGGCAGCTCTCCAGCCACTCCTCCCCAAGCCTGTAGCGCTGCTGGGGGTTGTTGTGGCCAAAGTGCAGCACCTGGCATTTGGCCTTATTGAAACTCCTACAGTTGGCCTTAGCCCATCTCTCCAGCCTGTCCAGGTCTCTCTGCAGAGCCTCCCTACCCTCAAGCCGATCAACACTCCCACCCAACTTGGTGTCATCTGCAAATTTACTGAGGGTGCACTCAATCCCCTCATCTAGATCATCAATAAAGATGTTAAACAAGAGTGGCCCCAAAACCGAGCCCTGGGGGACACCACTCGTGACCGGCCGCCAACTGGATTTAACTCCATTCACCACAACTCTTTGGGCCCGGCCATCCAGTCACATTTTTACCCAGGAAAGCGTGCGGTCATCTAAGCCTCGAGCAGCCAGTTTCACCAGGAGAATGCTGTGGGAAACGGTGTCAAAGGCCTTGGTAAAGTCAAGGTAAACTACATCCACAGCCTTTCCCTCATCCAATAAGCAGGTCGCTCTATTGTAGAAGGAGATCAGGTTTGTCAAGCATGACCTGCCTTTCATAAACCCATGATGACTGGGCCTGATCCCCTGGTTGTCCTGCATGTGTTGTAAGATGGTACTCAGGATGAGCTGCTCCATCAGCTTCCCGGGTACCGAAGTCAAGCTGACAGGCCCGTAATTTCCCAGATCATCCTTCCGACCCTTCTTATAGATGGGCGTCACAATCTGTTGGGACCTCCCCGGTCAGCCAGGACTGCTGGTAAATGATGGAAAGCGGCTTGGTGAGCACCCCAGCCAGCTCCTTCAGCACCCTCGGGTCACTGACTCTCTCCTGGATTGCAGGGTTGTCGTTCTCCCAGTCTCTATCATCTGGCTGAGGGGGCTGGATTCCCTCAATACAACTAGTCTTGTTATTAATATCTCGTTATATATTGTTATTTAGAAGAGGTTTGAATGGTTAAGTGGTAGTTAAGTGATAATTTATCTAAACTGATTGAGCCTTTGCATGAAGCATAAAGAATATTTTCAAAGCCTAACACTTCATAACTCTGTTTTAGGTAGCACTGAATTTAAGTTCACATGTCTTTTTCTCTTCCTTCAGTAACATACTGAATCACTCACAAGGCACTAAACAACTGTACAGGAAAAGACTAAGATGTCCTAAGCACCAGACTAATCTACAACATATTGTGGCCTAATTTTATAGTGGCGAAGAATCTATTACAAAGGCAGTATCTCAATGCTGTAACTACATGCTGTACTACAGCATGCAGATTTGAAGAGTACAGCTGAGGAGTTTCCACACTTATTATTTCATAATTTCTTTGTCTTGAATATATGGCTTCAAATATGTAACCTTCAAGAGGTTTCAAAATTGTACAAATTAAATGTCTGCTTCAACAAAAACATTTTGAAATGTTTAATATGAAAAGACAGATTGTAGCTGGAGATAATCATCATTACGATCAAAACAAAATGTCAGCATCTACAAGAGCTAAAAACCAAGATGGCACAATACTGTGTTGAAGGTAGGCAATTTTCTTTGACAGAGCTGCCATGATTACCTAAATGAGAATCTAAATACATCTGCCATTTGGCACTGGTTACAGAGAAGGAATATCAAATATTGAGTGTGTTGAAACAAGCTTCTTTTCACAGCTATGCTTCCTTTGGCTCATACAGATACAATCGATTGTTTAATCAAACTGCCTCTGCATCTTGAGCCTTTGCTGGGAAGAGTGATTTGCATGCACATACCCAAGAAACTAGTGATTTCTGGCAACTTTCCTGAGATAAACATATTATGAGTTTACTCACAGAACAGTCTGGGTATGACACAAAACCTGAAACATCTGTCTGTTTATCTCTGCTCTTCAGGATCATTGGCTTTACATCAATCTAGAAAATCAATGATCTGCCAACAGCCAGATTGGGCACTTCAGCTATTTTCTTTAAATTTTATCATCCAAGAGCAGACATAGCCTTTTGCTTCATTGCTATTTATTCTCAATAACACTTTGAATGTTATTGACATTGACTGACACATCACTGAGCTTGTTGCTGGCAAAACCTAAGGAGGTTTGAACCTATTCGGTTACTTACAGACTTCATACAGTATGTTTACTGAAAAAAGCTCTGATTTTCCAGGGCATTTCTCTGATTTTGTGTGTGTAACTGTTTTGCAGCTTGGGATTCAGCCTCTGATCACGCAGGCCATGCCTGTGCTTCCTCAGTGCTCAGAGGAAGCTCAGACCCAACCCCTGACAAGAGCTCCTTGTGCTGTTTAATTGAAAACACGTTTGTCTAGCCATTTTTTTTTTTTAAGTGCCAAAAATGGCTTTTATTTTAAAGGCTATGTTATACATCCTCAGCACTGCCTTGCTGGGGCACACCTCGCTGCCCTTGGAGCACCCACGCCCAGATAAATACTGTCTGGTTTAAGCGCTTCAGAGCAGCTGAGCAGAAACCTCTATTATAGATGCTTCAATCCTTGCCACTGGCAAAGTGACAGGGGATGGATGATTCATGAAAGACAAACTTCTCTGAAGCCATGCATTCCTCAGACAAATCAACCTTCAGCAGCGTTTGCCTTGGCAACGTTATCTCAAAGAAGCTGTTTTGCAAGCCTCGCTTGCTTTGTGTATCTTCTCTGATGTCTTTCAAAACCAGGGTTTCTTCAAAAACAAGCACAGCTGCCCATCCTCCTCAGAGCCAAAACATTCCTGACTGGCAGACAAAAAGATAAACAATAAAATTAATCTCCCCATGTAGCACTTGAAAGTTTAAAAATATATTTACATGGTGATTTAGGGGAGCCTTCCTTTGGGTTCCAACTGCATTCTTACATTTATTTCAGTAAAATTCATCTCTCTGTTGAATAGATGTTTTTATGTGTAAAACAGGCCCAAGTGACATCCCCCAGCCAGTCCGCTCCAGGAACACTTGTAATCTCCGGGATGTATTTTGGATAGCTTATGACTTCAATAGACAACAGCATATCTGACAAAGGAAAGCCACACATGTACTCTCTTTTCAAGTTGAAAGATGACTTCAGTGAGTAAAAAGCTATCAAGCAAATAATGAACAAGGGCACATATATATTTGGAGTCTATATGCCCAAAGATGATGGCAAATGGTGAGACTGCTTTCAGTGAAGGAAGTTACAGTGATGTAGAGGAGCAGGATGTCTCACAGAGATGCCAGCAAATGCTGGAGGGCAACAAAACACTTCCACTCCCACCTATTTCAGGCTCTTTGTTAGGACTGTGAGCCTTTCCTAGCAGTTAAACATGGCCGTGGGCTCCATGGAGGACCACCAAAGCAGTCTGTACATAGTAGGAGTGGAGCTCCTATGTCTGAATGGCAGCCCTAGGGCTTGTGTCAATTGGAAGAGCCACATGGAAGAGTTTATGACAATTGGAGGGAAAAAACCCACTGGACTAGATCTCATCCTGGGGTTCACCTTGGCAGGATGGGATTTGGAAAGCAGAGGCCATGGCACTGTCCTGGCCCAACCAGACAGTGCCCAGCCTGGCTCCAGGCTGGCAACATGCACAGTGGCAGAGCAGTCGGGTTATTTAGGGTCTGGGGCTCTATAACCACAGTCCTCTGCCCTTGTAGGGCAAAAATTAGCAAAGGGAGAAGAGATAACAACAAGTGAAACCAATAAATAGAAAAATCCCCTGTGGCAGAAAGTATTTATTTCCCAGGAAGGTACAGCAGGAACTAGGAAATGACAGTGTTCAAAATGAAGCAGTCACTTTTGCCATGGGAAAGGCAAGAGTCAAAACCACAGCCCCATACAGGCTACCCCAGTTCTCAGTGGGAGCTGACTTTCTAAATCCCTTGTGGGAGTTGTGACAGCCCTTTATGGCTTTTTGAAATCTGTCTGCCTTTGAAGAACTTAAAGCCTTAAAGTGCCTCAACTGAGGCCACAGTCCCCTGCACGGCTGAAGCAAACATAGTGGGAAGGCAGCATGAACGTGGGTTCTTCTCCCAGCTCACCTGATCCCAGGTACCTGCTGTGTGACTTGCCTTTTTGGAAGGAACTGATAGTCCATACCTGCTGTAAAAGGTTTGGATCAGAGCATGAGTGCTAAAAGATATTGCCCTATACACAGAGAAAACGAGGTAGTGGCAGGGGGCACATGACAACAGACATAGGTGGACTGAACCTGATGCACACAGTTGAAAAAATACTTGATTTATTGGCATGCAGCACACAGGCTGGAATCAGACCAAGGGAGAGCTGCCGAAATAATAAATTTCAGTGTGCCAAAGAGTATACCAATAACATCCACTAGGTCCCAGGCATAAGGGATTGAATAAGAAAAAGAACAGACATGGGATGAAGCTTTAAAGATTCTATACAAAAGCACTACGCTTTCATTGACTTTGATCTGTATCGAATGTTGATATAACCAGAAATAATGATTTTGAGCCATTATTCCAGCTGTTATGCTGGAAAAGCTTAGCACATGTAACCAAGTGGTCCCGAGGGGACTAGGCTAACACGTTTAGGTTTAAAAGTAGGCATTTTGTCTTTCTAGAAATAATAATGTTTGGAATCTGGAGTGCAGAGTCCAGCCCTGCAGCACCTGAGGGACCCAGGAGGTGGGATGGGGAATCCCACCCCAGGCAGAACCTGGGCTCTGAAACAGGAGCCAGGGTGGTGTCTGCAGTGGATCCAGCTGGTCAGGAAGCAAACAGCAGCGTGGCAAGGGTCTCTGGAGTCTGTGCTACAAGGGTTTTGCCTTACAAATCCATTTACCAGTACTGATTGAATAATTTGGGAGCTCAAATAAGCAATGCTGTAATTCAGAGAATTTCTGTGCTCTGTCTCCTGTTCAGAATGATGTTCTGTAAAGTCATCCAGTAAATGTATAGCTCAAATGTGACCACTATGATGAAAAGACCTGGTCCTTCTGGGTATCATGGCACATAGAGGTTCCCCAAGGGATTCCTGCACACAGATGTTTTTCTCAAGGAAGGGCACACAAGAGCTGGGTCACCCTGTCCATGTGTATGGAGGGGAGAGCCCATGCACTGCTGTAGCTGCCACCACGCAGCACTGCTGGGGGCAGTCTGTGGGCTAGCTGAAGACCTTATGAGATGCCAAGACATTGTGGACCCAGCTTAGGAGATATTGGACAAGGGAAAAATGCTGAAATCAGGGACTTGGCATGCCTTGTTTTGGTGTAACTCTAAAACGTTTCTTGAAAAAAAGTATAATGCCATAAGTGGGGATCTTCAGAGTGCCTCGAGGCCAACTCTGATCATTCACGCTAGGGTGATTCAAGAGATCTCCTTCCTGAGGTGCTTCCCCTGCCTCTCCCAGGCATTTTCACTCACTCCTCTGGGATGGCTTAAATTAGCACTTTGGGCTACAAGCCAGAGCCACTGAGAAGTCACCATCTGAGGACAGCTGTAGTGAAGCAGCTATCACCCTGCCAGAGCTCACCTGGAGACACATGAGCAGATGCAGCAAGTAGAAGATTCACCTACAAAGTCAGTGTTTGTCCTGCAATGGCAATGTCAATAAATAATGGATATGAAAACACCTATTTTCATCTCTACAAAACTGACTCTAGAAAGAGCGTTGTGAGATCTCCTCTTGATCATCGTACGGGTGTAGCTTGGTGGCTTTTTGGTTATTTTGTGGAAATCTTGTTAGGTGACTCAAATGTGTATGCTCTGTGAATCAGGACCTCTGGTCACTGACTCCAGTGGAAGCTATAGGATGCTACAGCTGCACTCTATTGCCTTATTTAAAATGAGTCCTTTATTTATGATGTGCAGTTTTTTGTCAGGCTAATGCTCACCTGGTTTTAGAGCTGGCCTGAAATCCCCAGGCCACTGCAGTCAACAATTTTGCTACTGCTGGAGTGCGGTGTATTTTAAGGAGGGCACTGGGGGACTTTTCCTATACAATTTCTTATGCTAAAGGCAGGTGAGAAGATACTGTTAGTATTATGCTATACAGTTTTAGAATTCTACATTTAAAAGTGTGATGTTCCTGCTCTGTATCATGGACATCAGGAGGTGCTGAATGTAAGACATATGACAGAATGAGAAGATTAGTCTCATCTGACTGTATTTTTCGTTTGACAGATTCTCGTTCCATAAAATTATAAACCCCACATTTTTAGGGGAAAAAAAGCTTTCAGTGAGTGCTTGTTTGAAATGTCAGAGAAAAAATGAAACCAAACATAAATGCGCTGGATCTGGCATTAATAATATTTTGTTGCTGGTCTGTTCTGGGTGTTTGATACTCAGGTTTGTCCATCTCTGGAGCTTTAGTCTTACTTTGTTTAGTCAATTGCTTGATTTTCCCTCAATCATTCCCTCAGTCATTCCTGACTGCCTGCAGCATAGTTTACTGTGCTCCTTGCAGTTAAGGCTTTTTTTTTTTTTTTGAAAGTCTCTGCTTCTATAGCAGATATTACCTACGGTGTTTGCAAATATTTGCCTCTTAAGATATTTAAGGATTTTGAGATATAGCTTATACTCAGTGCTTTTTCATAACAACCAACTTGTATTTGCAAATCAATGACAGCATCTAACTCCTGCTTGGAGCTGATCCAAGGGCTTGGGGGCAGAAGCTGTAAGTTTGGACCAAGCCCATAATCAAATACTAGTTCTAAACTTTTAGAGGTGAGAGAGACAGCTGAGAGGTCCTCCTTCTGGAGGACATGGCTGCGGGTCACTCCTCCCTCCAGGTTTAACTGGATGGCTATTCTCACCTACAGTGGAAGTGCTAAGCAGAGTTTTAAATGCCAGGGCATGCCATATTTTCAGCACAGGAGAGGAATCTCATGCCTTAAAGGGTGGTGGTTGTGCTGGCACATATGCTCAGCAGCCAACAGTCAGGCAAGCATGTCCCTGGGCTCAGGGCCATTCATTTCCACCTTCATAAGAGAACAGACCTGAAGCAGCCAGGCTCCCCTCTAGAAAAAGCTGGAGATGATAAAGTAGAAAGAGAAGATCAGCCCTCTTCTCCCACAGGAGGATGGGAAGAGAAATGACCCCCCACCATGATGCAGGCAAAGGCAGGGCACTGCTCTCTTCAGGTGCTGGAGTCACATGTGTGTGGGGCAACCGCTGTTGCCTGTGAGATGAGAGAGTAAAAAATTGTCCTGTTTAGTATAGACTGCATTTGGCAGTTCCAGTTTTTCATATTTCTTGTTCCTGCTGTCTAGAGTCAAGATTTTACTTGCTGAGAGGAATTTAATAAGTATGATTTTGTTTTAAATAGCAAAAGGAATTAAATAAATGAAGAACTTTCCTTTTAGCTGGAATTTTTCCAAATTCACTTTCCTTTGAATGTATGGAGTTTTGTAAAGTAAACCTGATCAAAACTTCATTTTGACATGCAAACCTGAAACTTCTCCTTTCCAAAAAGGTCAATGTGCAACATCTCACCTTTATGAAATTGCTTTTTTACCCTCAGGGTTTTCTGTTGCTTTTGTCAATATTATGAACCATATATTTCTTATAAATGCGATATTCCTTCCCTAGGCCTTGTTCTCCCTCTAAGAAAATCACACGACCTTTTCAGTTACAGGAGGAGTATGGATGTGCTCCACACAGAACAGAGCTGCTCAGCCATGAAATAAGAACTACAGAGTTTATGAAGCTGATCCCCTTGTGGAAGCTGTGTATAGCTGTTATTTCCAGAAATGGGAGGGTAACAGAATGTACATGGGCTAGCAAAGAAAGAAGGCACTACCCCAAAGGAAACAACATCTGTACGGCTTCTTTCAAATAGGGGAATGACTGTTTCATAAAGAAGTTTCTCAGTTAAATCCAGCTGTCATAAATCATTGTAGTATTTTTGAGTAACAGTAATTCAGGCAGGATTTCTGGGCTCTCTTGATCTCTTATTTTATATTGTCTTTGCAAGTACAGTTGTCTTTCCTTGTTGTAGAAGGATAACCTGAAGTCCCACAGTCCCTAAATTCCTAGTAAGAGTCCTATTTACTATAATAATTTATCAGCTTGATCCACTCTTTTGGATTTTTTTTTTTTTTTTGCTGCCAAGCAAGTACCTACTAAGGTTTTTGATGATAAATTTTTTTGGAGTATTTTAATCCTACAGAGAATGAATATGGCAGCTCTGGGAGAGACCTATTAAAAGTATATGGGTTAACAGGAGCGTGTCACGGACAGTAATGTGGTATTTGTTACTGTAAGCCAATACTTGGTTTCCTCCAGCACAGAAAGGTAACACTGAAACGGTATTTTAGTCATTAACAAAAGCTAATAATCTGTGTTGACAACAGTGTAAGCATGTTAGATGAGAATTCACTTTCTGAGAAGGTACTTAACATCCCAGCCCTAAAACAAATCTCCTCATTAATGTGGCATGAGCCTGTGCAGTGCTAGATTAGCAAAGTGGAAGTCCCATGGGCAACTGATGCCTGAGCAAACACAAGCACATAAACTGAAACCATTTCAAGTTTATGGACTCAAATTAATAGAACTGAAGTGGCTAAACTTAGCCACTTTTCTCCCAATAATAAGTGGTAAAGGATCCGTATGTAGGTATGAACTCCGGTGACCAAAGTCTCTAGGGTGAACGTGGCTTCATATTGTTCTGGAACAAGCAAGTTTGGCACTGAACATGTGAACTGTTTCCCCTGTTTTAATAGCAAAGTATCAACTGTGGGGTAAACCCACTGAGGACTGGAAGTCTTCCTGATCATCGAAGTGCTGTGGATCCACCAGGGCTGGGACAGAGCATGAGCTCTAAAGTCCAGGGCAGGGACATGAAGCTACTGGGGCTCTTTTTGACCCCAGGGGATGATGACCACTGCTCTGCACCACGCACTCTGACTCTCATCAGTCTTCACGGTAGACACATTAATATCTATTTCAAACATGGCAAGGAGGTCTGTGGGGGATGCCAGCAGAGCTTGGCTGTGGTTGGCACATAGCTAAACTGGAAAAGCATGGCTGAAGGGGAAGGTCCTTCTCTTTCCCATCCCAGTCCTCATGTTGGGATTCAGCCTGCACCATCACTGCCCTTCCAAGCCACTGGCAAACTGACTGAGGGAGACAAAAAAACCCCACTAACAAAAACCCCTCAGAGACGGGTTTTGTGGTCCCTGAGGTCTCTGAAGGAGCCTGCCTTGGTTTAGTGGGAAGCGCCAGTTGCTGCACACAAGCTGGGGCAGGACTATGTAGCCAGAGGTGGGCTGTAGGGGAGGGATTGCCCTCTCAACAACAATAAATAGTTATTTGACAGGCTCAGTTATACCATCAAACTGTATGGTAGCCCCTTACTTTCCAATAGTTCTTCCTTGAAAGTGATTCTCTCTGATTTTCCCAATAGTATCCATTATGTCTTTACCTGAGAGTGTACTTTATCGAACCTGTACACTAGCCGTTTTCTGAGGATTGAGTGGGAATTACTTGTCAGGGTTAAACCTGTCTGAGCTGTGGGTTTGACACTCTTCAACACTTTCAGGAAAAGACCAAAGTCTGGCCCATGCTTCTGCAAGAAGTCACATCTCCCTTCTTCTCATACTTCAGTATTACAATGCAATTTTGTAAAATTGCAAATTTGTGTCTCCTTCTCATCCTGCAAGATCTAACTCTGGTTATCTGAGTTAAGTATAAATACTATTATGGTAACTGCAGAGCTACAGAATAGCCTCAAACATACCGAATCTCACACTCTGTGTAATGCAGGGAAGTAGTAGGGGCTTAATTTCTCTGACAGGGTAGGTGGCACAAAAACAACAATGTAACTTGTCCAAAATTGTGCAGCAATTCTGAGACAGGAAAAAGAGGTAAAGTCAGGTTCAAGACCATGACTATGTATACCAGAGAAAAATTCCAGTGGTTACACTTGTGGTCCTTACAGCAAGGACCTTTCCCTGCTGTCACCAAAATAGGAGCATTTTGTGAAGCCTTACAGTACTATGCTCCAATTTACTGAATTTAAATAAGGGAAAAAAATATATGTGGAAGGAAAATCAGTCAGTAGGACAAGGGCAAAACTTTTGATTAAGAACATAATAAAAAACTCATGACTTTTGTGTTATAAATATGTGAGTTGAATTCAAGGCTACTGACATGCTGAATAAATACATAACTGCGAAATGTACGAAACAAATCTGACTGCTGGGTATAGCCTATGATGGTTTTAAATCAATAAGATGGAGCTACTAACAAGTATTTCAAACCTTCTTGTGAACACTATGTCACTAAGAAAACACACATGTGCAGCCAAAGTGCAAATCAAACACACATGCCAAATTGTGAAAACACAAGTTCTGCCCTTAAAGCACCTGTAGGGAGGATCAGTGCACAACAAAATACGTTGCATTGAACCTGTAGAAAACATGAAATGACATGAGGAATGGCTGGGTTTCCTGTTAGAATGTTTAAAGCATAACTTAAAATGATGAATCAGTGATGGATTTTTTTTCCAAAAGGAGGGGGAAAGACAAGTGACCAGTCTTACCATTCTTGTCTGCTCTTCTTAATATCTAAACAAAAAGAAAGAGAGAACAGAATCACTTTTTTTTTTTTTTTTTGGTATGGGTTAATAGCACACAATGCTATATTTAGTGGGCATTTATAGTTTGAGCTCTACATATCATATTTTCACGAGGCTGCTTAAAATTGAAAAGCCCTTAGTGTGTCTCCATCCCTCCCTCAGAGTATTGCTTTCTTTAACTCCTCCTGTGCTGTGTGCACTGGAAACCAAGACCATAATACAAACCAGCTTTATTTTCTAGATTGTGCATGGCTTATAAGGATGATGTTCAGGCAAAAAACCTGATACTGTATGGCTACCATGATACTAGATTTGAGGTTGAGAGAAGTGGCTTAAAGAAGCAGAGTAAGGATGATAGCTGGGTGCATGCACTGAGCATCTGAGATGGTAAAAAAGACTCAGGGTTTGTGTGGGTGGAGGAAGCAAAGGGATAAGTCAGGAGAGGAGCCAGGTGGCATGAAGGGATCAGACTGGGTGTGGGAGGCAGCGAGATCAGATGTGTGGGAGCAAATCTGAGGATTGTTCTGACAGAAAGTAGAGAGCAGATACAGAAGAAAGGGGAGAGGGAAAGCATAGAGATTTATAAGCTGGGAAGGCAAGGGCAGCACGAGGGTGCCTGCTGTATGTCCTCCCCTGTAATACTTCTGCCATGAAAACTGTATGTGACCCCTGCTTATCCTCATGGTGTGCAGGTCTGCATTTTCTCCCCACTGTAAATAGCACCTGCTGGAGAAGCTATTTAAATATGTAGCTGAGAGTCTGTAACTTCTCGTGCAAAGTCTGAGAAGATGACCCTGGGGGGTGCATCCTGTGAGGACAGGTGGCAGAGCCTTCCAGGCCCAGCCCTACCATCAGTGGGGGACACAGCACCAACCCATCTGGGACTGTATGCAGGTGCACTGGGTCTGTCTTACTGCCAGTGTGCCCGCCTGTCCCTGCTGCAGTCCCACTGCAGGTACCACCACATTAGCCCACGCTTTGGAGAAGCGATCAGGGATAGGGAGTAGAAGCAACAGAGGGGGGTCTCCTCCAGTTTCTTTGCTCCCCACTCTTCAGATGCGGTGGTTTTGCTGTGGCATGGGTCACCATGTAACACTTCAGATATGTGCAATTGCCATCCATTGTCACCGTGCTATGTTTCCAGATGTAGTCCCCATCACTACTTCAACCTGAGCTGCAATGGGGAGTCGTATGGGCAATGCTATAACAAGTTTAGGCATGGGAAGAAAACAAATCTTCTAGATATAGTTGTTATTGTTGCTATGAATACCAATAAAGGGAAGAGTTTCAAAATGGACACATATATTTTTGAGGGCTGACAGCAATGGAAACATTCTCTGGTTTGATAAACTACTAGTAGTATTTAAACAGCTTCTGCGGCACATGCTATAACTGCTCTGCTCCTAAAGGTGAAACAAAATGAGAAACTCAAGGATTCAGGTGCCAAGCTCTGTCGGAGCATCTTCTTGACTGTACTCTGTAGGGTGAAGTTAACAGGGAACTAACAGAATTGTGACCCACATCCAGGACTTCACTGATGGCCTCTAAGCTGAACTTTGCATTGGACCAAGTTTACAGCATATAAAGTAGAAAATAAACTTAGTAAGATGGCATCTTCCCTCCCCGTATATCCAAATAAATCATATATTGCAGCTCAATTTTCAGTATGAGGATTGGACTGTTTAGGGGTTTTAAATTTTTACTCTTAAACTGGAAATTTTTGCCTAATGAGAACTAAATGCTAAATGCAGAGCAAAGGAAAGATCATTAAAAGCATTATTAGAATAAAATAAAAACTCTTTCTACAATCCTTAACAGGTAAAATACAGTCCTAGATTCCTGGAAGACTTGGCTGGATTTTTTTGGGAATTGTTGTTGGTCTTTCTCCTATCTCACTGGCAAGAAGCCTTGTTTCCTTCTTGTGTCACCTGAAGGGAAAGTCAGCCTGCTTGTCAAGGTACCCACCTCCATGTTGCCTGTAGGACCTAGTGCTGCTCAGGAGTTAGTAACTATATGTTAACAGATGGCAAAGCCAGCGTGCTGAAAGCTTTTGCAGATTTTTCAGCTGGAAGTGGAGAGATTTGTGAAATTTGGGAAGGGTGGAGAAACATGATGCTCTGAGATCTACAGGCTTTCTTCTGCCCAGTTACACCCAATAAAAGGGAACAATGAGTGCCCCCAAGTAGATGCATACCAAAGGGGCTAGCGCTGAAACCCCTCTCCTCGCAGTTGCCCGGGCTGAGCTGCCCGCTGTGGGCACGTGCGCAAGCATGTCTGATGGGAAAGAGCAAGGTGTGCTTCAGCGGGGTCATCGACACGCCCAGCATGGACATAAGCGTTACGCACAGATGACTGGTGACTTGTGCCACGAGTAGCAAGAGCCCATGGAGAGCCACATGGGTGTTACAGCCACACCAGGTGATGCAGCCCACACCTCGTGCAAGACTCCTATGTGAGCGCTGGCTTGTATAGGGTTGGGACTGCTGTAGCAGTGGAGTTTCAATCAACTAGAAGTGCCCTGTAAATATGGGTCAAGGGTGATAAAAGTTTCTGCATGAGTAATTTTTCTTTTTTATTTTAACATTAATTTTAACTAATTATTTTTACTGTATTTATTAATTGTTATTTAATGTTTGGATTAATTTTAATTAATTGAAAAAACAAACCTTAAGGAAATGTTAAACCTTTGGACACTTGATAGGGACTTTGACACAAAACCAAGGAGAAGGTTGCATTACAAATCAGGTCTTGCTCTCATGAGGTCTCTGCCTATCCCCCAGTGGGACCAGGACCTCAGTGCCTGCCCTTTCTGTGCAGCCTTACAGCCAGTCTCTTGCTGCCTGGTCTAATAGGCAGTTAAGTGTTTACACAGGTGGAGGTACTTCACTGAGGGGTAATCACAGAGCCGCACACCCCCAAATATTTATGATATGAGTGTACTTTCACAGGAGGAAGGTCCCCCCAGGGTCTAGTCCCTGCCTTGAAGCAGGCAGAGACTAGGTTTTCCTCCAGATTTAAGAGCAGAAGCATGGCTGCAGCCCCCCTCCCTCTTCTTCAGCAGTTTTGTGATGGGCATCTGCTTTTCTATAAATATGAACTTAACACTGGTTTAAGAAATTGCTGAAAATTAAATAATTTTAATTTGAATTAATTCTTTTACTCTGGGTGAAATCAACAGTTTTCAGTTTATCAGATATTCTGACCATGTGTAGTTTTCTAACCCAGTGTATTGAGTTAAACTGGGGAGTTGTCCCTATTTAATGTTTTTTAACTCTTCCCTGGCAACTTAGGTTTCTCTTCTGTCTTTGTGATGTATGCCTGTAATTCTCCTGTTTCTCTTACAAGTGGTATTTATAAGACAAAAAAGCTGCATTTTCATTATACACTTGAACGGAAATAATAAAAGTCAACAAAGAGTCTAATTTAAATGATTTCTCATGGAAGCTAGAGAATCAGGAGATGAGCAGATGGGGGCTGCCTGAAATAATTGGGGAAAAGGCTGGGGAAGTTAATGTGGGCACATTAAAGAAAACGTCTAGATAAAGGGTCCTTTAACACAGAACATGTCATTTCCAGCTGATATTGTGGACTAACCCCAGTATAAGAGTTGGTCTGAAGTTGATCAGAATTGGTAATAGAGCTGGTCTGAAGATTTCTAGGTCTCATCAAGGACAGGGGATACTCTGGAAATCTTTGGGTGGGACTTTGCCTTTCATCGGGACTTGCCTTGGACCAAAGAAACGCCCTGTGGTGGGCAAATTTAGACAAAAAACTTTACAACTGCCTCTTGTGAGATGCTGAGCCCTTGGTGATGGTCCATAGCACCCCTGAGGGGTAGGATGGCCAGGTGAGCAGGAGGGCATCTCGCTGGGCTTCCCCTCAAAGGGCTGAGGGGCTCAGGGTTGCTCTGCACATCAACCCTGGGCACCTCAAATCCATCAGGGTCTAACGGAATGGGAGGGAGCCTGCAAAGTTTAGGAAAAAACTTTTGCAGGGTGAGAAACGCTTCAGTGAAAAGCACGGGGAAAAAAAAATAAAAAAAATCCAAGCAATGTGTTTTGAAAAGTGACAGTGTTTTTACCCAGCACCTCTCCTGACCACCCCCAACTGCCAACCTGCTCTCCTCACACATGCACGCCCTCGGAAGCAAACTCATTGCCCCCATTAACATTTTAAATGGTAAAAACATTTTAAAAAAATAGGAAAGGGGAAGGGGAAGGGAAAAGTGAAAGGGAAAAGTGAAAGGGAAGGTGAAGGGAAAGGGAAAGGGAAAGGGAAAGGGAAAGGGAAAGGGAAAGGGAAAGGGAAAGGGAAAGGGGAAGGGAAAAGGGAAGGGGAAGGGAAAGGGAAAGACCCACAGCCTCACTAGGCTTCACCCCCTTCCACCCCATCGAAGAAATCACGGCTCCAGGAAAAAAAAAAATAATAAAGAAATAAAGAAGAAAAAAAGAAAAAAGAAAAAATTAAAAAGAGGTAAAAAACAAAAACAAGACAAGGAAAAAAGGCAGCAGCCCACTGCCCCCCCAAACCCGGGAGGGGTTCACGTCAAGGATGCCGCGTACTCACATCGCGGAAGATGCGCAGCCCCGCTCCCAGCTCCGCCGCCATCCGCCCGCCGCAGCCGCCGCCAGCGCCCGGAGCGGCGGCGGGGCCGGGGGGCGGCGGGGCCGGGGGGGGGCGGCCCGCCGGTGGCTGCGCCTGGGGGGCCGAGCCGCAGGCCCCGCCTCGCCTGTCGCTGGAAACCACCCCGGGGAGGGTGGGGAGAGGCGGCTGCTGCTCCTTCTGCCCCTGCCCGTTCGGGGAAAGGGTGTCCCGTTCTGCTCTGCAGCCGCCTTGTGGCGTCTTTGAAGTGTGCTCGCGGCTAGACTCGCTTTCTCTCCAGGAGAGAAGCTTGGTTCTTGCGGTCTGTCAGGTCACGTTTTCATCACCATTTTGGCTGCTCTCCTCTTCAGCACGGTCACTCGGGGAGACCCTTCCGAACGCAAGGCCGCGGGCTCAGGGCGCTCTGCAGGAGGGGTGCCGGGGCCTGCCCGGGCTTCCCAGGGCTGGTGCTGACACCGCCATACCCTGCGCTCTGCAAAAACGCTTGGCCTCGGAAAGAAGCTCCTGGAATATACCACACCCCTCAAAGCGGCCTGGCCAAAAATCGGGGGCTGTGGGGACCTGGGAGCACCGCTGTTTCTGGTGGGGAGCACGCGGGGAGGTGTGGGATGGGGCAGGAGCGGGCTCTGAGGGCGGTGAGGAGGAGGATGCTGGGGCGAGGGGGAGAGCGGTTCTGTGGGAAACCCCCCCCCGCACCCTGCTACTTCATACACTTGCCAAAAGGTTATGACATGGACATTGCATAAAAGGGGCTTTGTCTTTGTTCTCCCACCACACACCACCAGCAGATGGCATTGCAATTATACATTATATATTACACTTTATAGATCATATTATTATCTATTATTATATATTATATTATGCTTCATAAGAATGTTAGAGTGATTTTTTTACTATAAAACACCTTCATGTATGGAAAGCCTTGGCCGTGGCATGACTTGCTGTGCGTGGGTGTTCCTGCTTCTTCCACCTCCCTTTCCACATTTCAAAAGAAAACCTGAGAGATGGGAGAGAGAACCGTCCAAAAGGAAGGGCAAGGCATTTCACAGGATGAGAAATTTTTATCTCACTTCCTAAAGATGACTTGATAAAAGAGATGGAAAAATCATCTCAGGCTACTTTTGCTTTTTAATAATACCGAAAGGGTTTTATTTAATCTGATTTTTATGATAGAAGCATGGGAACGTATTTCTTTGCAGAGAAAGAAAAGAAGAAAAAAGTCCAGTTTGTCTCAAGAGCCAGGAGGGTGAGTGGAGATAAGGAAAAGCTTTTTTAGACTGTAGAGGGGCTTGGTTTTGTTAACTATTATAACAACAGTTTACATATTTAACTTTCTTGACTAATTACTCTCTTGGAATGAAAAGACTTTCATTGAAGAACCTGCATCTTTCCCCTTTGATTAGTCTTAACATTCACTGTGAACATTTTAACTTTGTCTAGAGAAATCTTCCTTAAAAACAGTAAGAAAAAAATTGTGTAATCCTGATATTTTTAGGGCAAAAATTAAAATATCAAAAGCAAAATTAATTAATAGGCTTTATATTATATTAGGAAGCATTATTTCCATTATTAAAAAACGAATTTGCAAATCACCTTTGCATGGCATAGAAATGTGAAAGTACTGTTTAAGTAATAATTTTTAGAGACTTCAGTTTTCAGATTCAGATGAACAAACAACTCTGTGGGTGGAGTATATGCGTAACTTGATGGTGATACTTTTGTATACCACTTTAAAATTATCTGAAGTAAAATCTCAATTTTGACCACACGAGCAGGTGAAAACTGAATTTTACCAGCTTCCCTATTCATTCCATGATTTCCCTCGCTCTCTGAGCAAGAGGCTGTGAGGTGGAAGAGGGGGGAACTCGGCTGCATGGTTCCCCATGATGTGGGAGTACAGGTATGGTACTTGCTGCTGTAATGGGAGGATGATGGCTTTGTGAAATACCCAGGTGAGGTTAGTAGAGGTCAGCACTCAGTGATACATTCATTCTGTAGCCACAGACTCGTGCTGGTCATAATCTATTGAAAGAAATAAAAGTTTTCTGTGCAGATGAGGATAAAACCTAGAAGGTGCCTGATTTTTTCTTGCTGTGTCAAATCATTAAACTTTTATTTAGAAACCAGCCTACTGTACCAACATCTTCGCTCATGTGAAATGGTCAGCCAGTATTTAATAATTTTGCCCTTTTATCTGGGAAAGACAAACAAATGAAAACTGGCAGCAAGAGCTACCTTACACTTACTGTGCAACAGTAGTGGGCTGTGCAACAAGAGCCATTGGTGCTGATAGATAGCTCAGCTTCCCTTTTACTGAGGAAATGCAAGCTGCCTGTCTAATCAAGTTTCTAAATCACTACATGATGTTTAGGTATGTGTGTTGCCTCTAAATGACAGCAAACCATTATATAATCTTATGTCAAAATAAAACCTTTCTGGCAGAAGAACAGCTTGCATGTTCAGGTACCCCACAGGTATTGTAGTGAGAAATACTATTTGCCATTGGCTAAGGAAATGCATCTGCTTTATGGTGCTTTTTTCACCACAGGAATTGATTGGTATCTCCCTAAAGAGTTGAGTTATCATAATATGATGTCTACCTTCAGCTCTCAAAACATGTTTTGTCATGGTTTGACCACCTGGTCTGGTGCTCTACAGAGCACCAACCCCAAACCAGCCTCCGGTTTGAATACTCAAAAGCTGCCTCTCTGTAATAGCTTCCTCATGACTTTTCTTGATCAAAAGCTGTAAAAACAGAGAAATTTCAGAGTTAGTATGTATGTTGCCATAGCTTGTTATATGAGCAGTATCAGATGATGCTAGAGACCAACTTTCTTTTCCATCACCTTGTGTCTTGCACATGTGTGGGAGACAGGCAAATCAACATTGGCCTGTCAGCTCTGTGCAGCCCCTGAGAAGCAGCTAGGTTTTGATGAAAAACAGGCCTTGGGAGAAAGATAAGAAACTGCCGAGTTGTGCCAAGATGGCAGGGAAAAACAATGGACAGCTGCAACACTGAACTGTGGAAAAGTACTGAACTGTGAGAAGGTACCGCCGTGTGAACAGCGCGTGAACAAGAAGGTGATTGGTCTGCACAGCGCATGTTAGAGTGGTCTTATGCTGATAGGAGAAAAGGTTGATAGCTGTCTAATTGCTGATTTGCTAATTATGAATCCCAGAATCATCTAGGCTGGAAAAGACCTTGAAGATCATCTAGTCCAACCATTAACCTAACACTGACAGTTCCCAACTACACCAGATCCCTAAGCGCTATGTCGACCCTACTCTTAAACACCTCCAGGGATGGGGACTCCACCACCTCCCTGGGCAGCCCATTCCAACGCCTAACAACCCGTTCTGTAAAGAAATACTTCCTAATATCCAGTCTAAACCTTCCCTGGTGCAACTTGAGGCCATTACCTCTTCTTCTATCGCTTGTTACTTGGTTAAAGAGACTCATCCCCAGCTCTCTGCAACCTCCTTTCAGGTAGTTGTAGAGGGCGATGAGGTCTCCCCTCAGCCTCCTCTTCTCCAGACTAAACAACCCCAGTTCCCTCAGCCGCTCCTCGTACGACATGTGCTCCAGACCCTTCACCAGCTTCGTTGCCCTTCTTTGGACACGCTCGAGTAATTCAATGTCCTTTTTGTAGTGAGGGGCCCAAAACTGAACACAGGAATCGAGGTGCGGCCTCACCAGTGCTGAGTACAGGGGTAAGATCACTTCCCTGTCCCTGCTGGCCACGCTATTTCTGATACAAGCCAGGATGCCATTGGCCTTCTTGGCCACCTGGGCACACTGCTGGCTCATGTTCAGACATCTGTCAATCAATGCTTTAACCATAGTATAAGTATGTACTATTGTAATAATAAAGGGCCTTTCCTTCTGCACTTCATGGAGAGTCCGTGCCTCAGTTGCTACACACATGGACTAATCTGACCCAAGTGAGAAGCTAGTATTTTTACAGCTCTGTGTTTCCATGAATGGGACTGTAAGGATGGAAAAGTGAGTCCCCTTCCATATGGTATCTGTGACAGTGACAGCAAGGATGGATGTACTAAATCCCAAAAGGAGTGATGGTGTGCCTGGAAAAATGTTGGGCCAACTACCTATACAGAGAATGTGTGGCTATGTCTAGTTCACCAGATGAAAATCACCTCAAAGTCCCCAGCTCCAGAAGCTGACTTTAGCCTCATCCTGATCCCTCCTGGGGCAAGACCTGAGCCTGCTCCCATGCCCTTCCTGCCCTCCTCCTTTCCCTCTGGTCCCATACCCACTCTTTGGTGGAAAGGAAACCCAGACACAGGCTGGACTGGAGGCACAATGTGCTCCAATGGGAATGGCAGTGTAGACAACTGGGATGCAGGATGTACATCAACAAGTGAACCTGGATGCAGTCTGTGTGTATTGGAGCTCTTGCCTAAATCACCAGGAAAACAAATGTAATGTACAGCCATAAATACACATGAGGAATTCAGGGAGATGCTGGCTTCTGTGTTGGTAAGAACTCCTGCAGGAGGAAACCTCCCAGCTTGCACTAGAACATTATTTTGTTCTTTTTGTTTATTTGCATGCCTTCCTGTAAATGTTTGGGAAAATCACTGAAGACCTACTCATTCAATCCAGTTTTCATGTAGGTTCCCAAGCCTAATTTTTCTTAATACCTCAGTGCCTTTGACAGACTCTTTCCAGCCAGTGGGAAATGCCAAGCCTGGGATTCCTGGCATCTAAATCAGGCTTTAGACCAGCAGCTATGAACCTCAGTCTCTTTACCAATCCCCTTTCTGTCTGCAGGGGACACATAATACTCCTGGGATAGAAAAGTATCATTATAAAGATAAACACAATAAAGATGTAACAATTCTGGGTCAGTAATGCACAATGGTGCATTAGAAGTGCCTAAGTAAACTATATGCACATCATTGTACATGGAATATTAGTGGTTCCTTGCAAGATATAACACACACTTTTTTACACGCTCTTTCACATAGATCTGGACAATTTGGTAAATTTAGGACAACTTTTTAGGGACATGTGAAATGCATAAGATGTGTGATGATAATTAATATAGCATGTAGACTCTCCTATGCACATTCTGTTTGTGACCAGCCCTGCAGGAGCGTTTTGGAAGCAAGCAGTGTAATAAAAATGACTGTAATGGGGCATCCAGCAGAGACTGTGGCTCATGTTGAGAAAAAGCCTGCTGTGTGGCTGGATGGCTAAGTCAGATATTTACTTATAAGACCTAAGAAAAGGAACAAAGGAAAAGATCAAAACATGACAGAGTCAGAAGCATAACAATGCAACAGCACAGTAAAAAAGATGCACTTTCATTCTTTGTATTTGCAATGTTCCCAAAAGAAAGGTAGAAGGAAACTGCTATTGTCAGTCTGCAGCTAAAAATAATATCATATTTAATCCAAACCCAAAGAGGTGCAGTTCACAGTACCTGTCAGACTGAGATATAAGCAATGGTCCTGAGCAGTCCATACACCCCAGGTCCTTTCCCCTTCAGAAGAGGATCATAAGGTTATTTATTGCTAATCTTTAGTCACTAATTATTTGCTAAACCTGAGAGGACAGTTTTCCATTCAGCTGAAGAAGGGAGTGGGGATCCACCAAAGGGTTAAGTCCAGTCTTAAGGGTCCTGGTCTATATTGGCTCTGAAGAAGCCATTGACTACAGAGTAATTTTAAGAGCCTGGTTAATTTATTCAGGTGCTTGAGCTTGTTGGGATGTGTAAATAATTACTGTTTCTTCTTCCGTGCCTATGTACTCTCACACCATAGCCAACCTATGAGTAACATGTTTTGAACTACAAAGTGTTTGAGGACTGTCATTGAGAAAAATGTCAAAGGCTTTCTGCCTCACAACTGGGCTAAAAGTAAGTGCATATATACGTGTACTAGACAGCACAGAAATCTGCGAGATTGTCTGAGACCTATGACATGGAGTCATGGTTTTGGACTTTGGCAAAGCTTCAGTGCCTAAGCTCTGCTTTAACTGCCTAAATATTTTTCTAGGTGCAGGACATCATCCTTCATATATAACAGGAATTTATTTACATTAATCCAGTAACAAGATCATGGATCAGAGTACCTCAAATTAATTTCTATAGCTGGATTTGAGAAAATTTGAAATATTTTTAGAAAAATTGTATTATTCCAATGATTCTGTGAAATGAAGAATTTTCTCTCTACCCTTCCCAGGCTGCCACTGCTCCTGAGTTACACATCTCCCATGAAGTAGTACCTGGTGTGACGATGCCAGCTCTTTGCTTTTCAGTTTGAAAATCCCTGGCACTTGTTGAAATTCTGCTGTCAGAAACAGCCACCTGGCTTATTCCACTTCAGTGACTTAATCACTTACAGCCATGCTGACAGCTCAGAGTCTGCAGGCAACCCCTGCTCCGAGTCTGCAGGCAACCCCCACTCCCCAAGACAGGCAATGCTCACAGCCTGGTGGCACATCTCCTGGTACCTCCTTCTCACCTGAAGGAAAGCCAAGGGCTCTCCAAGGTCTTTTTGACTGATGTTTGTGATCATACTGTTTTGCTTTCAGAGGAGTTTTTGGGGGATGCAATTCTTGCAGATATGGAACCATCTTATTTCAAAAAATTTCTAGCAACTTTATATTGCCAGAGTGTTCAGCGACAAGCACTCTGTTTGCTCCCCAGCTGTTCTCATGTTCAATCCTAGGCTAAGGAGAATAATGCAACAAAATGCAAAAAAAGGAGGGGGGAAATAAATTCATTTTAACAATAATTAATACAATTAATAGGTCAATAATTAACATAATAGATGTCTACTTGAAATAAAAAATCAGTTCTGCTAAATGACAGAACTAAAATGTTTAATCCAGAGGGCAGCTTTGGAGAAATTTCTATCCAAATACAACTCTGTACTAGAAATCGAGATAATTTCTAGTAATGAATGTCAAATTTTTGGTGTACTTCTGAATATTGTGCTTTTTTGGAGAAATTCTACATAAAATTTCTACTTACAGATGGAATTTGAGATTGAGAATAGCAGTAAGCAATTTGGACAAATGCATCCCAGTAATGCTGTCATTATCCCGGAGCCAGGCCTGCGAATGGTGGTTCAATGCCACGATGCTAGCCCAACCCCAAGACAATGAGGTTAAATTCCTGGCCATATTGCAGACTTTCTGTAGGGTCCTCGACAAATAATTTACAGAATAACAGAATTGTCTAGGTTGGAAAAGACCTTGAAGATCACCCAATCCAACCATCAACCCAAGATTGACAGTTCCCATCTACACCATATCCCTCAGCGCTATGTCGACCCGACTCTTAAACACCTCCACGGATGGGGACTTCAACACCTCCCTGGGCAGCCCATTCCAATGCCTAAGAAATGCTTCCTAATATCCAGTCTAAACCTTCCCTGGTGCAACTTGAAGCCATTACCTCTTGTCCTATCGCTTGTTACTTCATTAAAGAGACTCATCCCCAGCTCTCTGCAACCTCCTTTCAGGTAGTTGTAGAGGGCGATGAGGTCTCCCCTCAGCCTCCTCTTCTCCAGACTAAACAACCCCAGTTCCCTCAGCCGCTCCTCGTACGACATGTGCTCCAGACCCTTCACCAGCTTCGTTGCCCTTCTTTGGACACGCTCGAGTAATTCAATGTCGTTTTTGTAGTGAGGGGCCCAAAACTGAACACAGTCATTGAGGTGCGGCCTCACCAGTGCCGAGTACAGGGGCAAGATCACTTCCCTGTCCCTGCTGGCCATGTTATTTCTGATACAAGCCAGGATGCCATTGGCCTTCTTGGCCACCTGGGCACACTGCTGGCTCATGTTCAGCTGGATGTCAATCAACACCCCCAGGTCCCTCTCTGACTGGCAGCTCTCCAGCCACTCCTCCCCAAGCCTGTAGCGCTGCTGGGGGTTGTTGTGACCCAAGTGCAGCACCCGGCATTTGGCCTTATTGAAACTCCTACAGTTGGCCTTAGTCCATCGCTCCAGCCTGTCCAGATCTCTCTGCAGAGCCTCCCTACCCTCGAGCCGATCAACACTCCCACCCAACTTGGTGTCATCTGCAAACTTACTGAGGGTGCACTTGATTCCCTCCTCTAGGTCATGAATAAACATGTTAAACAGGAGTGGCCCCAAAACCGGGCCCTGGGGGACACCACTCATGACCGGCCACCAGCTGGATTTAACTCCGTCCACCACAACTCTTTGGGCCCGGCCATCCAGCCACTTTTTGACCCAGCAAAGCATGTGCCCATCCAAGCCGCGAGCAGCCAGTTTCACCAGGAGAATGCTGTGGGAAATGGTGTCAAAGGCCTTGCTGAAGTCAAGGTAGACCACATCCACAGCCTTTCCCTCATCCAATAAGCAGGTCGCCCTGTCATAGAAGGAGATCAGGTTTGTCAAGCAGGACCTGCCTTTCATAAACCCATGCTGACTGGGCCTGATCATCTGGTTGTCCTGCACGTGTTGTGTGATGGTACTCAGGATGAGCTGCTTCATCAGCTTCCCAGGCACTGAAGTCAAGCTGGCAGGCCTGTAATTTCCCGGATCATCCTTCTGACCCTTCTTATAGATGGGCGTCACATTGGCCAATTTCCAATCTGTCAGGACCTACCCGGTCAGCCAGGACTGCACTTTAGTAGCACTGGTGTGCCTAGGAGCCCCCGGATCCACTAATTACCTGACAACTTGCCGAGGGTGGACCCTATTCCATCATCCTTGTCATTAATGAAGATGTTATATAGTACTGGTCCCAGTATTAGCCCCCGTGTTGCACCACCAGCGACTGGCCTGTAGCTGGCCTGGAGAGGTTGAGGGCGCTGGGACTGTTCAGCCTGGAGGAGAAGGCTCAGGGGGGACCTCATCAGTGCATATAACTATACAGATAGGGTCAGTAAATCAAAATTCTGCATATGATCTCAAAAGGCAGTCACTCACTGCAATACTAACAGGGAACTGCAGACAAGATTTTAGGGTGTGTATTCTCTACAAAGGCCAAAATACACAAACTTAATCATCAAAGGATGCAATAAAACAACAGGGACATTGTATGTGTTTCACTGTGAGAGGCATTTTTAGCATTCAGGGATTGTACATCACATTAAACCTAATGGGAATTGCAAGACTGGGTTTTCTACGTGAGATATGTATCCTCTTTGTGAAATTTTAAAGACTCTTTATTACTCTCAGTTGAAAAATAAACAGACAATTTATACTTTTTTGGTCTGTTTCTCTGCTAAGTTAATATAAGAAAAGAAGAATTGTATTCTTTGGTGTCAGTCTGCTGAGCTCTGGAGAGCCCCCTGAAGCAATGCTGCTGGTGTGAGTAGAGGATCTAACAGTATGAGATAAGAAGTTGACTCCTTTCATTTCAGTTAGCATGAGAGCTGTAGGAATCAATCAACATTTCTTCTTTCATTTTCCCCTTTTCCCCTTCTTTTCCCCTTCTTTTCCCCTTCTTTTCCCCTTCTTTTCCCCTTTCCCTTTTCCTTCCTTTGCTTTTCCTGCAGAGCTCTAAGTGTGCATTCCTTCCCTGGGAAAGATTTTAATCTGAAGTCTCAGCCCCTCACATCATTATGGGTTTCCTGGAACTGCATTCCGTGTTTGGAGGATTGAGCCCTGAAGTAGGTACAGTACTGCAGAGGATAATGACAGAAGTATTGGAAGAATTAGAGGGGGAAGAATATTATATATTCAAATCCCTCAGGTTGTTTTGAAAATCATATCCATGATTATTAGTGAATGTCAGTGACTTAAATTCTTACTTACTAGGACATTCCTTATAAATATTATACCAGACATGGCAAGAACAGTCACAGGTATTTCTCAGTTAAAATAAGGAAGACTGTCAACCCAAATGAAAAACTTGCTAATTAAAGTTTCAGATCTCATTTAAAAACATGCAAGCTTTTGTGAATGTCTTCACTGTCCAAGCCAGAGAACAGTTTGCCTGGATGAAATCTAAGCAAATTTGGTACTGCCAGTTTTTCATTTGGATGCTAATCCGGAATTCTGATTTACTACAAGAGGACCTGATAATAAAGTTATTATCTTCCTCCCCTTTGGATATAGATTAGATGACTAGATATTGATATTTCTGATGGACATACATTGGTATTTGGATGAGCTCATATTTAGATTTTTATTATTCTGCCATAATGGGACCTCTCCAAATCCCCGGCATTTGTGACAATTATTGACAAATATGGCAGTACATAAATGGATAGAAAGTTAATATTTTTATTGCAAACACTCCTAGAAATCTTAATCATGGTTTATCACCCTGTTATGCTAGATGCTGAACACCTGCAGGACAAATGGCAAAACTCAATGGTGAATGATACAAAACACATAATTTTTGTTAAAAAAATCCCACAACATAAACATAATGAAATTCTGTCTCCCTCCATAGTCCTCAATATATGTCTGCTTCTCTTTACCTCAAATCATCTCCTCAGTAGTTAGGGGATAATAAAAGCAAATATCCTGGAGACAATAAACCTATACTGTCCAGTTCCTTGTGGTATGCTGCCAGAGTAATGATTTCGTTAAATTTCCATAATATTTTCTGGGTCATTCGGAGCAGTGAATCTGAATCCTACAAATCCATATTACTAACATTATTGTCTCATAAAGTGCATTCATTGCCTTGTGGATTGTACTATAAAAAGACTATTTTCAAAAGGTCATTGGTATCTGACATCTAATTAGGGATTGTTCTCAAACTCTTTTGCTATTCAAAAATTGAAATTGATTGCAAATGAAATTGTCTGTAGGACAGAGAGAGTTTGTGGGTATTAAAGCATTTTGCACCTTAAAAAAATAGATCACTAAAAAGCTATTCCATAATCATTGTAACATTCAACTGAAAAGAATCTAAAGTTACACCATTCTATTACATCTCAGGCAAAACTGGTTTCCTTGTTCAAAACTAATTTCTGCTTTGAGATGTTATTTTTTTGTAAATATATAAGCAGCTGATTATCGAAAATCAAAGATTTCAGCATTGTCTGTTGTTTATAGGCTCAGAGAACACTGCCCTTCAATTAGAAATAAGAGCTTTTTCACCAGAATAGGATACTTTTTGCTCCCCCCACCATCTCTATTGATATTAAATACTATGTTAATTTTTATTTTAAATCTGTTAATTCCAGGCTGCCTTATCCAGTTCTATATAGCTACTACAGCTGTGCCATCTTGTGGTCTGCACAAAGCTTGTAATGTTTTGTAGCTTGGAAATTAATCAGAAGCGTAACAACTTACCAGCCACAGCCAAGGCAGCACGAATCAAATGGCACCCCCCTAAGCAATGGTCCAAGCACTCTGTTCAGCAGAGGATGCTTCACAGATGGATACATGCCCAAACCAAAGTTTCAGGTCGGCTGGCTCCTAGCCTGGCAGGTAGGGAGAGCAAGGGCTGTCATTGTGGTAATGTCTGGAGGTCTTTTCACCTTCAAGATGCGTGCTTGTCCTACCTGGAGTCTCAATAATTCATAGCAAAAGTGTATGTAAGCTTTTCTATAAGGTCCTGTGTTTTTTCCAAAGCAGACGATTTATAACCAACCCTCTGCTATTGCAGTTCAGCTTCAGCTGTGGTTCTGAATATTGGCTGAAGTTACTTATTGTGAGCTTCTTGCTCTTGTTGCCATTATTTTTGCTCCTTGGTTTTAGGAGCAGCAGCAGATGGGTCTACAGGGGCTAGACAGATTTGATTCCAGTTTCACTTATAACTCCAGAGCAAAGAAACTGCTTGTTTTCATGTAGGAGTGGCCTTTTAATCCCAGCATTAATAACCTGTGCTTAAGAGATCAGTCTCTCCCATCGAGAGGAGGAGAGGTGGTTTTACTTATTGCCATGCAATTTGGTATCCCTTCAGCTTCTGTATGCCCAGCTGCAAATTAGAAATGACTTATGGCTTCTTATGGTTTCTTTTTCCTGCTGCAGGATGGCAGTGTTCAAGGTGGCCTTTGGATATGCTGATTAGCTGCTGTCCTAAAATCGCATACGTTTTTATTTGCCTCTACTGGGAGACAACCCTGCTCCCCGATAGTTAATTTTTTTTTTCCTATTTTCCAGCCTAAACATATTCATGGCCAGTTTATTCCCATGTCTTGCTGTGTCAGCTAACAAGACATTTTCCTTCCTTGGGATTTGGTCTTGATAGCTTTACAGAGAATAATTGCTTCTTCTTTCAGCCTTGATTTTGGTAGACTAAGTTAAACTCTTTAGTGTTTCTCTCATTAAGAGAAGCTGTCAGTTCCCTCATCATGTCTGCCTTCTCTGCATGGGTTCACATTTGTTTCTCTTTCTCAAAGCAAGGGACAAAGGTTTTATGACATCTTCCAGAATGAGCTCACAAGAAAAATGTCATTATATGTTTCCTCCTCTTTGCTAGAAGTAGCTCAGACAATACTTTCTAGGTATCTTTACTTCTCTGAAAATAAATCACTGGTCCATCATCTCCCCAAATGACAAACTCCCAGTCTGTAGCAGAAATGTCATTGTAGGTCCAAAAGGCATGGTCTTACATATTTGATGGAGCTCATCGCGCTGCTGTGAATCCATGCCCTAAGGTCCTCTAGTTCCTCCTGAACGATATTGCAGTCTTCTGCTTTGTCACATCTGCAATTTCAATTAAAAATAACATTTTAAGGTTATGAACAAAAGCCATCTTTCTGTGTTCATTATTTGCTTCCACCCAACATAGGAACCTATTTTCTTTACTGGTTGAAAGATGACCTGGCAGTGCTATCAACTGGACTTGAGCCCAGAAGGTTTTGTGGTGTTCGTGAGGCTCTGCAGAACTCTTCTGAAAGTGTCCCTGCTTGAGGAAAATGAGAGGCATCACCGTCCCTGCACTTGCTGGGTGCTGAAGCCCTCCCTGGAGTAAATGCTTGCAGCCCAGGTGATGATTTCCCCAGGAGGAAGGGAAGTGGTTTGTGACGTGGGTTCCCACCATCTGGTTGGTGCAGCTCAGGGTCCAGGGCAGCATTGCATTCATTTGCTGAGCAGCCCTGGAGCACCTGGTGAAAAAACACCTCAGGAACCTATGGGGTTGGGGGAGGAGGAACAGCATAAGTACTGTTACAGAAGATGACTAAACCCACCACAAATCCATGAGGATCTCTACTACTAGCCCCCTTCCAGCATAGTCATTTTCCTTTCAGCAGAATCAGATTGTCATCTGCCCTGTTCCAAACCTCCTGCTTTTATAGTTCTTTTATGAGTTCCTTTATCATTCATCTAACAGATACGGTCCCAAGTGGCAGCACATTAAATGTTTTCCTGAACTTCAGATAGATGAGATCTGCATTTACTATTCAGATCTCTTAGCACATCAAAGAAGCTTAGCCTAGCATGATCTACCATTGGTAAACACATGCTGCCTTTGATCTCATTTTCTATTAACCTCTGTGAGCTAAAATTATAACAGATGTACAGTGGTTCTAATTAGAAATCAGAGTTCCCACGAGTCTCATTTTTATTTCTACTTTAATGGTTTCCTTTTGTTCCTTCACATTTGCTTATACATTCATGAGTATCAATGCAAGCATAAATAAATATATATATACATATCATGTTCCTGAAAAGCAGGAGATTAACAGCTGGGCTTGCTGAACTCCATTAATCTACAGATCAGGTACATCACAGGCTACAGCCTTAGGAAATGCTGTGCTCACATCTGCCGCAGACTGCATTGGAGAAGTCAGGACAGAAATATCCCATGCAAAGGGTCTAGAACTAGGGCTCTCTGCACCCCAGCTGGACTGTTTGGACGCAGCCACCGGCTGTCCTCCAGCCACAGAAGAAACGCTCTGCCTCCAATGGGCCCCGCTACCAAGTCTCTGAATAGCATGTGGCTCTCAGATTTTTATTTTTATTTTAAATAGTCTACTCTTGTCTTAACTCTCAGAGATTTTTCTTTTCTCATCTATTGCAATCCTGCTGTAAAAAGCATACAAAACCCTAACTGTCTTCACCTTTTGAGGAAAACAACCCAGGCTGCAGGCACACTCTGGTCTCTCATCTGAACTCTACCATGAGAGAAGCACTACTCCTTTAATTTAGATTTTATTTTTTACACTTCAGCCAAAATCTTTAGGGAATTTTCTCCAGTCTCTCCTAATTAAAGTGCTAGAATAGCATATTTTCAGCAAACATGCCTTATTCTGGCTCTCAACCAGAATTGGTTGAATAGAATAGTAATATTTGAATAATCTTTCCAACTTCCCACATTAAAGTGTTTGCTCAGAACTAAACAAATAAATCATCAAACATGCTTGTGAATAATGCATTTGACAAAACTTGTAAAACATTAAAATGACATTGACGAATACTCTGATCACTCTCCCTTAAAATGTAAAAGAAGGAAATTTATGTTCTTTTTAGAAAATAGAGTTTATAAATCTCTAATTTATATTTTGAAGTATAAACATGGTGCCTATATTAATTTCAACTCATTTTCATATTATTATATTTAAATAAAAATTAGAATTATAATCTGATGAAACAGCATGAAGGTGGTTTGAACAACATAACTTCTTTGTTTTACTGGCTTTGTCATTCCCAGTGAGTTTCTGAAACTGAATGCTTTAGAAAATCTGACTCTTACCTACCAAGTAATTAAAACAAGATATTTAAAGCTGTGCAAAGCTAGTCTCCTATTCCCCTCTGCATGACATTCAGCAATTTTCTTTAGTCCTTAGAAAGCTGTGATGCATGGAAGGAGGTTTACCAGTCACATCTGGTTCTCATCTTATATTCTTTTCTTTCCCTCCATTTTGCATTTAAATTTCTACAACTGAACAGATATGAACAGGCTAAATGAGAGCAGTGGAAATAAAATGCATACATGTACAAACTCCATCTGCACAAAGAGCATTGCCCACACTAATCCTTCCTTGTGGATAAGGATTTGGGAGTTAACAAGGGTTAGTAGTATTTGTCATGTATTTGATTAAACCATGAAAGCAGTTAACAGGATGATGACCTAAGATACCTCCTAATGGGCCATCAATTTCTACAAACCACAAATTAAAGTAGGGAAAGTGCTTACACAGAAAGCACTCTCCCCGTTGGCCATAGGAAGACAAGCATGTGCACTGTTTGCGGAAGCTGGCATGGTCTGTTGGATGCTCCTCTCTCCTTAGTAGCACTGTGTGTTTGACTGGATCATCTTTAATAACTCAAAGCTGTTGGCTCCTGATTCTGTTTCTCAAGGTAGAAAGTGACTGAATTATTGGAAAAGATGAGGGAGCTTTAATTCTGGTGAATATAAGAAGAAAGTCTGTGATGGATGCAAGGCACAAAAAATTACAGAAGTGCCAGATTTGATCCTTTCCCCATCTGTCTTTACTCAGCACTTGATTTGTCAATGTGAATATTCTTAGACAATTCCAGTTTCTTGACTGAGAGAGGATTTAAAGTCTGAAACTTTTGTATGGATGAGAAAGTTTATGGAGATGTATGGCAGCTGTAGTTTTGCCCTTCTATTATTTTTTTTTAAAACATTTGCAGGATCCCAGCTGATGTCTCTTTTATCTATAACAGGATCCTCATAGCCCCCGGGCCTTGGTCCAGAGGTGTCTCTCCCCTCAGCTGCCTCTGCAGCCATGTTATCCCCATGGCAGCTTCCCTCCCACAAACCTTCTTGCTTCACACTGTGAAAAGCATTGTATGGACCATCCTGGTCCTGACCATCCTGCCTACCAGCTCAACAGACACATGTGGAAAACAGGAGTCTGCCTAGGAGGTGGCATGCCCCACAGGAACATCTACACTTAATTTAAGGATAGCTTATGGATGAGTTATATAAACTATCCTTTCATGTTTTGTAGCTCACACTAAAATGGTCTATGCTGTGCTCCTTGGTTCTTGCATGTGACAATAAAATGGCCATGTATGGCAGAATCCTTAACTCTCAGCGTAGCCTTAATTTACACCTAAGATTTACCATCCCTTCTTGCTTTATTGTTGTCAACAATGAGGACAGTATAGGCAGTTAAACAGTAAACTTAAGTACTTATCAGGTGGATCTCACTTCAAAAGGAAGCAAATTATATCTAAGACATTTTTAAGCCACTAAAGCAGCTCTTAGTAAATGAACATCACCACTGTCCGTGGCAGCCTGGAAATAACTCCTCTGCTAATTCTGGACTACCTAAAGTAAGGGCAAAGATGTGCCTGCAGAAGATTAAGACCCTGGGCTTGCTGGAGAGACTGTGGCCAGATTGTATGCATCTCACCGACTTGGTGAGGTGCCAGAGCTGCAAAGAGAGTGTGCACCCTCTCCTCCTCCCAAGGGCAACGTGCATTATTTGCTACACAGGTGACGTGCACAGAATGTGTCTGTCTCAACTTTATAACCCTGGTGTACTTCAGCCACTGCTTCTCCTAACCTCCTTCAGTGGGAAAGCCGCGCTGTCTGCAGTGGGTGTACTCTGTCTAAGCATATCTTCTTGCCAAAGGTCAGATTTCCATATGTGTGCTCAGTAATAAATGTCCATAATCTCTAACAAATAAGCCTTGATTCTTGTGTTGGTATTTGTTTTACACTTGTTTTTTCCCTGTCCTTCAGAACAGATGTTGGCTTCAAATCTACCAAACCTAGCCTGACAAATATTTGTCAGTGGTTACCTCTGACAGTTTCCCACCCACCAGTCTTTTGCTTCGACACACTTTGGCCCTGCTGTGTCCTGCCTTACATATAGCTGAACATTATTTCTTAGTTCTTTTCTCTGTCGTTGGGAAAATGGACACCCAGCTAAAGCAAAACTCCATCAATTTCATTTGTAAAAGCAGACAGAGAAATTACACAACAGGTCTGCAATGCGACTCCTTCCTCTAATTCCCTATTACCCTAAAGAGAACCAATTAATTTTTTCACCATGCTCCAAGTACATCCGTTCTCTGGAAAGCTTTTTCCTGTCAATTGAGATATTGTCTGTGTATTTTGCAACTTCAAGCCTTATTCCTCCCTCCTAATTTTTTTAGTTAAGCTTCTTTTCCTAATCTACCCATTTCTTTCTGATCACCTCGAAAAAAACAGAAGGACCTCATTTAGCTAGCGCTCATTTCAAACATACAAAACTAGATTTAAATCTGGGGTGTACTGTAGATTTACAGCATTTACTGGTATAGTTTGGTATCAATATTTAATCATTAGACAATCTTCAAACAATTAAATATCATATACCTGGAGCTGTAATGTCTGTGTTGTAATACAATTTTGTACTGGCAGATGGAGTAAGAGACTCATACCTTGGTGGTGGTACAATTGTCTACAGCATTTGTATAACTGAGTTTCAGATGAACAGATTATATAAAACAACGGACAAAATTAAAAAGGTAAGAAATTTACTGTAGGAAAATTTCTCCTCTGGGAAATGAAGCTTCATTAAAAACTGAACCATCTGAAAAAATGCATTGCTTTTTGTGAAATTCTATGATAAAAAGAATTGAAAAACATTTTAACAATGTCAGTGTGATTAATTTTGATCCTTTTCAGAATAAATTTTCATGTTTGAAACTCAAAGCTCTTTACTAGTTAATTATCTTAGGGTAGGGCATTTCAAATATCCTGAAACAGCATCTCCTCCAGAAACTTGAGTTTTAAGAAACTGTAAAAAGTTGATTCTGTTCCCATTCAGAATGAGCACAGCATTCAAAGAGTCAGAATTTTCCTATAAATTCTGATCACTGAGCAGCTGAAAATAATTGGAATGATGTTATAGCAAAAGTAATTTGAGAGTCTCGGTGGAGACAATAATAAAGTTTAGAAATTAATTCTAAGGCTGGTGAATTAGTAGCCACATTCTTCCATCACTTCTGCCAATGTAAAATCTTGTGGGAAAGATAATATTAACGGTTTGAGTTCTGGGTCTTTCCAGAAAAGGCCAAGTGCTTTTGGTCTCTTATTCTCGTGCTGATGTAAATTTACTGATTAAGCAAGTGATGACTGAATCCAACTATGTCGTCTTAATTTTAATGCTGGGGACCTTCAGGACATCGCACAGAAATGTGCTTGTGTAAAATGGTAAATATCTACCAGTGGAATACATCACTGGGACATATGTCAGAGCTAGTTATTTCATTGTTAATCTTAAACCCACAAGTCACTTCTGTCCTTTGTACTGTCACCAGTTAAAACTTCTGCACCTGGAAATCTGCTGATTCTGGGAACTTTACTAATAGGCCATGAGTCAGAGTAAAATACGGGCTAGTTCTGCTGCCTATACAGTTTTAACAAATGAAGTTAAAGCTTTGCTTTGTTTCCAAAATAAGCAAATTCAAGCAAACCTATAGAGAAGGGTATGGATTAGTCTCTGATGATACTTGCACAAATTTCAATTGGGTTAGCACATCTCCATTTACATTACAGCCATAGCTTTAGACAATTACCTTTTAATTATCAAGTTGGTAAGTGATTATTCATTATCATATATTATATAGCATTTACTAGTATTAGTGGCAACTGCGTTCTGCCTTTTGTTGGAGACTTTCTCCTTCACTCAGTGACCCTTCTCTTCTACTCACTTTACTGAGTAACTCACATGAGAAAACAACAGTATAATGGAGAGTACTGCTTTAGTGAAAACGTTTCCCAGCTGTACTGGTTTCAGGCAGGCTTATGGGTCTAAATGTAAGTTTTTGCTTTGGTTTTGTACTTCAGAAATAGCAACCAGAGGTGTCCTTGGTGCTTATGAAGTGGTTTCCACAAATAAACTCTCTTTTCTCTTTCTTCCTCTTCCTTCCCTCTTCCTTTCCCAGGTTCCACTGGAAAGTCATTTGTGAACTATAACATCTTTATTAATCTAGTTAGGACTAATTAACATCTCCATCTTTAGTTTGAAGGATGAAAGTGGTTCTTGATCAGATAAGGAAGAGAATATGAAGAAGGATTGTTACATGCAGAAGATGAGGTCTGAGGTTAGGGTGGGAGAACCTCTACACTCACATAGAAAATGGGATGCATACATTGGTTTGGAAAAGCCAGCTGCAGAATGAAAGGGATGGGACTCCCAATTCATCAGCAAAATCCCTTGCAGTTAAGTCACTGCATTTCTGAAATACTGGAGTTTAACAGAGGATGAGTTTGGCAGCTGCTGCAACTTAAAAGAATAAAAGAATTCATACTTCCTTGTACAGATAATTTTGCCATCAAAGCAGGCAAGAGATTTTTATTCCTCTCTTTCCTTTGCTTTTGTGTGTATATTGCAGGAACTACAGTTTATAGATTCTCAATCTGTCTGTAAACACTGAAAAAAATTGATTGTATGGTTTAGCAGAGGTTCTGAGAAAAAAGCAGCAGTGAAAAGGTATTTCATGCAGATTTGTTGGCATGGCAGTAAACATGAACAGAACTATGCATGGAAACTTCTGTGAGCAGGGGAACAGCATCAAGTCACTCAGAATTGCATACTTAATCAGTAGCAAAATTACAGAAATACTAATTTTCTCCCTTGCTAAGTATATGACAAGGGTTCATGCATCCTCACCATTTGGCACTCCTGTGAGACCTGTTCATTTTCAACTAAGCAGTTTCTGAAGTCTCTCATGTTTGTGGACCAGAAATCCTGATCTCTTGTAGGCTTCAGGTGTACTTAGAAATGCTTACAAGCCCACTGCTGAGTATTCTGAGTACTTCTCAAAACCTACTCTCTTGTCTTTTTCTCCCTTTCCAGTGCCCTTTATCACAAAGAATAAGGCTTAATAATTTATTTTTGGCAAGCAGTAGAGAGAATGTTCCAGGTGCTGAATAGCCTGAACCAATCAGATTATTTTAAACATAAATGGCAACAGAATCTAAATAAAACACAAGCATGTCTTTTATTGGATGGGCTGTATTTGCACTGCTCTTTCTCTCAGGCTCTCCAGCTCTGAGTATTCTTATTTTCCTTTTATTCAGTCCCCAGCACTAAAGCTGTATAAACCTATATAACCTACACAAAACCGTAATTCTGCTAAATTATAGCTACTTAGAATGGGTAAACTTTCTAAATTAGAGAGTGTCTAGAGGTGGGCAAGAGACTAAGGGTTTGTATCAAGGTGTCATTCATGGTTGTCTCTTCTCACCATGGCCAAAATCTCACTGGATAATACAATTAGAGTTGCTAATTCCTGAGGCTTTTCCCAAGATGGAACCTGGCCTAATTCAAGGAGTAATTAAGCTCCACCCACAGAGAGAAGTGCGAGTGTGTCTCCACTTGCTGCATTGTATGCATCCAACGGCATGCCTGAAACTGGCACAGAGTTGGTCACACACAGGGCATTGTATTCTGTGCAATCTACACTTCTTTCCTATAGTTATTAGCATTATCCGTCTCCTCCTTCTCATATGCTCATATTGTATACCATACAGCTAAACCCAAGACTTTGTTATAAAGGGCAAAGATTAATAATATGCTCTCTGGGAAAATCTGATTGGCATGCTGTTATTCTGAACATCAGATGAGGACAGATAGTATGAATTATTGAGGGGTCACAATGGCTCTAATCAGTTTCGTTTCACTTCAAACCTCTCTTAAAAGGTACATGGCATCTTTAGATTGACTGACGTTTAACATCTTTAAAGGAGTCTTTACTACAGGCTGAAGAGAGTCTGTAATGAGAGCTGCCAAGGAGATTGCCTTCAAATTTATCTTTTGATTTTTGTTGTTAAACAAGTGCTTTTTCAGGAGCTGGCCTGTGTTGGCTAGCTAATAAAAGCTTTGGAAGTAAAAATAGAATAATTTCCTGGTTTATTTTTAACCGGTCTCATTACTTAACTAACATCTTAATGATGATACAGTCCTTGTTTTCTTTATTTTTGGTTACATAGTTAAGCTGAAAAGCGATGTCTGAAGTAAGCACTGTGAATAATCCCTTCCCAATTGTTGCCCTTTTCTTGAGCTGCACGAACAGTACAGGCTCTCTCACATGGCTGCTTTAGCAGCCTCCAGCCCGATAAGTTATCTCTATACCTTGGGGCATATATTTCAGTGTTAGATTCTGCTGTCATAGGAGAGAGTTTTGTGCACACCATCAGGTGATTTTGTGTGTATTTGTTGACAGTGGTGTTGCCAAGGGACTTGCAGCATCCAAGACATGGGTATTCTGAAAACCCCTCCAAGAGATCTCCTGTGTGGCAGTCCCTTGAGAAGGCATAAGGCTCAACTGTGAGCTTAAGTCACCTTGGTGTAGTAGTAATTTTGGTTTGCTCTGCACTGAAACAGGACTATTTAGTTCAGGTAAGAAGGTTGATGAGATTATTTCCTTTACAGGAGGCTCCTCTGTCTTAAAATCAGGTTAATTCTTTTAATTTTTAATTGCCCTGTTGCAGAAACATCGGAAATAAAGCATAACTGCTGCAGTAGTAACACTAGTTGTGCTAGTAGAGCGTATGTTTAAATTTAATTCCAGAAAACCTGAAAATGGAGAATCATATTTGTGTGGTAATGTATATTTTAAAGGGTAGGGATTAATGTGCTACTGCCTGTATACATCAGCATTGAGGAAGAAGCAGAAGTTCACCTGTTTCCTGAGCTCCCCTGAAAGCAAAGGTCTGCTAGACACAGGCTGGTTGCCTTCCTTCCAGTGCGGCTTTCTTCTAACGCTCATGCATGCTTGTCCTCTTCTCTCTGAAGTCTTGATATGAAGTGTCTTTATCATCCCTTGCCACATTTTTGTCTTGCTTGAGCTCTGAGAAAGAATAAATCCCTTGGCTCTGTAGTTTGTCCCCTCAGTTGAAAAGATTTTCCTTCTTTTCTGCTCATGGTAAAGCAGAGACGCTGTTCCAGACCACAAAGTGGTGATCTTTGCCACAGATGTGCCGAATCTGCAAGTGTCTCATAATGGCAGGGCAACCTTTTTGCTCTTCTGCAGGACAGCGGGCACAGCAGACCCTCTTGCCACACTGAACGTTTCCCTCATGTTCTGCTGCTTTGAAATCACAGCTTCCCTTTTTGGTTCTCCTTCCAAACCACAGAGACTGTTACTGTCTGTGCAAGGGCAGGAAACAGGTGGAGAAATATTTTGGGGCTTTTTACATGTGCTTTGCTCTGATCTAAATCCTGGCATGTGGAGGAGCAGCTTGTTGTCCAGTCATACATGGCATACATCCACTTTCTCCACCCACAGGTGACCTACTCTAGACTTTTCTTAACAAACAGCTTAAAACCAGCTGGTTTTACATTGTCAGAAGGAAATACAGGCTACATATGTGAATATTCTTTCTTAGGAGCTCTGGGTAAACTCTGCATCCTACAACTGTTTCCAGGGGTGGCAAAGCACTGCCTTTTCACTTTCACACAGAAAGAACAGATCTGAAAATAACCTAGTCAAAACTGTGCAGAACAAAGTGTATCATGAAGATGTTGGGTGCTTATGTTAAAAAAAAAAAAAAAAGAAGGGAAAAATAGAACACTTCTCTTTAAAGCTCTCCTTTTGCTGAAGTTTCTTTCTGCTATGTGCTTCCCTGGGACTTCTCATTATTTTCCCACCATCAATCAGTAATACTCCCCAGTGAAACAGCTCATCCACTCATTTTCAGCTCCTTGCAATTTCCCAACGAGGTTAGCAACAGCAAATTGCTGTAACGTTAAGTAATAAAAAACAACCTTTTTACGACTTGGCTGTTGCTTATTTTTCTCTAGTGGATACCAATAAAATAGAAAGAGCTCCCTTGAGCAGCACATCTGAGAAGCTGGAATGCTTTTAAGTGTGACTCTTCAGAAGAAGTCTTTAGAGATAATCTCCAGTACTCTTTAAAATGAACTCCTTGGAGGAAATCCTAAATAATTCTTCATAATTAGAAACTTCATAATTGGTTGCAGCAGATTTACAACTACTTTATTGCCTGTGTTGTTGAAGCAGCCTTCTGTTACACTCAAGACTAGGTAAGCCTGACTACTTCTGTGTTTCCCTGCTTTTCCGCTCATGCAAAACCTCTGATGTTAACGATAACTTGTCCTAGAACTATTGTAATTCTCTGTTGAATCAGATCAAGTCTTCAGCTATGTAACTACTTGTGTAGAGTTTTCATTAATGTTCCTCCTCCAGTTTCTTATCTGTTATACAGAAATAGTTCCTAATGAGAGGACAATACCCTGCAGGTAGGGTTTACTGGAAGAGGCAGAGTGGCAGGGAGGGAGGGAAGACAGGTAACATGGCCCTTAACCTTCCCCTTCTCCCTGTCCATCCTTTAGCCTCTTCCAGTGTGGCACATGGGTTCAGACACAGTGTGAAGGCTCACACACAGCACAGTCCCCAGATCTGGATCATGGTTGGATCCAGCCCTGCTTGTTTGCTATCCACTGGTGACATTCAGTGCTCATAGTATAGGTACTGTACCATAAAATATGTGGTGAGAAATGTGTAGCAGCAATAAAAATATACTCTGATTAAAAATTTTCTGCATGATATCCAAAAGATACACAGTTCAAATAAAGTCTTCTGAGAACACGAAGCAAAAGATGATTGGGAGCAGTCAGCATGGATTTCACAGAATCATAGAATCACAGAATGGTTTGGGTTGGAAGGGACCTTAAAGATCATCTAGTTCCAACACCCCTGCCATGGGCAGGGACACCTTCCACTAGACCAGGTTGCTCAAAGCCCCGTCCAACCTGGCCTTGAACACTGCCAGGGAGGGGGAAGCCACAGCTTCTCTGGGCAACCTGTTCCAGTGCCTCACCACCCTCACAGTGAAGGATTTCTTCCTTATGGCTAATCTAAATCTGCCCTCTTTCAGTTTAAAACTGTTTACCCCTCATCCTATCACTACACTCCCTGATAAAGAGCCCCTCCCCATCTTTCCTGTAGCCCCCTTTAAGTACTGGAAGGATGCTATAAGGTCTCCCCAGAGCCTTCTCTTTTCCAGGTGGAACAACCCCAACTCTTTCAGCCTGTCCTCATATGGAAAGTGCTCCAGCCCCCTGACCATCTTTGTGGTCTCCTCTGGACCTGCTCAAGCAGGTCCATGTCCTTCTTATGTTGGGGGCCCCAGAGCTGGACACAGTACTCCAGGTGGGGTCTCACGAGAGCAGAATAGTGGGGGAGAATCGCCTGCCTTGACCTGCTGGCCACACTTCTCTTGATGCAGCCCAGGATACGGTTGGCTTTCCGGGCTGCGAGAGCACATTGCTGTCTCACAGTCAGTTTTCCATCCACTAATAGCCCCAAGTGCTTCTCCGCAGGGCTGCTCTCAATCCACTCATTGCCCAGCCTGTATTTGTGCTTGGGATTGCCTGACCCATGTGCAGGACGTTGCACTTGGCCTTGTTGAACTTCATGAGGTTTGCACAGGCCCATCTCTCAAGCCTGTCAAGGTCCCTCCGGATGGCACATCTCTTCCCTCCAGCATGTCGACTGCACCACACAGCTTGGTGTTGTCGGCAAACTTGCTGAGGGTGCTCTCAATCCCACTGTCCATGTTGCCAACAAAGACATTAAACAGCGCCAGTCCCAACACCAACCCCCTGAGTAACACCGCTCATCACTGCTCTCCACTTGGACATTGAGCTGTTGACTGCAACTCTGAGTGTGACCATCCAGCCAATTCCTTATCTACCGAGTGGTCCATCCTTCAAATCTGTGTCTCTCCAATTTGGAGATAAAGATGTCATATGGGATAGTATCAAATGCTTTGCACAAGTCCAGGTAGATGACGTCAGTTGCTTTTCCCTTATCCACCAATGCTGCAAAGAATTTACCAAGGGAAAATCATGCCTGAGCAACCTGATTAGCTTTGATGGACTCCATTTGTAGTTCTTGAGGTAAAGGAATATAACAAAGATGAGAAAGGGCTTCTCAAACACAGCTAAGTAAAATGCTAATTAAAATTCAAGACAATAAAAAGTAAAAAAATGCTTTATGGATTCCAAATGCTAGTGCAATGAGTTGTTCCTGTGTCTGGTATTTCTGTAAAGGATAACTTTGCAAAAAGCTTCCTGTGTCTTTGTGGAAGCTACTGGGATTGACTTTATCACTAAACATCAAGTTTATGATCAGTTGTAAATTCTGAAGCAATCTCCAAAGGTATTGCCTGAGAAACATAGTCTGCTTTCTGTCCAGCAAATTTTGGCCCAATGGGCAAGTGGAGGAGTAGTGGATATTGAAGTAACATGAAGCATCTGAAAGGTTAAAAGTTTAAAGTCCATGACAAATTATAAAGGAAGGGGTAATTAGGAAACAAGAGGGTGAAATATCGACTGAAGGTCTTACACAGACCCAAGATACTAGATCTCTGCTCTCAACAGAAGCTCAACACCTCACATCCAGTTTTCTTGCCAGTTTTCTGATTTAAGGAAGTGCTTCATGAGGCTTCATTTCTACCTCCATGCAAGAAAGAAAGAAAAAAAATCCAGGAAAAATAATAATAGCTACTACAAAACAAACAAACAAACAAAACATAGAAAAAACAAACAAAACCCCAAAACCTTTTTAATGCTATGGATGCCAGTAAGAAAGACGTGATCCTCCTCTGTACTTGTCAACCTCTATTAGCACCTTAACCATGCATAAGCCAGACAAGTAGTTTGCATTTGTAACACAATTTTCCTTAGAATTAGCAAAATAAATTATATAACCTATATTGAACTGGGTCTTCACAGTTTGGGATATCTCCACATATGATGTCAGTGCTCCTGAGGGTAGTATAGGTCCCGAGGGACAGCAAGCACAGTTTGTCCATGAATTCATACTAGAGGTAATTTATGTCTCTGTCCTTACTGGCGTGCGTGTCTATGATACAATTGGTGAAGGCGATCTAGAAGGAAACTGCTTACAACACCTGCTTTGTGAGGAAGTAAAGGCTTTTGCAGGAATCCAGCAGTTCTGTTTGGGTACCTTGGATCAAGGTATGTGTTACAGAAAAAGTCTATAACTTCATAGGTCAAGAAAAAAGGCACCACGGCCTCTTTCTTATGATTGCAATAAGCTATTGTGGAATGGAGAGGCTCACAATAGAGCATGCCATGGACTTACTCCAGTCATAATTAGCAAATAGCATATTAGCTCCTACACACCATATAGTGTGTTTGAGAATATCATGAAAGTACATCTGTTGGGTTTAGCACTGTAACTTGGTCTGCTTTTTATACTGAAGGATAGTGTTGGCATCACAGACTGTAACTATTTTCTCAAGTTATTAAATATCAAAGTCAAGTCCAAATGTATTTTAATTATTTTTGTCTTTTTCTTCCTTGTCAAATAATTATTTTATGGAAATTTTTGTGCACTTTAGAGGAGGTGAGGTAGACTTTACACTTTAAAATGTATCTATTTCATAGAAAAACTTTTCAATATCCTTGTATGTCTTGATAGATGTGAGACTAATCTGGAAGGCTTTGATGCATAAAGAAGAAAATTAGGAATACTTCAGATTAAGGCAAATTTTGGGCTGGAATGGTGTGGAGTTGCATTCAGAACTCATTAAAAAATCATGCCCTTCAGTATTTCCTTTGGTTAAAATTAGTCCTGTTTTATTGACAAACATTAATAACACACATGAAGAATGAAACTAGATTTTAATGAAAAACATAGTTGATTAGGTTACCCAGTTTCCAGTAAGGAATTTAACAGCAGTGCTGCTGTAAGGATGGAATGGCATCTCAGCTGGTCCTGGTTCGTGACTGGTGCCTGCTGCCCATCTGACGGTAAAGTGATAAAGCAGCAACAGCTGCTAAAGGGCACAGAAAAGTTAAATTGAAGAGATATGCATGCCTGAAGTAACTGGTGTAACTGCTTGAAGAAATAATATATGCGTGCTACCCCATGGCTGTAGGCAGAATGCCAGAAAGGAGGCAGAGGAGAAAAGAAAACAGAAATGAACCTCCCACCGTTATTGACTGGAAACCGGGAATAAAGGATGATGTTAAGTGTTACGACTGGGACCATACATAATGACGAAATCTAACATCTTCCTAAAGATGGAGCAGTATGAGGTGTCTGTATATTAATAAAATGTTATTTCATGAAGGAATACAAACTACATTGAAAGAGCAATTTCAGAATATGTCAAAGAAACTATGAAAAACATGAAGAAGATTTTGGGAACCCTTCCTGTTGCACAAACTTACTTTTAAAAAAGATATGTTCTCTTTAAATTTTTTAAGAGAGAAAAAGAACTCACAACATTCTAAATTCGTATACTAGCAGCAAAGAATTGATTTCAAATCCCAGATTTGGTACTAATTCCCTTTTTGTCTAACTTAACCCTTCTGCCTTATTTCTGATCACAAGAAGTAAACAAGCAAGCAAACACTACATAGAGGTTTTATAAAGATAGCTGGTTCAATGTTGGAGAAAACTTTTAAGCTGCTCTTTCAGTGAAGGAGAAATTCTCTACCTAAGTTAGGACGTGCTACAATGGTTCACATAATCATTTCTGTTACTTCAGGAGGAATAATGGGGAAAGACTGTATTTTGAGGCTGAGAACATCTTCCTGCGATATCTTTGATATGCTGCCGATATGTTTATTTTCTGAGGGCATAGCTGGGTTTGCATACTGCCTGTTTTGCCTGATGACTTGGAAGGCACTTTAGAGCAGATTCATTCAAATGTACAATGTGTTTGATTTAATGTATACATATTTTATAAAGGTAATTTTAAGTGCTTCAAGGGACAGATGGAGGCAATAAATCCAGCACAAAATGCTTATGTGGTGTTTTGAGGATGCAAAGTACAGAAGACAGCTGAAAAAATTGTTGTAGCCCAATGAAAACTGTTGAAATTGAAACTTTACGTAAAGACTGAGCAGCAACGGTGTAGATGGCTCAAAACCCCAACCAACCACTTTCACAAACTAGCTCTAAATCCAGGTAAAGATCTGAGCTACAGAAGAGATGAGCTGTAGAGCATATCAATGAAAACCTCTGGATGGTTTCACATTTTGCGGATGTCTTTGCCTGAACATGTCTACCCGTCACATCTGTAATGCTGTATGCAACTGTTTACAATATTCCTTTGGGTTTTATTGACTGCAGAAAGCAAAATTCTGCCCAGGATACAGTCAAAAGAGGGCAGACCAAAGTATCTACTTATATGACTAAAACCTATGTGCTGCTATGTCTTTGAAAGATCAGGTTTGGAAACCTTTTTCTGATTTTATCTAACAATATATTTTGAACCAGGCTTACTAAATAACTTCAGTTTAAACATATGCTTTTGGGTATCAATGTATAAGCCATTTAAGTCAGTCTAAAAGTCAATAAGTACTTTCAACATGTCTAAATATTTTTTAATACAGCTATTCTGGCTCTGTTGAACCTGGTAAGAGGTGCAGTTTGGGAATGTTTGTTTTCAAAAGTCCAAATTGCCATGCACCTGGACTCCTACTTGCCTAAGCTGTTTGCCCTATAGAGATCTGCTCTGTACACAGGCTTCATATTTAGCAAACACACTAATCTTAATTACTGTGTGCAAGGTTGTCTCTTTCAGCATTAGAAGTTCCTCCTCGTTATGGAAAAGCTGCCCCCAAGTGCAGAAAAGGGTGCACGGAGGTTGCCTTGGATAGAGTGGCTTTGGGGCCAGAGGGAGCACACTCTTTCATGCACAGACCCTTTCTCTCTACCCTGTTTCTTGTACCTTCTGTATAACTCCATTTAAGTAGTACTAAAATACATTTTTATGTTTACAGCACCTCTTGTGACTGGGGGAGAAGAGGTATGGGACTGAAAAGAACACACAGCCCTTTTTTACGTGGTTTCCTATCAACACGAACATTCTTGAAGTCCTGTCAGCCCTCACTACCTCGTCTGATCATTCAGTTATTTGTATTCTGTGTTTATCTCCTAAGTGGCTTGATGCGGAGCACCTCTTAGGAGTTCCTGAGTGCCTGCTAAGCCTCCTGAGGACTACTGAACACATTAAAAGAAAGAGAGGACACTCCAAGCCTTTGGCAAAATCTTTATTGCAAACCTAATGAATTGCTGCTTCTTGCAACTACATTGTGTCCCTGATCTCAGTTGCTAGAGTAGCAGTGCAGACACCAGAGCCTAGAAAAAGCAGTCAAGAAGTGGAGTTTCCATTCTGCAGTCTTAGCACGTAAGTGGTGAGAACACGAAGAAGAGACTGGGAACCGTTTTCCAAACTCAGTCATAATCTGCCTCTCTTTTAAACTGCACAGCAGAGGAGAGCCAGGCCGTCTGCTGAACTCTGACTTTTGGGGCTTCTAGATAAGATGCTCTTTTGCCAGGGTCTAGGGCCATAACAATTAGAATGGGAGGCAAATTAGGCTTCAAATCATGTTTTCGCCAGTGTTTAATGTAAAATGTGAATGTTCCCTCAGAGAAGGTTTGTAACTCATCAGTTAGTCTAGCCGGAAACTAAGATAAATAATTTAGCAGATATACTACAACAAGGATTGTAAACAAGTAGACCGATATAATCACGCTTTGTTGCAGCAACAGTGCTGATATAATGGAACACTCAGACAAGGGTTCTGCCATTGATTTTAGAGGCTGGGATTTTTTCAATCCTCATCTTTCTACAGAGGCATAAAAACCTGCTATGTTCAATGCCTGCTGGCGGTTACCACATTGTGGTTTCTCAGATAAAGGAATAACAAAGATGGGAAAGGGCTGCTAAAACTTTGCTATGTAAAAGCTATTTATAAATCAAGACAACATGAAGAAATAAATTCATGAGCTTCTTTCTGATCTTAGACTGCTGAAACTGAGATCAGTGGCCTGATTCATACCAGCAAACTTAAATATGTGTTTGTTTATCCAACCCACAAACTCAAATACAATGTTCTGCTTCAGTGCTGACTTGAAGCTAACCTTAAAGCCACTTGATAAAGCTTAATAGTAAAAAGTCAAATATTACTGTGCTGCTAAAACAGAATCTTTGGATCTTGGGTTAACCTTTAACGTTAAATACTTTTATAAAAATCACTGATCCAAAAATATTAGGAGAAACTGACCTCCAATCCATAACCTGCTAGGACTATACCCCTGTCATTGAAAGAGTAAAGATGCAGTCTACCTTTCTTTGCTTTGCAATTAGTCTAGCATACTTTAAAATATATATATAAAAGGAGATAGATATAGCTTTCACATATGGGATTGGATAAAAAGGACTGTGATAGCTTGTTGAAGAATATCAAAGTATATTGCTAGAAAGCTACAGTTTGTGGGAACTGATGAAAACATGACACTAAGGATATGTTAACATTTCCTAAACCCCTCCCATTAAAAGTGCCCTGAGCATGGTATTTGGATATACTTCTTTTAGTTACTTTTAAGTGAAGAAGAATCTGTGTGTAAACAACCTCCGTCAATGAATTATTTTACTGAGAGTTTTCTATTCCTCAGATATGATTTGCTCACTGTACCTTATTTCATAACAAAAATTCATTTTGAAAGCACACCTTCTAAATGTTAGTGCTCTCAAGAACTGCCTCAAGTATTCTGTTGCATGAAAATATAGATTTCTAGTTTGTGGCCTTGGCAGAAGCAATTACATGGTTAACATTTTAAGAGGCATTTAATGTTTGTCCTGTGCAATTCAGGAGGACACTATGAATGTAATAAACTTGGTCTTTCTTCTGTAGCTTACCATTTCCTAGGGCTGCCAATGCTAGTCTAGTCCTCATGAGCAATTTTGTGACTTTCAAACTTCAGGCTATTCTGCATTACACCAACAGCCCCTGACTAATGCAGTCTTTTGGCAACAAAGCAGTCATTTCATGAAACAAAAAATTGGCGGAAGTTTCTTCTGTCAAGGATATCCTTTTGCAAGGAAGAATCCCATGTGAGTCTTTAAGATGAATTAGCTTAAGTTTTCCATTATCGCTGAAAGCAGCTATAGATGGACCAAGTAGAAAGCTGTATCTTTGCCTTATGCATAAGGATGTTTAAGGCTTCTCATTTGCTGTTTCTGGGCTAGGACGCTCCAAGGAATGTCATGCAAGTCATCATAAATCCTCAGTTCTACTGAAATGGACTTGTTTTCGGTGTCAACTATTTATAGAATAACTAATACCAGAGTGATGTCTCAGAATCTTCCTTTCAATGTAAATATTTCAGTACATTGCTTACTGTATTTAATTTTTCTTCATGCCTTACATATAGCTGTAATAAAATCTGCTTGAAATGTTTCTTGTAAAATCATTGCATTAACCATATTTTTCATGTACAAACATGTATAAAAATAAACACATTCATTTTCTGAATTATATGAGTTTATGATAATAAATCAAATCATTCAATGTTTTTAACATGATTGTATGGCACTCATCTGGGAAGCTGGGACTACAAATAAAGCAATAAAGTTTCTAGTCCTATATGTAGACACCAAATCAGTCAAGCTGCAAAATAACACAGTCTGGATTCCCACCCTAAGACTTAAAAAGTAGTACTCTAATAGATATTTACTTTTATGGGCATTTCATTTTCTACATTTGTATATTTTATTTAAAGATCTTTTCTGATCTAGATAGCTCCAGGTGAAAGCAATGCAAGCTTTGTTACATCTTGATTGATATCTGTCAAAAAAATTACAAAACTGGATGATCCTAAGTTGCTAATAGTGTCATTTCTCCTCTTACACCTCCTTCCTGTTCCTGATGCAGCAACTTCAGAACTATCACATTTCACTGGGAATTTAACCAATTTTATATAAAGCTACATGATAGCTTGTTTTCCTTCAGGATACTTCTCATTCGCTTTGAAAAAAGTGTGAATGCACATGTATTTAACAACCCAAATCAGTGGTGCCCGGGCTATCGCCTGCAGACCTAATTTGGTCTACCAGAATAATTTCTCTGGTTGAGCTTGCTCCTCACTAATATCTTCCCAAAAATCCTTGCAACTTATCCTTTGTTAAACAGCAAAAAGTGTATTCCCTGCATGAGCAAAGTATATGCACCTTCCTTCATGGGGATGTAAAGGAATGTAAAGGTATGACAAGGAGGACTGCAGATAAGATGGAGGCACTTCTGGTGACAGCCTGCTGTGGCCAAAGAATGGTTACTCCTGACATAACTTAGCCAATGTTGGAGTTCCCACCAAAGGATCTTCACATTAATGCTGACAGAATAAAACAGCACAGGCATTTACAAGTACACTGGAGTCCTCAATATCATCTTCTCAAAAAAGTCCTGCTTCTCCCTCCCGAAGAGCAATTCAGAAATAACTATGGCAGTTTTCAGGAGCTCACAACTCAGAACTATTTTGGCTCCTGATTTGTGGTTTAATGTATCCTACTTTCCAGACTCAGGACCCCTATTCAGTGTGGACCAGTTGCATGGGCCTAAATGAGTCATGTCTTTCATTTCAGTAAGATGACTCACACGCTTAGTTGGGTGTGTTTGCATGCTAATATTCCTTGAAATAAAAAATGAGACAGGAGAAGCAGAGTTTTAAAACACAAAATAGCATTTCTCAGCTGCTCATGCCAGATCAAGGAAATATCCTGGACCTACAACATGGGCATGGAAAAAACACATGGCAAAAATTCTTCAGTATCCACTACAGTCTATGTCATCATGAGAGCATCTTTCTATAAACACCTTTTCTTGGAGCAGAACAGTCCTCTGGCTGTTACCCTGTGCCTCTCAAGTTTTACACTGAATCACTGACAAATACTAAAATTAAAGACAGGTAAGAAATAAGCTCAAATCACAGGTAAGTTTAATAAGCATCTAAGTAACTCAGCCTAAGTATAGAAGCAGTTTTAGTTGATGTAATGTAATCATTCAAACCCATATGTATGGAAACGGTAATTTTTATTCCTATTACTTCAAATAATTTCTGAAGCTAATCTGGCCAGTAGTGCTCTTTTAAAGAACAGGTTAGACAACATTCGTTGGAAATTATTCACTAAAGCAACTAATCTACCCGGGGGAAAAAAAGACCAAACAAATGATATTTTTTGAAGCACAAAGTTTGTCCAAGAGCTTGTCTGTTTTTCTAAGTGTAGTGACTGGTCTATGTAAAGGTAACTGCTCTTCCTGACGGATCTTGCCTTGCTTATATCATCAGACCACTGCAACCGCATCATCCACAGTATGGGAATATCTTATGATTTACTGATTAGTAAGTCTGAAAGGTGGATCATTTTGTCCAGCATTTTGTCGAGCAATGTGCCAATCTGGCACATTTTCAAGGGTGTGTGAGGTTGGGTTTTTTCCCCCTTCAGATGGTAAGAGTGCACTGGGACGACTTGCAGGAGCCAGCCGACGCTGTCTCTCGGCTCTGTAGCCGTATCTGCTCTGCGTGCGGAAGAGGCTCCCACCTCTGCCAGAGTCCTGCTCAATTCCTGTGGCCTCACTTGGATGTTTGTCCAAAGATGCTTCAGCTCTTGCTCCATGACCATGCTCTGTGTCACTCAAAATCTGAGTGTTGTCTTTCCTTTCTGAGCTATTGCTCCAAGGATGTGTACAATGCCAGATTAGCCATTTTAGGGGGACCAGGCGATGAATGAGGTCAAGGAGTTTCAGCCTGTATATTTCTAGGGACAGGAGAAGCATCTCCACTAACTAACTAGTTAAATATTTTTATAGGTTGGAGTGTAATGTCAGGACTATCACTTAGACCATTATGTTCCTCATAACATTTCATGGTCTCTTTTCAAGTACGTTTTCTGTGATTATAAACACAGAACGCTGTAGCTTTTAGGAGTGGCAGCAGGAGGTTCATTCCAGCTCAGAGCACAAGGCCATGCACTTTAAATACAGAAATGTAGGGGCAGCGTAAAGCGTGTAACTCTGATAAGACATTTCCATTCAGGCTTTTTCACTTTCTATAGAAGCAACTGTACTGAACAAAAATATATACAAGCTGAATCCACATCAAAGACATACGTGCTCTTTGTACAAAACCAGAAATTAATATATTGTCTTGTTTTTCTGCTGAGCTTCCAGACGTGCCCAGTTTGCTGAAATGCCTTACTGAATGTACAAGCATGCCCATCATCCTTTATAAGCTATAACGCAGGGTTTTCTTGCTGTTATTATTATTACTCTGGATGTACACCCTGCCTGCGTTTGCATCATAAGTAAAGAGCACACACAAAATCAAATGCTCACATTTGGATACAGGTAACAGCAAGAAAGCAGATTATGCTGGAGATACTTATCTGCAACTTCCCTGTTGTACAGTCTCCCAGGATTGTTTTATTCTGCTGTGGTGCTCAAAGACATCTGTAATTTTCTTAGGCTGATTTGTTGGATTGCCCAGGTTACAGCATTTCTAACAGTGCATTTTGTAAGTGAAGCTATTTGTGGTACATTCTTCAAGATACATTACTCATTTTGAGATTCGGAGGGGGGGTTCCAATCACCCATTAACTTTACAACTCCCACACACATTCTCATTTTACATACGCTTGCAAATCTCCCAGCGGAGGAACATAACTCCACTGGAGCACAATGTACATTTCAGGGTTTGTAAAGAAAACAAACCCCTTTCTGCACTACACGGCTCCTGTCATTAGTAACGCCAGAGCAGCAGCGACCTACGAATCTGTCGAGCCTCGGCGAGCCTCCTGAGAAAACTCCCCTCTCAACTGCGCCCATGCTGCGTATTCAGGCTGTTTCTTTCCAGCAGTGGCTCAAAATTCAAGCTCAAAGCATCCAGAAGGGCGTCTGAGCCTTCAGGCATGTGAGCCAAGCCGTCGGGTGAGCCCAGCCGTCCCGATGTGGAGATGCCACAAGCACCGTGCAGCGGCGGCGGAGCCGAGGGGCCTTGGCTGTCCCCCCTCGGCTCAAACTGCCGGCTGCTGGCTGGGAGAGGTTTGTCTCGCTTGTGCAGACGAGAAAACCGCGGTGTTTGCGATAAACACCCTTCGTGTGAGGGAGGGAGAGCGGCCGACATGCCACGGGAGCCCGACAGTAGCCGTCTAGTCAGAGACGCTTCAGCCACGCGCTCCCCGACAGACAATAACCAGCTCTCCAGCACTCCAGATCCCGCCGGTTGAGGCTCTGCCGTGGATGAGGCTCCAGAACGGGGCGGGAAGGCGCCCGCGGCCGCCGGCGTGCGGCTGCCCGAGGCGAGAGGGAGGGCGAAGCGGGCGGGCGGCGGCGGCACCCCCCGGCCGGCGCGGCGGTCCCGGGGCGGGGCGGGGCGGGGCAGAGCGGGGGGCGGGCCGCGGCGCTGCCGCCGAGCCCCGCAGCGGGGCAGGGCGCCGCCGCCGCCGCCGGAGCCCAGCCTCCTCCCCCTGCGCTGCCAACGGCGCCCGGGCTGCCACATCGGCACCGCCGCTCCGAGCAGGCGCTTCCCGGAGCGGAGCGGGAGCCCAGCGCGCTGGGAGATGGAGCCCCGCTGCCGCCGCTGCTGCCGTTGCTGCTGCTGCTGCTGCCGCTGCTGCCGCCGCCGCCGCTGCCGCCGGCCCCCGGGACCTGCGCTCCGCCAGGGCCGCCACTGCCACTGCTGGGACGGAGAGCGCGGCGCCGCCGTCTAACGCCGCAGCCCCGGCGGCGCGGCCGAGGCGGGAGGCAGCGCGGAGGCCGCCGCGGCCCCTCCGCCCGCCGGGCCCGCGCGGCGGCGGCGAAGCGCGGCCCCCTCCTCCCCGCCCTCCCCGCTGCCGCTTCCCCGCCCCCGCCCGGCCCTCGGCTGGGCTCCGCCGCCGGCAGCCGGGCCATGGCGGGGCGATGAGGGAGCGGCCGCCCCTGCCCGCAGGCTGCGTGGGGAGGCGGGGAGCGACGGCGCTGGGCGGCTCGGCGGCGCTAGAGCCGGGCGGCGGGGCGGGGGGATGTGGGGCGCGGGGGCCGCGGCGCTGCAGCTCCTCTCCCGGGCCGTGAAGCAGGCGGCGGCGCAGGGGGCCCGACAGGACCTGGGCCGCTGGCTGTCCCGGGCCGCCGGGACGGCGGCAGGAGGAGGCGGCAGCGGGGACCCCGTCGGCTTCGTCCCGGCGGAGGCGGCGGGGGCCGGCGGGCTGCTGCTGGGGCCCTACGCGGAGCAGGGCGGGCTGCCGCCGGCGGAGCTTCTGCTCTGCCAGCTGCCCGAGGCGGGCGGCGGCGGGCCCGGGCTGGCCGAGGCCCGGGGCTGGCGCTGCTCCTGCTGCCTCCTGGGCACCTGCTGGTGCAAGAGCTGCCTCAGCGTGTGCGTCCTGGCGGCGCTTTGCTTCGCCTCGCTGGCCCTGGTGCGCCAGTACCTGCGGGACCTGCTGCTCTGGGCCGAGAGCCTGGACAGCCTGGCCGGCGTGCTGCTCTTCACCGTGGGCTTCATCGTCGTGTCCTTCCCCTGCGGCTGGGGCTACATCCTGCTCAACGTGGCCGCCGGCTACCTCTACGGCTTCGTGCTGGGCATGGGGCTCATGGTGCTCGGCGTCCTCGTCGGCACCTTTGTCGCCCACGTGGCCTGCAAGCGGCTGCTGGCCCACTGGGCGCGGGCCAGGATCCAGGGCAGCGACACGCTCAGCGCCATCGTCCGCGTCGTGGAGGGTGGCGGCGGCCTCAAGGTGGTGGCTCTGGCGCGGCTGACGCCGATCCCCTTCGGGCTGCAGAACGCCGTCTTCGCGGTGAGTCCCGGCCCGGGCCGTGTGCCGCAGCCCAGCGGCTGCGGCCGAGGAAGGAGCTCTGGCCGGGGGGACAGCTCGCAGCGTAGCGGCCCGTGTCGCCGGTGCAGGTTGTCTCCTTTCCCGGGAAGAAAACTTGGTTTCTTTCTCTTTTGCCAACAGTAAAAGGAACCCCCCCCATGCCCGCTCTTGCTAGCGGCTCTTCCTTGCTTGCGGAGGGGCGGCAGGCGGCATCTCAAGGTGCCTTGATCGGTGGCATTGTGTTCAGAGTTGCTGTCTGGCTTTTGAGACTATGTGCTGCTGTTAGAAAGCAGCACCAAGGAGCTGTGTAGCAAAATCTGTGGAGAATTTAACAGATTAAAAGTGCTTGTGTTTTTAAAGTGATCTGAGTGGGAGGAAAAGTTGTGTTTTTAAGCAGTCTTGCCAGATCTCCCTCCACTACTTAATATAAATAACCATATTGGAAAGAAAGAAGTGGACAGATTAAAATTCTTTCTCAGTTTGGTTGATGTTTGTAGCATACATCTAGCAAATCCATAAAGACTGTTAAGTCCATGCACACAAGAGAGGTCGTGCGTTTTGGCCAGAGCTTTAAGATGTAGGCTCAGAGCTGAAAAGGGACTTGGTACACTGGAGTGGTACAGAAAGTTACTTTAAACTTGAGTTTGGAAAAGGGTTGGACTTGCTGTTCTTTCTACTTTTAGATGAAGATTGGTACATTCCTTAAGAATATTTAAAGCTTGTGATCTTACTGTTCTGTTTGATCATCTGGAAGGAGAAAGTAAAGAAGAACATGGAGGGTACTGCTTTTGAGTACCATCATGCTGATGATGACAGTTTCAGACCCTCAGCTCTTCTCGAGTGCTTTGTCTGAAAGATCTGGTTTTGGTTGTGTGTTACGCCTCAGGTGTGTCTGCTAACTCGGTGAAATCAGAACAAAGCAAACCAGATTGTGAAATATTTTAAATGTTTAAGTCCCATGTTCTTTAATGTAAGAGACCCTACGAACAAGTGTTTTGGCCTGCTACGTTGTTATAGCAGTTCCCCCATCAGCAGTCCTGATCCTGTACCCTTCTGAAGTGCTTGCTTAATTTTGACAGAATCATCTGGTTGAAATGAGTAGGTCACTGAATACCAAGTTCGTTATTTAAGAAAAAAATAATCCACACAATTTTTAGGGGTTAACAGCTGCATCACTTATTTAAAATTGCTGTGCATAAAACTTTGTGTGCAGGGGCATTTGTCTGAGGAGCCTCAATCTCTGCCCATATAAGATGTAGCAACGTATAATTTCTTTTAAAGCAGATCCTTTAACCATTTCCTTGTTAGGAATGAGAAGAACCTCAACTGTTTTATTTATTTACCTATATTACTGCAAGACTGGGGAAGCTTAGACCCGCTGCTGGGGGCAGAGTCCCCCCAAAGCCCAAGGTCCTGGTGTAGCAGATAAAGCTTTTGCTGTAGTGCAACCCTCCTAAAGTGGGGAGAACTGTTGTGCTTCCGTTGTTCACAGCTTCTGGGTGTCGCTTGAAGTAGTCAGCAGATGTTGTAGAGTAGTATTGGAGCTGAAGAACTGACCAGAGAATTGCTGTGTTAAAATGATTTCCTTCCTGGCATAACCATTCTGTTGGAAAGACAGTTCAGCAGAGTATTCAGGCCAGTGCAATATTAAAATGATTCTGTAAATCAGTGTTTTGTATTCTCTAAGTGTAATGCAAGCTAAATAATTTTCTTCCCAAGTGGAAGGTTTCAGTGTTAAAATAACAGATAGGAAATGAGATGAAAACAGATTCTCGCATACACCAAATAACTTTGATGTTGCCTGCTAAAATTAGTTTGGGTTGCATTTATTACTCTGGATTTATTACTCTGCAGCACAGTCAAATAAAGCATGGTGTGTTCAATTTTTAACTGAGCATGTTTATCATGAACTACTAGATTACTGAAAAATAAGTTGCATGCAAATCAGGGAATGCAAGGCAGTTTCTCACTGTGAGTCAAGTTTAAGCTACGTATAGAATTCTACCTACACAGACCGAGCTGTCATTTCTTTGAAATCTGACTTACTTGAAAACTTCATGCTCTACTTAAGGGATTTAGGGTGCCCTAACCATCTATCCATACCCAGACTAGCAACTTCAGCAATGAATTTGAAGGGGATTGCTCTTAATAGTAGAGGAAAGAACAGTGAACTTAAAACCTATGCATCTTTAATTTTCTGGCAGTCTGATCTATGCGTGTTTTCTATGTGCATATTTATAAATAAATGAGATAGAATACTGAAATGAGAGGGAGGGAAGGAAGTGACACATGAGGTCCAGGACAAGGCATAACCTTGATGTGAGAGGGGACATCTGCAGGGCTGGGATTAGTGGGCTTCTACAAGCACTTGTTCAGTGGCGTGTACCATCTGCTGAGGGTTTTGGGGAGGTTGAATTACAGGAGAATGTACAGAAGGAAGGAAGAGCTTCCTAGCGTTTGATTAGTGATGGGATCATATCATCTGAAACAGGACAAGAAGAAAATTAACATAAATTTCTTAGTTTCTCAGCAGACAGGCATTGACATTTTGCTTCTTAAGGTCATTCTGCTGCTCTTTGGGAAAGCACTGATAGTAGGAGCACTGGGGTAATGCATTTACTTGCCTTTCTGGAAGACCTAGAAACTTCTTAACTGAAAGCATGTTTGTATTTCTCTTTGAGTGGGTTTTGCTTAATTGTTGCTTCTGTGGTGCCAGGGTGGCCTGGGCCGCTGGGGTGGCCTGGAAGCTCTTACTGAAGTGTTTGCCCAGGCATAGTCCTCTCCCCTTGGCAACTCTTGAGTGTTTTGAAGGCAGGTCTGTAAGGAGGCCTGGTATGCAGGTTATCACCTCCTTCCCACTACTGGGTACCTGGAGCTAGATTTGTGCAAATTGATTATTTATAGTGCAAGGTGTAGCTTAAATCAGAACTGATATTTCTCCTTTCTTCTCTGAGAGAAGTACTGTATGGAAGAAATAACATGTCCAAGTGTGCACCTCTGATTTGAGAAATGCACACAGTGAAAGCAGAGTTCAAGAAATGGTACCTGCTTTGCAGGAACATGCAGGCTGCTTACTCTGCTTGTTGTAAAGTTGTTAGTTATTTTTTGTTTTGTTTTTTATTCTCTATTTTTGTTTGTAGGTTTTTTGGGGTTTTTATTTGGTTTTTGAGGAAGTAAAGAGAATTGTCCTTTGCTCTTGGTTGCCCTAAGCCTAGCTGATACGAAACATGGGATTTTGTAAGTTGAGGGGAGAGAAATCTGCTGCAATCCCCAAAGGCATGTGAGCACCCAAAAAAGCCCTGACACAAGTGTTTATCCTTTGACAGGACTGAACCAAAGGTGTCAGCTGCAAAGAATACACAAATGTTTTACTGGACAAAGCCTGTCCAAGGCTTAGTGGGAGAATTTCTGGCTAACGCTCTTGTTACCAGAGTGGATAGGTAGTTATTAATTCTATTTTGATACAGTGGTGTGGCCTATAACAATTGCATTCATGCTTGCATTGGGATTTCACTGTTGATTTTGCTGGCTTGAGGTTTCTGTAGAAAACAGGGTTCTGGTAACCTCTGTTCGGCTTCTTGGCCATGCAGACCCCGGTCTGGCAGGTTTTTAGAGCAAGTAAAGTTTCATAGAAGGAAAGACAAGAAAGCTGTAAATTTCTCAGGTTTCTTAGGTAGGGATGCTGTCCATATCCTTTGCCTTCTGGGGGAAGGGATACCACTGTAGGTCTAAACCCTGCAAACCAGGAGTTAAAAGGGCACCTGGAATTTATTTATTTATTTTTTTTTACCCTTCTCCTTGACTTTCATTTTAGTGGGATGCACAAGTCTCAGTCCAGCATGTCTGTTGGCAACCTCCCCTTCATTTCGGAACAGTTTCATAGCCTGGGAGGTCCAGTTGCTTCAGGACAGATCCAGATGTGCAAACGTGTTGCTCTGCAACTGAAGTGTCCTTAATACATATACAGAAATGAAAGAGGTGCCTGGGAGTGTTAAAACAATCTTTGGGAAGTTTCCCAGTTCCATTAGATTTAATGACAGTGTCCTACTTAGCAAATCTTGCCTCAGCGTTAGTATTTCAGAGACTTTTAATAGCAGTTCCTTCATTCCCTTGGCAATATGGGAAGTTCTGGTTGTGCATTCTTATTACATGCTCCAGATTACTATAATGTTTAAAATAAAAAAAAAAATAAATTAAGTCTTGTCAAAGCATTGGTCAGATATGAATTTCTACCACAGCTGCGTAGTGCTTTTTCATTAGAAATCTAAATTAATTTTATATAGAGAGGGAAAATTATTATGTGTTACTTGTATATATTTCAGTCTGTGGGAAGTGTAATTTGCAGTGAGAAGTTTGGAACTGACTTATTGGATCTTGTTCCAGTGAATTATCCTTAATCTTTATGCTTCATTGCATTCTCCTCCTCCACTGCCCTTCCTTCCTTCCAAAAACTTTCCACTGATGGTGCTTAGAGCTCTGAGAATTCAGCAGTGTGACTTTCATAGTAACCAAAGTTTATTTTAAGAATAGCATGATGAAATGAGTAACTTTACTGCTATTCTCTTGTCTTTGACATTGCACAAAACTGTCAAGGTCAATAATTTCCATGTAGGCTCGCAGTGTTAGGGGCTGTTCTTAATTAGAATGTGTTTTATTACTATGTGATCATCTGAATTGTCTGGAAAATTCCTTAGACTGCTTGTTTCAAAATTGCCCTTTTCGTACTCATTTTTAACCCATAGTTTCCTCCTGCTTTCATTTTTCTTGCGTAAATATCTTTTGGCCTCTTGGCTTTTGCATTTAATATTTCCCAATGGCTCCTGATACTAATTTAGCTAGTACTGTGTACTTTGTTCCCATGTAAACTGTCCGTGTACTGACTCAGAACAGAAATTTCACATCAAAGAGAGGAAAATACCTTGACGTATTATTATTAGTGCTTTTTTCCAGAGAAACTAACAAAAGCTATAGCCGTGTCTACTGTTTTGTTCACCAACTAAAGTGTGATATAAAGTATCTTTGGTAGAGAATCTTAATAATACCCATGTATATCACTGATAGATACAGGTAGATATCGCTGCTAGAGATTGCTGATAGATATATGTATTGTAATGAGTATATAACTTCCCTTGCAGAGGCAAATCATATCTGCCATGCTGTTTACCTAGATCATATTTAATATAGTGACATTTTTGAACAATTATGTCTTTTATTAGTTGCCATACATGTAAAAAGCAAAGCAAATAGATTTTTGCTTTAGGTCTTCACATTTGATAAAGTAATTTCTTCCTGCGAGCAAATTCTCATAAATCATAGGGCTCTGTTCACCATGAAGAAATAAACATCTTCAATGAACAGTGTAATTGCATCCTTAGTTAATGACTTTGCACAGAGATGTTGTGTAATGTAAGATGAAATGAAATAAAACCTAGTAACTTTAAAGAGGTCAGATGAAAACTAGCCACAGTTTTATTGTATTATCTTAGATTCATGCGTGGTGGAAACTTCCAGTGAAGGAATGTAAAAAAGTTACTTAATTTTTTTGCATGAATGTTTTTGTGAGCAGCACTCAGGTGGTTTATGTTGTGTTGGAGCATGCTCAGCTTCTTATGCTTTCTTTTATTCAGATTACAGATTTGTCCCTACCCAATTACCTGATGGCTTCTTCAGTTGGGCTGCTTCCCACTCAGCTCCTGAACTCGTACTTGGGCACTACCTTGCGCACCATGGAGGATGTGATTGCAGAACAAAGTGTTAGTGGCTATTTTATATTCAGTTTACAGGTAAGATAAAATGATTGCTCTCATAGACCTTGGTAACACTAATGTCAGTCTCTTTGACTGCTTGGGTAAGCAATCATTCTTGGAAACCGTCATCTTCTTGTATTTGAGTTTATTTCTTTATCCCCCTAATTTCTTGCTCATCTGCTGTACCAGTGGGATTCAAGACAGGACTTTGCTTCTGGAGACAGTAGGCAAGTTTCCTTCCTGTAGCTTTGTCTCTTCAAGTCATTGAATCTTCGCTTTGGAAACTGCATGCCTGTAGGAATGTGTATGAGATGTAGAGAGGTTCAGCACTGCTGATTTCTCTTTCAGACTGCACAGCCTCCAGTGTAAAAGGGGTGGGCTGCAGGAGGTTTGGGGGGATGCATGTCTCAGGGGTTAAGAGCTGCACTCTGTTGGCGTAACAGCTCCCTAGTCTGAGGCAGCCAACCTCTTACAGACTGAGAGCCAAGCAAGTATGGCATGTGGTATTGACAAGTAATAGGTTTTAAAAAGTGTTTAATTTAGAACTCTGTTATTGGTATTTTCAGTAGGTTGTGTAAAACTGAGCTGACGTTTCTTCTTCACAGGCTTATTGACTGCTAGATACCCAGATAAATGGGTTTCCAGTGCACTGTTCTCTTTTGATTTTGCTTTCTTCCCTTAGAAAAGTTTTGATTCTTTCATACCTCACATGACACAAAGCAGAACTTACTGAGTGTTCTCTTTTTCTCTTTCTGCCACAGTTTTGTCAAGTTTTTTTCTCTTTGCCCTCTGTGGTAATTTCCTGCTGAATAGTAGACTTGTCAAACCACCAGTATACAAAAGTCCACATGTCACTAGCTGTGAAGTGGTGTGCTCAGGGTGCTTAGACCCAGCGCCTATGCGGTGTTCACTATTAGCATTGTACGCTCCCAATTTTGCCTAGGTATTTAGGATGAAAAGTGCTGTAGAAATACCATTTTGCTGTTGTTGAAATCAGAATATCCAAATTTTTCAAGTGGGTAAATTAATGAGAACTATATAGTACCTTTATATCAGCTTAGCCGATGAAATAATTTGTCAGTAAATCTTGGGGGTAAGCAAGCCTTAAGTCTGAGACCATTACAAACATAGAGATCGTGTGTATATCAGAACCAGATCATATATTAAAACCTGCTCTGACAGCATTGGTGCTTCAGGCTGTGTTTGACCAGCAGTTACCATGGTTTGCAGACTTTAGTTGGTACTGCAGTCATTTATCTTCCTCAGTTTTTACAGTTATAAAGCTGATGTTTAACAATGCTAAGATATAAAACTAAGTCTTAGGACTGTTTTAAACCTCCCCCCCTGCCCCAAACTTGTGTGTTCTTAAAAAGAACATATAATTTATAGACGTCATAGAACAGGCTTATGAGTATTATGCCGGGTGCTGCACTTGGGCCATAACAACCCCCAGCAGCGCTACAGGCTTGGGGAGGAGTGGCTGGAGAGATGCCAGTCAGAGAGGGACCTGGGGGTGTTGATTGACAGCCGGCTGAACATGAGCCAGCAGTGTGCCCAGGTGGCCAAGAGGGCCAATGGCATCCTGGCCTGTATCAGAAATAGCGTGGCCAGCAGGGACAGGGAAGTGATCTTACCCCTGTACTCGGCACTGGTGAGGCTGCACCTCGATTCCTGTGTTCAGTTTTGGGCCCCTCACTACAAAAAGGACATTGAATTACTTGAGCGTGTCCAGAGAAGGGCAATGAAGCTGGTGAAGGGTCTGGAGCACATGTCGTACGAGGAGCGGCTGAGGGAACTGGGGTTGTTTAGTCTGGAGAAGAGGAGGCTGAGGGGAGACCTCATCGCCCTCTACAGCTACCTGAAAGGAGGTTGCAGAGAGCTGGGGATGAGTCTCTTTAACCAAGTAACAAGTGATAGGACAAGAGGTAATGGCCTCAAGTTGCGCCAGGGAAGGTTTAGACTAGATGTCAGGAAGTATTTCTTTACAGAACGGGTTATTAGGCAGTGGAATGGATTGCCCAGGGAGGTGGTGGAGTCCCCATCCCTGGAGGTGTTTAAGAGTAGGGTCGATATAGCGCTGAGAGATATGGTGTAGATGGGAACTGGCAATGCTACTTTAATGGTTGGACTAGATGATCTTCAAGGTCCTTTCCAACCTAGTTGATTCTGTGATTCTGTATTAAAAATGGGTTTGTAAATGTGGGGTGAATAACCTTGATAGATCTAAGAGAAAATAAATGGTTTCTTGATCAGCTTTAATTTTAGTTGTGAAATGTTATTTCCGGGGAAATTTTTAGTGGTCTTTCCCCTTTTTTTCCTTTTTTTCCATTAATGTTTTGGGTTTTTTCAAATGCTATTGGCTCTCCTTTGTGGCTTATCCATAGGTTGTAGCATAACTGTCACTCAGGTAAGCACTAGCTGAAGAGGCTGAAAGTCTGAATAGGAGTGCTCACCTCCTTGAGAGCAGTCCTTGGGACGTGACTAAGTCAAGGGGAGCCTGTTAGTGGAGGAATTACTTACGTTCTCCTGCTTTCTTTCAGGCATCTGCCTGGTGCTTTGCCTGGCTGAGCTTTGATGGGACTTTGATTTAGTAAATAGCTCTAAAGGTCCTTCAAATTTCATGGTTGTCTGTATATATTTTTTAAATTGTTCATCTAGGGAACTAAGCTACTGGTAGTAGTATTTCTAAAACCAGTCAAATTTAAATATTTGGGTAAGCTTTTAGAATAGGATTTTTCCTATATATTCAGAACTTGATGTTCATAGTCTCTTTTTGACTCTTACATTGACCAGTTTTTGAAATGGATAACTTTAATTTGTGAGGAAAATCTTTTTCACCACAAGGATAGTCAAGAAGTGGAGCAGGTTGTCCAGAGAGGTGGTGAAATCTCCATCCTTGGAAGTTTTCAAGACCTGACTGGGCAAAAGTCCTGAGCAACCTGGTCTGATCTTGCAACCCTGCCCTGAGTAACTAGATTGGCCTTCCAGCCTCAATTACCCTGTGACGATACTTCTCAATCATCTTACTCAGTGATATTCTAGCATCTTTTATGCAATGCTGACAGATATTTTAAGCGATAGTCTTTAATATTAATGAAAACATAGCCCTACCAATTAGTAATGAAGTTCAGATTTTGGACTTGGAACTTGTTTTGAAAGGTTATTGCAGATTCCAGCTAGTTTCAGAAAACATTCTTAAACGCAGAGGAATTTACTTGTTTCAAAGGAACTGTCACTATGAGACAGCTTGATTTTTACTTGTTTAAGGAGGATCTCAGCTGAAAATTTAACTGGTGTTTTACTGAAACCAAAGGCCACCTTTGGGGAGTGCTGTGAATGCAAATGTCATTGAATGAGTAATTTATAAGCAAAAATGTCCAGGTTTATTCCTGATAATTTTTGTGGTGGAAGTTTAAAAACTCTTAGCAGTAAAATTTAGAGCAAAAACCTGAACTGAAACTGTAGTTTTGGACAATATTTTCTCCTTAAAACAAACAAAAAGCCCCACACCACGAACATCCTGTCCCCTCCCAAGCCATCTTCCAGAAACCAAGCTCTTCCCGTACAGACTACTCTAAGTCACTCAGAAACTCTTGATTGTGCCCTGTTTAGTCCTGATATCTGAGAAGCACGGTGACACTGCTGCTCTCTATCTTCCACACCAGAGGGGTAAGGACAAGAAGTTTTATTTCCTTTACTCTGCATCATCCCCTGTCTATGCTATTTTGCAAGATGCAGATGCCCAGTACAGTTTCAACCTATTATTCACTTGGTACATGGAAACCAGCCTTTTTGGCTTACAGAAATACACTGCGTCATTTCTTTTGAGGGAACATTTTTGCCAAGAAAGTGAAGGGATTGCTTTCTAACAAGTATGTGGATGTCAATGGAAAGAAAGAAAGAAAGTATCTTTTCAATTCATATCAATTGAAGTTCTATGTGATGTGTGAGTTCTGATGTGCTAGTTACATTGTTACATAGGTTTAGAGCCACTCATTGGTTAAGTTCATCTCCCTTCTAGTGTCTTGCCTGTGAAGTATTGAGTCAACAGATGCCTACATGAATCTTTGTGTGGATGACTTTTTTTTTTGTTCAGAACAGTTGCTTTGTATTTGTACTTACAGTTTATATAGCCTACAACACTCTTTTGTTTTATTTGCAGATTGTCATAAGCATAGGACTCATGTTTTATGTTGTTCACCGAGCTCAAGTGGAACTGAATGCAGCTATTGTAGCATGTGAAATGGAAATGAAGACATCACTTGTTAAAGACAGTCAACCAAGTATCAGTGGTTCAACCACATACTGCAACAAAAGGACAGTAACATTCTCTGGAGGAGGTGTTAATATTGTGTGATTTCAAGTATTAATAAAGTAAGGTTTTATGAACCTAAGCTATTGCCTAGAAATATCTATGGACAATTCAACTAGTTCTAAAAAAATTACAAGTGGTTACAGGTTGTACTGTGGCACAAACCAACCGACCAGCTCTTCAATTGCACATGGGGGGACTTCTAGCAAGAAAAGAAAGATGGTGAAGTAACTTAAGATGTAAATGCAAATTTGGCTGCACCTTTGGTCATTTATTATGCCTGTCATGGCCTGTAGTCTGCACTTTAGGTTTTTTTCCTTTGCTCCTATAAACTAAGAAATGCTTCTATAAACTGAGAAAAGTAGCACAGAGGTAAATATTTTTCTGCTTAGCGTTATTTATAAGGCTGAATAATTATATGCAGTAGAATTTTATTACTGATAAAGATGAATGAGAAAGTATGCAATTCAATGTATGTTATTCTTGAATGTGCTTTTGCTTTGGAATTGCTTCCAGAACTTGGAGTGTATTATTTAGCTGATGATGGGACCATTTGGCTTTTTCTTCACTTTTGATTTTAAAAAAAGAGAACCCTATATAAAGTTTTGGTTGAATGTATTTTTGTAAGTCATTAAAAATGTTGCAGAGCCATGCATAAGTATTCACACAAGCTTAAATCCTACATTGTGGGACTGAAGTGCTCTTAAATAACATTTTAAGTTACACTGTGTAATATGCAAAGTAAAAGGGAAAATACAGAAGTTATAATAGATTGCAGTGACTATTCAAAGGAGACTTTATGACTTAATTGTTGCATTGGTTTTACCACCTTGGTGATTGTAACAAAGGGCTGTTCCATGTTAGTCCTATTTATAATATTTTTAATTGTTAAAAGGACGGAGTTTTTCAGCTTACATGACTGTGGGTAATAAGGCTTCCAGAACAGGGAGCTAAATCTCTCCTTTAAACAAAATAATAGGATACTGGCGGTACTGATCTTACATGAAGGTGGCCTTTATTTTGTAAGTGAATTCCCCCCTCCCTTTAAAAAGCTTTAAAAATTCACTTTGGTTGGCATGTTTTTTTCTAAAAGTTTTACATTTTTTAAAAGATGCAATCTATTACAAATTTCATCAGAGTGAAGATATGAAAACTAGAGGTTCTCCTTAGAAAAATAACTAATCCAGTAATGGAGGAGGACAGTAATGTCCCTGAGACTCAGGAATTCTGACTCCATTTTTGCAAGACAACACTGTATTGGATAGTGCTCCTTTTATGCGTGCTGTGGACTGTTTTTCACTGCATTTGAATAGACTGGATGACCTGATAATAACTTGTGTGTGTAAAAGGAAAATGACAATAATGCCTGAACATGGTGTCTTGTGGGTGTGAGTTTCATGTAGATACACGTACCAATGTTCAATTGCTCAAACACACGCAAGTCATCTGATACAAAAATAATGTAATGTATTGCTTATTTTGTAGTTATTTTGTGTAAGTTTTTAAGGATGCTTTCAGTCTTCAAAATTTTGTTATTTTCTAATAATATGACTGTGCTTCCTTTTTATAAGGCTGTTTGTTGGGTTCAAGCATATTTGTGTTGTTGAGAATAGCAGTTCTTCAAGGTTGCTGGGAAGCAGAGATTTGATAGCCTCTAACAGTCTTACTGTGAGGATGTTCAGTACTCGCATAACTTGACATCTACGCATTCCTTGGTAGTGGAAGTTCAATTTTGTTCTTTAAATATGTATCCTTTGCAGACTGCTGTTCTTGGGTCTTGTGACCTAAGGAACTGAACTAGTTAAATGAAACAACAAAGTTCAGATTGTCTTCTTTTTGTTGTTTCGGGGTTTGGTTTGGGTTTGGTTTTTTTTTGTTGGTTGGTTTGTTTTTGAAAAGGCAATCTGTATATACCTGGAAGTGTTCATTTACACATCTCTGCCTCTGACAGCTCCTGTGTGAAAACAAGAGAGCCAGATAACTTTTTGATGGCGTTATTTGTCATCATAGTATAATTGAGCCCTTTCTTAACTGATGGTTTTTTATTTTTTTTTGTTTCTTGGAAAGAACAATCCTTCAATAAATGAGCTGATCTGAACTTTGCTCCGTCTTGCCAAATCAACAATAGTGTTTTGAAGAGGGCATCTTTCTTCGCATTTTTTAACTAACTTAAGGTTGTGTTGATTATTCAAGAACATTTCCCAAATATGTATTTTGAAGTGCTTTTATTTCCATGACATTTTGTAACCAGAGTAACTTCACTATGTGAACACTTTTGTAGTATGGGATTAGTTCTTAAGACTTTTGCATTTTGCTTGATACTTGTAATATTTGTGTACAAGTTAATGGGAAATGTGCATTAAAAGGAACTTTTCTGTACCATGCCAATCATAATTTTATACAATAAATTCACTCAAATTTCTTTAAAGGAATATGTATTAAATGTTTAGGTTGCTACGAAGTAGTTGGAAAGAAGGTGCAGTGGAGTGTTGTCTTTATGTATGCATGCAAAGATAGTTGTCTACATTAAACGAGTAACAAGTGAGGATTTAAGGATGAATTCCATGGGTGAGGAGTTGCTGACAAGAGAAAGACACTTGATTTTTACTTTTTTAATAAATTAAATACATGCCTAATTGTGTTAAATACTTTGAAGGTTAGGTATTTGTAGCTGCCTTTTTGATAGAAGAATAAGCACACATGTGCTCATGAGAAATGTGCTACTGAACCGAAAGAGGATTGATGTTTTTGAATGTAAAAGTAGTAGAAGTGATGTGATGATTTTTTTTTTTTAGATAGTCTTCCTACCCAATGCAAATAAAAAAGAAAAGGGTGTGAATCCAATTTAAATAATTGTGGCATGTCACCTTCAAGAACATTTTGAGTTGCATGATGGTAAAATTCCTGTATTTTCTATATGAAACATACCTAAATGGCAGGTCATATAGAAGAAGGAATCTCTCCCAGCTGCATGGCACCAGTTTTCCTTTCTCCTCCTTGTGGTAAGTGCAACTGTGTAATAAATTTGTCAAAACGTAATACTATACTAAACACCTGTGAGGAAAACTTTTTTTTGTCCAAGAGCTTTATATACTATTTTCATACTGATTTTTGCACAATAACTTCAACCGTTGCTGAGGTCAAATTTGAAGAATGGAAAAACTGTTCTTACATGGTGTGTGGCTAGTGTCACATATCAGATCATTTGCGTGAATTTTCAGCTTTCCACCTGAGGCTGCTATGATTTGGATTTTCACTGACCAGTATTACTGGAGTCATCAGTGGCCTTGCACATAATCTAGGATATGATGCTTAAGATAAAATACTATAAATGTGTTCTCATAAACTCTGTGGTCATTCTTAATGATGGAAGCAAATAGCTTGAGTAGCTCTGTGACAGGCTTCCTCACTCTAATAAATTCAAAGCTGGTACCAGTATCGTCTAAAGATAAGAACCATAAGAAGATGGTTTGGGCATGAGGGAATAGTAAATCGCGTGCAGAGGGGAAACACGCAGATTCTGCCTCTGCTGGGGACTCTGCTGCTCGTCCCTGTCCTCTCCAGTCCTGCAGAATTACAGTGATGTGCCTGGCAGCACAGAGATGATGAATCTAACTCATCCACTCTTCATGGACATTAGTGTTTGTCTCACACTATCCTGCTGTATTGATTTTTAATTTATATGGTTAGTGGTAAGTAGTGAGAAATAACTGAGTCTGCAGTTTCAATCCTGTCCCTTTCCTCCATCAATAGATTATTCTGTCATATTGCTAAACTTAAAACTATATTTTAATGAAGTCTTCTGTTCATTAATAAAAGTTAAGTCCTCATTGCTAGCCAGTACTTGGTTGGATCTGGATTCTTGATTAATTTGGAAAATTAAAAATTTAAAGTGTGCAGAGTCCTCTAACTTTCCTTTAAATTATTTAGGACTTTAGATACATTGTGAAAGAAATTAGGAGACTAGGTTTATTATATACAGTTTTTAATTTCTTTTGTTTTAGAAAAAAATGTTACTACAAAGATAGAAGAAGGATTTGTTCTGTCCTGATCCCGAGACTTGAATACAGGGTGTCACCCTTCCTGGGAGATGAGAATGTTGCCAAGATGTAGTACACGTAAGCTTAGGCGTGTCAAGGTAATTAGGTGCCCACTTTGGTGAAGAGGATGTAAAATCTCTTATCTTCATGTCAGGATGGCAACTCTTTTTTTACCATATAATCTACAGACCAGCATAGTTTGGCATTGGTGGCTGCAGGGAGTTGCTTCTCGCCTCTCCTTGTCTGCAGGAGGGGGAATCGAGAGAGATACAAGTCTTTTGAGCTGGAGGGGAAGAAATAATAGTTCAAGCACAGCAGACAGTTTGAGGAGGTTAAATTAACCATAACATTGCCAGAACTGTGAATACATGCAAGTGCCTTGTTTTCTTAACTGCTGTATCCTTTGACAGCTTCTGCCTCTTTCCATGGGAGGGCAGCTGGGTGGCCTCACACAGAGGTAGGTCAGTGTTTTCTCTTCTGGAGAATTTTAGCATGCTTTGACTTTTGGACCTCTTAACTTCCATTTAGAATGATTTAGTTTGTCCCAATAACAGGGCAAGATCAGCTGGGGTGCAAGCATGTTTGTACCGTGTTGTTCATGCATTTGCACCTGGCCCAAGAAGGAACTTCTGTAAGGCAATGTGCATGAACTCGATTTGCTGAATGTGAGGTGTTTCCTTCTGTTCCTAGTGAGCTATAGCTGTTTCCCTTAAAGGTTGTGGGTGGGAGGAAGGAAGGAAAGGCCTGTGGTTATGGACTATTCTAATAGCAAATGTTCTCTCTCTGCCTTAGAAGCTTGATTGCTTAAGATCACAAATACTCTCCATTTAATGTGAGAAATGGTAGGTGGTGATGGAATAGACTAATGAATTCTCTGACTGTGATTTTTGTGAGGGAGTAACGATTTGCTTCAGTAAGCGATGAAGCACCCAGATGGTAGAGGGGTGTGTTTTTTGTTGGATTTTTGGTGGTGGGGGTTGGGGGTGGTGCTACTGGAAGCAAATAATGCTGAAATGGCAACGATATGAAGTTACTGCTGATTCTTTTGAACTTTGACTTATTATGACTGTCAGATGTCTTTTACAGCTGTGGGGAATAGTGTCTCAGAAGCAGCTAGAGTAAGATCTCTAAGTAGGAGCATCTCAGCTTCCAGAGGGCTGATGAATGCGTGGCTCTGCCTCTAGGGCCTGCTTTTATAACCTGGGCTAGCAAAGTTCAAATCAGAAGCAGTGAATAGCTCTCATCAGAAAAGGAACATTTGTTGCTGCCCTTTTGATATCTTATGCAGCAGAAGTATATGTCGGATGGCGTGCCTGTCTGAAAGGCTTCCTTTATGCCTTGCTCTGCTTTGCCTTGCTCAGGTGGTTGGGTGAGGAAGAGCTGGGCACTCGCTGTTTGCTTTTCCACCAGCCGAGGAGGCAAGGGTTGAATATCTTATATATTCTCCTGCAGATGTAAACTGAGGTAAAAGATGATGTTCTGTGTTCAGCCAGCTGTAGTAATCTCTTCAACACAGTGACTCCTGTGCTGAATGAAGTTCTCCTGCCATTAAGCTTGCTAGGGTGCAGGACTGGGGTAGCCATGAAAGGATTTGTCCTTGCAGCTTGCACTGTATCAAATTACTGATTTCCAGTCATCTTAATGTTGCACTGAATTTTAGGGTTTCACAACTGTGGGAACTACCTGCATGTGCATGTGTAGTGCCAATGTCACATGAATTGATGCTTTACAAGCATTATTGTGTTCTCTTGCATTTTGTGGGAGGGCTGCACTGGTTGTAATGTGATGTGTGTCTTGTCCTGGTTTTGTCAAGAGTACAGTTATTTGGGTTTTTTGTGCAGTGAATTGAACTGTATTTCACGGGCTATAGCATGCCTCTTCCACACCACCCCCCTCCCTCTGCCCATGTCAGCCACAGTGGTTTACCAGACGTTGTATGGTTATCGCTTTAATTTGCAGTCAAACAGAAGACTCTGATATGCATATGTGCTGGTCCAGCATTGAACAGGTCTTTTTCTGCAGCTGGCTCCTTTCACCTGAGGAATCTGTCTTCTTTCCAGCTATGTCAGTCAGTCTAATGAAAGACATTCTCTCTCCTTGCAAATGATGCTTCTTTAGATTAAGGTGCTTATGACAGTGCTACTGTTTCTTTCAAACAAACTCTGAGGTGGGAAAATCCTCCAGAGTCTGGAGGAAGAACCCTGGGCTACCCAGAGCCTCTGGCATTTGCACTGGGGAAAAGACTTGGAGTAATGAGTTCTTAAAATCTTTCCATAAAGAAGCAGTTTGAGACTGGAATTGAAAACTTAGAGGAGGAGGGGAAAAGTTGCAATTAGTGCAAGAGTATTAGTATACTTACCAGGAGGTAAAAATCCTGGCAGCTATAATTAGACAAGGTTATTCTCCCCTTTTCAATGAGTCATTCCTTAGAGAATGGATTAAATGTATTTTATTTTTTTTAAATCCTTTTCACTTGTTAAAACCTGAATAGAAAAAGGAGAGGCGGTCACAGAAGAATGTATTAACAATGCAGAAAATGCAGACTCATAAAGATTACTGAATATTAACCTTGAGGCAAGGCAGAAATTTGCTTTTATAAGTGGCAGGTATGTTGGTACAAATCTACTTTTCTTCATTATATCCGCTTTGATAAACAGTAAAGGAAAGGTAACCATGTAGTGAAGCATGGATAGATTTGTATCATGTGGATTATATTCTCTTGAGGAAAAGTCCTTGGGGATTCAGTCTTTCAGGGTTGCATGTAGTACAGGAGGACCTGGTGTCCTCTTCCTGCTCTCTATGCTGACTGTGTATGAGCCACTTCTGTGTCTTAGAATCAGCCAAATGTATAGCTGCAATAATATGACATGAGCCTGAGCAAATAATCCCTCCCTCTTATCAGCACCTCTTACCAGCTTGGAACTTGAATAAAGGAAAGTTGGGAGATTTCTGATAATGGATATCATTATCCTTAATGATATTTACAGTGTTTCAGGTACCTTTGATGGAAGCCCTGTACAGGTGTAATGTGTGATTGCATTTGCCTAAATAAGAGCTGAGTTTTCTCCTAAAAAACCCTATTTCACCTAATATTTAAGCATGGTCTTATCCAAGTTGGGAAATTCTGTCTCAAAGAGGTGAGATCATATAGATCAGCTGAAGCTCCTCTGAAAAGCAGTTTGTCTCCAGGTCATAGCATTGTAGAGTAATGAAGATTGGAAGGGATGTCAACCAGTCTAGCCCCTGCTCAGATTCCATCCAGTTAGATCCGATTGCCCGAGGGCTACATCTGGATGAGGCTTGAGTATCTTCAAGGGTGGAGGATCCACAAGCCTGGGTGATGTGGCCCAGTCTTTGACCAGCCTCACAGTGAAAGAATATTGGTCAGAATTTCTTGTGTTGCAGTTTGTGTCCATTGCTTCTCCTCCTGTCACTGTGCACCTCCAAGAACAGTCTGGCTCTGTCTTCTCTTACCTGCCCGTTAGATAGTCAAAGACAGCAGTTGAACTGGAGCTGGGAGCCACGACTCCCTCAAAAGCACTTCTGCTGGTCTGCTCCTGCCTTGCCCTGGCTTGTAAGAGCCCATCTGGAACAGGCAGAAGATGCTGGCATGGGGGCTCGTGCTGGGGGTTTGGTGTGATGACAGGGAAACTTGGCTGGGCAGACACCAAAAGTGCAAAAGGTCATGTTCATACACACAGCCCTGCAGGTCAAAGAAATGCACGGTTCCTTGGATTTGCTGTCCCTCTGTGGTTTAATGAAATGCATGCGCTTTGCATATTTACAATGCAAAACAGTTATTTGTGCAAGAAGATCATGGATGCAGAGAAAGGCATCTCCAAATGCTGACCTGGCTAAGTTACAGCTAGAGAACAAAGAAAAATATGAGATCCCAAAGTGACATCTCAGGCTAATTTTGTTTTTATCCTGCTGCTGAATGTGCATTTTTGCCATTTCATGAAATAACTTTAGACATGTCCCCAAAACGTCAATTTTTGAATTGTTGTATTTAACTGCTTAAATAAAATATCAACATCATACATTATTTCATTCCAAAATTTTGTTGTAAATGCCACTGAAATTATTAATCTGTTCTTTTTAAAGTATCGAAGTAATATCAGGTAAAAATAATACCAGAATATCAGCTATTGAGAGCAGAGTGTTTTTATTCAGAGGGGTCTGCAATAATGACAATTAATGCAAATGTCTAAACACTTGCAAATATGTTTTAAGTACTGTGAGATCTCTGTGAGGCATTTACAAGTCTGTCTCCCAGCAACTGCTTTATTTTTTCTGTAGTTTAAAGGTAGTGGGTATTTAACAGTAGCAGCACAACAGTAACGCTACCAACACAAGAGAAGAAAATAATTTGCTGAACTTCTCGAAGAACACTGAAGTCCTGTTTTATGCATAATATACCCAGAGAGCAGTCTTCCTAAAGTACTTTGGTGCTTAAAGGATGTGTGAAGCCATGTACCACCAGCACCCAGTACCACTGAACATTTCTGACACTTACCAGTGCTTCTGAGGAATGGGTGATCTGTGTCTTTGCCTTCTGACCTACTAGCATCTGTATCACTGTCTTTCCTAGCATTCAGTGAGGCACAAGAGGATCAGAATGGGAATGCTCTGGTATCTCTGCAAAGCAGCAATTCCTTGATCCTCATTCCTACTGATTTCTGAGCTCAGCAGCTCTTGGGAAGCTTCACTCATGATGAATCAAGATACTGTGATAAAGGTATCAGTGCCTCTTGGAGAGGGACTGTCTCTTGCTGTGTTGCCTCAGGGATGCTTACCTCTAGTTTGGGACAGAAAAATTAAAATTTTATATACTTTTCTTGAAATCTTGCTAAACCTTAATCTACCCAGATATCATTATTTAAATGCCAACTGCAGTACAAGCTCAAAGTACACTGAATTTAACATAAATCACAAGTGAAGGCTGTGACTGTATTGAAACACTGGACAGTGAACCAGACCTGCTCCCTACTAACATCTTAAATTGCTCAACCTAAATCATGTGGGACTTGTGAGCTGGAGCTGCAATGTAATGGAAAGCAAAAGTGCTGCCTGCTATATATATGGTTTCGCTTTGCTCTCAAGATCTCTCAGCATATGTTTGAGATGATCCTGAAGAAGGTAGTGCTGACACATTTTGCTTGTACTCTTTGTACTATGTACAGGAAGAGAGAGGAGGTGTAGAACAAAGAGGTTAGGAAATCAGTTGTTCATGTATATATATATACACATATACATGAGACTGCAGATTAAGTAGGCTCACAGCCTTGTGATCTCAGGCACACAGGCATTTTGGACTTCAAAATACATTTCTTCTTTATCTGACCAAAGAAACTTAACAGCAGTGCAATTTTAATCTGTGAAATGATTTTGCACAAGGGGTTTGTGGGATGTCATGTCTGTGTGCTTACAAGTCAAAAACCTCTTCTCAAATTCCTGTCCTTGAAAAATTAGCCTGAAAGTCTGGCCCCTGGGAGTGCTTCTGTGAAGCCAGCTCTGAGATGCTGCACTTGTGTCTTTGCAGGTAGGAATATCGGGAAGACGTACTGCCAAATCAGGCTTGCAGTTGCATTCAGTAGCATCCTAGTTTTACCCCTCAACACATTTGTCTTTCTAAGGATGTTTCTGATTCACAGCAGGTGAAAGGAACCACTGATTGTTGAAAGCAATGCCATTGGTTGCCAAAGACTGACTTCTGCACTGGCTTGGGATAAAGTTTTGTTCCATTTGGACATAGTTCGTTTCGGTAATCTGCAGCATGCACGATCAGTCTTCAGCTGCTATTTGGAAAGGCTGAAATTTTGCAATAAGAAAGTAGTAGCAATAAGAGAGCTTTATTATCTTGTGTCAATATTCTTACAATATTAACTTCACATAGATTCCAAGAACTCTGTGTTATATTTAGATTTGTGTCCTCTGATGTATACTTAACTGTTTGGGGATTTAATAAATTAAAATACAGATGGCACCCACGCTGGAACTAGCTGGATTATCTCATTGTAACAGACTGGAACTGGAGCAGATAAAAGCAAAACCAGTTGTATCTCGTAATTTAAGTGTAATTTAATCTTATACAAATCTAAGGTTATTTTATCAGTATGTTAATATATAAATGCATTAAATCTCTAGCTCCTACTTAAAGGCTTAAGAAAATGCTTGGATGAAAAATGCAGTATGCTAAATATTCAAAACTGGAGCGACGAGAGAGAACTCCCCCCCCTGTTTCTGACATCCTCCCCTTGTTCTGGGTAACCGAAACCTCCCCATTTTCCAAGTGTCTTAATGTGTTCAAGGATTTTAGATCTTTCAAACCTAATAGGATGCAGGAACATTGCTTAAAACATTCTCTTTACATTCATCTTCAGAAATGGCAAATAAATTCAACAAATAGTCAGTACTAATAACTAATAAAAAAGAATAGAAAAGAACCAGCTGTCATTCCCTTCATCCCTCCTCCCCTTTGAATATATGGAAGAAGTTCCAAGCAGCATTTCTGGAAAATGTCAAAGTTTGGACTTAACATAATTAAGGTCTGAACCCAGCAGAGCAGAGGGGTCTGTACAGTAAGGTAAGTTCATCCATCTTTGCAGAACAATGGCTTAATAAAAAGTAGTGCAGTATCCTTGCAGAGGGATAAAGTCGTGTGTTAAATGCTACATTAAATGAAATATTTTTATTCATTTCACTATCTAAAGACCATTCCTTTAATAATCATAATAATATTCAGTGGAGAAAAATTACATAATAAAAAGGTATGTTGCTTTATAGTGAGCTGCAGAAGGTGACTCCCTCTATCCACCTCTTGTAGAACAGTATGTTACAGTCTAGGTCAGAATGAATTAAAAAAACCTCTATTCACTAAACATATAAGGAGATTTTTAGGTAGGTAGGCTACATGGAGGCAGACAGTCAGCTTTTTGTACAGTGCTCATTTCGAGCATTTCTCCCTCCACTTCCTACTCTCAAAATGGATTCTTTGTATTGACAAGGACAATATCTGTTAAAGACTTTTTTTTTTTTTTTTTTTTTTTTTGAAAGGGGCAGGGATTTCTGAGGATTAGGAATCTTTTAAACTCCCATGGCAGCAGGACTTGTTCCTGTTTCTTCAGTGGAGCTGCTTCTCCTTTCCCAGTTTGTTCTGCCTTTGTAATTCTGTTTGCCTGGCTTTTCACTTGCAGCAGAAGAAAAGGCAAAGGTCTGCTCAGCACCAATGCACCCCAAATTTGCCTGTAATGAGAAAGCAAACTGATGCAAGACTGACCATGATTTTTCTTCAAGAGGGATGCTTTGGGATAGGAAACTGCTTTATATTCTATCTACTAGCTTGACCTATTTGTGTGCACATCAGCAATCATCTCTCTTTAGAATTAAAAAAAACCCTCTGGGTCTTATTAGGAGCTTCCTCATGTTGATAACAAAGTTTGGCTAATTAACGGGAGAGATCGATTAGTGTGGTCAGGAGGGGGAGTTCTGGTCCGCAGTTTGTAATCTCCCTGACCACCTCTTCCCAAACAAGGATTTGTGCAGGAAAACAAATGACTATTGACCTTAGTAGCCTTGTGGTCTGTGGTGGATGCAAGAAGCAAGGGGAATCACAGCAAAAGTTTCTTCTCTTTGATCTCTTCCACTAATGATTTATTTTCACTGGAGCTATCTGATGGGGAGCTGTACAGTTTGGCAAGTAGGTTGACAGGCCATAATTAACAGAGAGCTAAGCTGTGACTGTACTAATAAATTATGTCTGGGACTGTTTGCTGGCACTGAGACATAGCGTCGTGAACAGTCCATGTCCATACAGCTGAACCCTCTTGTCCTCTTAAACAGGGTGGAGATACCCAAAGTGGATGAATTCCCCAGCCATACTACTCCCAAACCCCACTTGGAAGCTTTTTAGGAGAGTGTGCGTTAGCCTGGGGACCCTGCTGGGAACTGGTTTAGTAATTCAGCAATGTAGTTGAGAGAGTGAGTGCTCAAGGTCACTCCCTGTTGATTCTTAACTTTTGTATTTTGAAAACCAGTGTATTGCTTGCTTTACAAGAGTGGAGGGGTATTCCAAGAAGGACCATTTCCATTACTATGTGGCACATGAGCCTGCAGACCTCAACCAAGCTGAGGTAGATGAATCTAAAATGGAGGAAACGTCTGCCAGGCAAGGGGATCCTCTCCAGCTGTAGAGTGGTTGAAGGAAAACTCACTTGCTCTCTGGAGAGTTTCCAGGTTTTCCTCACCAGGTGTTACAGCCCCTTCTCCCTTCAGGCTGAAGATCTCAATGCCAGCCTTTAGCTCTCTCACGTGCCCACAGTTATCCTGCTGGAATACAGACTCCTTCCTCTGGGGACAAAGAGCATGCTCTGAAAAACTGGTTAAAAAAAGGCAGATCCAAAGCGAAGCCTGGTCAGATTGCCTATGAAAGAGTTTATGGCTTGTGTCTGCTGCCTGACAGAGTGTGCTAGACAAGAAACAAAGCACAATTTCCTCCTGCAGCAGTTGTGGGCTGCAGCAATACCACTGTAACCACAGCCGAGTGGTACCACCCTCCCCCCATGGTAACTCTCACATTAAAGCCACACTCAGATACTCTTTCTCCTGTTCACTAACTTTATGTCTCAAACAGTCTCATTGCTTGGTAAGCTTCAGAAATTCAGGTCCCTGCAAAACTATGGTGAACTTATTTACAAGCAAAGAAGCCCATCCTTCCGGGGAAAGAAGGGCAGACCCACAGCAATAATGTTGTGCTGAAAGCAGGAAATCTGAGGCCGTCTCCTGTGTTTTGGGGGGAAGTGTCTCTCAGCTTTTGTTCCTCATCTGTAAATAAAGATTGTTTCCATTTTCTTATGTACTTATGTTGTGTGCTTGCTCACAGTGCAAGCAGCTACAGACCCGCTATGGAGGAATGTTGTAGCTGCGTGAGGACTCTAGGCACTGTGAGAATTATGAAAAGTAATAACCAGGTATATGTAGCTCTCTAGATGATGGGAATTTGGGGATTTGAAATTCCTTAGAATATATAGAAAACTATCCCTGGAGGAATAAGGATTGTATTATGTTTCATTCCTTCAGTGTGCAAGGAACCTTCTCTGGTGTCAAGTAAGGAAGGGATTGATGCTAGATGTTATCATATGACAAAATTGCTTGTAACAGCAGGGGACTGAGCTCAAGTAAAAGGATGGGGGAAGCCATGTTTAGTCCAGCATGACTGTGATTTGGACTTGTGTTTGTATGTAGATTTTAATCACTTGTCTACAGCTATTCAGCACTGAAGCCCTGCAGAAATATGGTATTTGTATCACCTCAGAAATGAGACACTAGCTATAAATGTGTGCCATGAAATATTCAGCATGCCTTCCTACTGCAGAGAGTTTGAAAAGTGTGCTGCTAATGTTGGTGTAACAGTGTTTCATTTGATTTCACACTCAACAGGGTTTGTGCTAGATGAGGATGCCACATGGACAGCTGATGTCTGTCAGTAGCTGGCTTGGGGACTGAGAGTGGTGAGTAAAGGTAATTGAAAGAGTAATTAGATTCTAATTAGTAGCTGTTAAGGCATCTGCTTTCTCTAGCTTGTTGTCCCTTGCAGTATTATGCAGTCTTCCTGGGTGACAACCCACAAACAGATTTAATAAGTGCTGTATGTTTCAGATGACTTGAAGCTTCACAGTTCCACATTTTGCTGACTTTTGCAAAGTAAAATATTCAGAGTTTTGGCTGTGACAAGAAGCACAGTGAATAGTGTCAGCCGTGTGTAAAGAAGAATACACGTATACTGATAGCACCAGCACCTTTCACATTGTGCCATTGTCTTAAACAGCCACAGGAATATGAAGGGAAAATGTAAATAGCTGCCTAAGTCTCCCTGATTTTTTGCAATCAAAGCTTATGATGTTTGCTCACAGGCACAAGATGTATATGTTACTACCTGAAGGCCTAGTCCTGTATTATTTCTCCAGCCCTTTTCTGACCTTTCTATACATGCCATGGTAGTATCTGATTGACCAGCCTGAACTAGTGATTCCTGCAAGACACTGATTGGCTTTGGCTGTCTCTAGACTCAATGGAGAGTAAGGTGACCATTTTGGGAGGTCAGATCCACAGTTATGGTATTAACTGAGCATATGCGTGCAGTTGCATTGCAAACTCCAGTGTCTGAAAGGGGATGTCTTTGTTCTCTTATGTCAGTAATCTCTTATATAAAACATGTACCCTCCATAAAGCTGTGAATATTTTTGTTTTCCAAATGTCTGAAACTGCTTTAGGTTTCTGCATCTTCCAGTGCCCACGCTGATTGATAGGGTACCCTGAAGCCCTCAGGATTATCAATCTACCAGTCAAATACCTTTTCTGACAGCAGGTTAGGGCCTTTAGGTTAGTACCAGTTAAACCAAGTCTGTGCTAAGAAGGGATATGCCTACCTGAACTCGGTTGTGCTCATGTGTATAAGTATGCCTTCCATGAGTGTTCACTGCAGTGACCCTCAAAATAGTTACTCTGGTAGAGCTCACTTAACTTTATGTGTCTGGTTGTTTTGGTTCCAGCAGAGTCAGTGGAAATTAAAGTACAATTCATCTGATCATATAAAAGGTGTCTATTTCAGGATGAAATTAAGCAGTCCCTGACCTGTTCTTGCTGTTCCTGCCCAGCTCCCTGATCTCTTCTGGACTATGGAAGGATCCTGTGGTGACTTGACTGACATGTATGCTAGGCATAACCCACACCTGATCCAATGAATCCCATTCTTTGATGTCTAGAGCTTCAAGATCTGGAAAGTAACTTTCTAATCAAAATCAAAGACATGAGATCATGTTTTGGGCTCATCTGATGACAGTACAGGGTAAATGTGCCACTGGAAGTAGAATTGGTCCTGTTTCTTCTTTAATCTGACTGATTCAACCTAATTTCTGCCTACATTCCTGAGCCCTGCCTTTTCTGTTAATAGCCTTCAGTGAGCCAGAAGAAAATACTAGGCTCTGCCATCATCACAAGCAGGAACTCTTTAATGTTCTAAGTAAATGCATTGTGCTATTTATGTTTCACTAGTCTCTACTCTAAATAGGCCTGTGTCCCTAACATAGCAAGCTGTCCTGAAACTTTGCTAATGCAGTTATATTGCTGGCTTGGCAACCAGCTGATTTGTGTACTCAGAATTTCCATTCACTCAGGGATAGAAATTGCCCAAGAGTTAAGCACACATGTAACAAAAGGTCTCAGATGTAACGAGCAGAGTAGCAATAGTAACATAATTATTTGACAATAAAATGTATTTTTTCCAAGCACTTTTAAGAGGATTGTAATGTTTTTTCTCCATGTGATAAGTACTAAATTTCTTTTCTGATGGTTAGGAGACTTTTTATTTTCCCCTTCTATTTCCAACAATACAGTCTTAGTCTGTTGCATTTTAGCTGGAATGACAAAATAAATATTGTAGCTAAATGTATGGTTTGCAAGGAAGTTGTTCTTGCAGGAGAAATCACTTTGTAGAGTCTCTCAGGACTCCTCCATCAATTGGACAGCTTATCAGTTTGTATGCTGCGATTGTTTATCAACTGCTTCTAAAGATCTGCAGATCACATTCTTGTAATAATTTTAGCTTCAGGTGCCTACAACCTGGAATATTTGGCTATGTCGGTATTCATACACTAAACTATGGCTAGGTCTGGGAATGTTCTCCAGCACTAAGACCAACTGGCACAGAGTAGCCCATGTCCAACTGTTAAACTAGTGTAACTTCCAGAAAAGGATGACTGCATCCAAGCTTGCCTGCAGGGAATTGTCATGATTCAGCTAACTCCTGACACGTGCCCGTAAGCTGTTTGTGAAGGTGCTAGTTGGTGCAGGTCAAAATAGTGTTAGGGACTTTTCTAATAGTTAAACATACAGAAAAGTGAGTTCTAGTGCCTGGGAATTTTTCTTGGCACTGTTTGATATTTATCAGTAGACATATAACTTTTGTTAATGTCAGCTTCATTGGTTTTTTCAAACTACAGCACATTTTCTGTCTAGCAAGGTAGTATTGAATCTAAACTCACAATTTCTGTTCACTTACAGACCTAGGTTTGGCTGGATTATTTTTTTTTTTTTAAATCTTAACTGTAGATTGCATACTGGTTTGAATAGTATTGTGAGAGTCTTCCCCAGTGAGGCCAACAATATTTCTGGCACTTGGGTTTTTTGTTGTTGTGGGTTTGGTTTTTGGGTTTTTTTTAAGGTCACTTTTAGCACTTCTGATTCAAACTGGTGTAGGTTAAATCAATATCAAGACCCTTCATTATCTTATGTTTACATATGACTTATCTTTATTACTTTAAAAAGCATGAGCTAACTTTCACTGTGTGTTAAGCCAACATATCAGATCTTAATTTCAAGCTCATGAGACTTACTCCTTCAAAAATCTTATCCATGAATATTTTTACACACTGCAGAAATCCAGTGCCCTGCTTTGAACTTTTCACTGTCAGTGATTTTCTTAAGTTTAGTCTTTAGGCATCTGACTTTGGTCTTTTACTTCACAATACAACTTTATAATTGCTTTTTCCTGCTCTGAATCTCTTCTGTTCAGTTGTTGTGAGGCTCCAGCAAGTACAGCTTCACTGTTTGCCTTCTCCAGTCAGCATGATTTCAGCAAGGCTATTACAGTGCTTTTAGGATAAATGTCAAAGGCTGCCTGGCAAGAAGCAGCTAAAAAACATACTGTTTCTGTCTTGGGTGGCTTTAAAGTCAAAATATCTGTACTTTTCAGTATGGATATGCCAAATGCGTGGGAGAAGGGATAGTTTTCTTAAATGATTGCACCTGTGGATCAAAAGAAGTGTTTTCATCTTGCTAGTATTAATTTAAAAAGTTTTGAAACCAAAACACCAATTAAGAATATATCCGATGTCCTCAGTAGATTTTCTTGTTTTGCATATAAAGTAGTAAGAGTCTAAGGCTCAGATCTTAAAAGGTATCTATTTTCCTACATCTGACTCAACTGTACTGAGTCAGGACCTGGAATATCTGTAAGTATATGGGATGAAGTATCTTTTCTTAACCAGGATGAGGAAGAAAGAGGTCGAGCACTACTGCCACATGAATAATTGTCATGGTTTAATGCCAGTAGACAGCCAAGCTGAGTCACTCCCCCCTCAATTGGATGGGGGTGAGAGTCAGAAGGGTAAAAGTATGAAAACTCATGAGCTGAGATAAAAACAGTTTAATAGGTAAAGCAAAAACTCTGCACATAAGCAAAGCAAAATAAGGAATTAATTCACTCCTTTCCATTGGCCGGCAGGTGTTCAGCCATCTCCAGGAAAGCAGGGCTCCATCACGTGTAACGGTGACTTGGGAAGACAAACGCCATAAACTCTGGACATCCCCCCTTACTCCTCTTTCTCACAGCTTTTATTGCTGAGCACAACATCATATATGGTGTGGGATATCCCTTTGGTCAGTTGGGGTCAGCTGCCCCAGCTGTGTCCTCTCCTAACCTCTTGCCCACCCCCAGCCTACTCGCTGGAGGGGTCAGTGTGAGAAGCAGAAGAGGCCTTGACTCTGTGTAAGCACTGCTCAGCAGTAGCTAAAACATTGGTGTGCTATCAACACTGTTTTTATCACAGATCCAATACATAGCACCATACAAGCTACTGTGAAGAAAATTAACCCCATCCCATACAAAACCAGTACAATCTTTCCTAATATTCTGCATAAGTAAAAGTTTGAATGCTCATAATGTATTCAATAAATTTGTGACAACTCAGGGACAAAAGGAATCATAAAACTTGTTTGATTTAGGTTTTATCTCTGCCTATGGATCAAAGCAATCTGGTCTTACACAGTTTTCTCAATGCTGCAATGTAATGGTCATCATCTAGGGGATGAATAAGGATGGGGTATATGACAACTTCTTTTATTACTTCTTAGAATAACCCTTTGGAAGTCTAAATCAAGAAGGCTCAAGAGAAAGCCATGATAGATTTAAGCAGATGGGATTAGGCAGCTCAATGGCAAATCATTTGTATCTATGTAAGTCAGGCAAGTTAGGAGGAAAAATTATTCATATGTTGACACTGGTCTGACTTTTGGAATGAGGTCTAAGTCAAAACATGAACTTTTTTCATGTAGTGATTCAGAGATCCACTGTTTCTGTCAAACTCTGAATCTATAATTGATACATTTTTGCCTGAACTTTTTCAGCGTAATGATTTTCAGTCTTTTGATTTTCAGACTGCAAATTTTTTGGACCTCCATGTAGTGAATTTAAACATAAATTGCCTTCTCTTAATTAAAGGTCATGTATCCTTTAGAATAGTTCTTGGATGTCGCAGAGTGAAAAACATTGTTCCAGCTCATTGCCTCCTGGCAGTTCTGGAATCAGGATGTTAGTACAGATGTATTTTTACCTGATCATTCTGGTCCAATTTCTTTATAGACCATGCAACTTGTAAAAGCAGTTCCAGTCTGTAAGAGAACTTTTTCCTCATGGTTCATGGTATATTGGTCAATTTAGGACACCCAGAGAGAGAGGGGACATGATACCTTCTTTTCTCATCTTCTGGAATAAGTCTTTGGGGGCTCTAAAATAGGAATATGAGTTAAGAGTATTTTTAAAGTACTTTAGCTTTTACTCAGGAGAGCAAAAGTCTTTTCTTTCTCTGACTCCAGTGGGAATGTGCTGAATTAAAGCTGCATTGCACTTAGTTTTGTCTCATCTCAGTATCAAAGCCTGAGAGAGCAGTAAGATGAGCACTGGGCAAGATGGATTTCCTATCATGCAGTTTCATTATACACAGAACTAAATTAACTAATCAGTGTGACAAGGCACCCAACCTTAAACTTACTGAAAGTGCTTACAGGATCAGAACCTAATACAGATTTCTGGAATGCATTATTTGATTAAAGAGTGGAAAACAACATGCAAAACAATAGAGTATCTTCCTCTTAAGACTCTGCATTATTTTTTTTTTTTAAATTTCATGTCTCTGCTGATTTATATTTATGCAAGTATTTATGTAGTTGCATTCTCTTTTCTGCCGCACGAATAAATATGGGCAATGTTACACTTTAAACCAACCATTGATATCTTCCCTGACAGAATAACTGCATATTTGAGAACAGTTTGTGCTGCCTATATATTCTGTGGAATTAAAGCTTAAGGTTGTTTTCTAAATATTAATCCCCACAAAAAGGAAAAATAGGCCTAAAATGAGGAGAGAATTAGGACAGATAGGAAATTGTCAATAAGAATTATTTTGTCATTTTGTCATTTCTTCTGCACTTACCCTTGTTTAAGAACTTAAATATACATTTGTTGTTTCCAGAAAGAGGTAGTAAATTAAATTTATCAGTGTAAAGGTTCTGTAAGCAAAATTTCAATGTTTGCTTTCAAACTAGTTTCACAGTCCAATGAGTTGAAGAAGAACATTTCCAATGCATGGTGCTCAACACTGACGCTAGAGAAATGCATGGAAGCAATGCTTGGTTGACATTTCCATGAATTGTATTCCTATTCATTTTTCTAGGTCAAGTTACCTGCTGTCAGCTCAAAGAAATAAGGAAAAATGGGAGCTGCGTAGTGACAAACATGTCTTCTTACCTTTGCAATCAAGCTCTTTCAGTGACCAACAAAAATGAGAAGCTGAAGGTCACTGTCTAGCAGTCCATGTTGAATCATACAAATTGACAGTAATTAGCACAATAATATTACAATTGAGGTGTAAAATTGGACTAAATATTGTTTTGCTTAATTGCTATATTCATTCTGACCCACCTGATGGAACATATTCTACAAAAATTAAATCTCACCTGAAATGAAATCTTCAGCTCAGTTTAGGATATCTCTTTGATTCTGTTCATGTGTGTTACATGAACATCTATAGCAGAGAAAGTCTTAGAAGTACACCTCAAAGGCATTTCTTGTGCTGAATGAGCTCAGACAGTTTGAAATACTGGAGTAGCAGGGAAATAGGCTAGATGACCTCTTAGGTTTCTTCCATCTTTACCTTCCAACTCTCTATTAATGATTAATCATTTCTCCAAGACTTAAATTATTTTTGAGCAAATAATTTTTCTTTCATTTCTCAAAAAATTCTTGTCCTTTTCTCTCACAGTACACTATTATTTTGTTTTTAAAATTTACTCTGTTCTAAGAACTGTTGTGCCATTTAATTTTTTTCCAAAGAATCCTATCTACTTCCTTTGTCAGGTTTTTCTCCCGTTCCTACATTGCAATTTATTTTGCATTGCCTATAGGGTTACTGGCTGTGTAAATCCTGTGATGTTTTTGCTGACTGCCTGGAGAGTAGCTAGTAGGAAAATGGAAAAAGGCAGAAGTTAAAAAATAGGTTTGTGCTGGTATTTCTAAGGGCTTATTTTCATATTCTTGCTAACAAAAGAAATTACTTTTGGGGGAAAAAATTATCCCACATATACCATTAAAAATGAACTGGCTGACTCTGAGGAAGAATATTAACTTCTTTGCCCAGCTGCCAGAGTTTAGCTACTGTTGTTACACAGGTGCATATTTGCAGCTGATGAGGTAGGACCAGGAGATTTGTCAAGGAAATTGATGGAACTTAATCAAACTCTAAATGTTAAGATGAATGTGTTTTGCTTTCCCTCTCTTTAACCACCCGTATGAATCGTATTTCAAAACGGTTACAACAAGGTTTATCTATTTCACCGTGTTCTGTCCTTGAATTCTTTTTATGGTCAGTAAACTCCTTGGATAAGATTTTCATCGCCACTTCTTTAGTCTTTAAAGATGCCTAAAAAACCCCCCAACAAAGAAACCCAAAAACCCCCCCCAGAAATCATGAAGATGCTCCAGAAACCTCGGTTCCATTTCTGAAGGAGCAGTGGGTGAGAGGGAGGTGTTTCCCCTAATGTAAGTGCTACAGAGGGCAGCTTTATAACTTGTATTAGGTATCCCCTTGCAAGCCCTTGTGTTTGCGGGGAGGCAGGTTGCATCAGCACACCTCCCAGTGCTGTCTGCCTTCGGGGTTATACTTGCTATGTCTATTTGTAGGTAATGTAACTCCCTGCCTGTGAGAACTGAAATAGCAGCAGCTGTTCTAACTTTTCCACATGAACAGAGTGTGATCAAAAGTTATATTTGAGAGACTTGAACTAGTCTGGGGCATGCCAAGATTACAGTTTTGAATATTCATCCCATATATGTAGTTATGAATACTGGAGGATATGAGTGGAAGTACTACATCTGGAGACTTGTATATTTGGATGCAAGGTGGATTAGGCTGGTTTTGGAGTGAATGTACAGACATTAGGGCAATGTAATGCATCAAGCAAGTGCAGGATGCTGTTATAACAAGGGCCCCATTTCATTCCCATAAAAGGCCAGCATCCCCTCAGAATGACTCAGTGTTACGTCTGACATGAAGAAGCTAATGAAGGTAAAATACTTTAGACTTCTTCTCTACAAGGTGAACCACTGTCAGGGACATATGCACTTCTATGCATTTAATTTTGGCTCCTCTTCTGAATTGCATTCTGGAAACGTTTGCCTCTTCCTTTATTAAAAGTAGGAGAAGACCAGCCTTCTAGACTAGGTACCGATCTGACTCACCTGAAGTTGGTCAGTGACGTAGCTCCCTTTCACTTGTGTTGCCATTATCCATCAACCTGGCAAAAAGACTGTAATGCCCTTGGTGCCACTGGGACTTTGCAGCAGTCTAACTACTGTGCACTAATTATCCTGCTGTCGGAACGAAACTCAACCCCTTTCCACACTGAAGGCAGAGTTTTAAGGTCTAGTGCAAAACAACTCCAGAGAGGGAAGCCAGAAGCTACTGAGAATCATGTGGACAGCATGTCATGGTCATCACTTCTCAGACAGGCACAGACTGTCACTTATGATGTTCACCAAATCTTTGTGTAGCTTATCATGGAAGCATTAGTGTTGAAACTGGATCTCCTACACAAAGGGCAAGGCAAGACATGTCTCCAAAACCCACAGAGAGACCTGCAGACTTGTTCTGCACTGCTGTGAAAAGCACTCCAGGAGCACCCTGAGGCTGGGAAGCACCAGGTGACAGCTTCAGTGCCATCGTACCATTGGAGCTGCTGCCCTTAGCAACTATAATCAGAAGTAAAATAGGTCACTGTAAATCACAGAGACACTGTAACGTTATTGCTTGAATTGCTGGCTATGTTTCTATTCACTGTTTGCATTCAGCTTACAGAAATTCCCCTTGCAGCTGTCACTAGATAGGATCCTTTGCATCTTGATACATACTGCTGTGTAACTTAGTCACTCTCTGTAAATGACTGCTGTGACTGTCACTTAGCTGAGTGACTTGACAAAGAAAATAGAAGAAAGCTAAAAATCCCATTAGCACAACAAAGGATAATGCTCGGTAAATGCTGAGTTATACAACTGAGCTCATGTATGCATATTATAATTCTGATAAATTATTCTTTATGTCAAATACTATAACAGAAATAATCCCAGCAACAAGAGAAGCTAGACTTGCAATAAATCTTGAAGAGTGACTGGGAAACGGTGTTTTCACAAATAATTTCCCCATATTTTCTTAATGTTCATGAGAGTTTTTGCACTTTATCTGTGTTATGCTCTAAGTACCAGAGATGCTATGGTAGTAAAGGTTAGTAAGATGCTGTTGCTGCAGCAGACCACATTCCTCTTTGGTGTACCTCCATGGTGCTGCTCTCTGAACTGCTGTGCATGTTCTGCACAGTGTATTCAGGTGTGGGATGCAGTCAGATCATTCAGTGGTTTTGCTTTTGATTTCTTTGTATGTAAGTACATTATCCCATCTTTTAGGTAAAAAAATATGAGTAAATCAGAAGAGTTGGTTTCTCTAACTTCTTGCAGGTATGTAAATGTATGTGCAATGATAGGCCAGTTTTAACCATGTAGGGTTCCTGACCTACATAAACCAGAGTGCAGCAGTTAGTTATTGTTTGCCCATGGTTTGTGGGCTGCAAAGGGAACTCCATGTTCCCTTTAAATTGCTTTTCTTTCAGTGAAGATGAATAAAAGGTCTTATACCTGAGTATTCCTTCAAATGTGCATCCTCTTTTCTTCTTCAGTGCAGAGACAGCTTCAAGTGTACATAGTCCATAGCTGCAGGGAGTAATCACTATGTCACTAGGAAGACTTTACAGTTTCTGGGTATCTGGTACACCTATCGTTGATTCTCAAGAATGCACATTCTGCAAATATTGCCTTCCCTCTCTGCTTTCCAACCTGCTAAATTGCAAATGTGGGTTGTAATCAAAATGAGGAATAAAAAAAATTATGAATGCAGAAAGTGTAAAGCGCTGTGGGATTATCTCTTCTAACCCCAAAAGACACATTCAGTATTTGTGGAGAGCTTTAACTCTCAGCAAAGTTCATCCAAGAAGTATATTGTCCCCTGGCTCTGCTTGGCATGCTGCAAAGACAGAGACAGGTAGTTCATAGAATCCTAGAATGGTTTGGGTTGGAAGGGACCTTAAAGATCATATAGTTCCACCCCTCCTGCCATGGGAAGGGACACCTTCCACTAGAGCAGTTAAAGCATTGGCTTCTGGCTGCACACCCATAGTGCTTAGGAACACGGTTCAACCTGTCCAGAGTCACAGCCTGGTTGTGGAGCAGCAGCTAAAAGCCAAATCTGCAATCAAATAAAATTACTTCCTGGTGTTCAGCTTGCTGACAGCTGGGACAGAAATAGACACAATAGTCCCATACTTATTAAGTGATTCATTTGATGATCTTACAGGTCTTTTCTAACTCTTACTTCAATAAAGCTAGGGCAGCTTTGTTTGCTCCTTTGTTCCTCTAAAGGTACAAAAGTTTCCTACCAGCTAATCTGAGGGAAAAAATGCAGTAAACAGAGGTGTTAGTGAACAGATAATAATAATAGTCAACAGCAAAAGAGTCATTGAGGAGGCTGCCCAAATTAATGTTTCCTAGTTTAGCAAACTAAAGCAATGTGAACTACTGTGAGGACAAACAACAAAGAGTAGCAGTCAACATGCATCAACCTCATGCAGGAGTGCCAACAAAATGATATTTAAGTCTGATACCAGAAACAAAGACCTTAAACTTCCTATTAATGTAGAGAGACAAAAACCAGCAGAGTCAGCAGAAAAACAAATAAGAGTTAGACAGCAGGTCAGATAGTGGGGGTACAATTGTTCAGTCAGTTCAGAGAAACAGAGAGTGATGCCAGTATTAAAAAGTTTGGTAATTTCTTCCACAAAGGTCACAATAATTTTTTTTGTTCCTTGGTCAACTTGATAGGAAGTGTTAATGATTTGCTATAGAACTAAGGCAGTTACATAGGGTTTTTTTTTTCCTCAGCTGAATTTTAGTTACAGGGCAAATTGTGAAGTTGATTTAAACAAAGTTTATGCATATTATCTGACAGAATGGGATATCTCTGGAATAAAGGATAAATGGTAACAAAATAATCTGTCACCTTGCAAAAGCAACAAATGTTAATGTGTATTCCAGAACAGCACTAATTACATGTGAAATAGTAGCTTCATATTTCAGACCTCCTCACTGGAAGGGCTTGGACGATGGGGATTGAAGCAGCTGACTGTGGGCTGGGAGAAGCCACAGAGCTGAGGCTGGTTTCCTGACAGATATTTGAAAATTTCCAGCAAAATGAAAACAAAATTTCCCTTCAAACTATTTTCTCAGTCTTGGATCATGCCTGTGGGAAATTCTTTTCCAATTCTTTAGCAGATGTCAAAAGAAAGGTCAAGGCTGTAGACATTTTTATTCGGATGGGTTAATGCTCTTCAAAGCTTCCAGACTAATTTGTTTGGGGTTTCTTCTGAAGTTTGTTGTAAGAAAGTCCTGTTTCCCATGTGAAAGCAGTTCACCCCATTACCTACAGCCAGTTACAGTATGATTGCACAGCACAATAGCATGCTGGGAACCATGAACCATATTTTACTATCCCAGGCCCTGAACTACTGAATGACATGGAGATTCAAATCTACACCGTTCTGAATGCTTTAGAGCGTCCTTGGAGACATGAAGTTAGAAATGATCTTGCTCAGTAATACTGCCCTGCTGCAATTCAGACAGTAAGCACTAAGGCAGGTATTAAAGTTGGGTCAGCATCTACTTGAAGCAGAGGCTTAGCTGTTCTTGCTTTGGAGATTTGACAGAAAACATTACTCCTGGATGGTTTGGTAAGAGCTTTGCATTGTCTTTTCAGGTGTGTATTTTCTTAGAAAAGGCCCTTCCCTTCCACTGAAAGTCAGTTACCTTCAGCCCAAAGGGTCTTCTCATTCAGTAGCTGCAAACTTCCCACTACATTTGCTTTCCTCTACTAGCTCAGATAATACTCTTCCTCAGATTTAACTAGCTGTTAATCACCTATGAATTTATCTTTTCCAGCCAACTCAATGAAAGGCATTGTTGTATGTCATGAAGGACAAGGAGAAGTTTGCAAATGTTGGTGTTTGCATCCATGATGCTTCTCTATTCCTTTTGATGCCTTCCTTTAGATACTGGATGAGAATGGTCAGGGTCTGCTGGTGAAGCTGTGACTTCCCACCAGTTTTCTGTGACCCCTATGAGGAAGACTTCAACTCCTTCCATTCCTACACTGAATGCATTTTAAAGCATTTCCTGAGTCCCCTGACCCCTCTCTTGAGCAGTAACACACTACAGTCAGCAGTACTAAATGCTCTCAGAGAAGGCCAGGGTTGAGGATGGATATTCCACCATGTCTTGGCCTGAAGCCTGGTTGTGCCTAGTCCAGAACACTGGCTCCAGCTCAGTATGTTTGTGAGTGTTTTTTGTTGAATGGATCTGGTTGGGATCTGTTCGAGGACAGGATTAGCGCAATGTGTCCAGATGTGTGGGTTTTTTCTCTTGTTTTGGTTGTATGATGGGAAGTTTTGGAGAGGATGGGGGAATTCTGCTGAGTAAGTTAGGGCTGTCACTCCAAGGCCAGCTAATAAAAAATGAGGTGTGATCAGCTTGCTTAGGCTTAGCGCCTCTGTGACAGATGTGTCTTGAAGGACGCTTGTTGAATCATCGTAATACAGACCCCAGGACTGGGCTAACAGATAAACTGTGTGGTCCAATGCTTCAGCTTGTTCCTATGACCCCTCTGCACAAACAGTGCCAGACACTTAGTGAAGTATAGGACTGGAAGTATGGGGTGAAGTGAGCTGTTCTTTGGCTCATAAAAGGGTTTCACATCGATGCATAAATGATACAACACATGCTAAAGAGTGTAAAGGCCCACTCAGCTTGCAGCTTGCAAGATTTGAAGATCTGTGGAGGAAATTCCATACCTCCCACTTTGCACAAGCAAACAGATATTTGCAGATGCATGTTCCTCAGTATCATGACATTTTTTTACACATGGGTGCAAAACAGAAAATGTACGTGTGAATGCTTAAGGGAGGCTTTTGGACAGTATTAGTTATAAAGATCAAAGAAGGAAACAACACACATTGTGTGGTCCAATAGCAAGGCACTGCACAGTGTAAGAGTCTCCAATCAAAGGCAACATGAGAGCCATCCTGCCAAATGTAATAAATTTGATCCAGAAATGCTGAGAATACAAAGGTACCCATGAAATGTTTTCAAATAAGGGGCAACACTACAATGGTAATATACCAAAGCAGAACACAGAGAAGAGATAAACAACACATAAAGTTGCAGAGATTTTTCAGACAGTACAAAGTAATTTCTGAAAGTAAGAAAGTAAGAACATAGAAGCACTAAACAGGTTTTTCTAGAGCACTGGATAGTGCCCATCGCTAGTGAGATTTTTGAGAACAAGCTTAACAAACAACTGATAGGGTGGATGTCATCTGAAAACTCTATCCATGTAACTGTTCCTGATTTGGACAGGGGAGAAGACTAGTCTAGATGACCTCTTGAGATCTCTACCAGTCCTATTTTTCAAACCTGTAAGAGTTCTGTCTTTACCACCCACCTTGTTATCAGCACTATAATCAAGTAATGACTCAGATTTATTGGTGTAGCTAATGTCTGTGAACAAAGCTGGAGCTGGCTGGTTGTGTAACAGCCCACTGCATTATTTCTGTTTAGCAGAGATTCTTTACCTAAATGGACCCAAATGCACTGCTGTAGAGAGGAGGTGGTCACTCACCTACTCTGTGCTTGCCCTGTGAGCAGCACAGGCCTCTGGAACAGATGAAATGTAAGTGCCAGGTTGCCTTTTTTCCTCTCTCCCATAAAAATCCTGTTATGCCCTTGTCATTGTATCAAGTTATTCTATGCTATGACACATTATGAATACAGGAAACCTTATAATTACTTATCTGGATAATGCTTAAATCTAATGGCCTGAGGAAGGAGAGAGCCCTTCTGCGCTGCAAGGCATTGGAAATGCGCATCACAGATGACATGTTGCAAAATGGGCATTTGGGTACAGGGGGGGAAAATTTGCAGCACCCAGATGCAATAACCTGGGACAGGAGGCAATGCTGAGTTAATTACATATGTTTTGTACTATTCCAACGTTAGGAGACTTAGGTATCTCTGCTGCTACAAATTAAATGAGAGGGTTAAACTAGCCTGCCAGGTCCTGTTAGCCTGGACCCAGAAGAATACTCCTTAGCACAGGCCTTGGTTTTGACCAGTTCATGAATTCAGATTTGCTTGAAGTAAAACATAAGCAGATAAAATGGTAAAATGCTTTTGAAGAGTGAATTGTTAGCCCCTGCAGAGAAGGCATGTAGCTTGTAAACCCCTTGTAAACCCATTGGACTTTTACCCTGAAAATCTAATTACATTCATTTCTCATCAGCTGCTAGAGCAGCTGAGTAATGGCTACAGCATGTGCATAGTGAAAGGAGGGCATTCTGCAAACCTGTGGAAGTTACTCCCACTGCAATCAATGGGACTATCTGTGTGAGTAACTACTTGCAGGATTAGGTCTTTGATGTCAGAGCAGAGACCCCAAAATCCATCAATTTGTCAAAGAGAGTGAGAGGGCTAGATGAGCTGGTTGCCTCTGATAGTTCTGTTCTTAGTGGCAGCCTTTAATCTCATTTCTGATCATAAAGGGAAATAGGGTAGAAGATTAAACGAAGAAACGGAACTGCTTTTGGTGAGAGAACCTTGTACAGAGCTTGTCAGTGGCTGGCTGCCATTAGAAGGACCTAAATGCGTGCAACGGTAGAATGGCAACAGATGTAAAACATTTTATCAGCCCAGGCAATATTGAGTTGCTCTGCTCTAGAGGCAGCATAGCTTCCCATTTCTGAGTTATCTTACTTGATAAGGTTATACATGGTTAGTTAACAGTTATAACCTGCCTCAGCTGGAGCAGGGATATTTCAGGTTCCTTGTGGAGATTTTAAATAACTTTTTAGTGAATGTTTTCCTTCATCTGTAACAGCTGGCTAGAGAGTTTCAGCGATTTATTTTCAATCACACCTTCTGAGTTTGAGGTTTTATGGAAGTTGTGAATGCTTTCTTCCCAGGGGTCCTGAGCTATTTCAGCCATTTTGATTTTTTAAAAATTTACATGGTTAAAGTGATGTACTCAGTGTCTCAGGAGTACAGACTAGTGCTGTGTGAATTCACTTTAATGTTGGCCAGCTGGCAATATATTGTCTCTCTCTTCCAGCCCTGCACTGACACAGCAAACTGACATCTGTCAGCAGCGGGGGTTAGGAGGGTTATGCAAGCTCAACATAGTCCAGTGCTAAAGAAGTGGATGAGAAAAGAGGCAGCTACCTCCTCATTTATGTGGCTTGAAAGGTTTTTTTGATCAGTGTTTCAACCTCGAGGCTGGAATAGAAGCTGATGAGGTACTACAGGTGTTCAGTAGTACAAAAGCAAAAAAACCCATTGTGTCTGTACTTACTTACTGGGATTTAAGGGTATGTACTTGGGGATCTCCCTGTGGAAGAGGAGGGAGAGGTTGGTGCGTGCCCACATATTGCTCTGATACAGAGCTGGGAGCTGGCTGGTTATGCACCTGGACATTGAAAGAGATTTTGGTTTCTGTAGCCTAAACAGAACAAAAAGCAGCTTTCCCTTCTTTTCCCACCTTATGCTGCATGCTAAGACTGGGTACTCTGATGCGGCATACCTACTTAATACATCTGATCTAGCAATGAGGTGCGAGATGAATGATTTTCTACACAGTCTGAAATTGAATAAGACTGGGACAAAGGAGGAAAGCCCAAGACTGAAATTACTCATTTTTCTTCACGTGAAGTGTTAATGTTACCAGTGTCATCAAGTTAGCTGTTGGTTTCCCAGCTGTTTTATATTATAGAGCACTGGTTCTGAAGTAAAAGAAGCAAAAAGAGTCATTGCATCACATTTATATCTATGCTTTAATCATTCTCATTCAGCATCATATCATATTAATAATTCCAAGTGCTTAGAACCTGATATTTATATTGCAACATGTATTTTTCTAGTGATAGAAATGTCCATATTTTAAAACTGAGTCATAATTTCAATATTAAATACAGACTTTGTGAGCAGTACCACGAATTGGCACACGATGGCAGGATGATGACATTTTAAAGCAAATTTAGTGTTGAGGTAGTCATAGCAACTAGCTTGAAATGGAATCTTCAAAGTATGTTTGCAGAGGAAAATATTTTTCATTTTGCATTTTGAGGTGCAAATGATACTGCCTTTTTTTTTTTTTTCAATTAGCATTGAAGTCAGCTACATCATACAGGACTGAATTTCCAAAGTTTGGGAAAAAAAAACCCAGTTAGGAACATAGTACATGGAGCTCTTGTCACCAGCCTTTCAAAGCATTCAATGCAAATCACCAAATGTTTAATGTTTGTTTTCTATTGTTGTGGTTTTTTCCTTTTTTTTTTTTTTTTTTTTTTTTTTTTTGCAGGTCCTTCTGTTCAGGAAGCCTTATCCTTTACTATATTACAGGAGACCTTCCTTCTTCTCAGGAAACCAGAGAGCCTGAGTTCCTCACCAGTGAAGAGAAGTTGGGGGAGGTGGGGGGAAATACTTTTCATTTGCTCCTGCTGAAACTGTCTTATGCATCCAAAAAGTCTTTGAGCTAAATGTCAGTCAAAACCTAGCAGTTTTATGCCAATTACACCCTCACTGAAAGAGGTATAGATTTCTTACAGTGAACATGAAAACAATTAAAAAAACCTAAAGTGGGTTTGATAATTTTGAAATAACCATGTTGAATTTAATATTCAAAGTCTTTGGTGTTTCAGAGTACTCAGATAATGGCCAATTACTTTCAGAAATTAGTTCTTAAAACAGTCCAAGAAGTTGGTGCAAACCCTTATATGATGATGTTTGGTTTTCCTCCATTCAAACATCTATTTTGCAGAAAAATGATCCAGATACTCTATTATGACAGCACAGAGTTCAGAAAGAACACCACTTAATCATGTCTTGGGCCAAAAAACAGGGGCAGGCTCTTCGGTAAAACTGAGGCGTCTCTCTGCATTTATCAACGTAGATAATGTTGCAGGACTGCGATCTTGTTCTGCAGAAGCTGAAATTATTGAGGAAGTATTCTTTTCAGTAACAAGGGATACATTCACCAATGCAGAGAAAAAAGTTTTAAACAAGCTTAAAAACATTTCACCGTGGAAAATTAAGACACTTAATACTGGAACATCTCAGTATTGTGGTCTCAGATTGCTGCAAACCCCACATTTTTGACGTTTTCACTTGAAATGACTGGAAATCACTTAAGAACTGCCCTTCATGATCTGACATTGCTGATTCTGCTCTTTCAGAAGCCTGAAAATATCTATGTATTTCAGTATTTTCAGGATGTTTTGGTTCACATTCAGTTTGAGAGGAAAAAAAAAGTTCTGAGCGAAGTTCTTGCTTATATCCTCCCCTCCCTCTCCCTTTGCCAAATTGCACTAGCCTTTGCCATGTAGGACTGCTATGCCAAATATTTATGCACTGATTATCCTTCCCCACATTGTCATGTTGACACTATTTTTAACAAAACCACACATTTTCTGAAGATTAAAAGGTTGTGATTTTGGGTCCAGCTCTAACAAAAGAAGAAAAACAAACCAAAACCCCCCAGCCAGTGTGTTCCAAATGGCTGCAGGAGAATGATGCATCTTGCTTTTTAATGGAAATCTTCAACTCTGTAAATCTAAAACAAGCTCTAACAGCTTTACAGTAAAGTTGTTTTGAGGTTTTGTTTTGAAGTTTACTACTCCCAGTTTTCATTTATTCAATCATACATATGCATAAAACATTTTTATTATTCAGATAGTAATTTGCATGAACACCAGGGCTTTATCTCAAATGCTCATGAAGAAGGCTGTTCCTATGTTGGGTCAACTGGAAGTTATTCTCCTTTACTGGGCTTTCAGTTAATTAAATTCAAAGAATCTGTTTTACTGCTAATGCCTGTTAAACTCCAGATAAGGAAAAAAAATACATTTTTTATCAGTCTGTGGGGAGAGACACTGCTAATGCACCTCCTGAGCTGTAGCCACAATACACATTGAAACTTAGGAAGCATGGCCTGCCCAAAGGTTGACTTAATATTTTAGTGGGGCATACCTATCTGTGATGAATACAGAATGGCTCTTTTGATGCATTTATTATACAAAATGAACCAAGTTTCTGAACTTTTAATCAAATGGAAGTTTGTCTGGAATATTATGCTCTGCATGTGATTTAGTTAATGTACAGAAAAAAAGAGCTGCAGCTACAATAGAAGGGGCCTTTACCTAAATTATCATTCTAGCAAACTGATTGTTCTTATCAGAGTCAGTAAGAAATTAAGAAAATGTTGTCCTTTTCTTTTTACTTCAGTTCCACCTTCTGACTGCAGCTTTAGTTCTGTTAACTGAAGGAGAAACCCTAGTGGCCACTTTCTGACTTTGGTTGTATTAGTATAGGAATTCAGATGGAAAGCTAAGCGAAAATCAGGTAACAGTTGACCCAGGCATTTGAAAGTGTTATCAGCCAGGAATCCCTAAATTCTGACAGTTCTGAATAAATCACAGCTGGTAAATGGGGACATCTCAGCTTAGTAACAATAGAGATGCTTTTATTCTATATTGTTGCCGCTATATATACCAATGATCCACATTTTCTCACATGCATCTCATAAATCCTTTTGTGAGACTCCCCAACAGGGGCTAAGCTATACTTTTTAAGACAAGACAGCTACCCATCATAAGAAAGGAAGTAGCAGAAACCACTTTCTCTATTAAATAGTGTTCACTGTACCGACAGTAGATATCTTTACTTGGCAGGGAAAGCCAAATTCTTGAAAAACACTGAAACCAAGCAACTGTGATTGAAAATGATTTTCCATCTCTGCCTTGAATAGTGTTGATCTGGGTTTTTGAAGAAGGATCACCTTTTATGATGGATTGAAGGAATGTGGACAATATTCACTGATCTCAGAAATTCAATAATTAAAGAATCATAGAATCACAGAATGGTTTGCATTGGAAGGGTCCTTTTAAAGATCATCTAGTTCCAACCCCCCTGCCATGGGCAGGGACACCTTCCACTAGACCAGGTTGCTCAAAGCCCCGTCCAACCTGACATTGAACACTTCCAGGGAGGGGGCAGCCACAACCTCTCCGGGCAACCTGTGCCAGTGTCTCACCACCTTCATTGTAAAAAATTTATTCCTTATCTCCGATCTAAACCTACCCTCTTTCAGTTTAAAACCATTGCCCCTTGTCCTGTCAGTACAGGCCCTGGTAAAAAGTCTTTCCCTGTCTTTCTTATAAGCTTCTTCTATATATTGAAAAGTCACAGTAAGGTCTTCCTGAAGACTTCTCCAGGCTGAACAATCCCAACTCTCTCAGCTTTTCTTCACAGGAGAGGTGTTACATCTCTCTGATCATTTTTGTGACCCTCCTCTGGACCCACCTCAGCAGACCTATGTCTTTCCTGTGCTGAGGGCTCCAGAGCTGGATGCAGGACTCCAGGTGGGGTCTCACCAGAGCGGAGGAGAGGGACAGAATCACCTCCCTCGACCTGCAGCCCAGGGTATGACTGGATTTCTGGGCTGCAATCACACATTGCCGGGTCTAATTTTTCATCCACCAGTATTCCCAAGTCCTTCTCTGCAGGGCTGCTCTCAAAGATAATCCTATAATTTTTCTAAGGTTTCTTGGCATTCAGATTTTGCTTTACTTTAGACATTCCACAAAAACACACTGATATTTACCATTAAAACTAATTTTTATACATCTTTAAATATTTTACAAAGAGAATTGATAACACAAAAGGCACCCAGGATCAGGGACTACAGATTTTTATAGACCCGAGGACTTGAAAAGACTTGAGGTCTGCCTTTGTTTCAAAGAGAGAATTTGAGACATTGGGTAGGTGAAAGAAAAAGGATTGGTGGGTCTGGGTAGAGTGAAGAAGAAATGAGCTTGAAAGCCTAAGGAAGACAGAAAATTTGAAGAGCAAAAATATGATACAATCCAATTGAGCAGAAATAGAGAACAAAAAATCATCAAGAGACTTCTGTTAAAAGAGACAGTAGCATGGAGATATATTTTATAGGCTGCTGTATTGGATTAAAGGAGACCTAAAATGAAAAGCTATGTGCAACAAAGGCATCAGACAGATAGGTTTCTCCTTTTCTTTTTCATGACTGAGGGCTTCCAGACCTTTTTGCATTTCGTTGATTGCGAAGTATGATATCTCAGAGGGTCACAGTCATCTTTGGCTTTTTTTGGTGAGAGGTACAGAGCAGACCCCATTGCATGTTGCTCCTGTTATAATAAATGACCTTTCCCTCAAGAAGAGGAGGCAGAAAGGTAGATAGACTCCTTTTATCCAAGTACATGGTAGAAATACAAGAGCCAGAGTGTAGACCATTACCTATCCAGTGGGCCAAATGCACCCTGGAGTCAATGAAGTAAGTGGAGTTACACTGAAGATTTTAGCCAATATGAAGTTTGATACAATGTTGATGTTCCTCTTTCTTCTGTTATTTTGTGTTTGCCTTTGTCAAACTTCAGCTTTTCTCTCCCCACTTTTCTACAACATCACTCAGCCTGATCTTTTGAAAACTTAAAATATCAAATGCCTTACATCTAAATGATGCTCCAGGAATAGGTGTAGCATGGTCCTTTAGAAAGCCAGGGCAACCTGACCTGACTGATTCACCTTCAGTCAGAGCCTCACAGGGTGGCTGCTGCCTGACATGGGCAGTAATGTGCTGGGGCTGCTGCTGAGGAGACATACAGGGAGAGCCTGAGTTGTAGGCAAAGCAAGGAATAAGGTATAGAAACTATTCCAAATCAGTTCTGTCAATAACATGCAACCATAAATTATTTCCCTGCAACAATGTTTTCCCTGAAACAATAGTTTCCCTGCATCAGGAACCAGCTTCGTGCAGGGGCTGATGGATCCAGCACTCAGAAATTCATGTTTAAGGCTTCCACTGAGGAGAGCTAGCAGAACATAAAGGGATCTTGCTTTTTAAGCCCATCCTATGTAAAGTGAAGTTCCCTTTATGTTGAAGGATGCCTGGAATTTGGGCCAATATAGTTGCAACCTTTCAGAATTTACTTCTAAAATCTTTGTTCCACCCTTCATCCTCTCTGTTTAATTACTGCAACCATCCCTTTACCTTGGTTTCTAGCTTTGCACTTTCCTCTCACCAGCAATCTGTCCAGGTGCTCTTCTGTCCACAGCAGGTACCTCTTTGGACAATCAGCCGAAGCTTGATTGTACTGTACTTCAGCTCCATCTCATTTCTGCTCTTCTGTCTCTCCCCTGACCTCTCAGACACTGTGTTTTTGCACATTGTAGGGATGCTCAATGCTTTTTTCAGCACCTCTGTCCTCATTCTGTTTCATGACTTCTTTTTTGTTGCTCTGTACTCCAGGAATGCTAACACAAAAAGGCTGGGACAGAGCATATCTCCTTCAATCTCTTCCTGGGAGACCATTTATTCCAGAAAATCTGTTCTATTGGTCTCACGTGTCCTTGTTCAATTGTTTAATATTAAGCGCTTATCCAACAGCATGAATTGCAATTAACATGAATTATATGACATGACAGTTTCTCTCTGATTTTCTCTCATTTACATAAGTGCTAAGCTGTAAGCATGTTTTGTCTTCTAAATGGTTTCCAAGCTTAGAGGCAGGTGCTTTTGAAAGCCTTTGGTGGCTAAGGACACCAGACTCTTGGACAGAGATGTCAGTGCATGAATAACATTTACAGTTTCTTAATATCTAGGCCTTACTTCATGGCCATTCACTGTGTTCTGCTGTAGCTCAGACTTGGGTTGGTGGGAGACTTGGAAAAGGGTAGTTAAAGAAGAGCATATAGAGCATACTGGTTCACAAAGTTGAAACCCTGGTGCAATCGTGATTTTTCTTTCTGCTTGCATTACACAGGCCAACTTCTACGTAATGTAAATATGTCAAGACACATATCTTGTCTGAGTTAGACATCATGCCTCTGTCTGACATCCTTTACTATGCTGTGCATTACTACACCCCCTAGAAAACGCTCTTCAAGCAATTCAAATCCAGTATTTAAAATTCATTTTCAAACAGACGTTTTCAAATCCTAAGGCTGGGGCAGTATTTTCCTTTCTGTCTTTAGGTGGTGCAAATTTTATCGTATCCTTTCCTCTACTTAATAAATCACATATTTCACCTCAAAACCTCTTATTTGTTGCTGCAAAGCTGAGATGGTGGCGCTATTTGTGCCACCCTTGGTCCCAAAAGTCATTACTGATGTAAGAAATGTGCTCAGCACTGGCCTATGTGATGCTGCTATTTTGTCTGGAGGCATCCTTCTCTCCAAGCCATATAAACCCTGAGCTCTAATGCTGTGTTCTCTTCAGCCTTTAGCTGACTGCCTAACACTTATGAGTGAAATGTGTTTTGTATGTTGTCTGTGAAGCTAGTTTGTACAGCAACTGGTCTCCTTTCAGAACAGTGCTATATAAATGTAAGTCATTAGTGTTGGCATTACCAAGATCCGAAAAGGATGAAAATGTGCACATATATTTTTTAGTGCTGGTGTAACTACAGCATTCTGTAAGCCTATTTAAATATTATCTGTTTGGCATAATGGTTGCTATTTAGTGTTAAGCAAGAAGAAATGCAGATGGTTTATGCTTCTTTTAGTTCCATTTTAATACAGTGCTATTAAACTAAGGAAATTTTAGATTGGAGGGAGTGAAATAATAGGATTATTTTTAAAAGAGCAATGACATAGAACGAAAAATGAAAATAACTCCAGTTACTTAGAGATACTACTTTCTTAAAGTAGCAAACAGCAGTAAAACTGTGGCTGTCTCTATGTTTTTCATCTGCTTCTACTTTTTTCATCCTGAGATCCCAGAAGCTTGAAAGCATAATAGAAACAGCTCATGAAAAATCTGTGAAGTCCATCTACTTCTACAATAGGATTATTCATCACCATGTGTTTTCCCCATCTGGCAGTAAATGGCCAAAATGCTGAGACCACCACCGTCTCACTTGCAAATTGTTCCACGGTCTAACCAGTCATGCTATTGAGAAGATATGCCTGCAGTTCAGTCCAAATTGTCTGCAATCATATTGCTTCCTTTCCCTTGTTATCCTGAGTAGTTCCTCCCCACCCATGTGTTTAACCTCTCTGAAATATTTGTGGATAGCAATCAGATCCCTCTGAGTCACTGCTTAGCTAAGCTGTATGCATTTTGAGCTTTGCTCTTTTCCCATGCAAATCTTTTCAGACATTTAACCATTTTTCTCCACTTTCCTGTGAAATCCTCACCATTCACTGAAGTCATTAGACTTGCCACTGGCTGAGCATGGGAATCAACAGTAAGCCTTACACAGATGGTCTCTTTAGTGACCTGTGTGTGGCTGAAGCTATGCTATGAAGCTAGTGTTTTAGCTACATGAAAAGGTAAAGTCCCAGATCTGTTAGAAGCCAATGCCCACATTCTTATTAGCTGCAGCATGGTTCGATTTAATGACCCAAGGTAGCAGAAACCGTGTACAGGAAATAATGCGTCTTCCAGACTTCAGTGGTAGAACCACCACTTTACTATATTACTGGTCTGACGAACCTTGTGTGATTAGATGCACAGGGAACCTTTTCCATTTTCAATTTATTTCCCATGTTGATTTGGAACACCACTTTGGAAATCTGAAATATTCTGTGGAATGGAAAGGTTTTAGAATTTTTCCATAGGAGAACTAATGTAAAACGACATTTTTTAAAAATACTGTGGCCAGGGAACTGACTCTTGGCCAGGGAAGGAGCCCAGGAAGCCAGGCAGCTGGTCAGCACTTTTGACCTCTCCCTTCCCAGTGAGCCTGGTGACCAAAAAGCTGTCCATCCTGAGAGCTAAGGAGCCTGAAAGGCAAGGCAGGCCACACCAGCCTCCCTGCCTGCTTTCCATCAACAATTTTGACAGGTCCCCACACAGGGTTGTTATTAAATCAAGTCAGTATTTACAGCCAGAGAATGTCTGTCAGAATATATTTTTAACAAGCTGAACTTTAATTCTCCTAGACTGTCTGTATGGTAGGCATGTTCTTTATAGGCAATTTTTCATTCTTCATTCCATTAAAATGTTTTCAGTCTGACATGCCAAAATAACCCTTTCTCAAAAAACCCTCCAAAACTTCTAATATAGCAAATAGATGTATAAAATCACTTATTACCTTTCGCTTCAAAACTAATTTTAAGGGAAGAGAGAATAGTGCTTAAATGCCTAAGCAAATTGGGGAGCTTATAGGGCAGTGCAACCTACTCAGAATTTAAAAAAATAAGTATAAAATAGATGAGCTAAGTGGTTTGATATCTTGGATTATTATCTGACAAGTTATTGAAGCTGTATAAGGAGAAAGTATGAAAAATTGAAATGACAACACTGCCAAGGCTGTCTGTCAGGTAAAGTAACTGTGGGAAACTACTGTAGCGCACATTAAGACCATCCAGCCCCAGTATGCTTGCAAGGTAGAAGCACCAGATAAAGCACTTGGAGAAGACATTAGTGCAAATTGGCAAGTCTTTTTAATTGGCCTACATTCCACAGCAGTCCTAGCTCTCATAAAAAAAGCTAATGTCTTTTATATTTCTGCTTTGCTTTTGTTAAGGAACCGCAGTCAAGTTATTTTTCCTCATTTAGCTCAGAATTTCTTATAGATCTGGGATGAGAGTCCTGCCCATGGCTGGTTGGGATGAAGGGTAGTTGGTGTTGCAGGAAGACAAGGGAAAAAGGGCAATGTCACAGTGTCATGGGACCAATGCTTGTAAACAGAAAGGGAGGAAAATCTCCTATTTGTTTTCTTGGTCATGATTCAACAGAATTAAGGGGGGGGGGGGTTTAGTGGTATAATGAGCATAGAATTGATGAAATATTGTACCTGCAGCATATTATTTATGTATGTATAGACTAGTTTTCATATGTCTTTCCCTATGTAGCTTACAATATTCTGGCTCCCATGGAACCCCATCATCCCCTTTTAGAAACCTCTTAATTAGGGACAGTAGCAGGAAAGACTGGAGTGTCCTCATGAGAAAGGACAGTTGCTCTTGGGCCAAAGGATGAGACTGGAGGATGTAGCTATGGAAAGGTGACTGGATCAGGAGGCAGGAGTCATCTCAGCTAAAACAGTGGGGGTAAAGCAATGGGAGAAAGGTCAAATGGAAAGGGAGGACCAGAGGAAGTTCAAGGCTATGCATGTCCTTGAGCCCCTGTAGAAGCTGCAGCCTAAGAAACTCTCCTGCAGAGCCTTTTCCAGACCGTGTTATGTTGTTACTGGTTTTGAGTGGATGACTTTGCATGTTTTATAATGCTTCAGTGAAGTGGTGACCATCTTGGCAAACCAATGAAAACTGATATTGACAGAGCTGTCAGAGCCACCAGTAAATTATCTGCCCTAAAGTCTTCAAAGAGCACTTTGTCCTAACGAGCAGTGGTTCAATCTGGAAGCAGAAGAGATAGGTCTTGCCTTGATTTGTGGGTGGAAACAGAAGGGGGAGTGCTCTGTCCGTCAGGTGAGCACAGTACTTAAAAAATGTAAACAGGGCAACACAGAAATACATGTTTAAATTGTATTCACTTTCAAAGAAATGTTTCCTGGATTGGCAGAACTGCCTGTGGGGGTGAATTATTGCTCAGCAATGGTCTTCAGTGCTGCAGCCATCACCCATATGAAGGGGTTTGGTTATGTGGAACAGTTACTGTGAAGAAAGTTAGGAAACAGAGGTCCTGCCTTTGAGTGTTGCTTTAGTAATTATCTGTAGGGACGGTTTTACTGTTACTCTGCTTTTACTTTCTTCTCCTTCTCCCTTTACTGGGGCAAATGGCAATCTGGTGACAATGCTCCCGAGAACAGCAACTTAATTAGGCCCTGCTGGTATGGTGAAATTGGTAGGTCCTGCGAGAGCATGTGTACTGTAGAATCACTGCTCCAAAAGCTGGCAATTCTGCCAAAACTAGGAATGTGAGCACTCTGGGGATATTCTGGTAGAAACTTAGCTTACTGTTAGCCTCAGACCATTCAGAGTTAGATATGAGCTGACTGGCCTTGGACATATAGTGGCAGTCAGGGACACTGACCCTTTCACTATTCCACCTTCAGGTCTGCAAACTGTATATCTACCTATGAGTTCTTAAAGTACAGTTTGATACCTATGCTTTGACTTACTTAAAATTTGTTTATATTACTTTATTCTCCTCCCTGCATGTGATTTTTTAAATTTTTCTTCCTATGCTATAAGTGGATGATACTGATCTAATTCCTATCCAAAGACTCGTTTAGGCATTTTTCATCTTGTTTGCTTACCTAGCAGCTACAATAATGGGGATCCAACTGTGAATGGACCTCAATATGATACTCTAATTCATAATCAGAATATCAGTGAATGTTTTACCCTCAGGTCATCATGCCCTTTCCTAAGAATGAATATTTACTGCTCATAAACCCTATACATCTTTAAGCTATTGAATCCCACTGCTACGAAATCACCTAACTGCTAATGTATATACATGTTTCCCTAAGTCAGTTGAAATGAAATTCAGATTAACAGGTCCTTCCATTTATAAAAGCAGTGATTAAAAATACATTAAGGAAACCTTAATTTCAGAAACAGATGTATTATGTTTCTGAAGCTTCCTGATTTTTTTATTTTCTGAATAGACTTGAAGCGCCTCGGTGTCTAATGAGTACAGAGCAAATTTGAAATTAATTGTAATGGTATATGTTTTTGAGATAACTGATATAAAACTGCATTAATTTGTTTGTCTCCATGTGCAAAACCAGGTTGCTTTCCCTTATATTTAAGAACTTCATAGTTAATGCAATCTGTCTATACGCTTTGAATAGTCTGAGCAAACCTTTTTCTTTCCTACATGTTCATAAAGATATTCAAGAAATTTCAGCACCTATGTATGCAGATAGGTGAGTGAAGCTGGCATTTAAACTACCTAAAATTACATAACAGCTACTAATGTAAAAAAAAATAGGGTTATAAATATGATGAATGAAGAGCTGTGAATTAACATTTAGAAATTCAGCAAGCTGGGTTTTTTATGTCAATGAGTATGAAAGGTGAAGGGAGATATTTTTAAAAGCTTTTATTGTACATCAGCAGAGTGTGTGTCAGAAAGAAATTATTCTGAGAATGCCTTAATATCACAGTTGCAGTAATTAGCCTTTAGGTATGTAGAAGGGACTGATTTTTATTTTTCATTGGGAAAGTTTTCAGAGCTTCCTTTTTGTTGACTTTAGACACATGCCCTGAAGACAAGAGAAGCGAAGATCATGGCTCACTTGTATTATTTTAGGAACCACTCTGATGCTTGAATTCCTTTAGTGAAAAAGCTCAAACCAAGGCTGTGATGTGGCACATAATTGTAGGCTTTGCAGTGAGGTAATCATGGGTAGATGTAGTAGAAAAATACATATATTGAAAGGGCAGAGACAAAAACTATTCCTGAAGGTAGAAGTTATGGAGGCTTATAAAAATACAAGCTACCATAAAATAAAATTAAATAAGTAAATAAAAAAGCCTAAATGAGTTAATTTATATCTACTAAACCCATGCTGATTATGATATCTTCAAACTTTGTCCTAGAGGATCTGGTCATTGGCAGAAGTATTTTGGTGAAACAGAGGAATTTTGCTGCCTGAAGGATCACTTGCTGCAGGAGTAAGGCTAAGAGATGCTCAACCTTTGGTTGTTAACTGAAATTCCAAGCAACACTTATGCCATCACAGGGCTGTCTAGGGCCTTGAAGCAGCCTGAGCTCCATGGTACAAGGTATATCACTACAGCTGAACTGAAGCAGAGTGAGTGGGCAGATGTTTATTTATTACTATGGCAGATGTAAATCATGCTTGGAGAAACATACAGTCTTTGCTTATTCTCTATAAATGGAGTAGAAGAAAAAAGCTTGAATCTCTATGGGTCCACAGCAGGAATGGGCTGACTGTGGTCTACCTCTTCCATCTAAAGACCCTGAAGTGATTTTGCTAGCTGGCATTCACAGATTCTCTTGTTCTTTCTTGAGAGCAGAGGACATTGGTCAGGGTTATCACCTCATTGGTACATTTCTGTAACAAAAGTAATTCTATCCTTTTCCTTAACTTAATCAGTAAAGTAACATTTGTTAGCAGAGATGATTCCTTATTCTTGGGCTGACCATACCTGAGGGTCTCTTATTTCTCATGTGGCGAAATAAGTTGGAACAGAAAGGATGGACAAACTGTCTGGTACACAGTTTGTGCAGTTTCATTGACTAAGCCATGTTTAATCTCTTACACCAGGTACAAAAGCATCTGTTTTTGAAAAGTCACAAGCATTATGGTCCACATAGAACTTCTCTCGTCTCCACTCCATTGCAATGATAATAAAGATTAAATGATGCTGAGGGAGACCTCCAGGCCAACAGACAGACAAGCTCTAAATGTTAATATGCAATGGCAAAAAGAAAAAATAACTCTATATCTCTAAACAAAGAAACTGTAAAGGTGGAATGACTAAGTCAGAGACAGTATGGTCTACTCACAAGTCAAGGTCCGAGAAATAGCAGACTTTTAGAAATGGCCATCCTTTGCCAAAAAGGCCCATGATGGTACTGCAAGACCATTTTATGAATTACATTATCCTTTAAATTGCTTAGAATATTTTTCTGTGTCTAGATGAATTCTATATTCCTTAATATCTGCAAGTGTTTTTTCCTGGATTGTCATGCCCATCTTTGCTGCAAGCGATCTCAAGAGCTGCACAGAGAAAAGATATGGTAATGTTATGTTGAAACACACACTGTGGAAATCCTGTGAAAATTTGGGGATCTTGCTAGGAAGTCTTCTGGTTTCTGAATAAATTTATAAATTTGGTGTATGCAGATCTTCATCCAAGGCAATGGATTTTTCTGTTCCCTTCACTAGTTCCCCCAAGGCTTTTAAATCCTCAGGATATGAGCGGAAAGCCAAAAGGCGTGGCAGAGGCAGTTGCAGGATAGCCAGAGGCATTATGTTCCCCTCTTTCAAGCTGTGCTAAACCATGGCTTATTGCCACCCTTCAGAGAAGGGACCATACATACTAGGCTTCCTACTGGCCTTCAGTGCTCTGCAATGATGGATCTCAAGAACTTCTCTGTGACTGCTGTTTGTCCTATGGGCCTAGGTAAGGAGAAACATGTGATGAATTGGGCTAGTTTTGCAACATCCTTCTTATCATTTGTGAAAGCAAGCCTTTGTGTATTCAGTGAAGGATGTGGTCAAACCATTGCTTGTGTCTCCTTTTAATCAGAACTTCCTCCAGAACTGATAGGTCAAATAATGAAAACCTTTCCTACAACAAAGAAGAGAAGAAGCAAGGGAGACACACAGGTAAATCTCTACTGTCTGCTGAACTGCTCTGTGTCTGAAATCTCTGATCTATGCTGATACGCTAGCTTAAAAAAAAAAAAAAATCATGAACCCTGGATACTGCAACTAGAAAAGTAGGTAGCTAGGTTAAACTTGTAGACAGTGAGTAAGATTCCTCAGACTCCAGGGAAGACTGAAGGCTAGAGGAAGTGGAGAGGTGGCAAGCCCTTTGGTATGGAGTAAAGAGAGAGTGAGGGTGAACTGGGGGAGTGAGGGGATACCAGTGGCAAAAATTCCCTGGTCTTTGAGTGGGTTTGGGTGCATGTGCAACCTACCTGAGCGTAAAAGTGAAGCCTAAAGGAGTCATGTCCATATGCCAGGCTGGTGAGTGTCCAAGAAGGTACACTGAAGGATAGCGATACAAGTTTAAGAGAAAAGAAGGCCAGAACATAAATTCTTGCCACCCTTTAAAACTTAGCAATCTTAAGTGTTATTAGTTGGTGGTTCACTTAATCTCAGTGGGAAAGATGACCTGTTATAGGTTATTATTCAAAATTAAAATAATCTTCCATCAAGGCAGGGGGGGTTGTGCCTAGATGTGGGTTTTTTCATATCAGGGGCTCAGTGAATTCTGAAAAAAAGAGCTCATATGAAATATCCTCTCAGTTCAGCTATTATCTTTGGCTGTGGCAATGACTCATTTGCTTTAAACTGAAACCCAACAGCATCAAGCATAGCTATTCACTTTCAAACTAAAAGCAGAGAGCTGGCAGGATCACTGCAGCTGCTTGCTTCCATTAAAGGCAAAAAATGTCATAAATGGCTGCAAGCGTGCCATCTTCCTGTGCTGCCAGTGCCTAATTTGACATATTTCATTTAAAACATTTCTGAAGTACGCTGATTGTCTTTTACTGCTAACTTATAGTTCCTGCAGTCTATTTCCAATGCACTTCTTCAGATCCATAGGGTTGTCTGTGATGCTGTAATGTGTTTAGAAATGTGACTTTCCTTGTCTATGCTAGCCAAAGCCTCCTTTGCAAATTCATGTTGGTGAATTCATCTTAGAACATAACCTTCTGTCTTAGTTTAGCAATGGCCTTTCATGAGGGGAGGAGCAGCAGAAGGGAAGCAGAGCTATAATTACTGCTCTGGTCTGGTCAGTGAGATGCGTAGGAGCAACACCCTGTTCCCTCCTTTTGAAAGGTGTGGCATGCCTCCTTTAGATACTCTTCAGAAAGGGACCTGTATCACAGGAATGGCCCAAAACCTTAAATGTTGTCTGTGACACAGGTCTTGCTCTAACAAGACTCTGAAAGTAGTAGCCCTTGTTGGGAGATAGCAGGAATATTTGGAGGATATATATTACCACTTTTCTTTGATCCCTTTCTATCAAACCCAACATTTTCTCAGCATTGGATGTTTAGAGAAGCAATCCAGTAATTTTCGCATTGTCTCTTAAGCCATTCGCTTTCTATTTCTTGATGGTTCTTAAATATTAGGTGCACATAACTTGCATACTTTTTTTTTTTTTTAAGAATTGATAACTGACATGCATAATTACCTCTCCTTCAGAAACCAAATCAAACCAAAGCCTCTTTCCTTAACAATTTCTCCAAAAGCTCAGCTATCCATTGTAGCAGTGGAAGCAGCCACAGAAGAATTAATGTAGTCCCAGAGAACAACTGAGAAAGAATTCAGTTCTATTTACTTCAGGAATGCTCAATAATATTTCAGCATCTTCTTGTGAGATATGAGACCACAGGAAAGTTTCTGAAGAGCAGTATGGCAATAAATATGCTCCCTAAGAGAAACAGTCTGTTGAATTAGTTACAGTGGCTGTAAACATAGCTGTACATAAAATGGGTAAAGTGATAAAAGGAAATAATCACCTGCTTTGCAACTTATTTACTTATAGCAACTTATAATGTTGCTTAATAATCCTGCTTCCCCTGACTGTTCTGTGGAAACTTACCAAAAACTACGATGTTCAGCAAAACCAAGAAACATGTCCTTGGAAAGCAGATGTGCTCTAACTAGTTTAGTCTTTGTAGTGAATAGATCGCCATATATATGGAGACGGTAGAAACCAATATACTGGTGCTTTTAGATAAGATAGAATGGGTAAACCGGCTGAAACCACTCTTGTTGTTCAAGAAGTTGGCTAAGAGAATCTGCGCATGCTCCGAGGAAAACTACAAGGTGAGAAAGACTACGAGCCTTCCTCCAAAGACCCCCAAAGACAACCACCAGGAGGCAATGCACAGGCGCAAAGATAACATAAACTGCTGACACCAGCCTTTCGAACTAACCCGGCCTTACTTATGCATATGTATATTTGTATTATCCAATGAATATGTATATCCACACTCTATAAGTTTTTGGTAAAATGTGCTGTCGGTGTGCAAGCTTTGTGGAGAAATCCCCTTGCACCCTGGCACCGGAGTAAACATACCTGCTTTACAGCTCTCTCTGAGTTCTAGAGTCTGTTTCCACAAATCAGAAGTGAGAAGAATGGGTAAGAATTGAGTGAGAAGTGAACTGAGAAGAATGGGTGAGTGTAAGGAACTGAAAGAAGTAATGCCTCAAACATTCATCGACACAGAAAACCTCAAGGACAAGCTGTGGCCTTTGGATTAGTCTAAGGAATGTCACCTAAGGAAATGGGAGTGTATCGAAGGATGCACACCCCACTCCCTTGCGGTTGCATTGACAGACTCCTTAGATAAGCCTCAGAGGGGGAGACATGGACTGAATGAAACCAGGTGTTTCCCCGCAAGCACAAGTACCGCTATGGCTCTATTGTTTAAGCCCGATACTTTGTGGGTCTATTGTGCAAGCCAGACACCATGCTTGCCTTGCTAATGACTTGGGATGACTGATAAGAAGCTTGAAGTCAGCAAAAATCTCTGGGAACAGAGGAAAAACCAAAGATGGGCAGGGTGACTATGACCACATTGCTTATTATCCTTTTCCAAGTTTCAATTGTTTTCTACCGCAAGAAAAACATTTTAACCAGTTGTTTGGTGTCATTTCACCTTAATTTAACCCAAGGGGATCACAGAACCATTGCGACTTTCTGGTCTTCCAGTCTGGGTCGTGACAGTAAGAAGTGAGCTGGAAAGCAGATCTATATCAGTAAGAGTTGATCTTTTCACTGTTCTTGAAAACCATATTGGTAACTAAGAAGCTATATAAAATATTGAGGAACCCTGTCAAAACCATGATAAAGTATTCCTTTTCATGCATTGTTCTTGTTGGAGAAGCCATGAGAGAATAAAATGTGATCAAGTGATCATTTGCTGTGCAGAATGGAAGGAATTGCTGGCTCATGCATTTACAGAAACACTTTAAAATATTAGTGTGCTGAATATGAATGATCACAAGCATCCAGTATCTTGTGAAAAGAAACTGGTGTATGCTAAGATGATAATGGGGAAAGAACTCAGCAGTAAACAGCTCGTAAGAGAAGCTACACTACAGGCTCAGTGAGGAGCTGGGAATTATTCAGAGGAACTGACCCAAGGTATTCTGCAGATCTATAGAAACGGCCACAAATCTAGATCACCAAAGAAAATATGGATCCCTGGGGAGTGCTTAAAAACTGTGACCATACTCTTTTATGGATGAAGGTCACCACTAAAGTTATGACAAGAAAAATAATTTTGAAAGACATTTCCTCTAAGGTGTGGGAACAAAATTCGGGGCCTCCCTAAATTCTTATCATAAACTGGCTACCAAGAATAGAGATTTAACCTGACATGTTTTGAAAGTGATCCTATTTATAGGTCTGTAATTTAGACTTAAAAGGCCAAATCCCAAATGCTCAAAGATATGGAGCTAGATACCTAAATACCCTTGAGAGTGTTGATTCTGTTGTTCAGCTAAGCTACATAAGCTCATGTAAGCTTAGCTAAAATGCATATAAAAGACATACATATTCTTTATATTATTTTTAACTGAAAGAACATTTTCTTCCATAACAAAGTCCTTCAGAGTGCTCTTTTCAAGATTAATTTAATCTTTTAACTTCAATCTGTAAGGTTGTGAAAGAAAAAAGAGGTAGTGATATCAGTATTCCTCAAGTAGGAATTATAATTTCATTCTTGTCCTGTTGTTCTGTGGCCGGTTTTTAATCTACTTATCAAATAAAATAGCAGATCACTCTGGGCAAAATTAAAGCCTGAAAGAGGTCAGCCTCCTAGAGAGAATGTCAGAAAGCTATGGACTTTAGAAATTGGAGGATTATTAGGGGCATGAATGATCTTAATTGAGCAGATCATAGCAGTTACTGGGCTGGATTCATTACAGCCATCGGAATTTCTTCTGTGAATTAAAGGTATTTCTCAATGACCTCATATTTTATTAGGCAGTTTCCATGCACTTCCACTGAAGGCTACCTGTGGCTGTGTGGGTGGGAAAGCAATTTACATAGCTCAGATGAACACTTGTGATGTTCCTACGCTTGCCTTATTGATCCCATGCAAGACAGACTCTCCATTTACAGGTAGAACTGTGGTTTCCATGTTACTGTAATTCCAGCTCCCCAATGTCAATGTGTTTGAATGTGTTCCTGAGGTCTAAAGCTTTGCCAGAATATGTGTAAGGAAAAGTAATAATAAAAGGGATATCTCTGAATGAGAGCAAACGGGCACAGTGATCCAAAATTATTCTTACACTATCTTACTGAAATAATCTTTTGTGTACTTTGAGAATAAAAATTTAACCCCTACTGAAGAACAGAACCTTTCATTCAAAGCAAAGACAGTTCTGCATGTAAACCACAATAAATACATTGGAGACTTTATATTCATCCTAAATTCTAAGAAAATATCAATAACACAGCTAGATCTAGAAGACAGTGGAAGAAATAAGATTTTCTTTAATGATTAAAGCTGAAGTAGCCAACATTTTGGCTTCAATCTAAATCTTTTCATTGCCAGGCATTTTTTTTTTTTTTTCTATCAGCAAATCCTTAGTTTTCAACCTTCACATTAGCTAATCTTCCACCTTCTGTCTTAACACAGACAAGCTGTCCCTTGCACCTGTGGTGTTTCCTTGAAACAGTCCTTTTTATTCTGTTGAATATGTGGAAAATATGTTTGAAAAAGTATATGACGGTCACAATTAGAAATGGAAATCATACGGATGCATGTGAGTGCATTTATGGAAATGTGATAGTGGTGACGTTGGTATTGAAAGCTCTTTTGACTTTTATTTGTCCTGCTTGACAGTTATTCAGATATCTGTCATATTGGAAGGCAGGAAGAGACAGCAAGCATTTTCATTTCAGTGTTTCCTTTCCCTGAACTGGGGACCCATTTTGAGACAAAAGATTACACACTGAAGTGAGATAAAAGAAGTGACCCAAAGCAGACAGAGTAGTTTGAGGAAGTCAGTCTGTTAATGACTGTTTAAAGCTGCTGTTACTGGTCAAAATATTTTCTCTCATCTGCTAGTTGAGGTGCTGCTAGTTGCTCCTCCAGCAAAGTCCAAGGAAGCCCCCATGCTGCTGCCGCCCCTCAGAGGCAGGCAGCCATCATGGCTGCTGCAGCACCACGCTGCTTCTCCTGCAGGGCCTCTGCTGGCACCCTGATTGGCTGCTCATGGATGTGCCGACATCATCGGCCAATTAGAAGCCAGGTGGCATGAGAGTGGGTGCTGTCAGCCAATCAGAACAGAAGGAGCCCTGGGATTGGCTGAGGCGATGTGCTGGCAGTGGCAGGGCCAGGCGGTCACATCCTGCTCAGACGAGGGAGACAAGTGACAGATTCATAAATCCTCAGTGGAGTGGACAATGGTGAGACAAGTCTCAAAGTCCAGACATTTATTAAATTTCCCACAATGTACTAATTGGATACATGATAATTGGCTAAGTATATAATGAGTTATGGCAAGAGATATAGTATGCCTGGTGTTACTTAATGGTAGTGAGGGAAAAGGGAAAAAAGAAAAGAAGGGATATATAGAGAGAGAATAGAGAAATAGAGATCACTGGTCTGGCTTCCTGTATTGGTCCCGTCCGAGTTCATCAGGGATGCACCCATCTTCTTCATTTCTTCTTTTTTTTTTTTTAATTTCACTCCTCAACCCCACTCAATTTATACCCACTTTCCTTGGGTCCATCCCCTAGGTTGACCCACAAACCTACGTATCCCATGTATGGGGAGGGGTAAGGTGCTTCATGGGATGATGTAATTAGCATGATGTAGTTAATATTTATTAGCACATTCAGGCGTGTCAACTTTAAAATGCATTTCACAGATAATGAAGTAAAGGTTGTTCACTGGACAGGTAGCCACTGAAACTTTACAAGATGCACCAGAGCAGAACTGTCCTGCCTTCACAGGGCTCCCTCCTCCAGCTGCATCCTGTGCTATCCAGGCAGCCTTATCAGCTCCAGACTCCACACTATCCACCCCATGACTATAGTTTCGTTACTTGTGAGTGTTTGAGATGTTCTTTGGCTTAGAGGGTCTCCACTCCCCACCATCCCTTATATCTCTCAGGCTGTTTTTTTCTCGCAACCCTATTTCTCTCAGGCCCTGTTTTGGGGAGTTGCAAGTCATCTGTCACACAGTCCAGGGGCTGAGGAGGGGCGTCCAGACGGGGCTGGCCTTGGTGCCTGCTGTGGTGTGGTGGCACTGGCCCAGACAGGGGCAAGTAGTTCCTCTGACTGGCTGTAGAAAAAAAAGTCTTTTTTTTTTCTTCCATAAGGGCAATTATGAAATGAACATAAAGTGCCTTTATTTTTCATTAAGAAAATTGTAAAAATCTGTGTAGCATTGTGGAAAAATGTTTCTTTATATCAGTTTTTCACAGAAAATATTTTCATTTATTTTTCTTCAGTCAGTTGTACTGCTATTACACAATTTTAAAAGTTGTCTCATTTAACACCTGATACTTCTGTGAGGCTTATAGAAGTTGTATTTCTTTTTAATAAAGGAACTGGGGTAATTCTGGAACCTACAGAGGAGCATTCCTTAACTTATATCAGTAATTTAAGAATACTTACTATAAGATATAAAATGAATTATGCATTTCTTTCCAAGTGTTGGAATATGGCAGCATGGTTCTTGTTTTCAATTATTGTAAAAATAAATTTTCTACATTTAAATTTTCATATTTGTATATATCATACACCTTATCTAATTACTTCCATGTGTGTGCAAACTCACTCTTTCTGTATTTTGATAATATTTTGAGACAGGAGTTTCAAAATGATCCTTGAGTGATTTTTGTGAAATCAGCCTTTACTATTACTTACTTATTTTTCCAGTGAGTAGAAACACCTGCATGAATTTACCCAGACTTCAATAATGTGTATGCAGGTGTAAAACATGAACGTGTGTGCATGCTCAGGTTGGTGGTGTTATTTGTGAAGTTCCAGGTGTTCAGAAAACTTTCTAGTTTTGTAAATCCTGCCCTGAGGAATTACCTTTAGAGAACAAGCATGTTAGGGATACACTTTATATAGTTTTAGTTAATGTTTCATGTTTCATGTTAATGTTTCATGAATGGATTAAAATATTTGTAAACTATTACTGTACTGCATACCAAATTTTTTATGTTGTTGTAGACCTTATCCCACTCATATCCCACTCAATATTTTTAAAGGAGTGCACAATTAACAGAAAATCTGGAAAGTGTTAACTCATAAGGAGGGTATTATGCTCGAGCTTTTTGTCAGCTAGGCAGATAATTAACTGACTCAGTTTGGTACAAGTGGGAGATCAATAAAGAAAAAGAGGGAAAAAAGAACCTCAACAAAAATTGAGAAAAACTTCAGGTGAGGATTTGGTTTTTGAATGATAGAAGAGATGCACAATAGGTCATCTCATCTCAGACTGATATCAAGGGTAATTTTTAGGTTTTTATATGTGATGAGCATCTGTGATTCTTAACCAAACAATAAAATTTGGAAATCCTCTCAGAATGAAGAAATAGCTTACAAAGCTGTCAGTGTGTTGAGCTGGGGCACTCCAGGCATCAGAATAATATTGAGGTTAGAAATAGTTGTATGAAAGCAAGAGGTGTCTATGTCTAAGATTTATACATGTATGCCTTTCATTTTCATATGATCAAACAAAACCAGGGACTGTATAAGCAGAGCTGCATAGAACTACTTTTTATTATCAATGTAAAAATATGTTGGTGACCTCTCAATGATTTAAAAGAGAAAGGCTGCAAGACAAAAATATTAGTTTAAATTATTTTATAGGAGAAAGACAAAAATATGTTTAAAATTAAAGATGAACACTTAGAATGGGAATCATGTTACCTAACTTTAGGGGAGTGGTGAACAGAGCCACACAATGCCGTTGGATGCCCTAGCATACTCAGGACACCTGCACAGCTTTGGAAATGTTATGCAGGATTTATGGGAGGCCTTCACACTTCTGAGGGTGTAATTAGAAGCCAAATGGCATACCTGGTAGAATCAAATGTGCTTGCAGATACCCCTGCTGGGATAGCTTAATCCCTCCTTTGATGCCTAAGTGTTAGAAGTCTCAGTCTGACCTAGTCACTCTTAGGCTCCCTTCAGGGTCAATGGGGAGAAATTGAGATCTCCAGAGGTCAGCTCTTCTAATCCTAAAATAGGTCAGACGCATTTCCATCTGAAGCTATCTGTTTGTCTCCACTGATGATAACGAGATTCCTAGAGTGACTAACTCAGACGCTTAGATATGTAGAGCTCAATTCATTTCCCTGCCCTGCGCCCGAGCTCCCAGTGCCATGTGAAGTGCTCCAAGTCTCCTACCACTTCTACACTAGAAGGGTCCCTCCCTTGGTCCTGCCAGTCAGCCCCATGAAGTGGCCTTGGCTCTGGCAGGAGGCCAGGCAGAAAAGCCTGAGGCACCTGAAGTGGCTCTAGTTGCCTGTGTATCGACAACCCACCCAAGCCTGTGATATCTACTTTAGGGTAAGTCAAATCACTCTCTAGGCTCTATTGACTGTACTGACTAGATTTCCACTGATTTTAATAGTAGCTAACACCTAGCTCACATGTAAATACAGATTCATACGAAGCTGGTGAAGGGTCTGGAGCACATGTCGTATGAGGAGCGGCTGAGGGAACTGGGGTTGTTTAGTCTGGAGAAGAGGAGGCTGAGGGGAGACCTCATCACCCTCTACAACTACCTGAAAGGAGGTTGCAGAGAGCTGGGGATGAGTCTCTTTAACCAAGTAGTAAGTGATAGGACAAGATGTAATGGCCTCAAGTTGCACCAGGGAAGGTTTAGACTAGATATTAGGAAGCATTTCTTCACAGAACGGCTAGTTAGGCATTGGAATGGGCTGCCCAGGGCAGTGGTGGAGTCCCCATCCCTGGAGGTGTTCAAGAGGAGGGTGGACATGGCGCTTGGGCATATGGTATAGTTGGGATCTGTCAGTGCTAGGTTAATGGTTGGACTAGATGATCTTCAAGGTCCCTTCCAACCTAGATGATTCTGTGATTCTGTGATTCTGTGATATAGACATACATATGAGATCTTAATCTTATCTCTAACTAAACATTTAAGTGAAATTTATCCCAGTCCTAAGAGCTTATTTTAACAAAGATAACTATTTTATAGTCTTAACTCCTCACTCCAAACACAGTTTATGCCCCTGCTCAAGAGAGAGTGTCCAGACTAGAAGATGTTGCAATGACTTCTTGAAAAGATGGAAAGTGAGTGAGAACTGGTTGATGCCCAAAATTACCCTGGACTTCAAAATGGGAGCTTCTGTAGTTTGCTTTAGTTGTTTGGAGTCATACAATTTATTAAAACCATGTCCTTTCAGCAAGTTCTTGTCAAAGCTTCATGAGACTCTAGAACAACTATGCTAGCAAGCTGATCAGAGAGATTTTTATCTTTTCTTTTTGCCTTAAAGAACAAAGCTATCATGTCACTGAACACCTAAATTGAACTCCATTTAGGGCACTAGGGGACATAGGAGGAAAGGAAAGGGTCAAACTTTTAGCGATACTTGCACAAAGCAGTAGTGATGACGAGTTCTAGTTCCGAAAATAGTTTTCCTCAGGCTCAGGATGACTATTGCAGATTATGGAAGGTTGGATACCACACTGGGAGAAAAAAAATGTTGAGAAAGGTGTTAGCAGGGAAGAAGCATGCCTAGTGAAGAAGGTGGTGACCAGTCTGTTAGGACTTGTCTTAGCTGAAGCTGTACTGTGTCAGCAAGGCTGGGGTATTGGAAGCTACACAGTTCTGCTAAGTTTTATGCATTGTAAACTATGTAAAGTTGTCACGCTGGTATTGCTTACTGTTCATGCACTGAAAGGTAAATACAAGTAGAGGTTACCTCTAAAACCACATGAGGGCTTTAAGTGCTATAACTCTTCAAAATAAAGTAGCAAGCACCTCCTCCTCCGGCAAGGCATGTTAACTTAAGTAACTATACAAATAAGTCTTTTACATGTAGGCCATGATTTAGAAAAATCTTTGATCTAGTTAATACAAGCCACAGCTAATTGCAGCCACAGGCCTGACTGCAATAAATTACAGAATTATTAGTTTTACTTAGTTGTGTAGTACTGCTGAAGTCCAACGGGACCACTAAAGACTTCCCTGAATGCCTCTAAGACTGAAGAAAGAAATGGAAGCTTTTATTTCACTGTAGTTAGTTTGGGTTTTTTTCCAACTGCTCTGTGCTTTAAAAATGAAGTATTGTTCCTGAAAATAGTCTGTGGTAAGACCAAATTATCTTTTCCCCATGAGAGCTCCTGTGACAGGGTAATGGTTCCAGAGCTTCCACCAGTTCTTCCAGAATTTCTGTCACATTGTTTCCCTAAAAGGAGAACACATAAGAGGTCTAGAGGGCAGGTGAGACATACCACCCTTCACTAATAGGGGACACTAGTCCTGAAAATGGGTTTTGTTATTATGGTTCACCTTCAGGAGAAGAATTCTGCTTATGTGTGGAGAAAAAACCAAAGGCAAACTGATGATCTGGCCAGATAATCTCCTCACCAAATGATACAGTACCAAAAGATACTGAGGTACGATTATCCACTTTCCTTCCACTTCCACCAAAATACATTTACTCCACTTAAGAGTGGAAATTTACTTTGTTTTATAAGTCAAACTTTATAGGCCTCCGTGAAAGCTGAAGAATATAATACTACAAATATATCACATATTAGACATAAATTAATAAAAAATGAAAATAAAAATAATTTGCAAAACACTACTAGTCTACAAAACTTAGTCCAGTATTGTCCTAATACTGTATTTAACAAATGTGTCTAAATCATTGGGCCAGTTCACTGTTTTAGTTTGGCAGCATTATGGTCCCAAGAACCTTACCTTAACTCCAAGTTATTTGTTTTGCAGTGGCTTATGGACTGAAACAGAGCGAACACATATCATTCTAATTCAGTACTGTATAGCTAACGTGAATCTTAAAAGCCAAAATAGTAGCTGCAATGGCAACGACTTAGTCTCCTACAAATTAGATATCAGAAATATCAAGTGACATTCTACAGAAAGTCTGGCTTATGTGATTAGACAAGCTGTGATGGGAGCTCTGTTGGCAATGGTAGAAACAGAATCTACTTTTTTTTATGTTAGCAGTTGTATAAATCACTGATCTTCAGGATGCTCAGGGTAGAAGGACAATGTGACCTCCTACTACATACCCATGATGTCACCAGACATGTGCCTATGCTATGACCGAAACATTCATGACAGAACTGTGAACATTTCCTCCTATATGGTTAGATGTGTCCCTCTTCAAGTGCTTCCTGAGACTTCTGGGAGAGAAGGCAACATGGAGAAAGCAGGTCAAAATGGTCAATGCCCTGTGATCATAGAATCATAGAGTCATTCAGGTTGGAAAAGACTCTTTGGATCATCGAGTCCAACCATCAGCCCTACTCTACAAAGTTCTCCCCTACACCATATCCCCCAGCATCTCATCTAAATGACCCTTAAACACATCCAGGGATGGTGACTCCACCACATCCCTGGGCAGCCTATTCCACTGTCTGACCACTCTTTCTGTGAAATTGTTTTTCCTTAATGTCCAGTCTAAACCTCCCCTGTTGGAGTTTAAAGCCATTCTCTCTTGTTCTGTCACTAATTACCTGTGAGAAGAGACCAGCACCAACCTCTCTACAATGTCCTTTCAGGTAGCTGTAGAGAGTGATGAGGTTTCCCCTCAGCCTTCTCTTCCTCAAACTGAACAGTCCCAGCTCCTTCAATCGCTCCTCATAGGATTAGTTCTCCAGGCCCTTCACCAGCTTTGTTGCCCTCCTCTGCACTTGCTCCAGCACCTCGATATCTCTCTTGTATTGAGATATGGCAGGCTGGATTTGGCTTATTTTGAGTGATGGTAGGCTGGATTTGGCTTATTTGCCATTCTTTGGGTGTCTCTGCTCTAACCTACATCTACAAAGCTATCAATCACAGCTCTTTTAGATCCCTTGCTGCAAACCTTCTAATTCTCACCCTATATTTAGTAGAGGTTTATAAAGTTTATCACAAATGAATGTTAATTCATTTCAGATCCCTCATTTCAGAAGGGAGTGTATGGAATTGCATAGGAACACTGTCTGGTTTAATGCTGCAATACATGAAGAAAGTGAAACAGAATAAAATTCCAAAGGTAATCTTTAAATCAGGTGATTCCTAGTGTTTTAGTTTATTTCCTTATTGTCTTTATCTCCTTTGCAGAATCCTATGAGCAGATTTGGCAGAATACAGACATTATACTTTCAGTGACTAGTTGTGGCTACACTACCTGTTTTGCCATGTTACCTTGACAGTCTCAACTATGGGAGTCACCCATAAGCTTTCTCTGGGGAACTATGGCCAGGACAGAGTAAGATACTAGAACCCTGCTTTCAAAATGATGTGTTACATATTCATTGCCCCAGTGGCACAAACCATATAGACCAAATGATAAAATCAAACTAATCTAAAGGACCGTGTATCTTGGGCCTGATTTTTACTTTCAACTTGTACTGGTGGGGAGAAAAAGATTGTGCAACTCGTAGTTGGCTCGGTATAATATTGGATTGTATTCCACCCAACAGTCCTCAGCAGACAAGAAGTGCACTTGCAGGTAAATGCTTTTGCTCCAGCACACATCACACCCCCTAGGGCACAACACACAGTCACTCAGTGGGAATGATGCATGGCATGTCTGGTTGGCTTGCAGAAGCTGAGAAGGGATGAAACATACTTAGAACAGATGGTGTCTCTGGAAACTGCCAGCAGGTAACAAATCTCTACTGACCATACTGAGTTTTTTCAAAATCTTCTAATTTTTTCAAATTAGGTGGATTTTCATGGGGTTAAAAAAGGTCATATCCCTAACACCAGGACAGTTCTTGTCAAATGTCAAGTCAGTGCTTCAAAGTACAGAGCAGCTTGATCTTTTCAGTAAGCAGTCATGAATTTTAAAAACCTTACAACAGAAGCGTAACATATCTCCTCTAGCTACAGCAATGGTTCAATCCTTTTAATGGAAACTTTTCCAACAAATTCCAACCTGAGGCAGGACCTGACATTGGTTGAAGCTCAAACTTTCAATATTCTCGCACACAAAACATCTACAAGGGTAAATAATAAAAAATGCTCCTGTTAAAAAAAAAAAAACAAACAGAAAAGTCACTGTCATCTCATTTTCAGAGTTCTTGATTGTTCTCCATTTAGGATGTTAATAGGTTATTCTCCACTTAGGATGTTTTTAGGTTAATCTTGGATAACTTTGGAATTTTAAAGTTAGCAAGAATAATTTCTGATAGCAAGTATCAAATAAAGAAATTAAACCAATGATTTATTTAATTAAGAAGCAATATGTCTACCTACACCACCTGCAGAGCATGCTGTTTCCTAACTGAAATGTCTCTCTCTTATCTTTTCAAGGTTTTCATTTTATTGGCTGTTGGTTACATGACCTCTGGCAATAAAGTAATAGTATTATTTCCATCTGTCCACCTGGCTCAGTTTTGTAGTAACATGTTGAAGTTTGGGGGATTTTGGCCACAATTTAAATAATGACCTAATTGTTCATACAGTGTACACTAAATTTTGTATCTGTTTGGAAAAATGAGACAGAATTTAAATAATTGATCTTATTTTATTTCTTTTACTAGAAGTCAACATAACATCATAAGCACTTTATAGCATTTTTACTTTCTTATCTTAACAGAGGGGCTATAAAGATCAGAATAGGGATGAATTTATACCTTCCTTACTGTAAATTTCAGAACTATTCAGAGAAGAACCAAAGCTCCCAATTGATTCTGGATCACTACAAATTCAGAGCTACAATGATCCTTTAAAGATGATGTATCCCATCTTTGTTCCCCAAGGACAGTTGATTTATCTATGAACCAGTGGCAGGCAGATGACTGTGCAACATTTTATTAAAATTATTGGTGATGGAGACTCCACAGGCTCTAGAAGCAATAATTCCAGTGTTTCACCACCTCAACAATCAGCAAGTTTTTCCTTGTGGTTTATCTAAATCCGTTTATTAATACCCATTGATAAATTGAAGCACTGTGAGCCCTTAATCTACTAGCATGGACAAATATGCGGGTTTTTATTGTTTCCATTAATATGTTAGATAGAAGATAGTTCTGATAGTAGTAAAAGAGTTTGCAGGTTTTTTTTTTTTCACATCTCTTTCTTGGAAAAGAATATTTTCTTAGTAGGTTTGTGCTTTATAACTTTTGATCTATTAAACTGTTTGCACAGTCTAACTTTGATAAAAAATTGAAGAAAGTAATACACTTTTTTGTTAGGTGGCTACCCATAGTAGGTCAAACAACGATTCTGAATTCTGGGGACTAACTGGGTGCTTGTCATGCAAAAAGCACTCATCTTTCAATCAAGGCAAGGTCTCAGATACTTGTATAGCTAATCTGATAATATCGGGAAACAATGTATTGAGGTGAGAAATTTGGTTTGTGACACTACAATTATAACTGGTTTGGTTTCTCATTTTCACATTATTTGTTAATATAAAATAAGACTATTTAATTGAAGCATTATTTTTATTTCACATGCTTGCCATTTTCATTTTTTTGCCATTAAACACCTGCTGAATTTTCATGCCAATGGGGTTGCTCAGGTACTTGGAAAGTTTTCCTGGATGAAGCAATTTCTCATTGACAATTTGCATGAGTCTTATTGGCTTCTTAATTTATGAGCTATTACTATTGTGATTAGGTGACTCTGAGCTTCTTGGCAAAGTTAATCAAAGGGAACTATGTCTGTGGTCATAGAGAAAAGCTTATATATCCCTAGTGGAGTGTCCTCTAGTCTGATTTCTGACATCTTCCTGAAACAGGTCTTTATGTTTCAAGGAGGCATATTTTTTGCCCCTTAAACCTAAGAACTTCTACTTAAAATATGTTATTCTGGCCTAAAGCAATGTGTTTCGTATCCAGATGGAGAGCAAAAGGTCACTAAATTATCTATTTTCCACCTTCTTTCTTCAAAATACTCTGTGGCTTTGCACCTTAAACTGCTCTGTGAAATTGAGTTCTGACAAAAAACTGGAATATTAGCTTTTGAGGTTAATCGTACCATTTCTACCACTACACACTTTCCTAGATTGTGCAGTTCTTCAGGGAAGAATATCAGGAGTGGTATGAGGTGGGTTTTTTCCCCCTGAAGACAGGTAATGTTATTAAAGAGCAGACAAGTTGTCATACAAAGCAATGTAACTAGTGTAAGTAATCTGGTGGTGTCCTTTGAAGAACGGTCAGTCATAGATGCCTCAAAGGAATATGTACAAGTTTTGTCAGAAACAGAGGTGGTAAATTCTGCTTTGTCATGATCTAGAAGATTTAAGATCTGCATCATGAAGGTTAATATTTCTTCCAGAAGTTCATTGGCATGAGCTATGAAAACTCTGTCTGTTAGCAATACAAAAAGTTCAAGCTCCTTCCAAATGAAATTAAATTCTTGTCTTGAGCAACTTCTTTCAGGTACAATTTTCATTGGTTATGCACTTACTGTGGGTAAGAGTATTCTCTTGTACCAGTTTTGATTTTGACACAGTGGACAAAGTGTTTTCCAAATACAGGAAAATACATAGCTCTAAAGAGCTCACATACTCAGCTAATACAAGAGATGATAAACAAGGCATTGAAAACTTCTGTTGGATGAGCAGAAGTGAATCACTTTGCAAAGGTTGGAGTTATGTAAAAGGGGTGGAGACAAGGCCAATAAATTGTCTCAGAAAATGCAAAATTAATCATTATACTGGAAAACAGTAGAAATATGAAAAGTGATCTGCTGTCTGAGGTGAAGTTGCAGAAGTTAAACACCACTTGCTTGTTCTTTAAAGAATTAAATGGTTCCCTTATATGTATGCTCAGGAGAACTGGGAAGAGAATTACTACAGCTGACCAGAATGACTGTTTTGTATTTCCCCCAAATTTGTTATTATGTCCTTAAAACTGTGGTCAGCGGGAGATAATTTGACAACAGGAGTCTAATGCTCTACCAGAGATTCAGAAACCAGAGGATGATCATCTGTAACCAGCAGACAGCAGAGCTCCTGCAGGTTGACAGCAATGCAATTAAATATGAGAATCTAGTCCAGTTTCTCTGTGTGAGCAGTCTTTTCAAAAAATGTAACACAGTGATGGAAGGCAATAGTTTGCTTGTTTTCCCTTGATGATTCAAAGAGAAAAAAGAGTGATGGTGTCCTGGTTTAGCTAGGATAGGGTTAAGTTTCCCGTGCAGTGGGGGGAAGCTCTAGCCGGGTTATTCAATACCATGCTGATGCCACCTCCTGGTGCCCAAGTGCGGCAGCACGGGAGAGTCGGTGAACCCGTGTGTTATGCGAGCTCTCTGCTCTCACTGCTGTATCGGTAGATATCTTGCTCTGTTCATTGCTATTACTGTTATTGTTATTGTTGTTGTTTGTTTTGTTGCTGTTGCACTGTTGTATTAAACCTCTCCTTATCTCAGCCCCGGGGCTTTGTATTTCACTCCCTTTTTGGGGGAGGGGCAGCGGCTGTGTGGTTTTGAACCCCGGCAGGACCTAAACCACCACAGATGGGTTGAAAGACATAAGCGAAATAAGTAAATTCAAACCACCAGTATAACTACATTTAAGAATACATGTCGTGTTCTTACATCTCTGTGAGAAACCAGAAGTAATTAATTCAAGTAAAGTGTGGGAGTATCATAAATTATCCAACATTTCGCAACAGTAATTTTGCTTTCCATTGACAACAGATAACAAAGTTCTTGGCAGTGAGGCTTTTTATGTGGAATCAGGGTTGGGAGTATCTGATAAAAGGTTGAAAAATGTGTTTTAAGAGAATAGATTTCAGTTAACTAATGTGATGCTAAATGTTTCTTCACCAGCTTTTACATTACAGATTATGTGGAATGAGTCCCAAGTCAATGGAACATCACATGCCAAAGAGATCTATGACCACAAACCTTAGGAAAAGACCAAGTCAGAATAACAGTAACCAGGAATATGCTATATGTATTTTCCGAGCTTTCTTTAGCACATCAGATCTCATAGCTGACCTTGGTTTGAACAAGTGGTTGGATTACAGATATCCTGAAATCTCTTCTAACTTGAATGATCTAAGAACTGATGAGCCCAAAACATTCAAGAAATTTTCTTTTCATATATGCTACTTCACATCAGACAGAAATGTAGTCTTACATTACTTTGAAACGTCATCTTACAATAAGATTCAGATTGCAAATGATTAACTCATACCTGCTGTTTATTTTTTTAACTGATTGCAACTGTACATAATCATGTACAAAATATTGTGGATTATGACCAAGACCATCTGGACAATATTTTGCTTCCATATCACATACTCAACTAATATGCTTAGAATACAGTCTACTTATGTCATTGCATCTTTTAATTAATATTTCTGTTTATAAGGAGATCATAAATGAAGTATGAATGTTTCATTCTCTGTGAATGGTTCTCTGGGATGATGTAACCTAGTGAAAACTGAAAATATGGACAGCCAGACACTGTGCTGACTTTTATTCAGGTTTACTTGCATGCTGGCTGTTTCTGTAAAATTTCTATTGAGTACTACTTCTATCAGGTACTACTTCTCTGAAAGAACTTGGCAGGTACTACTTGCCACTCAAATATAACATCTTGGAGATTATTCTGAATTATTTATTGTAATACATTTAAACTCAAAATCCCAAACAATTGTCAGAAAAGTTGATTCCTCTTTCTTAGCTTCTTAAAATCCTACAACTCTAAAAAGTCTAGGAGAGCTATGATCCCTCTCAGCCTACAAATATAATTCCCTTTTCAGCATTATCTTACCTTATTGTCCTGTTGTGCCCCAAAAAAGTGCTGGTTCTGACTTCCATACTCACAGGGTACCTTGAAAGTATAGCTGATTTTGCTTTTGTTATTTCGCTTTTGTCATTGACCCTGTCTCTGCAGTCATTGATCCTAATTGGAGTTACAACTCGTTTCTTACAACAAAGATTTCAGCTTTTTTATTCCATGCCTTATTTCAATTCTTTACAGTGACATGGACATGTACAGCACCACTTTTTGACACCAGGGGACTACCCTAATTGCTGCTAACTGACACTTTAATCCTTCAAAAACTAAGTGAGTTTAGAGTTATTATATTACAGTTCCATTTATGTATTTAGAGAGTAAAATAAACAACTGCTACAAGAATTGTTGAGAAATGAAAGCAACCAGAGTAATGCATAATTTTAGTTCCTTAACTGCATAAATGACATATTGCCCAATTACTTTTAACACTGTCTGTCTTTAGAACTTCCCTTTTTATAATAACATTTAAAAAGAATAATCCAAAATGAAGAAGTAAGATATATATTAAAAATCAGAGAAAGCTGTGGTTCACCCTTGTGGCAGGCCTTTTCTGTGTGGGGAGTTGTTAGGAAATTAAATATTTTCTATGTGAAAGATGTTCCAGGCTCCTATTCGCTAAAATGTTCTTTTGATTATTTAATTTCTTTTTATGCAGCTCAGAAAAAAGTGCAGAAGTAGATATGTTTTCTTATATGAGTTTCTCTTCACAGCAACTACACTTGCAACAGAGCTGCTCCACTGGACATATTCTGGGGGAAAAATTATGTCTACATAAAGGGATTGCAAAGGAACCTGAGAAGCTTTTTTGATCCATCCTACTGCTGCTCTGAGGAGTGAAACTGGGAATCTCAAAAGTTTCCAGCAACTCTCAGCTCCAAAAACTCAACTTCTGGGGGCCCAGCAAGCCTTCAGATTTATGCTAGTGATTCTTGCGTGTGAATAGAAGTCAGCTTTGAAGGAAAACCCAAGTTATAGCTTGAGCTAACAGCAAAGGAGAAACAATCTTTATCAAGGTGTTGGTTTCATTGCTTTTCAGTGGCCTTAGTTCTGTTTTCATGTTATACAATATTCAATAACAAGTATTCAACTTCTAAAGGCATTTTCTATCACAATTCTGTGATATTCTATCACATAACTGGCACTAGTAAGATGCTAGTAAGGAGTAAAATGAGTCAGACAGCTTCCGCTATACTATGTGCTATAAGTGACACCTACCATTTTAGCAATATCTGTTTGTCTGCATTTTTATAGAAGTTTTCGGTGCTTAAGGGGAAAAATTGCTGGAAGCAAGAGTTGCCTTTTATAGGCTTTAAAAAAAACCACAAAACACGAAATACCCCAACACATACACACACAAAGCAGAGTGAGAAAGAAGAAAATACCATACATAGGAAGAAAAACCTGAAATGCAATAGGTTCATATGATTAAATAAGAGAGCATTAGATAACTCTTCCCTGGAGAGTCCCCGGGCCCTGAAAGCACCAATAAATCCTGAATTCTGTTCTGCACTTTTTTGTTACAGCTTTCTTGGAAGGCTGATGACTCTGCTTTATTCCTACTGCAGAATAATTTCAGTCTGAGTGCTAAAGGTGCTTGAACAGAATGGTGAAACTGTAGCTTGAAATTCCCTTAGGGAGAAGAAGGAAATGAGCTGGGCTTATACTTTTCCGGGAAGTTTGCTACAACCAGCAGACTATTGTATAAAAGAAAACCATGGATATCTCACTCCATTTTAAAAATATTTATATATACTTTTTATATATATTAATAATATATTATACAGTTCTATATTTAATATATTCAAAATTGACTAAGTTCAGTTCGGTTCTTGAAAGGAATGGACCAACCCCTTGTTGAAGGCATTCACAGCCGTGAATATTAAATGGACAGAAGTGCTTCTTCCTTGAACTGCAGGACTTGTCTGTATCAACATAATCCCTAACATCATCCTGGCTTTACACAGTCATTTTGAATTAACATTCTTCTGTCTCAGGATACTGGATGTTTGGGCTTTTATTCTGAGCTAACTTTCTCCATCTATACCAAGTTCTGTGGCAAAGTCTCTAAGGTAAGCTTCCATCTTTGTACATTGCACATTCAATACTGTAGCATCTGACCTAGAAAGCTCTTTGTTCTTTAATAGATCTAAGGGAACTTGGAAGATTATCCACAGGGATATGAACAGGAGAGGAATGGGAATAAAATTAGTTACGGCTGTGTCTGGTTCCTGTATAACACTGCAATATGTGAAGTGTTGAACTGGAATACATGGAACAGCCTCACCTGTGTCTATAACTGATATCTATTGAATTGTTTGAGACTGAACTCATATTAAAGAAAACCATTTGATCTTCTCCTCTTTTGTAGCACCTTTATACATGTCCAAAGACTAAAGCAACCAGGAGGTTGCCCTGGGCTGAGAACCAATCAGGGTCTGCAACAGAGTCTTGCAGAGAACACAACAACCCCATGTAACGCTAGAGGCTTGGGGAAGAGTGACTGGAAAGCTGCCTGGAGGAAAAGGACCTGGGGGTGTTGGTCAACAGCCAGCTGAATGTGAGCCAGCAGAGTACCCAGGTGGCCAAGAAAGCCAATAACATCCTGATTTCTATCAAAAAAATTGTGGCCAGCAGGACTAGGGAAGTGATCGTCCCCCTGTACTCGGCACTGGTGAGGCCGCACCTCAAATACTGTGTTCAGTTTTGGGCTCCTCACTACAAGAAAGACATTGAGGTGCTGGAGCATGTCCAAAGGTCAATGAAGCTGGTGAAGGGTCTAGAGCACAAGTCTTGTGAGGAGCGGATGAAGGAAATGGGTTTGTTTAGCCTGGAGAAAAGGAGGCTCAGGAGAGCTCTCTACAACTACCTGAAAGGAGGTTGTAGAGAAGTGGGTGTGGGTCTCTTTTCCCAAGTAACAAGTGATAGGACAAGAGGTAATGGCCTCAAGTTGCACCAGGGGAGGTTTAGATTGGATATGAGGAAAAATTTCTTCACCAAAAGGGTTGTCAAGAACTGGAACAGGCTGCCCAGGAAAGTGGTTGAGTGGCCATCCCTGGAGATATTTAAAAGACATGTAGATGTGGTGCTTAGGAACATGGTTTAGTAGTGGACTTCGCAGTGCTAAGTTAGTGGTTGGACTTGATGATCTTAAAGGCTTTTTCCAAACTAAATGATTCTATGATTCTATGAAAGGAAATTGTTCTGTAACTATCACTCCTAATTTTATCACATATCTAGTTGGGGAAGGGTAGAGGGACTAACCTGAATCATCCTCAAAGAACAGTTTCTTTATGAGAACAGATAGAATAAAATGCAAGAAGAGAAAGCCAACAGTCATGTGTTTGCAAGGTTAGAAACTTAACGTTTGGTTTTCTGTACCACTTCAGAAGAGAGATTCCGTTGACTCATCTGACATCCCTCTGGAAGGAACTTTGCATAGTCAGAAATACTATTTTGCAGATGCTGAGGCATCATTTCTTTTTTGCCTGGGACAGCTTTGCTTGCTGGCCAAATGGAAGATGCTATGGTTAAATGGAAACATGGCTTTGTTCACCTATTTCTCAGGGATCCCCAAGTCAAAGCAGAGCTTTTTGGCAGACTGCCATTTGTTTCATAATTTTGCTTCACAATGATAAGAGAACTCTTGCTGAACAAAGCACTTCTGGCTGTCTAACTGACTGACTGACTAGCTGCCTGTTGTTCCTCACAGGGTAACAGACTTTGTGATAGGGCAATGGTGTTGCTTTTCTCCCCAGCAAGACAAATTATTTTCAAGGAAGAGCTAATACCTGTGCTGCAATATTTATCTCTTTGTGGTTCCTTAACTGTGTCCAAAAGTAAGCACCTTCACATTACTGAGAAGGCTTCTAGCCCCACCTATCGTCAGCATTGCTTGATGCTTCTTTTTGTAAATGCAGTCAGATGCTTATAATTTAGCCAGGGTTTCCCTTGGGTTGAAGTTCCCTGTGCTGGGTGACTGCTCAGGTTGATTATCTTTTCTTTTAAATTTCATCCAAAATATTTCATCTATTTTAGTGATTCAGACTATAGAAAAATATTTGGGTTTAATGATAGTGAAAGAAAAAGTTCTAGCTTCTCTCTGCCTCAGAACCAGGATGTAAGATTTGGCAGAGCAGTAGCTGCTTTGGCAATCATTCAGCCAACACTACTGTTGAGCTGAAGCTGCAAACAGAGACACAGGGATGTATTGTACTATATAAAAATTCTATTTTTCTCACTTGTTGTAATAGCAGCATTGAGATATATTAAACTGGGTATGCCAAGTCATTTGATAATTTTCTGTTTGATCTCTGTGCCACAGGTCTTTATCTTTATTGGGATAGGATAACTGGGCTGACTGGACTCTTTCATGCATCATGTGAGGATAACTGGACTCTCTCATCTCTTGAGGCTTTTTTGAGAGTGCATCTATTTCTGGAGGAGAGGAGAGGAGAGGAGAGGAGAGGAGAGGAGAGGAGAGGAGAGGAGAGGAGAGGAGAGGAGAGGAGAGGAGAGGAGAGGAGAGGAGAGGAGAGGAGAGGAGAGGAGAGGGGAGGGGAGGGGAGGGGAGGGGAGGGGAGGGGAGGGGAGGGGAGGGGAGGGGAGGGGAGGGGAGGGGAGGGGGAGGGAGAGGAGAGAGGGAGAGGGAGAGGGAGAGGAGAGAGGGAGAGGAGAGGGGGATATCGTTCCATTCTCCAGCATAAACATAGGCATAATGGGGAAAATTTTAATCCTGGTATTTCCTCAGCTTTTAATAATTGATTTGCAAAGTTAATTATGTGCTTTCCGTGTGTTTTCTGTATGAGTTCTGTGCAGAAAAACCTAGAGCATCACAGGAACACGCACATGAAAGGACAGCAGCCCCATGGACCTCATAGCTTAACAAGGCCTGGAGCAGTGCAGTGACTGATGAAAAGGAGGGGAAATGCCTGTATTAAGGGAAGAAAAGTGGAGCATTCAGCTTTAGGGCATGATAGATTTTCTGTCAAGGGTAAATCAGATAAAAATTTTTACTCCCTATATAATTTCTTTAACAGTTAAATTTCTTTCAATTGTGGATTAATATGAAAAATGTCATTAAAGTATTTAAGAAAGCAGCTTCAACAGATAGCAGTGACTGCTTAGGTACAGATGCACTGCTAATAAACTGGTGTGAGGCAGCTGCAAGGTAAATTTTGGAGGTTCAAACAGGAAGATACACAGTTGATCTGGGCACCTATTCAATCAACTCTGAAGGAGTGCTTCACCGAAAGCAGACCTGCTCTCTAGAGGATGCTGTGGCTTACTCATAGCTCCTGTCTGCTCCATACTTTTCCATACTAAACCTCTCAAACAGGAGCTTTGATCTGTCTACCTCGTTGGAGCAGGTTTCTTCCATGACCTATTTAGTTATCTCTAAAAGACTACATGCCCTTAATGAAATCAGCTGCACTTCCTGCTCCGGACCTGACTGAATGTGGAAACCTTCCACAAGTATCAGAGGATTTTCTTTTTTTCCTAAAGGCAAAATGACTCTGCACTTCAGAGAAAACATTGCTGATAGGCAGAGTGCTATCATTTTGTGCAGAGCATCAGAGAAGTTGTCACAAAGCCACTGTGTTTTCTTGCTGTCTGAAAATGTTTGAATTGTAGCATTGAAAATGCTGTCATTTTCACCATATATATGGTGAAATGCTTTTCTGTGTGAACATATATGTATACAAACAATTGTTTTTACATTTACGATACCATATTCATCCTGTCACCTTATGTTAGAAAGCAAAATTCCAACCAATTTTCTCTATTTTTTTACTTTTCACACTTGCTTCTTTTTTACTCCTCTAAACCTCTGATATTTCCTTGCTCCCAATTTTTCTTACTTGTGGCGTTCAAATATGTGCTAGGCAGGTAAACATGTGCTTGTCCTCCCAGTATGGGACAAGTGCTGGTTAGAAGACTGAGCACAGAGCTCATGCTGTGAGATTTTGGTCACGTCTACAACGTGCAGTGGGGAAACAAAGTAGAAATTCCCAAGGCAAGCAATGGAGTAATGTGGCTTCTTGCTCTGGAGTAAGATTTATTGCCTTGTCTACAACTGCGTGTTGTAGGGTGGCGTTAGTCATCCAGTGGAAAAACTACAAGTGTTGCTGAAATTGCAACTTTATAATTATGCCCATCACCCCAAACACTGAAATGTGTTTAACAAAAGTTTGCTTAAAATGAAAACTAGGGAAGAAACATTTTGATTCAGACTAACAGTGTTGATATTTTCTGTTTTCAAATTACTATTCCTTACCAAGTTTTCATTTCATATGATTCAAATTAGTCAAAATCAGAATGAAACTTCTAATTTCTGGTGAAACACAATATTTTCATTCACCCAATATATTGTTTTCTGATTGTTATTTTGCACACAAGGTATATTTTATGTGTGGATTTATTTATTACTTTCATTCTACTTTAGAACACAAAGTATTTTCTCAGTCCGGGGCTCAAAATGAAAAAAACTTGTATTAGCAGGGTAGTAACTGTACTTTTCATTTTGCAGTTCATTTCTGTTCCAAAATGACACAAAAAGAAGAGGTGTCTGGGGATTATCTGAGTGCCTAGGAGTCTGTGAGGGCAAAGATTTTTGCTTTGTCTGGGACTAGGACAGCAGCTGTGGTATGGTACTAGCAGGGGGTTGTTAGATCTCACACTTTAAGCATGAAATTCACTTTTCTGGTCCAGAAAAGAGTAGAACCTGGTATGTCGCTCTACCCCATTCTCTGGACTCCACACACATGGTGTGAAGGAGAATCAGGGGATGTGCCTTTGAGCTTAGTGTGCCCAAGTCACATCTGCAGGGAGCTCTGTGTACAGGTGCAACTGCAGGTCCTCTTGCAGCAGCACACCTCTGGTGCAGAGGTGTGCAAGACTCACAGATTTACATCCTGTATTATCCTGCCACTTGCTGCCCTAGTCCTTCCTCCCCTCTTGCTATAACTAATTCACAGGGGCTGAACATCTGTCCTTCTTTGTGGCCTCACATGCAAGTCACAGCTGGCTGGTGAGTCCCTGTGGTCCCCTGACCAGGTGAGGGAGGCACATCAAAGTGCCAGAGCAGACAAGAAGCCGAAATGGAGCCCTGAGGCAGTGGGGAGCATGAAGGAGATCTGCCACCTCTGCTGAGTGTCATTGTCTGTGTCCTGACCTGGATCTGCTTCTCCACAGGTGCCATGGTGTAGCTTCCTAGTAGAGGGGTATAAATCATCACGACGTCTGCACTCATGTCCTCCTAAGCTACTGGCTCCTGATGTGCTCTGCATCACAAGCTTATCCTGGGGGATTACAACAGGCTTGCAGAACTACCCCTCTGATACCAGTGCCTGTGTCGGACTGCCTGAGACTGCACTTCTATATTGTCACTTCAACATAGAGAGTTTTCAGTGCTATAGCTCTGCTCCCTGATTCTGTTTCCCCCCTCCTTCTGCCACTACCAAAATCCATAGGATTTTTAATGCTACACAAACTTATTTTTTCCCACCTCAAATTTTATAGGTTTTGGTATCAGAGGCTTAGAAAAGCCTGGCTGTCAAGCTCAGCTTGATCTTTCACACATTAATAGAGGAGGTTTGCCTCTGTGTTCAAAACCAAGCGAGTACCCTTCCCTGTCATTTCTCTTTCTGTTTGTTTAGTCTCTGAACTGTCTGAACAGTCTAAAGTCCTGCCTATACAAAACCATGGTTGTTACACAGCACTTCATTGATCATTCATTGATCTACTCTGTTGGTTCTACAAAAGAGAAGGATGTCATTCCCTCCCTACTTCCCTCCCCACTGCTGGTTAGCGCACTGGGACACATGGATCAGTAGATGTGCTCCATTTCACCTTAAAACCACTTTCAGCTTTGGGGACAGAAGTTAGGTCTCTGTATTTCCCATTTCCAGCACAGACTAGTGCTACCCCTGTCATACACTACAGTATGGAGTAATGGTTGGGTCTGACAACTCAAGATGAAGGGGGAGGCTGCTTGAAAGTGAAGAGTGGACCTGTTTTTTGCTTGGGATTTGGCACTACTGGCCTGATGTCAAATGTACTTTTACTGTGCATACAAAGACATACACTAAAGAATCTTTACTTTAGAAGAGAAATGAAGTTGTTTAGCCTGGAGAAGGGAAGGATCTGGGAAGACCTTACTGTGGCCTTTCAATATATAAAGGGGGCTTATAAGAAAGATGAAGAGAAACTTTTTACCATGTCCTGTAGTGACAGGACAAGGGGTAACAGTTTTAAACTGAAAGAGGGTGGGTTTAGATTAGATATAAGGAAGACATTCTTCACTGTGAGGGTGGTGAGGCACTGGCACAGGTTGCCCAGAGAAGCTGTGGCTGCTCCCTCCCCGGCAGTGTTCAAGGCCAGGTTGGACGGGGCTTTGAGTAACCTGGTCTAGTGGAAGGTGTCCCTGCCCATGGCAGGCGGGGTGGGAACTAGATAATCTTTAAGCTCTCTTCCAACCCAAGCCATTCTATGATTCTGTGATCTTAAAAACCCACTTAGTTAACCTCTGTAGCACACCTGGGAAGAGGGTTATTATTGTTTCTAATTCTTTGCAGCAATCCAGGAAGAGAAATGGTACCTAGACTTTCTGATTTCCAGGTCTACTATAATCTGTCACCTTTCTTACTTTAGGGTGCCCAGTGCCTTCAGCTGGCACAACTGAAGTCTGACTTTCTGTGAGGTTTAATCAAATATGGGCTTTGCATATCAAGGGGGAAGTGTGGGAGAAAAATGTCTGAAGATTTATGTGAATGTATTGGAAGACAAAAAATTACTCAAAGAAGGTAAAACCTATTGCAAACAACCAGAGAAGTCACAGTTACCTCTCATTTACACACCCATGGTTTTACAGTTATGTTTCTAGAGTTTGTTTTGGTTTTTGTCACTAACACAGACTGCTTTGGAATTAAGGGTGTAATAAGTCCTGGTCTTGGTTTGCTGGCAGATTTGCATTGGGGAACCTAACTTCTGCTATTGATTGCTCCAGTTAGCCTTTATTTTCAAGCTAAATATTATAAAGGTTCTTCAGCACAGCTGAACTATAGCAGCATTTTCAGGATGCCTGTCAGATAAAAATCCCTTAAGATCACTGAAACTTTCCTTCAAAACACAGTCATAGTTAGTCCTGGGAGATATGCTGTCTACAGGGAGTTGTCTGCCTCTGAAAACAGACCTGCTCCACTACTGGAGTGACTGTTAAGTCAGCTGTGTCATGTAATTATTTACATAGAACATCTTTCACATAAACTATTCCAGGATACTCTGCAGAATTAAATATTACAATTATGTATAAGGAAGCTCTGCTGTCAGACGGTCTTGTGAACCAGGCATTGATGTCATATTTAGCCAAGTTCCAGAGTCCAAAGATAATCAATATGAAAGCAAGTCAAAAACATAAACAGGGTGGAGGTTTGGTATATGCTTACAAGCTGGAAAGTTGCATGTTTTCTAAACCCAGTGTTACAAAATAAAGATGTAATTTGTTGCCAACAAGTTTTTCCAGTATACATTCCAGATCATCACTAATTTCTATAGGTCTTGTTCTCTTGTTTCAGTGCAGTTCTCTCTTCCATCTGTCAGTAAAATCACAATACTCCACTGCTTAAAAATTCTTCTTACATTTGGTTACCTCTTCGCCTTCCCTTCTCTTACTTCCCCTATTAAGTTCCAGTTCCTTTCCATTGACTGCAAAGCTCTGTTGTGTTCACAGCTCTCAGCTCTTATTCATGTCCAGCTACTCAAGTCTGTTTACTAGACAACTTTTTTGTAGTGTTCTCATAGTTTTGCTGTTGTGCCATTCCCTGTAATGCTTTTTAGGATAACTGAAATTACTTACTAGGTAGGGCTAACTGGTTTCAAAAATGCTTTTCTGTGAAGCATCCTTAATAACCAGCATCCTGGAAAATGCATTCCAAATGAGGAAAGCTCTGTAGCTTGCAAATTTGCCTTCAAACCAAGAATTCAGGCAGTCTAACTTCAGGTATCAAACCTCGGCAGTAGAATTAAGGTCCTCTCCCCTCTGTACAGCAAATTAAATTTTCGGGGGGTGCTTCTGAATCTCCAGAGATTCCATTGGGAAATGATATGAATTTGAAGACCTAAAATTGCATTTGAGTAATCCCCTATAGTTCCTATGCACTTCCACAAGAGAGAATACGTTTACAGTCTAAGGGAAGTTTTGGTGTCTGAGTAAGAACATGACAGAGACCCTAGTTCTGCTCATGGCTGTCATACCCTGTTCATTTGGCCTCCTGTTCCTTGAATTTCCTATGAGCACGATAGCGATTTAGAAATGTGTTGTAAAAATAAATTCATTAATGTATGTGAATGATCAGGTTCTAGAGTGCAAGGAGTCATAAATCATCTAAACTGATAGCCAATGATTGATTTAGAGACTGAAATCAAAGACTGTCCTGCCAGTTGTAATATTACCTCCTTTTAATTAGTACTGTTGAAGGAGCAGGGTGCAGTAGTGTGGAGAATTTTAAGGGACCACTTAAGGTACTGAATACTCAAAATCAGGTAAAAAAGCAGAGAGGTTTCATTAAAATCTGACATGCTTGCTGTAACTATATATAACAAGAGATTCATAATTAAAAATGTGTGACTGTTTTTCCAGTGTGACAGCATTATAATGACCAACACAAGAGCCACCGTCATCTAACAGCAGTTATACCCTAAGCATAGTATTTGCAAAAAAGAAGCAATGTCAAATACAAAAGAAATCAAAAAAATTTCATACAGTTCTGTACAAAATAATTAATAAACTGATCAGAAGATTATCATTAGGTAGACTAAATTTAGAAGAAACAATACAACCACCATCCAAGACTAAGGAAAAGTAAAAGATTTCGGGTTTCACCCTATCTTTAAAAAATAACTGCTTCTTACTCTTTAATTTTCTTTCTCTTCCTGGAAGGACATTGAATTATTTCTCCAATTAAAGACCCATCAGTGAGATGGGTGAAGGTGTCCTACAGGCTTTTTAAAATAAGAATGTTTTTGGAAGGGTTTAATGGGTACACCTAACAGGACGTTATTTGCCTCACCTGCTCTGAAACTGTAGATTGAGCCTTTTGTATAAGCTTAGTGTCACCTCTGTGAAGGAAACATAAAACTCTACTGAAGAGTATATATTGTTCATCTTCGGGATTGCATAGCATTTCTGGAAATGTCAATGCATTTTTGAAGGCATTAAAGAGGTCTGGCAGTTCTTCAAGAAAACACTACTAAAGGCAGAAACACAGACTGTCACAATGCAGAAGGATAAAAAATGTAGTAAGAGATCAGGTTAGTTAAACTGTGAACTCTTCATTGACATCAAGCCAAAAAAGAGAGAATAAAGAAAGTGGAAAGTAGATCAGATCACGAAGTGTGGATATAAAAAGACAAACTAAGTAGGAACAACATCAGAAGGACAAAGCATAAGTGAAATGTAGTTGTGAGGAAACATCAGTGATGATAAGAAATCCTCAGTGCCTTCAATCAGTATATTAGAAACAAGAGGAAGACCAAAGCCCATACTTTCCTGCTAACTAATGGACAGGAAAAGTGAATAAGAAAGGGCATCAAGAAGGCAATTTGTATGTGTTTTTGAGCCTGTCTTCACCAAAAAGGTCAATTGTGACCTAATACAACTATGGCAAAAAACAAAGGGGTAAGGTCTCAGACTGGAATATGGAAAGAACAAATTAGAGAGTAAATTAGGTAAATTAAATGTTTTCAACTCAGGTGAGTCCAACAGACATTATCTTAAGATGCATGAAGACCTGATGGAAGGAAGCGTCTTGGAACCATTCAAAAATTAATGCCTTTGGGGACCTGTCTTTAGTAAAGGGAGGAAAAAAAAGGATCCAAGAGATCATACAGTAACTGTTCTATACTCAGTTTAATTTCAATCCCTGGGAAAAAAATCTAGCAGAAACTGAAATGATTAGAAGCTTTGGAAAAATAGTTAGGGGATTGGTAGCAGAAGCAGACTTGGATTTCTTCAGAGCAAAACACGTCAGACCAGTATAATTTTCGTCTGTGTCAGTGTAGCTGGCTTTTAGATAGAGGAAAAAAAAAAATCAAATATTTAGGCTTCTGTATGATGATTGTCTAAGAAAGCTAATATTTGTCTCCTATTACAGAAACCGACAGACCTAACAGATTGATGTGTTTGTTTATAGCTAATTTATGCAGTTCTTTGAAAAGCAGCTGCCCGTCCATTTGATTTTCTTGGACTTTCAATGTTGCACACAGAGAAAAAAAACACACTATCAATTTGGACTAATAAAAGTGGTGATCTGAAGACTGAAAGGATTTAAAGAACTAAACCCACATTTCAAAACAATTACAGGCAATGGGACTGAGCCTAGCTTTATGGGGTGTACAACAGGTGAAGAAGCTCAGGATTGGGCTTGAGAAATACTGAACATGCTGCCAAAATCACATTATTTTACAGTAGATTCTCTCACTTTAAAGTAATGGGAACCAAGCCTGCACTGCTTACTGAAATAAACACATAACAACAAATCAGAAGCTAAAAGCAAAAGCTCAGGATTTTTTATTGATATCATTGACCACACCAAAATATGGACCCCAATATATGAGTGCTTCAAACAATAGACAGCTAAATACGAAGACTTCAATGAGCATGCAACTGAAAATAAAAAATGTATGAGTGTTAGTTTCTGCAAGGCAAATGAAGAAGTTGTCTTAAAATAGAACTGAAAAATTAACTGGGCCAGAAAAAAAAATAATTTTTCCTTTGAAAAAACAAAACTTCCTTAGTATCTCACTTGCCTGGATTCAAGATGCACATTTTTGCCCTTTAAGGCCATTTCCTTTTTTAAGCCTTATTGCTTGCTGTTACCATGGCTACCGATCATGAACTGAAATCACTATGTAATATAGTTTATTTCCAGACATATTTGTGCTAAGGCTCTAGCAGTCAGTTTTGAGCAATTAAAGGAGACAGGCTCTAAGGTGGACTTGGCAAAAGCCTCTAACCCTATGGGTGGTAAAAGCTGCTGGGATTTATGGTCTGCTTTGTTTTGACTTACAAGGTGTATTAGTATATACAGTGTCATTACAGATTTAGCCTAACGCGTAGTAAGTCAGTCTTGTTATAAATATCATCAATTCATGGAGTTAAATTTGCTACTTGTGAAGACAAAGGGCAGAAAGCCAATCCCCCCACTCTTGAAATACTCACATCCCCCCCAGTCCTGAAAAAATTACCTCTTCTGCTTCCTAATTCCCAAGTCCATGTTTGTTTGAGCGGAACTCCTTCATCTATTTTGGCATGTGAGCAGAGTATTTTCTGCTTCCTCAAATATTAAATCTAACTTACAACACAAGTTGCGCCTTTCGTAATAGGCCAATAGGAAACCTAGAAACAACAGGAACCAGTGCCCTGGCAGACAAGTAATTTTCATGTTTGGAGGAGGCAGGATTTTGTTTTTAATTGCAATTATTTCATATTACACAGGTCTAAGCTATATCACTTTTATTTAGTATGTTGTTTGCAATGACGTAGGTAGAAACAGGTTCAATTTGAAATGGGAAAGTCATCATTACTTAGTGCTGTCCTATGACATTATTATTTAGTGCTGCCCTGTGACTTAAAAGACCATCATAATTTTCTTGTTTGCCTTTGTGTTGGTGATAACAGTTCTATGCAAAAGGATTCACAGAAGATCACCTTGTGCTCTGCTCCAAAGATAAGCATAGTCAGGCTGAAATAAGTCTGCTCTGGGAATGGTATTGCTCCCCATTGCTCTCTTATATCCCTTTAGTTTATTCCCTTAACCTGGGATTAGTAGACGTGGCTTCTAGGTTCCTTTTTTTTTTGTGAGTGTGTGCAATCCTCAGTCACTCCCTTAAAGTCAAGTTCAGACTGACTGTGGTGTTTCCTACTGACTATTTTAGGCATTATTCTAAGCAAGAACTAGGCTTTTTAGATTATTATTCAGGGAAGAGGTGTCCTTCCATGAGCTGTGTAGAGTGGTTGTGTACTTAAACCAGGTAGCCTGGATCCCTGCTCTGATAATAAAGCCATACACTTTGGGCACTGCAACACCTGATTTATACACTTAATCTAGCAATCTGGATTTTGTTCCAAATGCTCAGCTAAATGTAAGTACAACATGACAGCTTCAGTAGGTCAAATGATTACTGTCCAAGCAAGCCTAACTGAGGAATGACTCTGATCTCTTTCATTCCTTAGTCTGCTGGCTTTGTGGTAACTTCAGAAGTGATCTGGCTGGTGATATCACTTGAGTTTTAGGAGAGCCATCAGTACATCTTGTTGTTGCCTTAGCTTCAGGGCTCTTCTGACTTTCAACTATATTCCCCCAAAACACCTGAGAACTGTTTTGAAAGTTTCATTAGGATGGCCTTTCTTGGTTTCTTTTTCAAGTCTTTGTCTCCTGTTGCTGGGATAATTTATGACGCTTTATTGTATTCTATCAGTTTTTCTGTTTATGACAGTGAAGTGCTGTGTAGTGTCGTGACTGCCTTTGGAGAAGAACTGCGAGAACTGAAACCACTGTGTCTAATTCAGTGACATTATCCTGGCTGTGACTCATGTGCTTTAGGTTGGAATGTGGAATAGTGCTACTATGTTGGCATTAGGAAGCAGGACAAGGAACTGCTGCTTTAGGAGGCTTCCTATGTTGCTTCCATATCCATCTCAATGTGTGCATGTTTGGTTCCCATAGTAAGTACAGAAATCTCATGACTTCAGTACTTGAAAGGCAGACAGATTTCAGACTACTACTGTACCCCATCCTTCTAGGGGCAATCTTGCAAACTAGTTATCTATGCAATACTGAACTGTTACATCACCTTAAGGATGGGGATGTATACTGGTACAAGTTACCTATGGAAGCACTGCACTCCAAGAAAGGTGTGTAAGGCTGAGATCTGTTAAGCAGCTGAATTGATTTACTGTCTCAGTGTCTCTGAGACAGTTACTCAACTCCCTACATAGATCTCTCTTTTCATCCTCCATCTCTTCTGGACCCGTGCTGTCATTTTGCTTTGCTGCACTGGCTCTGACCCTCAGCAGGTGAAACCTCTGTGAATTGTTTGGATTTGTTCACCCAGGAGTAGGCGTTTTCTTCTGGTTTAGTTTTCTGCCAGACTAAGTCAAAATGGCGCATGGAAAGGGCTCACAAATGCTGAGGTCAGAACAATACAAGTAGTGGGAACATAAGGGTAGATGTGTGAGGGGATGAGACCCTATAGGAAGATTACAGTCAGCTTGGCTCCCTGCATTTTGAATAGGCAGCTGTTGGGCCCATATTAAGAATATCAAACTTTTTTTCTGTGAATCACATCTCAGTCCTTCACTCAGAACATGATGATATTCCCTAAGTATTTTCACTTACACTGACTGCAGTTCTCCTGGGAAACAGGCCACCCGAAGAGGACTTATTTAACTTCTTCAAGCAGTCCACAGAGAACTGCTGGAAATCCAAGTTAATTTAGCTTGTCCTTCCTCTGTTCTGAAACTCCAGTACCACTCACTGTCATAGGTGAATCCTCTTGCCTCTGTGAACCTTCTTCTCTGTTCCTCTGTGCTGTGATCACAACAGGTATTTCCAAACTGGTTATAAAAGCATCTATTTTTGCATATGCAGGCATCCTTGCTCTGCAGTTTTCCTAAAACAGTAGGAAGTCTGTTTTCAAGTGTCACCTACACAGTTCTCTGCATGTCTTTTTCTGTTCCTGAGGGCTTTTACAAGCCTCATTTTGTATGTTTTCTCTCCTGGAAAGCAACGCTGACATAAGATTAGATGGCTTTCTACAGATCCAGTGGAGGGAAAATGGACAACCCTCCTAAATGACTGATGCCATTCTCAACTTGCTGGTAAGAGGTCTGCAGAGGGCCTCCTGGTGCATTTGGAAACTTGTTGCTATCACACCTGACTGCCTGCCCACCTACCCATCTCCTGTGACCTGCTGTGCATGTAGTCAGAACTGAAATTAACTCAATGCTTTGACTGAAATGACACCGGACCAAACGCTATCTTCTCTACCCTCACATGAGTCTAAAGCAACTTTAGCAAACAAAAAGCGCACTCTTATTCTAGCTGATAAACAGTAAAATTCTCATCCTTCATTGAAAACAGCATGTTATGTGTCCAAAGAACCTTTTATAACAGCTATGAAGGAATCAGCTAATCCCACACACTAGAGAATTTAGTTATAGTAAAGGAGGTTCCTGCGTTTCTAATTACCTCATAACTATGTAGTCAAGTTCAGTTAAGTCTGGGGCTATCTATCCTGCCAAAACAGGGAGTAAAAAATAATTTCTCTGCTTTTGTTTTCCTTCAGTCATTTTGACATTGCAGTTTTAAAGCTAATTACCTGATGACAGAGATCAAAGGCAAATCAGTAGTTGCTTTCCAGATGCAGCTTTTGATAATGCTCTTTTGTATATTCTTCTCTGATTAAAAATATTTGGTTATCTAAAGAGAAAGCTATGGGAATGCGTGGGGAGTTGAAAGGTATTCTGACACAGAATTTTTTTGTTCATGTAGATTGAAGATAATTATGGAAAATAACGTCTTTTATTTTATAGAAAAGATCCTAGACTGAGTGCAGATAATGTATCGTTAAAGCCTGTATAGGTAACTGTCAGTCTTCCTTCTCTGGACTAAAAGTAACATTTTACACCCAGGTCATTTGTTTGACCTCATGCTCAATGCAGCAGCGAGGGCCTTGTCCAGCAGAATTTTGAATATTTCTAAACTTGGAGATGCCACAGCCTCTCTGGGTAACCTGTTCTAGTGTTGAACTGCCCACATGGAGAAAATATTTTTCTTGTATATAATTGGAATTATCCATGTTGGAATCCATGCCTGTTGCTTCTTGTGCTTTTGCTGCTTGCCTCCGAGAAGAGCCATGTTCATTTTCTTTATAGCAAATTTGGAAGTTACCTTCACAGGACAGCTAGTCCATGTCCCTGTTCTAAGGAGGGCCAAGAACCCTGACATTCTCCCCAGCAAAGGTTTCCTGAGATGGCCTTTAAAACTTCCAGTAACGAGGATGCCACAGCTTAGGTAGCTTATTGATGTTTATGGATCTTTGTGGTTAGGAACACATTCCATAATATCTAAACTATATCTTTTCCTTCAGAAAATTAATTATTATTATTTTCTTTCACTCCCTGGAAATGAAAAGTCATGTATCACCACCCTTTCAACTATGTTTTCAATACTGGAATTTTTATCATGTTCTCCCATACTTCTTTTTTATTCCAAAAATAAACTGAATTTCCTCTGCATTGATGGATAGATCACATTTTCTAAAGTCTCTCAGCATTCCTGTTATTCTTCCTAGTGTGACTGCATCTCTCATAAAGTTTAGTGCCTCAAGCTATATGGAGACAAAAAGATTAATTGCTTCATAAGTTCTGCAGATGACAGTCCTGTTCATTTGGGATGGCGATTTGCTTGCTTTCTAACAACATTGCATTGGAGTCCTGTCATACAGTTTGTGGTCCACAACAGACTTTAATGCCTTTCCTCCAAGGTACAGTTTCACTCATCTGTCTTTTTTTCATCTTTTTTTTTTTTTTTTTTGTATTTGTGCAGTTTTTTTTCTTTCCCCGAGTTGGGCTTTGCTGTTTACTGATGATTTTTTTTTGTTATTGTTTCCAAACCCTTTTTTTCCAGTCTCAAGTAATTATCCTGAATTCTAATCCTGTCATCAGTGGTGTTTACAGTCTGCTTTGTGCATTGATGTCTACACACTTTGTAAGTGCTTCTGTTCCATCAACCTACTCATTAATCAAAAAGTTCATTGTCACTCAGAAACTCAGGTGAGTGCCCTGCTAGATCTCAGTTGAAATGCTGTGCCAATTTGGTGTGATCTACCAATTTTTACTCTGGAATATTTTGCTGCAAAGACCCTTTTGACAATTTTATCTAGACCATTTTTCTCCTGTTTCCTTGAGACAACAGTAAAGAATGCGGGCACATAAAACAATATTTTGGGAAAACTGAGACACTGAGCTCCAAAACATCAGTTTGAACAACTCCCTTTACTAATACTCTGAGGCTACAACATTCCCTAGCACCTAGATCTTACTGTCTTCAAATGCTTACACTGTGTAGCTGAGAGCTAGGTCATGCCTAAATCCATTCAGGACCTTGAAACCAGACGTAGGGGGGACTCCCGCTTTCTGAGAGGCCAGTCGAGACAGGAGCATCCCAAACACACATTGTCAATATCTTACCCCAAGGCATTTTCTTTTCATCAGCATAGCTATATCCTTTCCCTGCACAGCAACAGTTTTCCATCAGACACTCTTCTTTAAGCCTCCCTGTGTCTTCACCATGGATTTTGCCAATAGACCAGTGTCAACTCTGTGGGTGATTTTCTTACACCTCTAGACAGTACCGGTATGCCAGCAAAATCCTGTGGCGGAGACCTGGCTTCAATTTCTTTAGTTCCAAACAATGTGTTTGGTTTTAAAAGCCTCCTCCCTTCCCCTAGGCACTAAATTTACACTTGTTATTTGAGTGGTGACTCATACCCTTCTGACTCAGCCGCATCTAATCAGTGGCCTATTGAAAAAAATTATTTTTCCCTGACTTTGAAGAGCCATGTGTCAGTTTGCACACTAACCACCAATTCATACACTAACAACCGACATGAAGAACAATCTCGACCAGACAGTCAGCCTCACATCTAGGCTCCAAATAAAGCAGTGCCCAAACTGCATATTTGCTCTGAGCTTGTCCAGTTCAAACAGTTTCTTTTATCTTCCAATGGCAGCAAGGAAAATTGATGCTGGCATTTTTCTTGATGAGAGTTTCCTCCATGCCATGCCAACAGATTTGAAGAAGAAAGTATGCAGTGCAGATCTGGGAGCAGAGTCCTGCCCAGAAATTGACAATATCCTATCTACCTGTGTGCAGATGAACCCTAGGTGTGTCTATACTAGCATTTTACTTCAGATCAGGACTGCGTATTTTAAATGAATTACCTCTTCTACTTTCCATGTTTTACTTCACATCACAGAGCATTCATGGAAGAGAGAAAGTGGATTCCTTCTGGATAAATCCAGAATGGAAGATAAACTCTAGGTGTGCATCTATTTCACTACAGCTGCTAATGGGTGTCCACTCCAGGGAAACAAGTTAAAGACATCCTGAAACCCATGCAGTGTAGACCCAGGGTTGTTCATACAAAGTCTTTCCCTCAACAGATCCATTTATGTCGGGCCACGCTACTTGCTAGTGCAGACATTGGCTTTGTCAATGACACCACAGATCCCTTCCCATCCAGCTCCAAGTTCCTTAGGTATGCCTACTCCCTCATCCCCAGCAGTGTGTTTCTACTGTTTTCCTAGCAATCCATTGGTGCCTTGCTGAGACAGTGCTTTCCAGCAGCTAAGTTGTGGAAAAGATATTTACTGTCTGGGAAGGGTAATTTTCTGTAATCATTCTATAACCACTATGTCAAGGTTAATCACTATTTTGAGGTCCTCTGTATTCCTTCTGGCTTTTTGGTCTCACATTGAACTGGTCTGGTCTCTTCTGAAGAAGTCAAATAGCTCAAATGGTTCTCCAAAACAGCTAATTAAACTCTTCAGTCTTTGCCCAGTTACAAGCTTTGTGTGTTTTCACCTTCTTTTTGAAGGCTTTGCAAATGTGTTCCTCTCATATATTTCTTCTTTAGGTGGAGCTCAGGTATCTTCAACATCAGTTATAGAGATTTATAGTCATCCCTTCCTGAGATAATGAGGAATCACAGATTGGTAGAAAAAAAGACATCTTTCTGACTTTGCTTTGTGTTCTGGAACTGATTGTCTGTAAGTCAGAATTAAATGCTCTTTTAACATTCTCGTGTTATCCTCCCTTGAGAGAGTTACAGTTCTGGTGGGGCTTTTCCTTGCTCCCATTTATTTTTAATTGAAAACCAAGTGATGTCTACTAATCACTGAGATTAGGTTTCACTTAGTGTCTAAATTCCAACCACTCAGCCTTGTATAATGGAAAAAATCCTACCATAACATTCATTCACCTTTGGCAACTCTTTATTCCAGGTACTGATTTTATACAAATCCTTACACCTAACTTATCCTATACAATGCTTCAGGAGCTGAGGCATCTAACTCAGAGCAGTGGATTTCAAATGACAGGCTGCCAGATTTATCTCCACTCAGAAATACCTGGAAGAGAACTAAAACTTGAAACTTGACCGCTTGATTCTCCTAAAAGTGATTGAAACTCAAAACTCATCCTCTTATTGGACCATTAAAGGTGAGGAAAAGAACTGTTCTTGTTCAATGCCAAATAATAATTAAAAAGAGGTTGTGCATCCTGTTTCTTAGGTAGCATAATTTGAAATATGTATCACAGCTTTATAAAAAAAAAGTTTTAAATTAGGAGAAAGGAAATTGCTTCATTGAAATATCTATTTCAGAGTGTGTCCATTAAAAAGGCAGAAAGAGATTGTGACAGTTTTTATGCCAGCATGTAAATACATCACAATAATCAGAATTAATTTAAACTCCATCCTTCATTATAAAGAGTGGCCAACCATGGCTGCCTTTTGCCATATTTGTAATTTCACAATGCTTACAGATTGCTATAATGCAACTGTGTGGAATTTATGAAATATGACAAGAGAGATGGGATTCATTGTCTTGGTAAAAAGGAGTCCATTCAATGTATGTATGTCAATCAGATTATGCAACAGTGAAAGAACAATTTTTTTTTTTTGCCTAAGGAGGATGGCAGCATAAGTCTCTAGAAATTCAGTAGGCACTTGACTTGACAGCATCAGGATTTCCTGCTCACAAAAAATATAATGAACCAAAGACAGTGATAACGTCAGTCACAAACAATGACCTTGATATAACTTCAACACGTCGTCAGCAGCGCACCGTAAAATGCAGCAGGCTTAAAATAATTGAATAGTTCCGAAAAATTCAAATGGATAAACTAAATGGTTGTTAGAGGAAAACAAAATAATATTTACAGATGTTTTTTTCCTCATAAAAGCTGCTTGCCTTGAAAGTCTGAGATTGTTGTCTTCTTTTTACTTATGGCTTACTTAAAAGACTAGCACAAACAAAAAGAACATCTGAAAATGAAGATAATACAAAGCAAAATTCTATAATGTCATTCTCTGAATTTGGATTCAAAAGGATGAATCCCAGAATTTTAAAATCCTTCTGTAAGTTCATAATTATTTTTTTTTCCAGTTGAAAAAAAGGACAAATAAACCTATAGCCGTACCTCACATAGGTTTGATGAGGATGAACATGGCAATAAGATTAACTCAATAACTGTGGTAATTCCATGACATGTCCTGGGTTGCTACAATAAAAACATACCTACCTAGTTTATCAGACTTTTTTCTGAGTAAGCTATTTCAGGTACAGCGTGAACTTCATCTCACATGTCATGGGCATCTTCCCAGCAATGGGCTTCACTTCTTCCACCTGTCTGAAGGCAGAATCCCATGATTTTACAACTGACAAAAAATAGATGGATTATTTTGGTTTTCAGTCACGTGAAGTGATTCAAGACAGTTTCTTCAAACAATTCTTCTTTGCTCAGTCAAAGGTATGTAGCAGTGTGAAATAGGGTAGCGTAAGGCCTATGTGCCTGAGTTTTATGCTGAAAACTTCTTAAACTCAAGGTGGGGAGTGATTCAGCTGTCTAGGCCATCCTTTACAGCCTACATCTCAGTCAGTCTGTCCTTCCCAAACAGGCCTATACGCTAATTCTCCTATCTGCCCTTCAGAAGTCTATTAGCTCTTTAATAGTCTTTTTGTATTAGGTCTTGACAAGCCATATTGCTTTCCCTAGTACCTCGTGAAAAAAGCTTTCCAATGAATGTTCTACCTGTGGTTCTCTGTCTCTCTTGGAACTGTTTGCCTTATGACTATAATTTTTCTTCTTTTTGTTTGCTTTAGAGCTCCTTTGCTTTGATGTTCATGTGACAGAATAATATCAAGTGATGGACTAAATTCAGTTATATATATTACTCACAGAAATGATATAGATATAAGACTCTAGTCTGCAATTTTTTCTTGGGTGATGAGAGGGCATGCTGTGGTTAAAACCTAATGCACTGATAAATAAATTGCAACTGTCATACTTTGATGCTGTGCAGATATTGGCAGCATCTTCCAAAAGTGAGAGTAAGGCTATTTTCAACAAGATATTGAAGGGGGAGGATTTTAATGGATCACTGCAAATCAGATAGAAAAGATGGAAATTGATTTGGTCAATTCAAATATAGAGGGTATGATAACAGAGTGTACATTATAGGCACTTCAATCAGATAATCAGCCTTTACATCAAAGTGCAGAAGATACTAAAAACTCACATCAAGCCCAGAATTTCTAAAGGCAGACAGTAAAGCTGCGACAATGGTGATGTTGCACAAAGGATAGTGAGACAGGATCACATTGTAGGGACGCTTATTACTGCTGTCCATAGCTGATGACATATGTCCACTCTAACAGTTCAAGTTACTTCTGGAGAAAAATAAAAATGTAAGGGACGAGAGGAGGGGGAGGAAGAGAAGGAGAGAAGGGAAGAGGGAAACTTCTTCCCTGTGCCCAGTCAGGAAGAGTAGAGATATAGTCCCAGGTGACCATCCTCCTCTGGGGAGGCAGTGGCTGGGCTGTCCAGTGCAGCAGGTGGTAAGGATGAAGATGACAAGGATAATGATGGTTTTTCTCATGTTTTTCCCTAGCACTGTATACTTTTTGTTGTGAAACACTCATAATCTCTATTGTTTCCAGTATTAGCACTGATTGGAGTATACTAATGAGGTGTAAATTTGCACATTGGCTACTTGATAAACTTCTGTGCACATAAATGATTGGATAATATTGATTGAATGTTTAAATTACTGCTTTGTTATTCAAGACATCTAGTTTACTCCAATATGAACTAAGGTCTACAAAACAAGAGGTGAGGAGAGAGGAAAACGAGGACAAAGTGGTAGTTGCTTCCCATGAGAACTTGCCCTGACAACACTATTGGGGTTTCCAGGTGCAGGGCCATGAGGACAACGCAAGAATAAAAGCAGAAAAGTAACACTACCGAGACTCTTAACGACATGTGTGAAAGTGTACAGAGCTGAGAATAGAATAAGGCACTATGCAATAGTAAGTGTCATTTTGTTTGATATGATTTTCACATGCTTATTTGGGAAATATCAGCTAACTCAATAAACATTCCTATTCCAATTTTACCTGGACTTTAAAAAATGTCTTGATCACTTGACAGCTATCATCATCAGATCCCCTAAATAGTCATTTCAGCCTCAGGTGAATGCACAATCTCATATTTGTTATGGTGCCTATAAAAAAAAAAAAAACCAAACATATTACTTCCACGGCATTTTTTGCTGAGTTTTTAAAACTATTTATTTCCTAGTGTCCATGTATCTGTTTGCTGTAACCTGTTGCTGTTGGTTTTTTTCTAAACTTAGAAGGCCCTTAGGGCAAGGAATACCTTTTTACTGTACATTTGCAAAGTACAACCACATCCGAGGAAGCAGATAGTACCACAGTACAGATAAAAAATAACAAAATAAAATATTTGACTTGTTCTCACCACATTTATGAGTTAATGCAAAGCAGTCCAAGTTTATAAGGTTGAGTATGTCCCCTACATAAGCATCTCAGACATCTTCAGCCTTTATGTACACTCTTCATTATCCTGAGTCTTGAATGAGCACCGGTGAGACTGGTGGGTCTGCTCTGCACAGAGCAAGAGCAGGGTGCTCCATGAAAGTACAATAAATGCCTTTGCATTCTTTCTGGGCCGTTATTTGGTCATGTCAAATAATCTCAGATAAAAACTATGGTTAGTAGATACATTAGCTTTTGTGGGAGCCTAAAAACTAATGGAAAAACTGTAATTTTAAGAAAATAAAGAACTTTAAGTTCTCCCTGAGATTCCTCTTGAAAGGGATAAGACTTCTGTACGAATTGTCATTCCATGCCAGAGCTGAAATGTTGAATATGATTTTCACAGAAAGGTGACCTTTCATGACAAGATTTTTAAAGAGTTTGACATTTGGAAAAGAATGAGGTTCAAGCAGAAAGTGGTGAAAGTGGTCACAAATGAGTATTTGTTAAAAGGTTTTACCTTAATGGACTGTAATGAATGTAAAGATATGCAAAACTATTAGATGAACGAATCCAGATGAGACAAATTAGAATAAATTAAAATATTGCTCAACAATATAATTAACCTTTCAAAATTGCAAAAGAGTTGTCAGTTAGTTTGATAAAATCCAACTCTAGCCCTGAAAAACAGCAAGGGCCAAATTTTACACTCAATTAAAATCTTGCAAATTTCACAGATTTGGAGGAATTTCTCTGACTTAGCAGCGTCCACATGGAAATTGGTGTAGGAGTCTCACTCACTCTGTCTCTTCCCTGAATTCCTTCTAGTGCAGTCTCTATAACCCCAGAAACAGTCCACACCTTCCTGTTTATGCTTTTTTCACAAAACCCAGTCATTTAAAAGCCTAATCATTTTCTGAGCTGGTTGTTGCTACTGGTAACAAAATTACATGTTTGCTGTGCATAAAAGCAGAAAACCCAAACCTAGTCTTCTTTATAACTAGTTCTTTAGACAGAAAAAACAGTCTTACACCCTGTAATCAGGGATGAATATTATGTAAAGACTAAGTACTTCCACAAAGTAAGGAAGAGGAGATGAATGGGACACTAGAGAATTTTATCTCAAAAGATCCTATAGCACTTTATATATTAAGATTGGGTTTTTCAAAGCATCTTAAGAGGGTTCATCTGATGAGCCTGGTGGGAAGAATTCACATGTATTCATCTTGGGGAGGGGGGGGAGGAGGAAGATGTGCATTATCTTCAAAATAGTGTGTTAAAGTAATTAGTTGATAAATCACATTAAGCTCACAAAATGTTGTACCTCAGGTTTTCTGTGACATTGAGCCTTGATTTCCCTCTACATCTGCTTCTGAGTGCAGTCTTTCCTATGCCTCTGAAATCCCCCTAGGCTACAACCTTGTTACTCTCTCATTCCTCTGCACTGGATTGTTTTTCCATTTCATTCTCCGTCTCTTGCAATCTTTTCCCTGTGAGGGATATTTCACTGCTGTAATCAAGTTAGGCTTCTTCATCTTCTTCCCATCTGGGGCACCAGCAATTAGAGCCTTGGAAGCCTGAAGAAGCCCTGTTCACTGTGTCTGAGCTTTGTACCACAGTGCCCAAAGCAGCAAATGTTGGCTAAGTTGTATTCAGTGCTTGCAGCCCAGAGATGGCGTGTGCTCCTTACAGGAGGTGCCTGCAGGATTTGCCTATTAATCAAATTCCAGCCAGGCTCTATTGATCCCTGGTAACTTCAACGTGTTGTGAATTTAGAAAGTTTCTGGTGAAAACAAGAAGGCAACTGACAGCAGAAGACTCCTTCTATAAAGACATTTAAAATTCCTGCTCCAAAGCTAGAAATGATATGTTAAGAAGTGGCAAGATTTCTTCATTCACAGTATCACAGACTTAGTGGGGTTGGAAGTGGCCTCTAAAGATCATCTAGTTCAAACTCTCAGCTCAAGCAGGATCAGGAGGACCAGCTTGTCCAGAACTATATCCAGCTGGATTTTTACTGTCTTCATGAATCAAGGCTCCACAACACCTCTCACAGTAAAGTGTTTTCATGTGTTCAAATGGAGTTTCATGTTTCAGTTTTGTGGCCATTGGTTTCTCGTCCTGTCAGTGGGCACTAGTGAGAAGAGTCTGGCTCCCTCTTCTTCATTACCTCCATTCACATATGTATACCCAGTGATAAGATCTACCTCAAGCCTCCTCTCTTGCAGGCTGAATAGTCCCAGTTTTCTCAGCCTCTCCCTGTATGCAAGATACTCCCTTAATCATCTTAGTGGCCTTTCTTTGGAGTCGCTTCAGTAAGTCTATGTCTCTCTTGTATTGGGGAGCCCAGGAACAAACCTGGCACTCCAGATGAGTCTCACCAGTGCTGAACAGAGAAGAAGGATCATGTCCCTCCACCTGCTGGTAACTCACCTTCTAAGGCAACCCAGGATGCTATTGGCCATCTTCCTGCAGGAGCATGTTGCTGGCTCATGGTCAGCTTGTTGTCCACCAGGGTGCCCAGGTCCTTCTTTGCAGAGCTGCTTTCCATCCAGTCAGCCCTCAGCCCGGTCTGGTGCCTCAGGTTACTCCTCCCCACATGCAGGACTTTGCATTTCCTTTTATTGAATTTCCCAGGGTTCCTGTCAGCCCTTTTTTTCATCCTGTCCAGGTCCCTTTAAATGGCAACACATTGAACTGGTGTATCAGCCGCTCCTAGTTTTGATTTCTGTGGATCATTAGGAGCCAAACAGGAATCTTCTCCATCAGAAATAGCCAAAATATGTTAGGTGAAACTTAGAAGAAGAAGAAGGTCATCCAGAAGCCAAATGACAGCATGGAATACTTCCTCCCTAACCATTAAAATTCTGCAAAGTTTTAAACAGCTGAAAATGCAACCTTTATTCCCATTAGAGCTATCAGCTCCATTTGTCATCTCCCAGTTGTTGCCACCGACAGAGGCAGCCAAGCCAGAACTCAGCACACCACCACATTGTGTTCCACCAGTCGCTTATCACTGAGCCTGAATAAAAAGGGAATGACATAGCTGAAATGTACAGCATCTTGGAACAGATAGTCTTTTTGTCCAGACATTTCTTATCTTTGATGGTTTTCCCTCTTCTCTCACTATCTATTTTTTGCCATAGAAGGCAACAAGACATCTGAAAATTTAATGTAATATTATGACATGCCATGTACAGAGAGCCCCAAAATATTAAAAGGACACATTCATTCACACTCATGAGCTCTGCCTTGCTAATTTTAATCAACCAATGAGGTAATGTATCCCTCCCTGTAGAGGCTGCTCTAACAAGAAAATTTAATGCCTCTGTGTTCAGAAAGATGGGCAATGAGGGGATTTTTAACAAAAGGTGGATGTACTTCATCCAGCAGTTGAGTTTTGAACAAAACACACCAGAAGGTTGAAGAAGATGGGCCAGAAACTTAGAGGAGTGTTGAGTCAGCTTTGAGATGTGGCTGAAAATGAAGTAATGTCACTACAGCTGATCAGACTACTTTGCTCCATATTACTGCCTCATCTTGGAGGAGAAGCACGAGACTTCTGTTTTAAGCACAGTCAAAGACAGGGCAGAAACATTTTCATCAAAATGTTTGAAGTTTATTATGCTTTAAAGAGAAATCTCAAATTTTGCTGTCAGACATGCAATTCTTGCAAACAAACAAACAAAAAACAGATTGGACTTTAAATCACTCTTCACCAGCTCCCGAATAGACTCTTAAAATCTGCTGGTGAACATCAAAGGGAGAAATTAATTTGTTATTCTCCACAAGTACAGTGGCTGGGGTTGCTGTTTTGCAAAGGAGTCACAGATGAAGCGTAGCAAATTGTGAGGAAATCACAACTCTCTTACATGGCTCTGATTATTTGTGTGTATGTATGTATGCTGTTTCTGCTCTCCATCAGCTGGTCTGAGAGTGTTCTGTCTGACTCTTCATCTGCCTTATGAAACACAGCAAAACCCTGTTTCAGCTGAAAGGAGGGTTAGAGTATGTCTTTCCCCTGGCAAGTCTGCCAACAGCAGTGGAGAGGTAAGGATACAACCTCAGGAATGCCAGGTCTATTTTCTCCCGAAAGAGCATCAGGGAAATATGAAAAAGCTGTGAGGTTGGGAAAAGAAAAATTCAGTGCGAAACCTTGTGCTGCACCAGTGTCTGACCATTACTTGTTCCAGGAGAGACAGAACTGATCACAAGACAGGGCTCTGGGAGGAGGCTGAAGTATCTTTACTTACTCCACAATAAATAGCGAGGTTCACAAATGTGGGTCATTCGCTTGCAGCATACAGCTATGAAAGGATGGAGTCCCAGCTTCCTTTCTTGGCTATACTGCATTCTCGTAGCTCATGGTATGTAGCTCAAACTCATACTAAGAGAGAGAGCCAACAGGGAGCCAGATAAAAGGCAGACAGGCAGTAGTCCTGCAACCAGCCCACACATGCTGATTCTCAAAGGTATGGAGGTGATTACAGTGCTAGTGACTGTTAGGAAAGTGACTGATTTTGAACATAAAGCAGCTAAGAACAACTGAATCAGCCTTCAGCAACATCTTCTAGAGGACTGTCAGACTTAAAATCAGCTGAGCAAAGTGAAGATCACAAATGTGAGATACTTTTCTTCTAGAGTGGTACAGAGACATCAAACTGCTATACAGGGTTAGACTGGAGGTTTGTCTCATCCCACCTTTCGTCTCTGGTGCTGGCTAGTAAGAGATGCTTAGGAAAGTGAGGACTTGCTGGAATTGTGAGAGGGGTCAGGTTGTAGTCTTGTAACAGTGAACTGAATCATGATTGCATGAAAGGCTGTTCGCACCTTCAGATCTAGTAAAACAATAAATTAATACTTTTTCTTATGTTTTGAAGTTTCGAAGAGTAATACTGTTTTGATGTTTTGAAGAGTACTGTTATTTGTGTTATTAATTATGTGAAACCTGTATTACAATGAGAACTAACAGAAGGGTATGTGGAAAAACCTGAAACAGTCTCCTAAAAAAGGAAGTTTTTAGATAGAAAAACACCTTCAAAGTTTGACTGGACAAGGTCCTCACCAACCTAACGTATCTTTGAAGTTGGCCCTGTTTTGAGCAAGGCATTGGACAAGATGATTTCCAGAGGTCCCTTTGCAACTGAATTATTCTGTGATTCTACTCTGTGACTAAGTATCCGACAAGACTCCAGTTATGTGCAGTAAGAAATAGAGTCAGACCAGCACTTGTTTCATCCTCTTCTTTTTGAGAAAAGCATTCATTAGTACTGAGTTATTTCTCAGCTCACCTCCCTGAAACCTCAGTGTCTTGCACTTGGGAGTTCTCAACTTGTGGCTGCATCAGCTGAGCTACAGGTCTAGCACCATGGTGCACAATTTTGTAGTAAGACATGAGTTAAATACACACAGGTACTGGCAGTATTCTCTGTTAAGAATCTCTTTTTTTTCTGGTTCCCTTCTAATTTCCACAGTAAATTGCTGAGATGTCATCTTGACAATCTTTTAAAGAAGAAGAGATCAAATAAGTAGAAAGTCTTTTTAAAATAGACCTTGGAAAACATGCGTGTACAGTGTGATTGAAGGACATGTATTCAACTGGTGTGAAATTATGTCATGTGCAAGCATATGTCATCTGCCAGCACTTTCCTTCACCTCCTGTGGGTGGGCAGGAGGTGGTTGTGGTGGGGAAGGCAGCCTCGGGAAGCAGAGGTGTTTGGCTTATGGCCACTTCAGTTCATGGCCTCAGATGGTGAAGTTGCATGAGACCTACATCTCACTGCTGGAGGAGGGAGTTGTTCCTCCTCTCCACCTGGCTGCATGCTCCTGCTCTCCCCCTAGGTTAGCCCTGGTGCATGCCAGACTCTTCCCCAAGCCCACTCTCCTCACTAGCATAGCACAAATGTGACCTGCAGAAAAGAAATGGTTGGGGCAACAGACTTGAATCAGCTCTATGAAGTGTCCCACAAATACCAGAAGTGGTGCAAACCTGGAGCAGAGGACAAGGGAGTGAGAGAGGAAGAACAGAGCACGTAAGAGACTCCCATGTACCCCAGGGACAGCGAGGTCTTAGATCAGCTCAGAAGCTGGTGGCACCCCACCAACCTTCAGAAACATAAGGGCAGTGGATTCACTAAAAGTCCGTGAAAATAATCCTCACTAGACCCCTGCTCTCACTCTCCCAGGGCCTTCCTTCTCCTCTAAGAAAGAGAAGCACCAAAAATTTGCAATGAGACTTTACATCTTAAGCCTGGCCATGTAGAAAATGGTATGTTAATCTCAGAAATACCCCTTCCTTTTCCTTTCTTTTTACCTTTTCCTTTTCATGGTAGCTTCAGACTCAGAAACCTTGATGCACTTTTAAAAATGGAAGAAATTGTCTTGTTTGGTTCTGTACTTGATTGCTGCCTTTCCACCACTTTACCTTTCCCAGGAATATAGCAGAGTCCTCAAAATTAAAATAATAATTCTAATATTCCCTCTGTAAGTAAACTGACGTGTTCTGAAAGGTTGGACGAGGTTACTAGGAGCTTTGTAGAATACATTGTTTAGTTAAAAATATATTCTTAGGCTTACTCTCACATAAAAGAGGAAGAAATAAATAATAAAGTTAAATTTTGTATAATCTGTTACACTTCAAAAGCTGTTAGTGTCATGTTTCTAACCTTGTAAGAAAACCGAAATGACAAAAAATGGAGGTTCACTCAGATACTGTTGAATCTGTAATTAACACCCATCACTTCAAGTCTTATCAAGTATTTGAGGCTTTAGTGAATTCAATTTTTCCACCAATGATCCAATGATTCCAAGCAAATACCACAAATTTTTCTAGACTTGCATGTTTAATAGTCCTTAAAGTACTGACAACACTGTAGACCAGGGGTAACCAAAGACCAGTCCAGTCATAATTTGGGTTGTAAAATGAGATTATGGCACAAAACACAGGTCATTTATGGAGGAGATTGGCTTTATATCATACTGCTACAAATGTACTTAGTTGCAGCTTGCTCCTCTCCATGCCATATTGATTGCCATGTTAAACAAGGCAAGGGACTGTGCCAAAGCCTACTTCTTATTTTGGTGAGTTATGTCCATTTATGTCCATTTGTGCCCTTTCACAATAGGGGACAAGTCACACAGTGGTATTCTGCCACACAGGACAGAGAAAGGAGTAGTGTTATGTTTCCACATCACATCCATATAGGTTAAGAAATGGAATGAGACCTTTAGTATTCAAACTTAATGTCCAGGAAGAGGCAAAAAAAACCCCTTTAAGAAACTGTCTTAAAGATTTTTTTTTCTTGATATAGGTAAATTGTCTCATCAGAGTGACATTAATAAAGGAGGGATGTTAGAGGCTGGACACTGTATTGACAAAACCAAGACTGCAGGGCTGGAATCCTACTATTGGAACGATGAAATCATTTCCATGGTAACAGTGAATAAATTGTTCCATGGAAAAGAAAGAGAGAAAAGAGTGTGACTCAAACCAGAACTGCTCAATCCATCTCCTAAGTGAAAAAAATGTTTTAAGCAGAAGACAGAAATATAGCTTGTGTAAAGTGTTCTAATAAAACATACTACTTTCCTGTGGCTGTAATAGCCAATTTTTTTCTTTGTTAGGGTACAATGGGAAATTTGGATTTCCTGATCTCATGTTTGTGAGGAAATGATGTTCCCCTAAACTTTCTTGTTTGTAATCAGCACATTGTTTTTACATTTGGTAGGACACTATTCTGTACTACTACCTCTCAGGACAGTGGTATCACTAGATAGGTGATAAACATTCAATTTATCTAGCCATGACTGAAGGAAAGTTCACTTTACCTTGAGCTGAAATTTTTATACCCTTTGATTTCAATGATATTTGAAACTTTCATTCCCATCACTGTATTTCACTTCTCTAAGTGGGTTTCATTATAGAGACATTTTGGTTAAAATGGGCATTTATGTTATTCTTTCTTTATGGTCATAAATGTGATTTTTTAAGTCAGCTAGATACCATGTTACCATTACCCAAATGATTATGAAATGCTTTTCCTAAGTGAATCTTTTCACTTACAAGCAGAGTTTTATCCATGGGACAATTTAGAATAAAGAATCTGGAAATATTCTTAGCATCTTCCTATAATTTTCAGTAATCACCATTTGTTCCACTTCGAGAAGTTACATTGCAAGGCCACATACCCTGGAGGAGAAAGCATTAACTCTTTACATCTGCAGAGCAATAATATGGAGTAGATTTTCATCCAAGATGCTTTGGATTAGGGAAAAAATGTAAGTGAAGATGCTTGTTGTGAACCTGGGATGGAAGAAGACAATGAAAACACTAAAAGTTCACCTACCTCTGCCTGTGGCTTGGGGAGCTGCAGGGAGCTCTTAGTAGGTAGGTACACGCTGGAACTACCTTTGTGGCAACATGTAGTGTGATAGTCCCTTATATCAGGATTTTCATTCATTCAAAATAATGTTTCACTTGGCTTCTGCAATGGTTTGTGAAAGTACAAGTAGTAGAAAATGCACAGAAATGACATCTAAGTGTTCAGGAACATTGTACCCAGGCCACAGTTAGCTGTGGCATCAGTGGATTGAATGATCCTGAGAGCAGCTCAATTGCTGAACATCCAAATTTACTCCAGGATTGAGTCTGGCCAAAGCTAACATATTTCACATTGCTGTGTTTTGCAAAGTGAATCTATTCAAAACACGGATTTGTTTGTTATTGCACATGACCCAGAAACTTTTACAAGAGTCAGAATTCAGGCAACATCTAAAGGGTCTTACGCAATACAATGTAGGAGCATGAACAGTTAAAAAAATAACCAAAACAAACAAGGAAATACTTCAGTATTCTAAAGATGGAAAGTAACGGCAGATCAATAGCTAAGGAAAATAATGTAATCTTGTATAAGTGTAGGTACCATCTGGAGACTTCTCCTTGACTCTTTGGGTACATCAGTAATTTTTCCTCTTTCTCTTCTATCATACAATATTTGAGAAGGGTTTTTTTTGATTATTTTTTAAAGGAATATCCCAGTAAGTTACATTTCATATTTCAATGGCTTTAAAAATACAGCCAACCAAACCAAACAACTTGTGACACTGGCACTGACCCACTGCTGTGGCCAGCTCAGCTGGTCACTTCATCTGCCTCTGAAGTAATTTCAGCTTGCAGTGTTCAGCACTGCTGTGAAGAGAAACAAATGGAGGAAAAAAAGAAAAAAAGTGTTAATGCGGCCTTTTTAAAGATGAACTTTCACTTAGATCCATAAAACACAGATTTTGTTCCTGCTGGCCTGTTCTTACTGTTTTATCGTCTCTCAAACATAATGGCTTTGGGAGAACAGAACAGTCACGTATTTTCCCATGTTATCAGTATGAATTAAAAGGCTACAAGGAAAAGGAAAACTAAGATTAAACTTCCTAAATACCTTTTAGAAGGGGCGGTGATGTTCAGGCATGATGGGCGTAAAGAGAGGTGCAAGACAGTGCATGTATCATTTCTTCTTGTCCCCAGGTGCTGTAAGAGAAGCCGGCGACAGAGAAGACCAACCTGGCTGAACAGGGAGCTTTGGCTGCAAATCAGGGAGAAAAGGAGAGTTTACAGCCTTTGGAAGAAGGGGCTAGCCACTCACAGTGATTACAAAGAGGCTGTGAGGCTATGCAGGGCAGATATCAGGAGGTCTAAAGCCCAGCTGGAAATTACTCTGGCTTCAGCAATCAAGGATAACAAGAAATGTTTCTATAAGTATGTCAGTAGCGAAAGAAAGACCAGGGAGAGTCTCCACCCCCTGCTAGACGCAGGAGGAAACATGGTAACGAGTGATGAGGAAAAGGCTGAGGTGCTTAATGCCTTCTTTGCCTCTGTCTTTAATAACAAGACTAGTTGTACTGAGGGAATCCAGCCTCCTCAGCCAGAAGACAGAGACTGGGAGAACGACCCCCCCACAATCCAGAAGAAGATAGTCAGTGACCTACTGCATCACATAGACATACACAAGTCTATGGGACCATATGGGATACACCCGAGGGTGCTGAAGGATCTGGGTGGGGTGCTCGCCAAGCCGTTTTCCATCATTTACCAGCAGTCCTGGCTGACTGGGGAGGTCCCGACAGATTGGAAACTGGCCAATGTGACGCCCATCTATAAGAAGGGTCGGAAGGATCATCTGGGAAATTACAGGCCTGTCAGCTTGACTTCGGTGCCCGGGAAGCTGATGGAGCAGCTCATCCTGAGTACCATCACACAACACGTGCGGGACAACCAGATGATCAAGCCCAGTCAACGTGGGTTTATGAAAGGCAGGTCCTGCTTGACAAACCTGATCTCCTTCTACAACAGGGTGACGTGCTTATTGAATGAGGGAAAGGCTGTGGATGTTGTCTACCTTGACTTCAGTAAGGCATTTGACACTGTTTCCCACATCATTCTCCTGGTGAAACTGGCTGCTCGCGGCTTGGATGGGCACACGCTTTGCTGGGTAAAAAAGTGGCTGGATGGCCGGGCCCAAAGAGTTGTGGTGAACGGAGTTAACGGCCGGTCACGAGTGGTGTCCCCCAGGGCTCAGTTTTGGGGCCACTCCTGTTTAACATCTTTATTGATGACCTAGATGAGGGGATCGAGTGCACCCTCAGTAAGTTTGCAGATGACACCAAGTTGGGTGGGAGTGTTGATCTGCTTGAGGGTAGGGAGGCTCTGCAGAGAGATCTGGACAGGCTGGAGAGATGGACTAAGGCCAACTGTAGGAGTTTCAATAAGGCCAAATGCCAGGTGCTGCACTTCGGCCACAACAACCCCCAGCAGCGCTACAGGCTTGGGGAGGAGTGGCTGGAGAGCTGCCAGTCAGAGAGGGACCTGGGGGTGTTGATTGACATCCAGCTGAACATGAGCCAGCAGTGTGCCCAGGTGGCCAAGAAGGCCAATGGCATCCTGGCTTGTATCAGAAATAGTGTGGCCAGCAGGGACAGGGAAGTGATCTTACCCCTGTACTCAGCACTGGTGAGGCCGCACCTCGATTCCTGTGTTCAGTTTTGGGCCCCTCACTACAAAAAGGACATTGAATTACTCGAGCGTGTCCAAAGAAGGGCAACGAAGCTGGTGCAGGGTCTGGAGCACATGTCGTACGAGGAGCAGCTGAGGGAACTGGGGTTGTTTAGTCTGGAGAAGAGGAGGCTGAGGGGAGACCTCATCACCCTCTACAACTACCTGAAAGGAGAGTGCAGAGAGATGGGGATGAGTCTCTTTAACCAAGTAACAAGCCATAGGACAAGAGGTAATGGCCTCAAGTTGCACCAGGAAAGGTTTAGACTGGATATTAGGAAGCATTTCTTTACAGAACGGGTTGTTAGGCGTTGGAATGGGCTGCCCAGGGCAGTGGTGGAGTCCCCATCCCTGGAGGTGTTTAAGAGGCGGGTTGACATAGTGCTGAGGGATATGGTGTAGTTGGGATCTGTCAGTGCTAGGTTAATGGTTGGACTAGATGATCTTCAAGGTCCTTTCCAACCTAGATGATTCTGTGATTCTTCTGAAGTTCACTATTCTACCTAAAGCCTTGTATTCTCACATCTACCTAAGTAGCAACTTGATAAATAGCTTTCTTTCCTCAGATGTGTCTGGCCTGGCCTGGATTTCCAAATGAGATCATGTGACAGCAGCAGTGCCCTGGTGCCACATGGCGCCTCACAGCCTGTTGGCCTGGATGGATGAATCTCATTGTTTAGGGTGTGAACAATTCATCCAGGTTTAGTATCAATGAACGCATGAATGTATTTGTTTTAGGTGAAAGCCATGATTTTTGAGTTGTTTGCACTGTCTAATCGTCCAGTCTGCATACTTTTCCTTGTTTGCTCTGACTGAGCTTGTTTTAGCACTGTAACGATCATGTTGTCATATCATTTAATTTGATGCTGATTTTTTGAAGCTCTGTGTGTTCACTAAGATACTGTAACCTACACTGAATGTTTGTCATTGTTTGCTTTTGTGTGGTTGCTGTTGCTTTGCCTTTATACCTAGTGCCAACCTGATCTTACCAGCCATTTAGTTTTAATTAGTATTACATTATTTTGAAGCTCTTCCTGTGAGTCACTGCTCACTTCCTTGCTATGGTACATTTTCACTTGGCTTTTTGGTCTGCAAATTTTGGCATAATGATTTCTCTAGACATAGTTATTGCAAATGACTCAATATATTAAGCATTAACTATTAGAAATTTATTCTCCAAAAGTCTTTTAATTTCCTGGTGTGTATTTGTGCATTTTGCACATACTTGTTCTTATCTTTCCTTGTAAACTTTTGATTTTTGCTACTTGGAGAATTATTTTTCTCTACATCTGTATGAGAGTTTATTTACTAAGTTTGCTCATACCTGTAGCCTTGGACGTGTACGTTCTCCATGGTTTCACATACAAACTCTTTGTCCCTTATTCCTAATCCCTCATGACCTATTTCATCTCCCAAGATCTAGCAGCTGCATGAATTGGTGACTAGTGCGGTTTAGCAATGTCAGGATATAGTGTTTCCACAGATTCTTGATTACATACGTCAATGTAACTGAGCACGTCTATTTTCCTGAGTCCTTAGTCTGTTGGCCATATAGTGCATTGTAGGTAGAGCATGTGACAATGCAATTGCTCTTACTCTGTTTTCTACTTTTATCCTGACCTCTTTCCATTTTGTGCTGGTTTTGACTGGGATAAAGCTATTTTTTTCCATATTAGCTGGTATGGGACTATGTTTTGGATTTGTGATGAAGACAGTGTTGATAGTACAGGGATGTTTTCATTACTGCTGAGCAGTGCTTACACAGAGTCAAGGCTTTTTCTGCTTGTCACTCCACCCCACCAGTGAACAGGCTGGGGGTGCACAAGAGGTTGGGAGGGGACACAGCTGGGACAGCTGACCCCAACTGATCAAAGGGATATCCCACACCATATGATGTCATGCTCAGCAATAAAAGCTGGAGGAAGAAGAAGGAAGGGGGGACATTTGGAGTGATGGCATTTGTCTTCCCAAGTAACCATTACGCATGATGGAGCCCTGCTTTCCTGGAGATGGATGAACACCTGCCTGCCCATGGGAAGTGGTGAGTGAATTCCTTGTTTTGCTTTGCTAGTGTGCACAGCTTTTGCTTTACCTATTACGCTGTCTTTATCTCAACCCATGAATTTTCTCACTTTTAGTCTTTTTGTTCTCTCCCCTATCCCACTGGTGGGGAGTGAGCAAGTGGCTGTGTGGTGCTTAGTTGCTGGCTGGGGTTAAACCACGACACATTTCCATTTGTATTTGAAATTATGTATGATTTCTAATTATATCCCTATTCAGGTTCATCTGATCTGGATATGCCAGCATGATCATTATTTATTTTTTCCTTTTTTTTTTTTTTTGTACTTTTCCTACATTTTTTCCCATTCTTTTTAGTCTCTCACTGCAGGACTTGAAATTCCTGACAGATTGCTGTTTCTGAAATAATTTTCAGGATTTTAATTCTGCAAGTACAGAAAGATGTGCGACATTTAGCTCTTGTGCAACACTCTAGATGTGGTGATTTCTCAGTAAGCAGCTACTGAAAGCACTTACTGTTCAGTGCTGCTAAATTAAAACACAAACCACAAACACCCTGGCAAACCTTGAGATCCATAAACCTGGCGGCAGCTCCTAGTGATCAAGTGCTCTTGAACCTTTCTTGTTGGACTTATGTAACTATAGGATACATTAGCCTTATTCACGAAGTATGTAAGCTTAGGTGCAACCTCTGTCTAAACCTTCATTCCCACCATGCCGTTAGAGGCAGAAGGCTCCTGAAATGGTCTGCATAAACCTCATTCTGGGTCTGACTTCACAGACTGGTATACAGACTTGCATAGCTCAAAAATTAATGCTTCAGAGCAGAGGGCTCTTGTTGTGGAGGAATAAACTTCTTCCACAGGTTACAAGAGGGAGAAAGTGCTTCACAACATACAGCACTACCATTAAAAAAGGCATTTTATTCCATCAGAAAATGAAATTATAGAGAATAACTTGATATTCCCTACTGAGAGATTTATCTGAAAATTATGAAAGTGTTTTGGTCAGGAAATTTATTCCTTGTTGGAGTTCAAGTTAAAACAAAAACTCATCCTTCAGTTACCTTTTCAAATTACCAGTTTGTTCAACATATTGTTTGAAGCTGCTGCAGTGTAGTGCAAGGGCCATTAATTTCAAAGTCTTTCAGAAGCAGCTGTGATTTCCCAAAAGATCAAGCAATTTAGAAGCTTGGATCCCACTTTCAGAGGCAACAGCCATATAGGAGCCTTAGTCCCTTGATTTACAAGGCCATGATGCGGTTTGCTGCCTAAAGCATCCTTGGAAATGAAGCTTAAACTCCTAGATCTTTAGAGATTATTACACTAAATCAATGTTTACATGCTCTTCCCTGAGTTTCCAGGGGTCCTGGGAGGATACTTTAAGTTTCTAGATGTTCGGCAGCTGGTCAGAGATGCCTGCTGCTGCCCATGTGGAAGAATGGGTACATTCAACAGGTAGTTAATCTTTCCCATCTGAGACATGTTCTGATGAAGGCATGGATCACGTTTTGAAGAAGTGTGTCTCTCCATTAACTGAGACTGCATCCCAAATAACTAGTTTAGACCAAATGCCTTTTAGAGGACTAAAGTTAAGCAAGATGAATTTCACCGTCAGTCATTTCCTTCTAATTGCCTGCCACTAAAATCCAGGGATCTTACCTAACCTACCGAGGCTGATGTCTCTTCATTTATCAACATCCTCTGCTGGATTTGGTTATTTTTTAAAGCCTCCTTTCTCTAGATTTAGCCACAGGGCTCTACAAGAAACATGATGCGTCATGTCATCTGGGCAGAGTCTGAAAGTACATGACTTTGCCATAAAGAGCAAGGGAAGGAAAAGCCATCTGCAAATCAAAACAATTGCTCAGAAGGGCATGACAACATGTGACAATGGTTTCCTGTTTGGATATTGACTTTCACAGTACCTGTGAAAGCACATAAAGCATTTGGAGAATGAGGCAGGCATTGATTATCTTTCCACGGCTCTGCAGGTTGTCCACACAGCTATTCATCTTGTTTGGCAAGCGATTTGAAAGGGCTGTAGCAGGAACCTTTGGGGCCATCCTGGCAACATCAAACCTGAACACAGCTGAAAGGTACCAGCAAGAAACATTGAATTGGACATTCGTGTTTATTGATCTTAAATCCCGAATGCTGTGGGAGAAACAGATGGGATGCTGTAACTATTTCCTGCTCCTTCCCAGTCAAGAGCTCAGAGAGTTCTTGGACCTAGTTAAGAGCTCTGAGGTGGTTGTACGTTACTACCTGGGGGGTGGTGTAGCAGAAACCTATGAGTCATCCCTTATGTTTGCAATGGTGTCATCAAACCCTCGCACAGCAAAAGTTTCAGGGTGTCAGGCAAACAAGTCTTGGCTGGGCTGATAAAACAGCTCATGTGCCTTCCTCTGTCGCATTCCTGCTGCCTCTCCTCTGCAGGTCTCAGTTTCCCTCGCAGGGACATCTGAGCACACCACGTGGCTGCATCCATGCTGCTGTATTTACAGTGTAGCATTCTATAACATTTCAACTATGATAAAGAATGGAGATAAAAATGCCTATGGCTCAGGGTGGGTATACAATCCTCTCAAACATCCCTGCTGTGGACCTAGCAATGACTAGGAGAGGGGTGGGTGGGGTAGCTGATAACTGGGGTAACTGCTTCTGGCATCTCAGCATATCTGCTGCTGCACAAGATGATGATGCTTAGATAAAACATATGCAGTCATCTTAATGTAAGACTCCCAGGGAGTCAAAATTCCCCACGTAGGCAGACAGACACGCAGACACACACACATATAAACAGCCCCCTGCACACCACAAACTACAAACCGACAATGCAATTTTAAGTGATCCTTTCCCTCACAGGAATAATCTACTCTACAGCATTACTCAAGATCTTGCCCAAGAAGTGAGTGGTGGTGTCTGGGCTGAACACCTCACATGAGGTTACAAAACATGTCAGAACACACTGTACACTTCAAGTAATTTGTACTCCCTTGAATAAACTTCCCTGTCTTGTTTTAGATGCTATCAGAATATACAGTAATGTACTGATGTGTCTTAGCCCAGAATTTAAAATGTACCGATGAATAAGTTTATTTGGACCCCTGTTTCACCCAGGAGATTTCTGCTTGTTATTGTTGCTGTGTTTTTAAATAAAAAGCTCAACAGTTTGCAGTTCAACTTGCAAAGTTCAGCTCCAGCACCTGTGATCCCCATGGTGCACGGGGAGGGGTGGGTATGTCATCAGATCTCCCAGTTCCTGCCCAGCTCCAGCTGTAACCTTTAAAAAAATGCCTTGAGGTGCAATTAGCTGCTGTACAGTTTGCTTTGGTTTTGTTGTAAGTTGCCTGAGACTTCAGAGTGTAATAGACCTTCAGACTACAGGGATGAATAAGAACAAGTTCCTTGACCTTTTATTCTCCTTGTAAATCATTTAATGGAGCAGACTTCTTTTGAACCTCTTTAAAACGCCAACATGATGCTAAGTCTGTTCTAAATCTTTGCACGATCATTTAAGTATCCATCAGACATGATTTAAAATTACTTTAAACTACCACAGACAGTGGCTTTAAAGGAAATCTGCAGTATGGCATAAAATCTCTTGTAACTATTAGAAAATAATATAAGAATTATTGATAGGTTTCTTTGAAGGTGGGGAGAGGATGAATCTGCACATGAAATGTAAGCAGTAATTACTAGCCACACACGAATTTACTGCCTTTTAGGAATGTGTAGGCAAAGGCAGACATCAACAGGGAACCCAAGCAGAGATTCTCTACAACATATACCTCTGAAATGATATTTTACTACTGCTTGGTGTCATATATGCCTTCCCTTAGCTGTTCCTATTAACCTTTCTTAACCAGGTGCTTCCCAGTAATCGAGATTGCTCCATCACAGCTTCACTGTAGTTAATCTTATGTGGTCTTCATGATACTAAGGATTTATAGAACTCAGAAAAAGATTTTGCAGAGATCAAAAAGTGAATCCTGCTGTAACAGAAGCCACAAAAAAAGTAACAAAAGTTACTGGGAATTCCAAGTACCCAGCATAGTCTACTTGCTTTGATAGGGGTCACTAACCTTTTCTGACAGTTGTCTTGTACCGTTTTGTATCACTGGAACAAGGACTAGAGCCTCTACATTAAGATGAAATTCACCCCTCAGCAAAGGTAATCCTTTGCTGCAATTATCAAAGGTGATCCTTTACACCAATAATCGGATCTGCAGCTACGACACCTCAAAAAGGAGAATACAAAGATGGCCTTTATGTCCCTTTAGCCTTGATTCACTTTGTGTCTGGGAAAAAAAAAATACTTTTGAACTAAAATTAGACTTTTATTGGCTCTCTGTTCAGAGCTGAATTTCCCATCAGGTGATGGATCTCTAGGGATAGTGTCATATGACACTGATGGCCTGGTTTATCTTTTCTAAATAGGAAATTCTTAATCTGTATTGTAATTTTACCTGTGTTTTAGTTATCCCTTTGGATAATCACTACAGAAAGGCAGTATGCCTTTCCCTTAGCCATTCCTTCAATCTCTGTAAATATGAGGTGATACCAAATATTAACATCAATGGCTTGTACTGAGGTTCAAAAGTTTGAAGTTAGTTCTAAAAGTTATTAAAGAATAATATCAATGTTTTTTACTGAGGCAACGGAGACAATATTTGGTTATCTTCAATTTTAAACTGAATTCTTACATGAAACCTAAGGAAAACAAATGTTCAAAAAGAACCACTCTGGCTGCATCAACTTAAAACAACCATGCAAGAGCTCCAAGTATGCCATCTGATTTCCTTCCATGCAGACTGACAAAGAACCTTAATGTTATATTACCACCTTTTCAGATTTGCTAGCACTCACCTTGTTTGCATAAAAAAATCCTGCCCTGACTGTCTGTCCACGCCGCCTGCCACAACCACAGTTTCCACAGGAGCAAAGCCATCCCCCTCTACTGGTTAGTTTTGGCAGTACCATGCAGACACGCCACCACGGCTTTGGGTGCATTTAACAGAAAACACTTTTTTGTGTTCTTGCTGAATTTACAATGGTTCTGAAGCTTTTGCAACCAAACAGTCTGATTTTGGGCACCATCCCGAAGCTTGTGTGCCTTGAGGTGTTATAGTGGTTTTTTTGTCTGCAATGAATATTTGAGAAGAAAACCCAGTATGATGCTCTGCTACTTTCAAGTTGAGGAACAGATGGCAGGATAGTGAGATTATCCAATTTTAATTCTTCACATTTAATTTGTAGGCTTAATGAATATTGAACAATGTTGGCTCGAGTAAGATGCAATGAATATATTTAATGGGAACGACTGCTTACAGGCAGTAAATACAGCTAACACAACCACAGATCTCAAAGCTGTAATACTATACATCTAGATGGCATATTTGTCTGTACACTTCCTCTTTTTATTTATATGTGCTTGCAGCATTTGAGAAGCATCAACTTATGTTTCATATACTGATCAGGGTATTCTCTATGAGGGACTACTATCAATTTACATTATGTAAATGTCTGTATATAGAGAACTGATAGAAGAAACCTTCCACATTTCCCTTGTCTTAGTAGCCCTTGTACACCATTCTATCATTTGTGAATATAGCAAAATGATTCTTTAATTTAGAGTTGCAAGTAGAAGTGTCATGTGAAGAATGAATGCTGCCATCCGCTGTTTGCTGACTATGGTACCTGGACACCACTCGGGCCAGAGAGGAGCAGGGAGCAGATTCAAACAATGCTTTTGACATAAGCATGGCCACTGAGCTGACTTCAGAGTGAACTTGGGTCAGAAACTAATTAGATCTTAGCTATAATCCCTAATCACACTTTTAGTATATGAAGTTCTTTCATATGTATGTAGTATCTTTCATTCAGGTGCTGCCATGTCCACTGCGCAGAGGTTACCCACAACAGCCTGGAGCTTTATGTACTGAAACAAAAGATGGGGAATGCCATAGGCCTTGGTGCCACTCACAGCCTCAGCTACTCAGTGTTATGCTGGTTCCCCGGAGTGGTGCCCATAACCACCAGCCTCTGACACAGCCTTCATCAAGAAATGAGTACAGTGATATATTTTCCACACCCCATGAACTCATCAGGACTGGCTTTGGAGACAGAAGATCTCCTTGCATTGAACTCATGTTTCTTGCCTCCAGCTACAGGTTCTTGTAGCTATTGTCAGTATATTTCTTCAGAGAGTCTGGCACAGGGTGTTTCATCATGCTAGCCTTTAATTTTGGTATACAGTGAAAGCCAGTTGTCTGGAAATCCTTCTAGAGGTTATAGAAAGAGATTAATGCCTCCAAGAGGTGCTTCTCTGCACCAAAGTCATAATGTCAAACTGCTTCCCTGCCTCCAATCACTTCTTTCCCCATGGTTGTGGAAGAGTGTGGACAGTCAGCCAGACACAGTTTTTCAGATGACTATAGCAAGGTCAGAAGTAGACAGAAAACAGCACCTCTTGGAATTCCTTCACTGGTTCAGTCACTGTTGAGCACACAGGCATGAGGCTGACTGAGCACATTATGATACCAAAATGTAGGTGTCTACTGGTCAGTGTTTACCTGCATTCTCAGTGCTTCATTGCTCACTGTAGTCCATGGAGATCTGGGGAGCAGAGCCCAGGAGGTGATGCAGCTCCTCCTTCCACAGACATTTCATGGGTGACCACCTGCACCACTTGCTGGCCTCCCATCAGCTGGTGACAAAGTTTCATTTGTTATAGCAGGAGCTCAGATATCCAGTGCACATGCAGACATCGAAATTTAATGTAAGCTCAATCCCACCCCACACATGCAACAGCACTACAGAGGAATAGGAAGTAAATTAGGATCAGAAATAAAATTGAACCTACCAGAAGCTGTAGAGTCCTTTACTTAGATATTATGCTACTTGCCTAACCTTGAACTTTTCCAAAAAGTGAGTGTTAGTACGTTTAGGGAAAAAACTGCCACGGAATCAGGTTTTAGTGGTGCTGCATGATAACATCTTGTCCAGAAAATGGAATCAACAAAATGGGGTCACACTGCCCTTTCCCTACCATCAGTTGAGTCTATAGGATAATTTCTACAGCAGTTCTAGAAAAAAATGTACTGTCCAAAACATCAGTGCCATATTCTGGCAAATCAGGGGTGTTTTGTCTCTTTCCTTCTTTCTCATTCTTGCTGTGGTTTATTCTGGCTTATTTTATGAGATTAGGTGAAAGGCCAGACAGAGAAAACACAGTTTAAATGAAGGTGGTAGTAACTTTAAAGATCTTTGACATGTGATGTGAAGAATCTCTGTCTATGAATGTACATGAGGTTCCCTGTATTCATGTCATTTGTAAAAAGACGGAAAAGTTTTCAAATGGGAGTTTTGTACAAACATCTATCTTTCACCCAGTTTTTTCCTCTCCTTGTTTCATATCTGGTGGCTATCATATATTGATGGGCATCAGTTTTTCAAGATCAGGATAATTTTATAGCATACCAGGTTTATTTCTATGACATCACTGTACTGTAAAAGATGTGTCAGATCATATTGCTTGCCCTGGAATGATGCAGCATGACTAAATTACAAATGATTGCTCCTCCCAAGAAACTTAAAGTAATATATATTATTTCCAGCTGGAAGAGCCACTGTGGATTCACACAGCAATTTTCACAGTGGGAAAACAACAGCAAAATTGCATGGACTAAATAGAGCAAATACTTGAAGTCAGCACTGTCAGGCAAAGCCTGCCTTTTTTTTTGTGTTTGACTGATTGGGAACCATTCACTGACATGTCTATCTTTTGACAGTGTAGGTTTCTTCTATACAGTTTGGGTCTGAGGCAAGTTATATACTAGAGGTGTTTTTTTTTTTTTATCACTGAAATCATCTTTATAAACACTGAAAGAAACAGGATGATACAGATCATAGGAAAATAAGTCTACAAAGGGAGAGTGTCTGCAAGTAGCAGTTATCTCCACTAAGCTGTTTGAAGTAGAAAAGAGTAGGGGAAGTGAGTCCTTGCAGACTGAAGCTAATGCTTTTGTGTTTGCAGTCCTGACATTTCCTTTGCCCCGTTGGAGTTTGTGTTGCACTTGGGAGACGAAAGTCTAACTAGGCATGGCTCAGCTAAATCTGCTCTCAGGTACCTCATGCTGCCGGTGTTAGCAGCAGAAAGTAATTAAAGTAATTTTCTTGCAAGGGGACAAAGCTTTCTGTATGGTCAAGTGAGTCAAAGGCAGTAACACTTAGTGGAGGAAATGGAGCATCTGGGGTGGTCCTGTGAGAAGTGAGTTGAATATGGGTCACAGCAGGTTACTTTAACAGAGGAAAAACAAGTCAGTGCTGCCATGCTGTAAGGACTACTCAGAAGAACCATCAGCCTTCAGGAGGTTTCATTTCACTCTCTACAGGATCAGGGCTTCAGTCTTCAGACAAAAGCTAGTGCTTTCAGGAAAGAGCCTCAGCAAGTGCTAGGAGCTCCTTTAATGTTATACGATCCTTTTTATCCAAGAGAAAAAAAGTTAACTTTTGCAGTACATGCATCTCAGTTCCTAGAATGTAGTTATCCTGTAAAGTGCTTCATGTGCAGTGTGGTTGGTAATTAAAGGGATTAGCACCTTTACTGTCAAACCTGAAATGGAGATGTAGTATCAGCTGGCATTTGGCCATATACAATTGGCATTTTCTGGAGTTTTTTCTAACCTCAATCCTTCTGCAACCTGTACTCCTTCTTCTTGGTTATCTGCCTTGCAATTACCTGAATTCATCCATACTGAGCTTTGGTGACCCTTGGGGATGACAAATGGTTACACGTCTAACATGCTGTGGGCCTGCTCCGTCTGTTGAGGAGGAGTGACGCAGGTTTTACGGCTACGTCCTTGCGTGCCTGGAGCCAGTCAGTGTTTTCAAGCACTCCTGCCAAGGACCAGTCTGGAATCAGGGCTGAGTACTTAGCAGGATGGTCCAGAAAAACAAATAGACTATTTAAGATAGCCACATGCTGCTCTGGCTACTAAACATCTCTCAGAACTAAACCATGTTTGTAAATCTGAACTGTTGTTCTAATTAAAAGTTCAGGGAAAGTGTTACCAGTAAATGAAGTCCTTTGTGATCTTCATTTTATAGCTTTGTAGAAATAATTTACCACAGTATTCAAATATTTAACACATTGCAACTAATGAGTAACTCTCTTTTAATGTTATTAATGAAGAATCACATTGCTAGGAATGTATTTCCAAGACAGAATGTAAAAATTGAAGGAATTATATTGTTCAGATTTTCTGTCTATGTGAAATGTATGCTTTGTGAACAAAGTGTATGTTTTATGCCAGAGATAGAAATACTGGTTAGTTGTTGTTTCCATTTTTTGTTTTCATTCTCTCCACGTAGAACTTCCAGCAGCATAGTATAGACATTATTGCAATGTATGTTTACAGATACTGGAAAGAAAATCTCTGGCTTATTATATCATAAAGGTTATTATGGAAAAAAAAAGCATATTGGTAGAATACAGACCTTCAATTTTCTGACCTTTTGTGCTTTATTCTGAGGTGGTTGAAGTCAGGAATGATGGTTACAGTATTAATTAAACACAGTTTGACAGTAAGCTTAGATTAATTAAACACAGTTTGACAGTAAACTTAGATTAATTAAGTAAATATCTGTCATAAAAAGTGAAAGAAGGATTCCAACCTGAACAGAAAAAATTGAGATTTTTTAATTTTGGTATCAGGTGAAAATGTGCTAAAAATAAGGCTACTTATAATCATTATAGATATTGAAAGTCAATGTTATTGGAAAGAGGGTGAATGCACAGTAAGTATGTTTTTTGAAAGGAATTTGTTTGTTGATAAAAGAGCTTTTTGTAGTGTGATCTCAAGATTGTAATGATAAAAAAGCGACACTTTGTACTGGAAGATTGCACCTCTACCTTGTGCAAAATTTTGTGATTGTAAATCAGTGTACCCACACGCTGGTGTTTAAGCTCTTCTACGGCGACCCATCCAGCAGTATAAGCTATGCTCTAGGGTTATGTACCCTGCCTGGAGGGTAGCCTCCAGGAGCACTGGATGCTGACCATAAAGGGATGTATTTTCACAGGTAGATCTGTGAATAAGTTATATGAGGTTGAACAGTAGCTATATGCAAAAAAATTAGACATTCAACTCAAGGAAGCAGACAGTGACAAGAATTTCCCCAGCTGACTCCCTGTGCTTGATACTTTTACACTAAATGTTTTCTTGTAATTTGAAATCAATGGGAAGAACTCCTGGCTGCTTCCTTCCCTGCTCTATATTTATGTCTAGCATTCTTTCTGGGCAAGAACTTTAGTTCCTGTGCCTACCATCTTCTGGATAACTAAAGTGGATGTCATGTGAAAGTGGTTTGCTCAGAAAGAGATAGGTGTCCAGCCATGTAATCTTTCATAGTAGATTGAAGTGGGGAAGGAAGACCATTGCTAACTCAAGCACTGACCTTTGCTTCCTAAAGCTAGGTGGGGAACTTGGCCACCCTTGTGCAAGTTGAAAAATTAACGGATTCCGGTATTTTTAGTATTCCCATATTAAGAGCTCGCTTTACCAGATATTGGGCTGGAAAAAACAGTGAATATTGGAAGGGAGCATGTCTCATTCCCATCCCTTGCAGTGGTACCTACGCAGCAGCACAGACAGAGATCTCGGCTCTCAGGTCTCCGGCGGAGGAGAAGATGCCGGTTCCCATGGAGACTGACTGCACCTCAGCACAAGATGAGCCAAAGCCAGGAGGGATGTGCATAGAAGCACTGTAAACAGCCAGAGTGCCCTGCATGCTTTGTCGTCCCACTGCCAGGTGACTGTGTCCTCTTTGTGGACTGTCCCGACTAAGGCAAAGCAAAGCAGAGTGTCAGACTGTTGCTCTCCGAGACTGTGCTGTGTTTACCTGAGTGCATGCTGTCACGTCCCACTCAGATGAGGGGGACAAGTGACTCAGATTCGCAAATCCCCAATGGAGCGGACAACAAGTCTCCAAGTCTAAACATTTATTAACTACCCACAATGTATTAATTGAACACACGATAGTTGGCTAAGTATATAGCAAGTTGTGGCAAGCAATATAATATGCCTTGCATTTCTTAATAGGAAAGGGAAAAGAGGGAGATAGAGGGAATGGGGAAATACAGATCACCTGTCTGGGTTTCTGCGCTGATCCTGCCGACGAGGGTTCCGGGAGGCACAGGAGGCATCCGTCTTTTTCGCTGGCATCCCTCTTCTTCGCTTCACTGCACTCTCTCTCCGGCCCCAGCCCCCGCCCCACCCCCTTCTTGATTTATACCCACTTTCCTTGGGTCCGTCCCCTAGGTCGACCCACATACCTACGTATCCCATGTACGGGGAGGGGCAAGGTGTTTCATGGGATGATGTAATTAGCATGATCATGTTAGTCTTTGTTAGCATATTGAGGGGTGTTAACTTTAATATGCATTTTGTGGATAATGAAGCAAAGGTCATTCACCGGACAGATGGCCCTTGAAGTTTTGGCCAGGTGCACCAGAGCAGAGCCGTCCTGTCTTCACAGGGCTCCCTCCTCCAGTCCCATCTTGTGTTATTCGGGCAGCCTTATCAGCTTCAACCTCCACAGAATGCACCCTGTGACTCATAGTTTTGTCTTGCGAGTGTTTGAGGCATTTCTTTGATCAGCCTCAACTTTTGCTTTCTCAGGCTGTTTTTCTTAGTTTCTCTCAGGCCTGGTTTCTCGTCTCTCACACATGCTCTCTGAAGGTGTGGTCACTTAGATCTGTTTACACTCAGTCTTGCTTTTCCTAGTTAGTATGAATGTCACTGAAAAATACGTTTATGCACTAAATCTAGGGATAAACTTCATAACAATTCAGGCATTAGTTCCAGGTGTCATCACAAGACTATAGTGAGGGCATCACTTGAACACAAATAAAGGACTGCTTAAGATTCCCCATTTTCTTTGCCTTAATTATCCATCTTTAATTCATGAACTTCTATTAAAATGGATTAATTTATCGAATTATTTTTTTAAATTCAGTAGTCTGTGTGTGTCTCACATTTCCTCTCTTATCATAGAACCATAGAATGGTTTGGGTTGGAAGGGACCTTTAAAGGTCATCTAGTCCAACCCCCCCAGCCCCCCTGCAGTGACCAGGGATATCTTCAACTAGATCAGGTTGCTCAAAGCCCTGTCCAACCTGACCTTGAATGTTTCCAGGGGTGGGGCATCTGGGCAACATATTGCAGTGTTCCACCCCCCTCATTGTAAAAAACGTTTTCTTTATATCTAGTCTGAATCTACCCTCTTTTAGTTTAAAGCCATTATCCTTTGTCTTATCGTAACAGGGCCTACTAAAAAGTCTGTTCCTATTTTTCTTGTAAGCCTCCTTTAAGTACTGAAATGCTGCAAAATGGTCTTCCCAGAGCCTTCTCTTCTCCAGGCTGAACAACCCCAACTCTCTCAGCCTTTCTTCATAGGAGAGGTGTTCCATCCCTCTGATCATCTTTGTGGCCCTCCTCTGGACTTGCTCCAAAGGTCCATGTCCTTCTTATGTTGGGGGCCCCAGAGCTGGACACAGTACTGCAGGTGGGGTCTCATGAGAGCAGAATAGAGGGGCAGAATCACCCTTCTCGACCTGCTGGCTGCACTTCTTTTGATGCAGCCCAGGGCTGATGGCTGATGGCTGTGAGCGCACATTGTTGTCTCGTGTTCAGTTTTCCATCCACTAATACCCCAAGTCCTTCTCCACAGGGCTGGTGTCAATCCCTTCATCCCCCAGCCTGTATTGATACTTCATTTTATTTAGTACGACAGATTGTGGGATATAAAATTGTAACATTTGAAATAATATTTACATTAAATATTTTGAAAGTAACTTTTCCATAATTGGAAATGCGTGAATCAAAAGTTCTACTACAAGGAGTGTTTATTTTAAATGTTTTTATTTTTAATGGCTGGCCAGTTGACTCAACATGCCTTGAGGACTTCATTTTACAGTAAAGGAAATCTAAACATTGTCAGTGTCAGACTGTGTTGGTGGCATACATAAAAGTTACCTGGACTATGGAAGTTTGAAACTAACTTAGGAAGCTTAAGTTAACTTCAGTTAGGAGAGTAAAGCTGGAAGAGGTAATATGGTTCAGCTTACTGAGGCAGAACCAGATCCTTTGGGCAAGGCAGTATCTGTCTGAAAAGTCTTCAGTGAAGGACATTCTGCACACTCAGTACCTAGCCTCTGCCAGTGTTTCAATGCACTTATCATTAGGAGTTAACTATATGCTGTCTAACTTCCAGTTACAAGCAAACCTGCTTGTAACCAAACCCACTTTAACAGCACCAGCAGAATTTTTTATTGGTCACTGAAGAGAGCTCATTAGAAGAAATCTGATTTCAAACAATTATAAATTTCTATTGTTTTTCTCAGTATGTGCTGTTTTGCTTTTTGTTTTTAAAAACAAACTTCACAAATAGTTTCAAAGAAAAATTTGCTGTGGAAGACTTGGCTTTAAACAATGGTATTGCTTGAAGCGGCAGCTCAAAATCTTGTTGAAAAGAAGATAATTAAGAGGAATACCTAACAGTATAATTCTGTGATGCAAGTCATATAAGGTTGCCAAGGCAGGCTGCACTGATGAAGGAGTGCAATGTTGAAGAAAAATTCAAGTCAAGTAAGACGAATTCTGTGGAAATCTGAATCTCTATTCAAAAATATTTTGCCTCAGTAAAAAGAGTATGGTATCTACACTACGAAGCATGGTGCAAAATGTAAGGGAAATAAGAGAGATTGTGAAGCAGAAGACAAATATTAAGATGAGTCAGAAAAAACAAATGATGATTTTAGACATCATCAATGATGAAACCACAAAGAAGCTAGTCAGAAAGTCTACAAGAGAAGAAACACTTTTTAGTGTACTACCAAACAGTGCACAGTATCTGGTTAAAGATACAGCAACTGAAGACAGGACCCACTTTATCATAGTGAGCATCTCTGTAGGAAAGACAAAACCAAAAGAATCTGACATGGGCATGTGTTAAAAAAGGGATCTTAATAAAAATGAGAGCATGTATTGAAAGAAAATTACCAAGAATACTGGAGAAGAAAAACAGCTGAAGGAATCATGAAGAATGTTTAATGAGACCACAGTGGTGATTCAGAGCATTTAAAACACACTTAAAATCAGGATTTCATAAAGACCAAACACATGCAGAGGACAGAATAAGGATACTGGATGTTAATGAGCACCCTTCAAAAAGCACAAATAATTATAAAAGGTAATGAATTCTGTATACAGTTGATATATACAATCACAATGTGATAAGCCAGAAAAGATTTCCAGAAACAATTTGCTAAATTAATTCAAAAAGCAACAAAGCTTTCAAAGCATATAAAGGAGAAAGTCTTCCAGAGTCAGTGAGGCCAGTAGAAGACGGAAGTGTAAAGTGGAGCTGAAAAATTTTGCACAGAAAATAGCTATCATGCTTTGAGGCAACTTTCATAACTCAACTAGTGAAAATGAGAGCTGTAATTTTGCAGGAGCTTGCTCTCTTTAACTTAGCCTCATTAACTTAAATGTATAAATACAACTGCTGCTTTGGAAATTCTGACTCTGTCCTTACAGGTTACAATGACCTTATTTTTTTACAAATGGCCATTAACTTTCAAGGTCATTATTTCAAAATGCAACATCACAAGAAAGTATATGAGTATAGGAGATAACAAAGGTCTATAACTTCCCAGAAATACGACAGGATTATTCCAATCGGAATGATAGCACTGAATTTAAATTTGTTTTTAGAGTTTTCAACCTCCTAGATCTAAACAAGAAGGTACATATACACACATAGGGACACAGATTTCTTCTTATAGTTCCTTCTACTTTATTTCCAAGGAGAGATAATGGAAACTGCATTTGGATAAAACTAATCAGAGGAGCTGTTGTCCTGACATTTTATTTGCGTATGCTAGATTATTTATTCAATTAGTTATAGAACAGCACATCCACTTTTAATTTAGCTTTTTCTAAGCATCTAGTAAGTAATATCAGTAGTCAAAAAAACATTAGAGCTGTTTGGATAGGATTCAAGGGTCAAGAAAAATAAAAAAAAAGTAATAGCGCTGCTTGAAAAAAACCACGCAGCTAATTACAGTTCTACGAAGAAGAACAACACTGTAGAATAAGTACCTGCTACATTAGCACTCTCATTTCACATCTGTCATGCAGGGTCCTTACGCAGATGAGCAAGAGTACTTCAGACTAAATTGGTTGGCATTTATTGACAGGGACCCTGCTTTAATACCAGCTCCCACCCTATTGCTACATCTAACCCTTGCTTATCTCTTTTCCCTCCATCCATTCTATTTCCTTCGATAGGTTTACAACATGTGATAAAAGCTCTTTTGTCTGTTATCATTTAGCATTGTTATCTGACCTTAACTTTGATGAGCTAGAACAAACAGACGTGATCCTCAAGGGGGGGTGGGGGTGGGGGGGGGGGGTGGGGGGCAGAAATTTATATTAAAAATCAGCAGAACTGGATTTTTGCTCCCAGGAAGAACTCTGGCTTCTCACATCCCACTGTCAGAAGTAAAATGAATTATGTGGCAATGTTATCGCCCCTACTCTTGTTTCCAAATACTACTGTGACACCAAAAACTAAGGAGTGCAGGTCCTAGAGCCCTCTGAGCCATCCTGAGTCAAACATTGCTTTCCCAAACAGTTCCCGGGCAGGTTTGGGGTTTGCATGTGTAAGAACATTTCTTAATAGCAGGCTGGTTACAGTCAGAGATGGACTGTGGGGAGAATGCAGAGGACAAAACATAAGGATGTGCCAAGGATGGAGCAAGGGTGAGGAGATGGGGATCTCATCCACAGATGGCAGTATATCATGTGCACTGACAAATGAGCTTTATTCAGCATAGTTCATCCAATCTGTATACCAAGTGGCACAAAATACTGCAATACTAATAAAATGCACGCAAATACTACATATATCCTCAAATTATGAAATCAGATTTAAAGGAGTGAAATTCAACCACCCCACCCCCCAAAGAATGCATCTTTGTTTCTTAGCTTCTGATTTCAAAGTTATGGGGTTTTATTTCCTACAGTTGTTTTCTCTAGTCACAAAAGATAGAATCTTGTTTCTATAGTTCATAAATGCAAGCTGAGACTCTTACATAATTACAGGTCTTCAAACAATATGCATACAGGAGCTGGCAAGGCTATGCTGGATAGTCAGTTTTAAGACAGAGCAGTCTTTGAAACAAGCAGAGAATCTCATTACCCGGCTGTATAAATCCATGGTTTGGCCACATCTTGAACTGCTGTTTGCAGTTCTCATCCTCCAATCTCAAAAAATACAGCGTATAACTGGGAAAGATTGAGAGCACGGTGACAGAGATGTTCAAAACCATGGAACTATTTTTAAAAATATGAAACAGTTTCCATAGGAAGAGAAACTAAGTAAACACTAGCTTAGCAAAGAGAGAATTTGGAGTGGGGGGTAGGGAGAGGTGACACATTTTTTAAAAATGCACAGAAAGGTGCATTGGGAATGGCTGCTCACGGTCTCTGCCAAAGCAAGAACTACAGGATAACAGAAGTAAGCAGATGCCAGACTCAGAGCAAATGAAAGGAAGTGATTCTTCAGACACTGCAGATAAACTACAGTTTTCTTCAGGTACAAAACATATATATGAGTTCAAAAGATAACAGAAAAAAAAGAAAAACCCAACAAAAGAAAAAACCATCAGGGCTATTAATTACAAAGACCCCATCTCTGACTCAAGGAGTCCCTGGAGCAAGAAGAGTATTCTAGGGAAACATCATTATATTTTTGACCTTTTCTTTTTCTCTTCCTTAGGTGTCTGCTTTTGTCTGCTTGGTGGCAGGATGCTGGGGAAAATTGATAACATCCATCCCGTGCTCTGAATCCAAAATCTTTACTTTGTGATTCAGAGCTGCCCAGGATCATGAAAATAAGAAGTAATCAAAAGACCTCTCAAGATTTTTTCCTCTGGATAACAACTCCCAAAGGTATGATGTAGAATCTGATTTAATTTAGCTCAGTTATTTCTGTGAAATTCATAAAATTGCCTCCTGGGCTCCAAGCCCTTTTCCCCCAGGAAGTGCTGAGCATTGCTAGGGGACCTTTAAGTGACGGGGCATGCTTAAGCGTACAGCGAGATGTAAAGCTGCTTTCAGTATTTCATCACCAAGCCTCTGCACCTGTGTGAGTGCATTTCTCTGACAATGCCATAGACTTCCATGTTTATGAGAGCGCTGCTAATTCCAGCGTAAATGTCACATGTGTTCATTCGAAGCTATGCCATGGATCCTGCATGGGTGCCAAGCTAACTCACACAGCGTGAGCATAGCTCCCCTCCCTTCTCCTCTGGGTGGGAATCACACCTCTGCTTTGGACCAAGTGATGTTTTGAACTGAACACATCTGATTAAAAAAGAGAAATCGTAAGAGGGATTTTTACCTGCAGTATCAAATGGTTTTAGTCACCAGAGTACCAGCATTTTCTTACATTTTTCCTCTCCACCTAGACAGGCAAATTGTTCCTCCCACAATGCTAAGAGGCAAGATACCCTTTTACAAGCTGGTCCAGACACCGAGCTTTTGCCTTTGTAAGGTAAATGAGACTGGAACATTTGTATGAGGCTGAAGGAAGGCTGTGAAGTGAGGACCTGATATGGGCCAGCACAGATAAAGGGAAGAACATGGTCTGCCTCTGGAACACTGGGATCTGGGCTGAACCTTAGAGGTGAAGCATGTGTTTGGGGAAATTAGTGATTATTCTGAGTGAAGAGTGACATTAAGGCACACATTCACACTGAGAGGTGTAAAATTAAGAAGCAGCATAAAATTTCTCATTTCTCTCTTTAATCACAAGGCTGCTTCATAACATTAAGAAGGCAATCAACCTACAAATGATGTCTCCGAAGAAATAACTGCACATTGTTCATGATAACAAGTGCATTTTCTGTGAAGGATTGAAACAGTAATCAATTAGGACACAAATATCTGTGCTGTTATTTGTAAAGGACAGTTATAGAATTACATTATGGCAATGTAAAGTATATTTGACATAAAACTGGCATTTGTCTCAAAGTATGCAACCTCTGGCTGGGAGTGAGTAGGTAGATAACCTGGTGCTTAGCAGTGATCTTTATTCCAACACTTCCTCCACCACTTTGCAGTGCACCATTTTGCTTTCAGTCTTCAGATACATATTACTGCATCTAAAATTAAATCCCGTTTGTCTCAGTGGGTATCTCAGGCAATATTTGCAGTAATTATGTCACTTTGAAAGCAGCATAGGAAAACAGTATTGTGCCATTTTATTTCTCTTCACAACTATCCAAACAACATTAAAATGAATCAGAAGTGCATTGCATTCAGAGTAACACCATAAATATCAAATCTCTCCAGCAGAGCAAGTGCCATCAAACAATTAGCAGGAGTCCTCCTGACTAAACAAATATATTTTGCACTTCTGGAGCAATCCAACAGCAATGCATACCACTGAGGGAAAAAAATAGTCAACAAGTTGCGTAGTAGAGATTATTCTATAATTACTTCAATAGCTATTTTACAGAAGATTTTTCCTAAAAATCAGAACTTCCAGTGTCACCCTTCTAGGCCTGCATTGAAAATCATTCATACCTTCTTTCATTTTTTCAATTGACATTTACTGGTTTTGTTTCTTCGGTGTCCTCTGACATGCTCCAGATTGTTGCTTGCTAATGTAGGGTCTGGAAATCTTAGCTAGGTTAAATTGACTACAAAGATAAGGAGATATTAAAACTTTACAGTTCAACCCTGGACCTGGCTCCACCATTTCTTAAGTGTGATATAAATAAATATGTTAATATTTAAGATGTGAATAGTGGCATTAATAATTACTGGTGCCACAGATCGAGCTGTGGAAGAGATTTCTTGAGAGCAACATCTTTCTTGCTCTTTTCTGTACCTTATTTCCATGACACCACTTGTGAGACTGGGGGAAACACATTTAGCACAGTCTGCAAAAGTGAGATGTAGATTAATATATACATTTTTAAAATGTAAATAGTGATAGTAATAATCACTGGTGTCCAGTCAGCTCATATAAGAGAGGCAGCCCCACCAAAGGTATGACTGGAGCCTCAGTCCATCATACTGCTAAAGTTGAATTTAACAAAATGAATGAGATTCAGAATCAGGTGTCAGTGGATCATGGTTTATCTATGACAAAGATAACCAAATGAAAATAAATTTAATCAAAGATTTTCACCTTGTGCCTCATTCAGAACATCTAAGTAGTATTTTTACTGTAAGATAGTATCCTATGATCGAGATGTGGTCATAAATACGTTTCCATTTTGTCCATCAATGTTTTACATGGGTTTTTTGTGCTTAATTCTCCTTGTACCTTGTTAATCAGGTAGAAAAAATTTACATATCTAATTTATTTCCTAGTTTGTCTATTGCTTTGTTTTCAGCAGCATCCTATAAGCAAATAAACACTCCAGCCAGTTGCTCATGTTAGAGGTTGGGCTCAAATGTACTAACTGAAGCTTTCAGACCCAGTCTAATATGCACAATATGGTCTCATGAATGATGCAGGTACAGCTATAATGTGGTGACTGGCACTGCTTAGCATTCACTTGGTTTTCAATCTGCAATGGAAGAATGTTTCAAAATTTGGATGTACAATGATTATCAACATGATGAATAAAATGTAAACACTGTCCTTTTTTTCCTGTGCATCATGAAGGAAGAAAAAGTCCAAATCTTATTACAGAAGTGAATTCCAAGACAATTTTCTCACGAGATGGGTTGTTATTCACAAAGAACTTTCAGGAGTCAGCGGAGAGATGGGAACAGGAGTTCTAATTTTCGCTTCCGTGTTGCACTGGGCAGGGCACTTCTGTGCCCTCTTTTCCCCACCTATAAAATAAGGATAGAACAATAATGAGTTCTTAGGTTTTATGATTCACTTAATGTTTGCATAGCACTTTAAAAATATCAGGAGTATCATAAAAATGATAACTACTGGATGTATTATAGGAAACACAAACACCTTTAATATCAGCATGTTCTCTTGTATTAGTTCTATATTTTATTGAAATATGACTTGTGATTTTTAGGTAATGAGAAAAAGATTACTAAGTAACATACTAAGTAAAAATTTGGCATGAAACACTCTAAAACAATAATTTCCATCCCAGGAGAAAAAAAGGTACTTAAAAGATGCTTTTACAATAAAAATAAACCATTCAAAAGTTGGCAGGGATTGTCTGAGCATAATTGCAGCTATGCTTGTTTTGAAATGCCTAGTAAATCTGATTCACCAGTACTGTACTACTAGCATGCCTCTGCCTATGGGAAAAACTTGGGCAATGATTTAAACTACTTTAAATTGAAAATTTAGAGTTGTTGTAATTAATTGTGAATCATTAGAAACAGCTAAATAAAAAAAAATAAGCCCAAACAAAACAAAACAAGATTGTTTAGAACATAACAGATCATTAGCAAACTGCTGGAGAATCCCAAGATTTGCCAGAACACATGTAGTACAAGAGAAAGAGATAAAAAGTCATATCACAGGCATAATCATGCTTTTATATCAAAACTCAAATTTGCTCTCATATCCTCCAGCACTGAATCTCCCATGGAGTTTATTGGAGTCCATCCCCACCTGGGTTTTATAACTCTCGGTTAAGTCTTTGTGAGTGTTACCTACCCTTGGAACAGAGGAACATCCTGGCTGCCTCTGATTTTGCCTGTGAGAGGGAGTGATGAGGATTTGGTTTGGGAGGGGGAGTGATGAGGATGTGCATATGGTAGGTATACCCATGTGTTCAACCTTCCTTCTCATGATGAAGCAGTTTTTATCATTAAATAGGGGGTTTTTTTGTGTTTTGGTGTTGTCAAGAGAATTAGCATGTGTCACAGCTTTCTCATGCACTCGTGCCTACACAAGTACCCTCAGAGAAGATTTGATGTCTGTCCTAGGCTCACAGGGATGGCAGAGCAGCAACTGGCAACTGGAAAGGGGCACACTGGAGACAGTTAAAAGGTCATCTGCAACGTAATGGCCATTTTTTCCTGTTTTCCGATGTATAACAACTGAATACTCCTATCTTGTTGGTATTATCTTGATAACCAATAACTTATACTGGTGTTCTGTATGCTCTTTTTCTCCTAAATCCCTGCTGCATTACAAATGTGCACATATGCACATCTAATACAAAAGTTTCTGTTGAGATTCCCATCAGTGAAAAAGCATTGGAGATGCTACAGGTATTCTTTGTCGTATCACTGTAATTTGTACAAGAGAAAGTGAAAAATTTCAGAGTCTATGCATGTGATTCTAGCAGAAAAAAATTACCCTTGGAAAGCCTGAGTGTCCAGAATTGATATTACAGAGGAATTACTTAAGATCAGATCTGGCAAAAAAAAATCATACTGTACACATACTTGAGAACAGACATGTTTATAGAGCCTACTGAATATGAACCTATATATTTAGTAGAAATCTAATGACATATTGGCTTCTTAGCCAGCTTTGCAGTCATGTATTCATTCAGTACAATCACATTTAAAAATGTGGGTATCATTCTGTCAGAACAAACTAATGCCTCACATTCTGCATCACATTGCTTGCAGTGACTTCCAACAGGAGTTTTGCAGGAAAACAGAAAGAACAAATAAAACCTCCTACTTTTCCTAGTTTTGTAATTTTCACCTGTTACATAAAAAACAGCTACATCATTAGTTGTGAATAGCCGTTGTGCTGGAACAGCAGGGCTTATGGCTGTTCTGTTCATAACAGTTTCTGCAATTTAAAAGAAAGCAATAGACTAAAGAAGAGAGCACAGTCAAACTGTGGCCAGCTGAAAGTAATAGACTCCATCTGAATGGTAATTTAGAGACACCTTTGCATCGACTTTAAATGTGTTTCAGAAAGTGATTTTCAGAAGGATGAGATGTGATTAAATTAAATTTCTCACCAACAATAATTTACAGCTGCCTATTTATAAGCTTGTGAAAAGTGTTGGTGGAGATACTGAACACATCTTTTGCCAATCTGAACTTCTCTTAAAATTTAAAATTTCTGTGCATATGCACAGTATTATTCTGTTTCTGTCTAGTGGCACTTTCTATTCTGTTCTAGAGGAGCTGTGTTCTATTATTCATGGCTTATTTTAATTACTATATCTATATTTTCAGCCACATCCTAATTTACCACATTGATTGTCCATTGAGATCCTGTGAACTGTAAACTGTTATTTCCATCCCTTCCTCAGCAATCATGTCAGTTATTCAGTCAGTCTTTGCACTGCAGAGTATTCTATTCAGAGATAAAGTTAGTTGATTGTTTATTTTTACAGTAATAGTGTCCAAAACAGTTAATGTACAGTTGACTGCACATTTTCCTCATTAGAACAGTTATGGTTTCAAACTGTATTGTGTAAATCTGAAAGTTTGTACAGTGACAGAGAAGCTCAGTCTCTCTTTTCATTCTGCTGGTTGCAAAAATATGTTATTTTTGATTGCACAGTAACTCACGCTCAAAGTCATGATCCTTGCACAGTCATCTGAAGTCTAGGAAGCAAGGTCTACACGTGGATGTGTGAATCCTTAGGAAATACACTCGCTCTTAATAAAAATGTAGAAAAGCTGTTAAGTTTGAGGATTAAAACTGCTTGTTATGGGTGGCTGGGAAGGAAGACCCTGCCAGTAAGACACATGAGCCTCTGCCTGTTTATTCTGCCATTCCTGCCCACCCAAAGCTTGCTGCTCTCCTTTTCCACTCTCTGGCCATGGCTGTCCCTGGCAGCTCCCAGCCCAGCAGGCTTGAAGGAAGCAGATGGGTTGTCACGGTTGTTGTAACACCCATTGAGCAGGCTACCCCCAAGCAGGACAGCACAAGGTATAATGACTGACTTAGTTACAGACCTTTCCTTGCTGCCCATCCTGTTGTGGCCTTGGCTTTAGGAGTCATTCCCTTCTCCTCTCACACCCACGCCCTTGACAAATCTGACTCACTCTACCACTGTAAAATGTAGACACACACACACTGTCAAGGCACCATTGTGCCCTTTTCATTCAGCCTTGGGAAATAGACTCGTCTTTCTTTTACCTTCTTTTTTCTCCTTTTCTAAAACTTAACAGCTAAAACACCTAAACTTACTGTATTTCCCTACCCATTCCTCTAACCATGGCAGATCTATGAAATCCTTATATCCTGCTTCCATTTCCTTCCATCCCAGGGTCTGCTCTTGACTTCTAAGCCTCCTTTGTTCCGCTTTTCTTAAGCTCAGCCTTACTTTCTGTCTTGGTCTCCTTTCCCAACTCTGGACTTTTCCAGATAAACCTGTCTGTGGGAGAAACTTTCCATTTACTATCCACCCAGTTCCGTCCTTCCACAAGTTTCTTCTTAGGAGCTTCCCACCATGCAACTTATT